>NC_060143.1:80569476-81217289 GCF_021461385.2 Schistocerca piceifrons | reverse complement strand
CTCTCGTCTCTTATAACTGCCATCTGGTTTCTGTGCAAATTGTAAATAGCCTTTATATCCCTGTATTTTACCCCTGCCACCTTCAGAATTTGAGAGAGAGTAATCCAGTCAATATTGTCAAACACTTCCTCTAAGTCTACAAATGCTACAAATGTTGGTTTGCCTTTCCTAAACCTATCTTCTAAGTCAAGTCGGAGGGTCACTATTGCCTTGCGTGTTCCAACATTTCTACAGAATCCAATCTGATCTTCTCCAAGATATGCTTTTACCAGTTTTTCCATTCATCTGTAAAGAATTTGTGTCAGTATCTTGAAACCCCCCCCCATGAACCATGGACCTTGCCGTTGGTGGGGAGGCTTGCGTGCCTCAGCGATACAGATAGCCGTACCGTAGATGCAACCACAACAGAGGGGTATCTGTTGAGAGGCCAGACAAACGTGTGGTTCCTGAAGAGGGGCAGCAGCCTTTTCAGTAGTTGCAAGGGCAACAGTCTGGATGATTGACTGATCTGGCCTTGTAACAACAACCAAAACGGCCTTGCTGTGCTGGTACTGCGAACGGCTGAAAGCAATGGGAAACTACAGCCGTAATTTTTTCCGAGGGCATGCAGCTTTACTGTATGATTAAATGATGGCGTCCTCTTGGGTAAAATATTCCGGAGGTAAAATAGTCCCCCATTCAGATCTCCGGGTGGGGACTACTCAGGAGGATGTCGTTATGAGGAGAAAGAAAACTGGCGTTCTACGGATCGGAGCGTGGAATGTCAGATCCCTTAATAGGGCAGGTAGGTTAGAAAATTTAAAAAGGGAAACGGATAGGTTGAAGTTAGGTATAGTGGGAATTAGTGAAGTTCGGTGGCAGGAGGAACAAGACTTTTGGTCAGGTGAATGCAGGGTTATAAACACAAAATCAAATAGGGGTAATGCAGGAGTAGGTTTAATAATGAATAGGAAAATAGGAATGCGGGTAAGCTACTACAAACAGCAGAGTGAACGCATTATTGTGGCCAAGATAGATACGAAGCCCACACCTACTACAGTAGTACAAGTTTATATGCCAACTAGCTCTGCAGATGACGAAGAAATTGAAGAAATGTATGATGAAATAAAAGAAATTATTCAGATTGTGAAGGGAGACGAAAATTTAATAGTCATGGGTGACTGGAATTCGAGTGTAGGAAATGGGAGAGAAGGAAACATAGTAGGTGAATATGGATTGGGGGACAGAAATGAAAGAGGAAGCCGCCTGGTAGAATTTTGCACAGAGCACAACATAATCATAACTAACACTTGGTTTAAGAATCATGAAAGAAGGTTGTATACATGGAAGAGGCCTGGAGATACTGGAATGTTTCAGATAGATTATATAATGGTGCGACAGAGATTTAGGAATCAGGTTTTAATTTCCAGGGTCAGATGTGGACTCTGACCACAATCTCATGGTTATGAACTGTAGGTAAAAACTGAAGAAATTGCAAATAGGTGGGAATTTAAGGAGATGGGACCTGGATAAACTGAAAGAACCAGAGGTTGTACAGAGTTTCAGGGAGAGCATAAGGGAGCAATTGACAGGTATGGTGGAAAGAAATACAGTAAAAGAAGAATGGGTAGCTTTGAGGGATGGAGTAGTGAAGGCAGCAGATGATCAAGTAGGTAAAAAGACGAGGGCTAGTAGAAATCCTTGGGTAACAGAAGAAATATTGAATTTAATTGATGAAAGGAGAAAATATAAAAATGCAGTACATGAAGCGGGCAAAAAGGAATACAAACGTCTCAAAAATGAGATCGACAGGAAGTGCAAAACGGCTAAGCAGGGATGGCTAGAGGACAAATTTAAGGATGTAGAGGCTTATCTCACTAGGGGTAAGATAGATACTGCCTACAGGAAAATTAAAGAGACCTTTGGAGATAAGAGAACGACTTGTATGAATATCAAGAGCTCAGATGGAAACCCAGTTCTAAGCAAAGAAGGGAAAGCAGAAAGGTGGAAGGAGTATATAGAGGGTCTATACAAGGGCGATGTGCTTGAGGACAATATTATGGACATGGAAGAGGATGTAGATGAAGATGAAATGGGAGATACGATACCGCGTGAAGAGTTTGACAGAGCACTGAAAGACCTGAGTCGAAACAAGGCCCCCGGAGTAGACAACATTCCATTGGAACTACTGACGGCCTTGGGAGAGCCAGTCCTGACAAAACTCTACCATCTGGTGAGCAAGATGTATGAAACAGGCGAAATACCCTCAGACTTCAGGAAGAATATAATAATTCCAATCCCAAAGAAAGCAGGTGTTGACAGATGTGAAAATTACCAAACTATCAGTTCAATAAGTCACAGCTGCAAAATACTAACACGAATTCTTTACAGATGAAAGGAAAAACTAGTAGAAGGCAACCTCGGGGAAGATCAGTTTGGATTCTGTAGAAACACTGGAACACGTGTGGCAATACTGACCTTACGACTTATCTTAGAAGAAAGATTAAGGAAAGGCAAACCTACATTTCTACCATTTGTAGACTTAGAGAAAGCTTTTGACAATGTTGACTGGAATACTCTCTTTCAAATTCTAAAGGTGGCAGGGGTAAAATACAGGGAGCGAAAGGCTATTTACAATTTGTACAGAAACCAGATGGCAGTTATAAGAGTCGAGGGACATGAAAGGGAAGCAGTGGTTGGGAAGAGAGTAAGACAGGGTTGTAGCCTCTCCCCGATGTTGTTCAATCTGTATATTGAGCAAGCACTAAGGAAACAAAAGAAAAATTCGGAGTAGGTATTAAAATCCATGGAGAAGAAATAAAAACTTTGAGGTTCGTCGATGACATTGTAATTCTGTCAGAGACAGCAAAGGACTTGGAAGAGCAGTTGAATGGAATGGACAGTGTCTTGAAAGGAGGATATAAGATTAACATCAACGAAAGCAAAACGAGAATAATGGAATGTAGTCGAATTAAGTCGGGTGATGCTGAGGGAATTAGATTAGGAAATGAGATACTTAAAATAGTAAAGGAGTTTTGCTATTTGGGGAGCAAAATAACTGATGATGGTCGAAGTAGAGAGCATATAAAATGTAGACTGGCAATGGCAAGGAAAGCGTTTCTGAAGAAGAGAAATTTGTTAACATCGAGTATTGATTTAAGTGTCAGGAAATCATAACTGAAAGTATTTGTATGGAGTGTAGTCATGTATGGAAGTGAAACATGGACGATAAATAGTTTGGACAAGAAGAGAATAGAAGCATTCGAAATGTGGTGCTACAGAAGAATGCTGAAGATTAGATGGGTAGATCACATAACTAATGAGGAAGTATTGAACAGGATTGGGGAGAAGAGAAGTTTGTGGCACAACTTGACCAGAAGACGGGATTGGTTGGTAGGACATGTTCTGAGGCATCAAGGGATTACCAATTTAGTATTGGAGGGCAGCGTGGAGGGTAAAAATCGTAGATGGAGACCAAGAGATGAATACACTAAGCAGATTCAGAAGGATGTAGATTGCTGTAGGTACTGGGAGACGAAGAAGCTTGCACAGGATAGAGTAACATGGAGAACTGCATCAAACCAGTCTCAGGACTGAAGACCACAACAACAACATCTTGAAATCGTGACTTTCTAAACTAATAGTCAGGTAATTTTCACACTTGTCACCAGGTGCTTTCTTTGGGATTGGAATTATTATATTCTTCTTGAAATCTGAGGGTATTTTGCCTGTCTCATACACCCTGCTCACCAGATGGAAAAGTTCTGTCATGGCCGGCTCTCCCGAGGCTATCAGTAGTTCTAATGGAATGTTGTCTACTCCCAGGGTCTTGTTTCGACTCAGGTCTTTCAGTGCTCTGTCAAATTCTTTACTTAGTATCATGTCTCCCACTTCATCTTCATCTACATCCTCTTCGATTTCCATAATATTGCCCTCCAGTACATCACTCCTGTACAGCCCGTATGTCTACTCCTTCCACCTTTCTGCTTTCCCTTCTTTGCTTAGGATGGGTTTTCCATCTGAGCTCTTGATATCCATACAGATGGTTCTCTTTTCTCCAAAGGTCTCTTTAATTTTCCTGTAGGCTGTATCTATCTTACCCCTATTGATACATGCCTCTACATACTTACATTTGTCCTCGAGCCATACCTGTTAGCCAATTTACACTTCCTGTTGATCTCATTTTTGAGACGTTTGTATTCCTTTTCGCCTGCTTCATTTACTGCATTTTTGTATTTTCTCCTTTCATCAATTAAATTCAATCTCTCTTCTGTTACCCAAGGATTTCTACTACCCCCCATCTTTTTACTTACTTGATCCTCTGCTGCCTTCACTATTTCATCTCTCAAAGCTAACCACTCTTCTTCTATTGTGTTTCTTTCTCTTGTTCTTGTCAATTGTTCCCTAATGCTCTCTAAAACTCTCTACAACCTCTGGTTCTTTCAGTTTATCCAGGTCCCATCTCCTGAAATTCCTACCTTTTTGTGGTTTCTTCAGTTTTAATTTACAGTTCATAACCAGTAAGTTGTAGTCAGAGTCTACATCATCCCCTGGAAATGTCTTACAATTAAAAACCAGGTTCCTAAATCTCTGTCTTACCATTATATAATCTATCAGAAACCTTCCAGAGTCTCCAGGCCTCTTCCATGTACATAACGTTCTTAAACTAAATGTTAACTATAACTAAGTTATGCTCTGCACAAAATTCTAACAGGCAACTTCCCCTTTCATTCCTTACTTCTAGTTCATATTAACCTACTACTTTTCGTTCTCCCCCTTTCCCTACAATCGCATTCCCGTCCCCTATGACTACTAAATTTTCGTCCCCCTTAACTATCTGAATAACTTCTTTTATTGCACCACACATTTTGTTGTGTACATAGTTCCGCGTAGTCAACGCGTACACAACTTTCCCAGTAGAGCACGCCCCGCTAAGCACAACAGCGCAGGCGCAGTGCTCGTCCGTCTCCGCACTACGAGATGGCGCTGTCTTAGAGACGGACCAAATTCTGCTTCCACCGATCTGCGTATTAATATGTAACGCAACCAATGAAATTGCTGCTAACGTAGAACCTTTTCTCCTCGTGCATCACACTCGTGCAGTGATACCTGAACGCGCGAGGTATTATAACGAGTGTACAGACCTCTAGTCAGTCTGCATTAGTCTGTAGTCAAGTCCCAGTCTGCGCCTAACAAGATTATCATATTCCTGTACATAGCCATGAAGAGAAATGTATAGACAATTTGTCAAGTATCAGAGATATGTGAGAATAAGATTAACGTACCAAGACCAAAGGAACGTCAGATTGTCAATTGTAAATAGCATCCAGAACCAAGTTAAGTTATTTTTATGCTTGTTATTATTTTAATAAATGTATGTGAAAATTAATCAAGTTCTGTTTAAAGTTGGTCACCGTCAATCTGCTACTCTAAGCGTGCAAGTGGAATTTCTATCGTCTGACCTAACGGCAGAAGATAAACACGCCACAATAAGACCACGAGACATATTGCTGACACTCGCCTACTTCGTTAGAGCGACCAGTCAAATAATCTGATGGTGTGTGTACTGAAGGTCTTACAGTACGCACACCACACATTTCTTCGATCTCTTCATTATCTGCAGAGCTAGTTGTCATATGAACTTGCACTACTGTGGTAGGACGTGCTTCGTGTCTATCTTGGCTTCGGCAATGCGTTCACTCTACTTCTTTTTTTCCATTATTAAACACAATCCTGCATTACTATTATTTGATTTTGTATTTATTAACCTGTATTCATTTGACCAAAAGGCTTGTTCCTCCTGCCACCGTATTTCACTAATTCTCACTACATCTAACTTTAACCTATCCATTTCCCTTTTTAAATTTTCTAAACTATCTGCCCAATTGAGGGATCTGACATTCCATGCTCTGATCCATGGTACGCCAGCTTTGTTTCTCCTGATAATGACGTCCTCATGAGTAGTCCCTGCCCAGAGATCTGAATGGGGGACTATTTTACCTGTGGAATATTTTATCCAAGAGCATGCCCTCATTTAACCATACAGTAAAGCTGCATGCCTTCAGGAAAAATTACGGCTGGAGCTTCCCCTTGCTTTCAGCCATTCGCAGAATCAGCATAGCAAGGCTGTTTTGGTTGATGCTACAAGGCTAGATCAATCTACCATCCAAACTGTTTCCCACTATTCAGGAACCACATGTTTGTCTGGCCTCTCAACAGATACCCCTCCTTTTAACTTATTTCCATTATTACAGTCTCCTTATAAACTGTTGCCTGTAACCTACTTATTACCAACAATTTGCAATTAGTAGTTTTCTGAGATTCAAATCTTAGTCATTTGCCCACTTACATTCAACTGTTTCTCTTCAATCCATGTCTTTGCTTAACCAGAATTTGCAGAGATTTTCCCCTTTCGATTTGCATCAGGGCATCATATCTTATTCTTCCTTCCACACCCCATGCTCCATTTTGCCCAACTAATGTGTCTAAAATCAATTTTATTTTATTATAAATGTCCACAATACATGGTTTTCAACCTACAGTTTCCTCTCTCACATCACATGTCATCCCTACCACCCCATGTTCTTAGATTAGTACACAGCAAGAATATTTCTCTCTTCTTTGGTAAATAATGACATGTTCTTAGGTTAGTACCCAGTGAGTAGATTTTTCTCTTCTTTGGAAAATAATCCTTTTCTTCCTGTATTACAAAGACAGTTTTCAATAACTAAAATGTTACACACTTTCTTTCTGCACATCTTGAGAATTTTCTAAGGTTTTAGTGCAATTTTCATCATTAAATGTCATTGACAATTAATAGTGAGATACGTCAATCATCCTCTTATTTAAAGAGGATAGTATTCTGCTCCCATCAGCATTACTGTAATTGCCTAAACTTAATTTTTTATCGGATATAACACGCAACATAACTGCGACAGCAATGAAAGGCGTTTTAGTGGTCTACGATGAAAGGAAAACATGTGAAGGAATCTAAAGAAGGCAGTGTGCACTACAATGAACCTAATGCCAGTAGAACTTGTAACAACAACAACGCTGTACTATTGTACATATAATAATTTTTTCTTCTGATTTTCGATAAATTAGTGTAATCGATGTTCTGATTTCATTTCTTTTTTGTTTCATGCCATTATGTTAAAGAAACTGTAAACAATTTTCGATGTGAATATTAATGTTTATGTCAAATTTCAAGCAATATTATAACAGAATTGAAATGTAAGAAACGTTGAAACTATTGTAAGATGTTAAAATTGTAATTGTGCGTCTGGTCCATACATAGGCAATGTATTAGGATATGTAGAATGCAAAACCTCGGGTGAATACCCTGTCTGTAGGGGAACGGTAAAAGGTGGATGGCAGGCGAGCGCGGGAAAATGCACACGGGCACTGCACGGCATAACAGGAGTTGGGCATTGGTCTGAGCAACGCGTTCTGGATCGAGGAGGCTCTCCTGGAAGACGTAGTTTCATTGAGCCTCGGATATGCCGTTCTGACGCCTATACAGCATGGCAAAATTCCATAGGCACTAAATGGAAAAGTATTGCGACGCTAAGAAGAAGTAAAGTGCCGATACGTCAAGAGCCATTGCTGTGATTGTATGTGTGCTCTGTGCCTCGCCATCTCGCCGCCTGCCAACCGCCGCATCGATACGAACAGGTTGAAACTTTAGTACTGTATTCGTGTGGACCAGTGTTACTTTTGTTCCATACTGTTCAATAACAACTTAAATTTTACCAGAACTGTCCTATCATTTAATTATCCTCACAACTAACCTAGCCATGGTCCTTTCCAAATGTTGTGCAATCCGAGTGTCCCGAAACGAATAATTAAAGTTTATGTTAATAATAATTACCTGCAGACCTAGCTATGTTAGAATAATGTTTAAAGAACTTTGTTGTTAATGAACTAATAGACGAATAACAAAGGTCTGACAAAGTTGGAAGATAATTTTGAAATTGGTTTAGTAATGAAGTTTAATTATTTTGAGACAGATATAATGGTATATAAATGAGCAGGAAATAAGATAAAAAGAGTAGTAACTCATATAGTGGAAATTTTGAGCACACAATGATTTCAGTAATTAAATTTTTTTATACAGTGATCATAACAGTTTCAGGGTCCCCCCCCCCCCTTTTATTCATTTGAATTCTGAAGTGTTTTAAACTGATTTGACCAGCAAAGTTAAAGCCAGTATAAAGGCCAAAATTTATCAGTGTTTTACCTATGTCAAAATTGACATTGTTTGTGTGTTTCGAAAGTGCTATTTCTAGGGTAACCTATGCCCGATTTTAATCAGATAAATAGACAGTACAAAGTTTTATAGTAAACATTATAGTGTAATGTTATGTATTTATGGTTTATCCATATTAGTACAGAAAGTGAAATTATCAGTTCAGTAGATTTTCTGGTTCTAAAATTTACCATATTATGCAGTGTTATTACATATTGTTTTGCATGCACGTACACCAACTTGTACAGGAAAGAAACTCAGTTAATGCCTAATTAGGCTGGCGACCGTATTATTAACAAATTGATAGCATCTTCTGTGTTGTTTCTTGTCCGTCCTGACGTGTAGTTGCATTTCGGACTTGCTTGACGTATCATTGTTATTACAGAGTGGGTGTAAGTCTGATTTGCCTCCATTCAGGTACACGCGGTCAATATCTATATAAAAATCCTTTCTCATAAGGTGAAGCCCGTCAACTTACCATAGTACAGGCTTTAATGAGTATCGTGTACTCTGCGCGCACGTTACAAACTATTTTTAAAACGAAAAATTATATATCTAGACCATCTTTTGTTTTTGGTGTGTATGTCAGTCAGGTAATCTCAAATACCATCTGGGTACATTAATAAGAGTGAACAAGCATAACTCCTGGTTGCCAACTTGACCAAACTTGTATATTCGTACCTGTGAAGTGCGCGCGGGGAGGAAGTCCTCACTCGAAGACAGCAGTGACAGGCCTTGCGACAATTGTTGACACATGGCGCTCACAGAATCTCCGACGCTGATACCCGACTTGTCAGCCAGAGGGGATACTTCTGGTATAGGGCTCACTGAAACACGCATTGGTTATATTTTGTTACTTCCAGGGAGCAGTCTCTCACTTTCACTGTAGCTATGTTATAAGAAAAATTTGTCACTCAAGTTACATAAACATGAAAACAATAAGCCATTTTCATTTCTTTTTTTATTCACAGGTAAGTGAGTAGTGTATGATGAAATAATTTGTAAATACAGATTTGTATTTTTAAGAAGTAGTCCTACTAGAAAAAATCTAAGAATCTCATGTACAGTACCTGATGGTGGTATTTTGTGTAGCCACACATTGAAACATTTACAGAAAATTAAACTGACAAACAAATCTGTTTCGGCATTTGCTTTATGTGATTTACTGGTCTAACGGTATGAACTGCCATTTTCAACAAGAAACAATGAGAATACACACAAACATAACTAGTAGATCAGTACTTTTAAAGAAAAAGTATCCACACTGCCTCTCTCTAGCCTAAGGATACGGTTCTACTTTTCTCACAAAGAATACTCGCAGCACTCATAAAAGTGGTTCCATATCTTCATAATAAATATCTACAGTTTATCCTTCAAATAAATCTGCGCGCGCCCACACACATACACACACACACACACACACACACACACACACACACACACACACACACAGTCCAAATACAACCATAGAGGGTAATACAATGAGTTTCGATTTGCAGAATTTTAAGAAAAGTCGTGCCTCCCTTAAACCTGTTGTAAGTAAAATATTCTGGCATTTGGAAGCCTTCTAGAATGCATTCTCACCATGCAAAATAAATTTGTTTTGTTTGTTACAATATCTTTCTATAGCTTAGCATGAAGGTTGCTAGCATAAAAGAAGAAGTGTATCACTGTCATTCAGCCGCTTTCACCAAGCACTATTGCCAATAGTGCCATCAAAATACACCAAGTTAAGATATCATAACTTAAGCTTGCCTTGATTTGTAACCACAGTAGACTGGGGCTCCATTAATTGTTTTAACATTTTCAATTTATTCATTATGTATTTAGTGTTTTATTTCTTCCAATTACAGTTCTATAAAAATACCAGTAGTTCAGAAAATACTGACATATATCCTTTGAATCTTTTGTGCTGGCTTGTCTGAATACAATATTCTCAGTTTCCAAATGCCATCACTCCGAATAAAGCACTTGAACTTTTAACGGCTGTATCCCACATAGTCACCCAGGGTAAAAACCTCTTATTGCTGGACTGGCACAGGGTTCTGCTTTATAGGCACGATTCCAGCATCTGGAACTTTCCAGAAAGGGCTGAAGTGTCACCTCTGTGAGTGAGCAGGTGAGTTCGGCAGCTCATAGCAGCTTGAGCTCGCTGCTGGACCAAGTGATGTCAGGTGGCACAAGGGGCCATGTTTGATTGGAACTACTGCTCCTGCCTCCCTATAAGCATTGAAGCTTTTGTCTTTGCTTTTACTCAATATCCAAAGCCTGCTCCCATACATTATTATCTATGGATCCCTAGTACTGTTAATACTGCAGTGGTTTGTTCTAATTTCATCTGCCTCCTTTACAATTGAATGCATGATCTAAAATCCACTTTTTCCAAATTGTATTTTATGTCTGTGTTCTAGGCAATATTCAGCTATGGCCAAACGTCTCAAGCTGCCTTAGTTTAATATGATGCACATGTTCAATTCAGCACTCAGCAACAGTGAACACGGGCTGACCTATATACACTGTCCAGTCACATAAATGTGACCAACTGTGAAAAGCCAGAATAACCACTTTTTGCAGAATGGGCTGATGCGAGACGTGCAGAAAAAATGTCAATAAGGTTCTGGACGGTACTAACAGGGATGTAGCGCCATATCAACACCAGTGCCGTGGCCTGCTGTGCTAGGGGTCTCGGTTGAGGATCCATGATGCGAACTGAGGTGTTTGCACAAGTTCTGGATTGGGTTTAACCCGTCAAGCATGATGCTGCCCTCCACCTTACAGCACCCACAGAGTGACATCTATTGTACACACTTGGAAGCGCTACATCCATCCCATACTGCAAATGCTGTATCTAATGAAGTACCAGAAATAACATTGCCACCTCCCCCCCCCCCCCCCCAAAAAGTGAACTCTTAAAACCATAAGGGTTTAATAGGCTAAATCACTTTAGGCACAAAGAATTTTAACCATTTTGTAAAAATTAATTCTTTAGATAGTATTTTGAGAGTGATAAAGCTCAAACCTCATCAAAATACACAATGCTGGGTTTGCAGGACAAGTGTTGCATCTATATGATGTCCATCTTCTGTGCTGTTTTGCTGCACACAGCACACGTCTCCTTAGGTCCACTCTTCTGTTTTTTGTTGCTGGATTTTCTTGTGCGCGGTGTCTATCAATAAGTCCGTGTCAGTCACTGATAACAAATGGCCTTCTTTCCTCCTGTTCAATGGCACTGTAGTGGTAATTAGTTAAAAGTTCATCTATCAGTTTCACTCTGAACTCTAAATTCTTCTCCTTGTTTCCATTCTGACAATACATTATGTAAGCATTTAGAACAGATACATTTAACAAATGCTTAAAGTTTTTGTACCAAACAGTGCTTTCTCCTTCTGGCTGTAGTCAGAAATACAGAGTGGTATCTGGGTTACTTGCACTTCTCCCCCTCTTTCCTCTTCTTTGCACACCTATTGCTGATGCACCATGCTTAGTCGTCAGCATTGTAACCTCCCTTTTATCTTTCCATTTCAGAGCCACCAATTTCCCCTTTGGTGCACTGATGATCTGTCCCTTCTATGATTTCCTATTTAAAATATGTAGCATTCCTTTCGTACATGTTCTATCTATTCCTACTGGATCAGTATTCCTGTCCACAAGTCTTCTGAACAGGTCAGGACTTGAATAGTAATTGACCATATACACACACCAACCTACATATAACATACTTTCACTCAAATTTACCACCACATTTGTTGACAGAGGATTATTGTCTTTTGTTATTTGACTCTTATGATAAGTATCTTTTTCAGTGTACAAAATAAAGGCCCACAAATACCAATTCTTGTCACACAGTTCAAAAAATTTTATCCTGAAGCACGCTGCTCTCAAGAGTGTGTACTGGTTGCTCGAGAGTGTGTCTTTCCACAGCAACAAGGATTCATCAACACATTATTTCCTGGCTCATAAGCTCTCTGAAATCTTGCTTTCAAATGCTTTATCACAGACACAATTTTATAAATGTTTTTACTGCCATGTACCTGTTGTCAGTAAAATGCAGGTATCTTTCTTCACATATAACAGTAGGGACAAAGGGCATTTCTTGCATGTTCTTTTTGGTAAAGTACATTTCAGCTGCTCTTTTAGACACTATATCCATCAGTAAAAATAGAGCTAAATGGACTCCGATTTTATCAACGTCAGTTGTAAATCAGTTTACAAATCAGTTTACAAATAGTTATTGCTTCGGACAAAATATTTTTTTCACTTTCCTTGTGTAAAAAAGTTTCTGCATATTCTTTTGTTTCTTTGATAATCATTTCTGTTATTTCACTGACAAAGAACAATCCGAAGCAAGCTAATGGCCCTGCATTACTGGGAATTCAGAGTTTCGGCCTACCTTCAGCAATGCTCAATGCAAATGCAGCTGGTGCAGAAATACAGTCACAATCCTCTCAGTCAGATGGGACTGCATCCTGCACTGCCAATCTGTCATCAGAAGACAATAAAAACTTGTCTTCCGCATTATCACCTTCCATCAAAAGTTGCAGAACTTAATCTTCAGTCAGCCCAGCCACCATGTGCAACTTACCAAAAAAAAAAAAAAAAAATCTGCACACACACAAAGACAAAAACATTCGTAACGCGTACAAAAACATTTGTAGTGCGTGCGAATAACAAATGCAAATTCCATCCACATAAAGTTAAGGGAAGTGTGACACTGCTATCTAGTGGCTATCTTTCGAACATCATCATTCAAAAAGTGAAGACTGCATATTGATGTCGCACATGCTTCAGAGGTTAAATCTGGGGAGTGCGGTACACTCATCCTGCTGCTCTTCAAACAACACATGTACAATGTGAGATGAGTGACATGTTGAAATGTCCTGCTAGTAGATGCCATTGTGGAGAAAAACAACTGCGTATAGGGGTGGACATAGTCCCCAAGGATACATGAATACTTGTGCTGATACTGCGTGCCTTCCATAATGACAAGATCACCTTGGGAATGCCACAAAAACATTCTCCATATAATAACACTCCCTTGTTTGTTGCAAGGTATTTGCTTTCAGATGTTTCATGCCATACAGACCAACGGCATCTGTCCAATAAGAGGTAAAACGTGATTCATCTGAAAATACTAACTGTTGTCACAGAATGGATGTCCAGTTATGGTATTGGCATGCAAACTCCAGCTTTCATCACTGATGATTATCAGTCAGCATAGGTGCATGAACCAGGCAGCTGCTGCGAAGGCCCATATGCACCAACCTGCGTTGAACAGTCATTGAGGAAACACTGTTGGTAGCTCCTTGGTTCATTTGGGTGGTCAATTGTCTGGTGGTCAAAAGCCCAACACCTGCATGTCTATTCACATGTACACATCTCCAGAACTGTCGTTCACCCCAATCATCTACGGTCCACAGTGCACCACAGTTGCCTCAGTGCGAATCTTGAATAGCACCATTTTGCCACACACAGTACATTTCAACCACGGCGGCACGCAAACAGTTAAACTTGACCTTTTGGTAATGCTTCCATTCTTGGATAGAAAGCCAATTATCAGCCCTTTTGGATGTCAGATAAATCGTTCTGTTTCCATTATATAACAACCACTCTACTGTTTTCTGCATCCCCTGGCACATTTTAATACCCTCCACTGTTAGAGCTGCCACCTGCTTTCTGTGTTTTCGTATGTTGACATTTAACATAGGCGGTGGTCACATTAATGTCATTAACGTAACTGGACAGCACAGATGCTGCCACATTCACAGTGAACACCATACACACCGAGCACTCAAACAGCTACGTCATCATAACGTATTTCTTCAGGACGATCAGAACACTGGTCTCATTCCATTCTCTGCAGCTGTATCTTGCTGCTTGTTGCCCCCAGTATGGTAGGAATGCAGATGGCTTGACCATTCTGCCAATTCACGAGGCATCCTTTGTCAGTGGTTCCTGAAATTGTCTGTGTTGCTTTAACCTTTCTCTCTGAACACTTGTTTCAAATGCTGCAATTTAGTCTGTAGGTGGTGATCATCAGAAATAATCTTTGCTCTGTGAAGTAACATGTTCATGACCACTTTTGTGTGTACAAGAGTGGTGAAAATAGTTGGCATTCAAGTACCGGTCCATGTGTATTGCTTTCCTGTTCACTGAATCATTCTTTCCTCTTGATTAGAATGCTTGAGAATAGTAGCTTGCCATTCCTTTCCATCAAGACAGTAAATTTAATGGGCACCATTCATGTGATTGACAAACTGCTGCTGTGCATTTTCAGCGGGAGGCCATTTCAGAAATGTGTCGTCAGAACACTGAAGAAAGAATGTAGGGCGCGATGTCGGGGAGATCAGATCTTGCCCCTCAAAGTGCTCCACTAAAATCCCATCGCTGTGCCATCCATAGCCATATTTGTTGTGGTACAGGAAGTATGTTGGCATTAAGGCATGGAGGAACTACTTGACAGTCCCGAGAGGAAACTGTAGGGCCAAAAAATCCAGTACGCCTTGTACCAGCACCCTCATAAATAGTGGCACTAAGTGCAGACCAACAACTACATCCATTGTCTTACCTTCATTTTCTTGCATGTCTCAACAAATGCCTGTAAGTTACCAATGTGGTGTTCAGAATGTCCCAGTTTGGGTGCAAATAACCCTGCCAAGTGTTCTATCAGCCTGTAGGTGACTGAACTGAGTGCATTAACAATGGGCCTATGATGTACACTTTCTTTGTGTATCTCTTGCAATCCATATAGCCTGGGAGGTCTGGTAGCACGTGATATGAATTTCATCATCACTTCATCTGGCATTCTAAAGTCTTTTAATAACTTCTCTGTCTTTCTGTGTCGGATCGCGACTAAGCTTCCAGTACATACACTATGTGACCAAAAGTATCCGGACACCCACAAAAACATACGTTCTTCATATTAGGTGCATTGTGCTGCCACCTACTGCCAGGTACTCCATATCAGCCACCTCAGTAGTCATTAGACATCGTGATAGAACAGAATGGGGAGCTCTGCGGAACTCACGGACTTCAAACGTGGTCACGTGATTGAGTGTTTCTTGCGTCATACGTCTTTATGCGAGATTTCCACACTCGCAAACATCCCTAGGTCCACTGTTTCCGATGTGGAAACAGACCATCACACAGGAATTTCAAACTGCATCAGGATCCACTGTCAAGTACTATGACAGTTAGGCAGGAGGCGAGAACACTTGCATTTCATGCTACAGTGGCAGCTCATTAGCCACACATCATGCCGGTAAATGCTTGGTGTAAGGAGCGAAAACACTGGACGATTGAACAGTGGAAAAACGTTGTGTGGAGTGACTAATTACAGTGCACAATGTGGCGATCCGATGGCAGGGTGTTTAAGTGCGTGTATTGCCAACAGTAAAATTCGGAGGCGGTGGTGTTACGGTGTGGTCATGTTGTTCAATATGTGCAACAGAAATGCAGTGAAGAAATCTTTGTTACTAAAGAAATTATCTAAATGAAGAACAACTTCCCAACTGCATGTTTCATCGAATTCAAAGCAAGTACTGGTGGGTATATGAGGAAATGATGAGGGCAGGGCTTACATTGAGCCAAGACACTAGTTCAGCAGTCTCTTATGGCATTTAATGAAAAACTATTTGCGAATCATCAACATAAATAAATATAATCAGACTGCTGTTTATTTTGACAGGCTGTCAGATGTTATGGTGAACATGAATGGTGTTAAAAGTTTTCTGGCAATGAAAACACCAGAGAACACTAATGATGAGTGCACTAGCAGAGGGAAGTATGCTCCCATGTGAGATTCTTCACAGGGGGGAAAACCACTTGCCTGCAGGACTTATCTTTAGATGCCAACAAAATAGATGGAAAACAAATGACCGGATGCTAGAAAGGTCAAACATTGTTTGTAACGGAATACCAGATTCTTTGCTTACCACAAGGGAAATGCTGCTGCTGGATTCTTTCACTGGACATCTCACCCAGGAGGTTAAGGATCTGACAGCAAAGAACAACAAAGTCCTGGCACCATGACCACACAACATGTAATTGATGTTGTTGTGATTAGACCTTTTAAAGCCCACCTGCAATAGCTTTACAGTGAGCTGTTTCTTCAAAGAGACCATGACCTCACTCGCGGAAGGGGGACAGTTAAGTAAACCCTCAGTATCCTCGTTGGGGCAATGGACCTTACTGTCTCAGGCAAAATATCTAGTGAATCTATAAGAGGTGCAGGCTCTCAAGTGAATCTATTATGAAAGGCTTCAAAACGTGCTGCATGTTGAATGCCATGGGTGGCTCAGAAGATGACTGTGAGGAAGAAAGGGAAGCCAGTAGGCTTACAATTAAGGATAATGATACTAGTGGTAGTGATGATGGTGACTGAAAATAATAATATCACAGATGACTGGTTTAGAGTTAGTTCAGTTAGATCTAGTTTCATGTTTCATACTTCACATGCACGATACATTGTAACTATGTGGAAAGACCCATTTTACATCCACATCACAAATTAATTTGTAAATTGGCTACATGCTGAAGTGTTATTTTTTTCTCTCTCTTCTTTTTTAAATATACAGATATGAGTTAATAATTCCTACGCACCATCTTTTACCAATTACAGTAACAGAAATCATTCTATGGAATAGAGAAAGTTGTCAAGGAGAAACTTTTTCGAGTTGTTTTCAAATTTTACTTTGTTGTCTGTCAGATATTTTATATCTGCAGTAGTCGTCTTGTTGTGCCTGCCTGTGACTCAACATCTCCATTATATGACGAGTGGCAACCTATCCTTCTCATAATCTGTCATTATTCCAGCCTGGATTTTCCATTGTTAGATATTTTATATCATTGGATAAGTGATCAAAAATTTTAGTTGCAGCACTGTGCATCAACTTTTGTGCTAAAGACAACCTTAATGTGGAGTAATGAGTGCCATATTACTTCTGGTATTGTAATTATGTACATCATTGTTCCTTATGAACAGCAGTAGATTATTTACAACAAACTTCATGAGAGAATAAATACACTGTGAAGCAGTACTCACAATGCCAAGCTCCTTAAACAGATAACGACAGGATGATCATGGGGAGCACCACATACTATTCTTACAGCAGCTTTTTTAAGTAATGAAGATTCTCTCTAAAAGATGAGTTAACCCAGAACATTATTCAATATGACATTATTCAATGGAAATGTGCAAAATATGTCAACTGACTGATTTGTCTCTCCTCAAGCTCTGCAATGACTGCAAGTGCAAATGCAGCTGAAATAAGTTGTTTTAGAAAATCCAAAATGTGCTTTTTCCAATTTAAATTCTCGTCAACATTGACTCCTAAAAATTTTTAAGTTTCAACCACATTTATTATTTCCTCAGTGCACGTTACACTTATCAGTGGTGTAGTACCTAGAGTTGTGCAGAACTGAATATGCTGTGCCTTTTAGAAATTCAGAGCAAGTGTCTATCTCAGACACACACACACACACACACACACACACACACACACACACACGAAAGGGTTTAACTTTTACAAGCTTTTGGAGCCAATGGCTCCTCCTCGAGTTGAATGGAAAGGAAGAGGGGTGAAGGGAAAGGACAAGAGGTTTAGGGAAAGGGGTACAGTTCAGTAAAGTCACTCAGAACACGGGGTCATGGGAGACTTACCAACAATAAGAGAAGAAAAGAAAGAAAGATTATAGTCACAGGATACTATGTTTTTGTTTTGTTTTGCTTTGCTTTGTGAAGTGCAAAATTTTACATTTCTGCACATTTAAAGCAAGTTGCCAATGTCTGCACCACTTTGAAATCTTATCAAGATATGACTATTTATGGAGCTTCTCTCAGATAGTACTTCATTGTAAATAACTGCAACATCTCCAAAATGTCTGATTTTACTATTTTTACTGTCTGTACGGTCATTAATATACAACATGAACAGCAAGGGACCCAACACACTTCCCAGGGGCACATCAGAAGATGCTTCTATATCTGATGACGACTTGCCATCCATGATAACATGCTGTGTCCTCCGAAAGTCCTCAATCCAGCCACAAATTTTACTTGATATTCCATATGATCATACTTTTGACAATAAGCGTAGATGTGATACTGAGTCAAATGCTGTTTCGAAATCAAGAAATATGGTGTCTACCTGACTGCTTTGATTCAAAGCTTTCAGTACGTTATGCAAGAAAAGTGTGAGTTGGGTTTCACATGATCGATATTATTGAAAAATATGCTGGTTGGCACTGAGGAGATCATTCCGTTAAAGACACCACATTATATTTGAGCTCAGAATACATTCTACGACTTAACAACAAATCAGTGTCAATGATATTTGACAGTAGTTTTGTGGTTCATTTCTACTAGTTTCTTGTAGTGACCTGTGCCTTTTTGCAAAAACTGGGCACAGCTTTTTGTTCGAGAGATCTATGATAAGACTATAGTCAGAAGAGGGACTAACTCAGCTGCAAATTCAGTATAGTCTGACCGGCATTCCACTGGGCTGTTGAGCTTTGTTCAATTTTAATGATTCCATATGTTTCTCACTCCACTCACACTTATTTTCATTTATCTTTCCCATGGTACAAGTATTAAATTGGGGCATTTCTCCTGGGTTTTCCTTTGTAATGGAACATTTGAAAATGGAGTTAGGCATTTCAGCTTTTGTTTTGCTACCCTCAATTTCACTTACTGTCTCATTCACAGGGGACTGGACACTGACTTTGGTGCCACTAACAGCCTTTACATATGACCAGAATTTCTTTGGGCTCTGTGAGAGGTAACTTGAATATATTCTACTACAGTAGTCATTGAAGGCTTCACACATTGTTCTCTTGACAGCCAAATATGTTTCATTTAGCATCTCTATCTATGGGCCTATGCTTTGTTTCACACCTATTATGCAGTAATCTCTGTTTCTTTACAGTGACTGTATACCATAGTGGTCCCTCCCATTCTGAACTGTTCTACTGGGTATATATATCTATCCAGTGCATGGTCAACTATTCTTTTAAAATTGGGCCACTTTCAATGTGGACATCCTCTATTTGTTGCCATTAGATCCAATATATTTCCATCATGAGTGGCGTTCCTAATTGTCTGTTCTCGGTAGTTTTCAGAAAAGGTATTTAGTGAAGATTAGCAGGATGTCTTATCATATCCACAACTAACAAAACTGTAATTCATCAGGTTACCTTCCATTAGGAAAGAGGGCGCACTCACCTTTTTTTTTTTTTTTTTTTTTTTTTTTTTTTTTTTTTTTTTTTTTTTTTTTTTTTTTTTTTTTGCAGGTTTCATTTGGCAAATCCAGGTTTCAGCTTGTGGTTAGCCATTATCAATGCACTATTTTCTGGTCTCCATTCATGTCAGTTCCCTGTTGTTTGAGTATCAGCCACAGTAGAAGGAAGGAAGGAAGAAAGAAAGAAAGAAAAATACGACTTATTGCTGCACTCTGTAATTTGTAAATAAAACTGTAATTTTCCCAATTAACTTTTGGATGATTGAAATCTCCACCGATGATTACAGGATGTCTGGGGAACTCCCGTACATGTGAACTGAGGTTCTCTCTGAAGTTTTCAGTCACACCTGGAGATGGAATTATTTTATGCCCACTCCTGATACCTAGTCTTGCCCGAACAATCTCACATGCAGCTTCCATTTCTACCTCAGTTGATTCAAGTTTCTTGGCTACTGTGACAAATACACCACCACAATTACCCATTTGCCTATCCTTTTGATATACACTTAAATTTTCCCCAAAAATCTCACTGCTCTCAATTTCAGATTTTTTCCATGAGCGCTTCAAACTCTGGCACTTTGTTGCGAATGCTTCAGCAGTTTACCATCAGGATTTCAATATTCTCATCTGTGGGAGGCATTTCTTTTGATCTTACATAGATACTTCTGGGCTTGCTACAGCTGTCATTATCTGGATTGGGTGGAGAGTCGCCTAATCTAAAAACCCTTGTGTGCAACCCACACACAGACAACTAGCTGAGTGGCAGGCTCTGATGTGTAGTGCACACCTGACCCATTTAGGGGGACTCTACAATTCTCAGCCCTATGACCCAAGCCCAGAAAGTCGCAGTCTAGCTCATCACAGGACTTTCGAAGTCTCTGGTTCAGGTCTTCCGCTCAACTCGGAACCAAAGAGCTACAATCAGTTCTGGCGACGATGCATGTGCAAGGCTGGTATTCTCATCCTTCTCCGTCAGTCGCTGGAACGATCCGAGAATGACCTGCAAGCTCAGACGACTGACATCATTTTTCCAAAGTGCTCCACAATCTTCAGTTGGTTGCATCATGTTCCCTCAATGGCTGCTGGAACAGCCTCTTCAATATGTTGAACGAGGCCACCAGGCGTACACACTGAATGCACCTGGTGTTATTTCCTGTCCCTTGCTGCCATCTTTCACCGTACATTTGAACTGCCAATGATTTCTAGACCCCTGAATTTTTGGGTTTGCCTCCTCCCGGCACTGGACAAAAGAGGTTTCCCCAAAAAAGGTGACTGGTTCCTCCCTGGTCCCCGTGCACCCCGTACAGAACTCTTACATCTACCACTGACATGTCACTCACAGTTGAGTGGTCAAGCAATGATATATCCCGTACTTTCTGCACTGGACACAGGATCCTCGGGAGAGTATAGTACTTGAGTTATCTCTGATACAGGTATCACAGGTACATGACTCTAGGGAGCTCTTTCAACACACAGATTCGCAGGAGCTGCCAGTCGTTTGACAGTAATCAGGACAGCTGCAATTTACTGTTGCAGAAGAACATCAACCAACTCATCCAGTCATCAAGAACAGCATTCACAGTGGGGCAGCATTTTACCTGGTGCAATGTATTATAAGGCAGCGAACAAATAACTTTGAATTAAGCCTGTTTATTATCTTTTAGTCCATTGTGCTAAAAAGTTGTTAATCCCCTATAAGAACTGAAGCAAATACACAAAGCGATATTTCTATTAATGCAACACAAAAACTTGTGGTAAAAGCTACTAGTTTCCTAAAAGATTTTGAGATTAATTATAGTTGTTAGCAAACTAGAGTTAAATAACAAGAAATGCAAATAAAATATAGGGCTACTCCTCTTTAAGGGAAAACTAGATGTATCACAGAACGCCAGTTAGAAAATCTGCTACAGCAACTAAATCGCAAATGCTGATTGGCTACAAATTGCTCATAGATTATGCAAAGGACAATGGTAGCTTCCAAAAATTTTCAAAAAATGCACGTTTATTTGCGTTGATATGCAATGAAGTTCAGGGATAACGTATTCTTTGCAGAACTGTGAACCACAAACGCTGATTTGCTACAAAATAAATTATGTGTCCAAAACAACCTTACTGGTAACTTATGAAAATATTTTTGTAAAAATCTGAAAATTCTTGGCCCTAAGACTGAGCGTTGGGGATCCCCATATGTAATTTCTCCCCAGTCAGGATAATGTCACTGTACTACATAGGTCCAATTAAAATACAACTTTTTGCTTTCTTTAGGTTAGGTATGACATCCAATGGTTGGCTACATCATCAATTACACAAAACCTCAGTTAACAGTATTTACCCGAGTATAAGAGCACCCTGAATATAAAACAAGCCCCTAAGAGGCTCCTTGAGAAAACATTTTTTAATGTACTATGACTAATCAAAATTGATGCAAGGGTTCTGTCCAGAAAGTTAACATTACACATATTCTAAATTTATGCCATGTATTAATTGTCTGTTTTGATGATACAAGTAAAAATAAAATAAACATAAAGAAATTGTTCACATCAATTTCTACTTTTTCTGCCCTTTTCGTTTACTTAGCCCATTGTCTTTGGTATCACAATTTTTAATCACCACCATTGTCACCCTAACAGGAGAGCTGTGAAATTTACATCTGCTTTGTCACAAATATTTCACTGTTTCTTCCAAATACGCTGCAATTTCTGAGGTTGTGGTTACTGCGGGACCTGAAAACATAGCTGTCTCTTTCTGAACACACTGCTGATTTTGCCTCCATATTGACATAAGAATGTTACAATGTCTCTTGCTTCCAAACATACCGTCTGCTGGATGCTCTCTCATTGACTGTATAGGACCAGCAGCTGACACACCTCCACTCTTCCCCATCACTCCTCACAATGAGAGTCGACAACATTGCTGTACAAAACACATATGTACTCCACTGGTGCTCATCTAGACTTTAGAGAGTCCTGCAGACATTTATGCTACTGTTGAGTATTTGTTCACTTTTGAAGTCAATTTGATTCAGAGTGTAAATGGATTCGGGCAAAGTGCAGTTTAAACATGGTACATGTTCATAAAAAGCCAAAGTATGCAGTACACATTACCATGATTGGCTCCACGAGGAAATTCTGCCCGCTCAACACTCCGTTCCCTGAACTTAGTTCTCAGGCAAGATGGGTCACTGCCCCCCTCCAACTTTCTGTAATGCTGTGCTAGAGCAACAGTGAAACATGGACGGCAATATCTTCAAAAGCGCACGTCATACGTACAAACAGCAACTGATAAATACAAGGTTACAATGGCAATTCAGTCCAAGTATCGATCCTATGCTCGTCCTGCAATCTAGTGACGTCTGTTTGTACTGTCACAACAAGTCCTGCTGTAATTTATCCTCATGACAGTACAGTCAGTTTAATATAATTTACTTCGTTTGTCAGATATTTCATTCTGGACTAATTTTCTTCCTCATTTCATCTGAATGTCATCATCTTGTTCTGAAGCTGATTAAAAGCTGGCAACAATTTTCTCTGGTATTGTAACATGTACACAGACCTAGTTTCTTATCTGTAACCAACCTGGTATATCAGAAATCATATTCAAATAAAATATGGACTTGAGTTCAGAATCAAGTAATGGTTTCTGAAGGACAAGATTTTCACCTTTGAATGTTACCGTTACTTAAAAAGCAGCATAAATGTATGAATACAGTACCCATACATGCATGAGAAAATTTGTAAGCTGATAGAATTTAATGTTATTTCCTCCAGTGCTACACAAAATTGCCAATTTTTAGGTAGAGCATTACTGCTGTAGAGGTTAAGGGGTATTTCAATGATACTGCCAAATTGTCAACATACTGACCATCTGAGGGCACATATCGACATATTGTCAATACTAAAAATATTGATGAACAGTACTGATGGCCCTCAAAATATTCTCAATACATACGGAATGTGCGAGGTCCAGTATTGACGATTTGACAATATTCTCCATTCATATGTTGACACAGCTTTGTGAACCAGCCACACAGCATCAGCACACACTGTTTATGTTTTAATTCGCCCTCTGCATATATTACCTCGGATTCAATTTTTTCAAGTAGTCTTTTAATACAAAACACTTTTAGTAGACTTATGCAAGGATAAACATTGCATGTACCACTTTAGGATGGTCATGGAGGATTCTCTATGACAGTTCTTCCATTATCAATTTGAACATGTACTATGGGTTGGAGAAATACATAGTTTGGGAAAATTCAACTACTTCAAAAAATATGTCATATATCTGCTATGACTAGTAAGATGTCTGTGAAATGCATGTCCGTTTCACCAAATTATCGCAAGACGTAAAACAAATGTTTTATGTTAATTGCCCGGACTTATCCTTGCCAGCCAGATATCACTGCTTCACAGGTTTCCATAGAATTGTAGTTACTATGCTTCCTGATATTACAGCACATAACTTCAAGCATTCGTATAATCTGCCTGTCACCAGAAATCTCCCTTAAATGTGACTGCCTCTCTAATTAATGTATTTTGCCTCTCTATTTTGTCTTGTATCAACATAATATCTAGTCGTATGATCCAGGACTCATTGTAAAATAATTTATAAAATCTTCTGGATCTACAGTTCTCATTTTGGTCGGTAAATTAACATGTAATCAGTTGCTCCTTTCTTCAACCACTCTTAGGTCCATTTCATTTAACTGATTGCTTTCTGTCGCTTGTAAGCAATATCTAACACAATTCTAGCACATGCTTTCTTTTGGGTGACCTTGTAAAACCATATTGCCAACTGAAAATTTTTGTCAGTATTATTGATAGTGTGAATGCACTTCAATATATTGAATGTTTGACAAATCAGGCCCCTCTAGTCTGTAGTTTCTTGTGTATCCCTTGCACTAGCACAGCAAGTCACATGTCATGTGATTGTTCAAGCAAGGTAGATACTGTATTGAGCACTTTGGTATACCAGGGAATCTCTAACCGTTTGAATGGAAGTATTGTTCGATATGCTCCAGGCATAAGGACCTTTCAAAATAAATTTGTACGAAACCTCAATGGCCGAAGCTTCATCTGTAAATGTACAACAAAACTATATATTAACCTACTAAACAATATTAAAAATGTTGACTTCAGCAGTGGCCAGTAAAGGCTTCATCAAAATGACAAACACACAAGTGTGACTTGCATGTGTGTGTGTGTGTGTGTGTGTGTGTGTGTGTGTGTGTGTGTCATCTAATTTTTCTGATGAAGGCTTTACTGGCCGAAAGCTATATTTGTGACAGTCTTTTTGTTGTGCCTATCTGCAATTCAACATCTCTGCTATATGGTGAGTAGCAACTTGCCTTTTCACAATATTGTTACATTCCATCCTGGATTTTCCATTGTTTGATTTGCAACTGTAAGATGATCCCGTACTTTTCAGATGATGAATTTGGGAAAAAAAAAACTCATCTCATAATCCGATAAATATGGTATCTAGGAGGCTATTGTGGTTCACTCAATCCAATGCCTTAGAAAGATCATAACAAATACCAAATGCTGCCATTTTCTTAGTTAATGCTTGCAAAATTTGTAGCGTGTAAATGACATTCTCAGTAGTACAACTCTTCTGAAATCTTGACTGTGATTTACTGGGGAAATTACTTTTGCTCAGGACGTCAATAGTGAAAAAAATCTGTAGTTATTGACATCTTTATCACCATTCTTATACAGGCATTTTAAAATGGCGTATTTCAGTCTCTCTGGAAAAATGCCTTAAGTAAGTGCTGCCTTACATTTTTCAGGTAAGAAAAGGCTTATTATACAGGAACAAACCATCAAATCCATATGAGCTTTTAATTTTAAGGAAAAACATAAATTCTTAATTTCAGAGGGAGAAATTTGTGATACATTCATGTGACTGAATTTTATGAGAATCGTTTTTTCAACAGTTAGTTAGCAAAAAATGGGGTGAAGATAAAAATTAAGGTAAAACATTTCTTTTTTGTTTATTTTATTTCTACTTGTATTATCAAAATGCAGACAACCAATATATGGCATAAGTTTATAATAGGTATAATGTTATCAAATTTTGATTAGCCAGAATACATTAAAATTTTTTTTAAAGATGCCTCTTTAAAAAAGGGTCATCTTATACTCTGATAAATACGGTACGTATCCTTTATTTCTTCACATTTTGGATGGGAGTTCTAGGAGAGAAGCAAATGTCATTATTTGGTCAGTGTTGTCTTCGTTCCACTCAGTATCAGCCTTTGTAAACACTGCTGTGCACAGCAGCATTGTACGGTAGTATTTTGTAATTTGTTGCAACTAGATTTCAGTTTCATATAACTGCATAACCAATCAATGGTTGATTGGATCATCTCTGATTTTACAAAAACTAGTGTGGACTTCCTTAATTTCTGAGTGCCTGCCTGCCCAGTTAAAGTAGACTCTTTGTAGGACAGGGGTCACTCCCATCTGTTTCTGATTCTTCCCAGGAAGAGTGGTGAGTTGTTATAAACATAAAGCACCTACACAACCCTCAAAACAAAGATTATTGTTAGTCTCCAACTGTTGGACTAATACAAATGAATTCAATTGCTCTCTACTATCTATATAAATAGACTTAAGAAATAAAAAAATCTCTCAGTAAGCACAAACTTCTTTTTAGCCATGAATCTAAATAAGGAAGCTTAACAAAACTTCAATGATTAACTTAGATTTAACAAGGTCACAATAACACCTACAGCTTAAACAATTCAACAATTATAATCTCATGCAATATCAATATATGTGGTTACCGCTTTCATAGATTGTTTACCTACATTCAGTACTGAGCCATACAGCAATCAGAGTTTCAAAAGTAAAAACGAAATATAAATCAATGTACTTGGTTCACCTTACAGAAACCAACACAATAATAATGTGATAATATTTATGAAACCTAGCACTGACCTACATTTTAACGAGTTTTTCTATTAACGTAATCCGACTGACTTGATGTACATACTCTTACCAGATGAGATCCCCAGCAGGGGGATTGAGCTTTTCAAATCAAATGTACTGTGATGTAGGTTAAGATCCCAGGTACCACACTTTGCAGCCAATCACCACGGTGGGCCCATGATAGCGAGTAACTGATTAAACAAATTTTGGAAGTTAGCATAATGCTCAATAACCTTAAAAAAAAGTTGTATCACTTAATTTGGTTTCATGGTGTGAAGAATCGAATAGTAATTTCACATATAAGAGGTTGTCAGGTGCAGCATCTTTTTTTTATTTTTAAATCTTTATTGAAACAACTTTAATCATTAGTTTTGTTCAATTAATTGGTTTAAACATAATTTTATATTTCTATTCCATCGTCATGTTCACTGTATGAATTTTTTCCATTTTTTTCTTTGCACATTGTTTTTCCAATCAGAATTTTTGTGAATATGAGTTTAATTATTGTATTCAATTATCTGAAAATTCTGATCAATCAGTTAGGAAACAAAAATCCAAATAATCTGTTTATATTAACTATGCAGTGGTAAATAAAATGTATTTATGGTTAGCATATGTGCAATTTTTTTTACACTGCAATACTCCTAAATATTTAAAACATAACCTAAATATCTACTGCACTTTGGACAAAATAACACAGATTGCACTGTGGGCAAACTAACGCAAATGAAGATTTAAATGAAGGAAGGGTTTTAAGCATCACAAAATTCAAACAAAATGAGAAATAGACATAACGAACACAATAATGTACACACACACACACACACACACACACACACACACACACACACACACACACACACACGACAAACAAGAGGAATTAAAATTAATTAAAAACACACGAACAAAGATTTCAAGTGGGGAAAAAAATATAGGAAGAAACATGAGAGCAAATAAAGAAGTTGATATTACGATTAAAATGGCTGACAAAGGCACAGAAATAAAAAATTACATTTAAATCAATTAATTGTATAAAAATGATGATCAAAGTCATTTTGATAAAGATTTCAAAATAGAACAAAATTACTACACCTGACGAGATCAGAATCCATTTGTACTTTTGTAGGGCTACTGAGTGTCACACTAAGTTCCCTTCCCCCTTTTTTCTTAAAAAACACACTGCAAATAAGGGCCACCTAGGGTGAATGGTTGCTGTGTGTGATACCTGGGATCCTAATCTAAATAACCATATAACTAAATAGCCATATAACATTAAACCATATAGATAGTTTCAGAAAGTCAATCCCATGGCTGGGGACCTCACCCTGTAAGTAAAACGATGAAAATTACAGTACAATTTTCTAATTAACTGAGAAAAATAAAAGACAAGATGACTAAAAGGACTAGTGATATACATGTTTTTCGAAGTGTTCTTCCTCTTGTGTGTGTGTGTGTGTGTGTGTGTGTGTGTGTGTGTGTGTGTGTGTGTGTGTGTGTGTGTGTGTGTGTGCGCGCGCGCGCGTGTGTTCTACAAATTTTATCTTGTTCATGTGTCATCTGAAAAAGAATTTATAATGTATACTTTTTTGTGCTTGAACTGCACATGTCTGTTTAAACTGTGCTTTACATAGTTTATGAACATTAAATGTTGGTTCTTTTAATCACAAACGTGTGGTCTGCGTTTAGTAGACACACCACAATTGACTGGTTTTCAATCACCATCAGAACTAAAAATCCATATAAGACAAAAATGTAAAATTACTATTACTATAAGCAGTTATAAAAATATTCAAAAGTGCAAGCTAAGGAAAAAGAATAAAAATACACCTACTATCTATTTACAGATGTAGCAAGTCAAGTCATCACCACGAACTAACTACGGTCACTTAAAACCAATGGCCAAGCTGTTCCTGCATTTTTCTTTAAAACTGGAGCAGTTATGTTCATAAGAGGGTGTGTGAGCTTGCTCGATTAAGTTTAAATAATCATAACATAATCATTATTTTTCACAATTTACTGAATTACTCGATTACAGGACAAGTTTTATTTTTTTTTTTTTTTTTTTTTATTTGTCATTCAAAAACTGCAGGGTCATCTTACATTTGCAGATTAACTATTGCTACTGAGATCAACATTTTTACACTGTCTTCTCATAGAAATAGTAAATAACCACTCAGTTGCAAAATGGAAGGTTTATTAAAGCCTCATTCCCATGGTTTTTACGTTTGCAAAAACTCTTCTTCACAGCGAAACAGTGACTACCTAAACAAGTAACCAGTGTGCCCCCCCCCCCCCCCACTCAAAAAGAAAACCACTCGATTCTCCTGACTGTCAATGAGATGAACTGTCATAAACAAGCAAGATTTTTGCACAGTGCTGAATTACAGAGATTTTTAGTTCGATGGGAAACTATAGGAGCAGCCAGTCAGTTTAGCTATGGGATGTATATTAAGCTGGAATTTTACTAGCAGATATTTTGATAAATGCCTTAGAAGAAAATTTTTTCAAGAGTAATCCTGTTTTGAAGACTGTTGCTTATCATGTAGACAACATACAACTTAGTGTTTAATGGCAGTAACCAAGATCTATAAGAAATGTTCCATCCTTTTAACAACTATCATGAAAAAATTAATTCACATACGAAACACAAAATGAAAATACAGAACTTAATGGATTTGAAACTAAGGTTACTTAAGAACAAAATCAGCTCTGACATTTTCTGTAAACCTAATTTTGCAGATAATATCATTCCAGCTGACTCGTGTCATTCCACAAACCCATAAAACGGTTTCCTTCCCATCTGAAATACATCACGCAGTATGAACTCCTTTACAACCACATTGTGTCCAAAAAGAAATATCCGTATGCAATTAACAATATATTGTAACTCAGTTTGCTTATACAGGGTGTCTGGCAAACAGGTTTACACTTTTTGAATTTTAGTAACCTGACCTAACTGTGATTATAAGGTGCTCTCCTGACTAGTGTGTGTGGCAATTCTTTTATTATAAGTTGCCAGCAACTATATGTAAATAACAAGATGACTGGAAACTTGTCCTTGGAACAAAGAAAGTGGATTTTTAAAACAGTTATTTTTGAAATGTGAGAACTTGAAACAAGTGCTGAGACAATGGTAGACAGAATTTGATACTGCACTACCATCGTGTGTAACAACAACAAAATTATATGACAAATTTGAGACGGAAGTAAGTATGTGTGATGTGAAGAAGAGACAGTGTGGCAAGAAGAAAGCAGTAGCAGATGACACAGTGCTACAACCTCATGCAAGATCCCCAAGGAAGACCATGCACAAAATGCACGTCTATCAGTTGTACGCAAATCAAGCGCTCTCCACAATTTAAACTAAGTAATATGGAAACGCTACATTCCTAGGTTGCTTCAAGTGATGACGGAGGACAATCCAGATTGGCACTTTGAATTTTCTGAATGGATCTGAGATACTTAACAGTTGACTGATGTCACGGTTATGTCTCATGAGGTGACATTCAAATTGAATGGAACCACTAATCACCATAACTGTGTGTACTGAACAAGAGATAATCCCGATGTTACCGAAGAACAAACTGTTAATCTTGTCGGGTTATCAATGTGGTGTGGCATGTCTGTCAGTGGACTTCAAGGACATTCTTTTTTTAGAACAGTGATGGGTGTTAAGTACCCAACCATGTTGCAGGAACGAACTGTATGTAAGCTGGATGATATGAGAGAGGCAACTGTGACTGCCGGTGAATCCCTTCCAATGGCAACCATAAACCATGTGTCAATCTGTTCCACAACACTGCAGACACTGTATAGTTGCTGCTGCAGGAGGCTATGAACATCTTCAACAGTAAAGCATCGTAACATTGTGGTCATCTATGTAAATAAAAATTTGTTGTTTTTGTCATTTTTGTTTGAGTGATTGAAGTACAGACCATGTGAATCGCTTTATGGAACACCCTGTATTATTGGCACTATAGGAACTGTAAATTGTAACAATCACTAATTGATGCAAATAGTTTGTGGTTCACAATTGAATGACATATAGGAATAATGATCAGAGTCTATCCTAGATCAAATTTTAGCTTTCACTGCCATCTTACAGTACAAAACAAGAGCTTGGAAACTAACTTTGGAGAAATGACCAATGTCCACATAATTTAGGTCCAAGTAGTTGTGTACTTTTTAAGAATGATCATAGTCACACTGTTCCTTTGGAAGTGTGATGATAGTCCACACATTCAGGTATTACTTATTCATTATTGTTTTTCACTGTTGTAAACAGTCTTTGAGTAACATTGTAGTGCACTGTTAGTTGTGTTGTAGTTGTGCGTTGAGACAGTGTGTGAAAATTTCCACACTGTCAAGCAGTAATTGTGATAAAAATTTACTGCAAAACCTGGAATCAATCGAAGAACAGGAAAGTTCATGGGCAAGTTTAAGAGGCTTCAACATGCATTCAAGATGCGGTGATGACTGCAGTGTTCACACTTGACATGTTCTGTAAAAACAACTACCACAGAAAAAAATGAATTGATTAAAGAGTGTACTGACACAGTATCCTACAGTACAAAATGCACATCTACACTGTCTAATCACTGTGAAGCCTATATTATGCAGGAGGCCAAAAAAGAATTCTGATGAAACACAGTATCGTGACTTCAGTTATTAAATTCGGGTAGTAAGGGACGGAAAGACAGCTGAAATAACAGTTGGTCACGCAGCACTTTATCAATTCATGGCATTACAAATAGACACCTCATCACATTGAAATGTTTCCTACCTACCAGGAAAGCACTTGTCAAGACCAAGGTTAAACATGGTAATAGACCACAGGAACTTAAATGTGAAACAATAGTCAAAAGCTCATGAACATAAACAATCACTTGAAGGGCATACTGCCTATTACAGCTGGCATAACAGTAAGAAACTATTTATCTGATAAGCGCATGTGATAAATTTCAAGCCAATTTTGCTCAAGTTGATTCACAATAGCTAGCAGTCACAACAAGACTTCTCTGGATGACCTGATTAAGAAAAGAAAATGGTTATCTGCTCGAAATGAACAGCACAAAAGAAAGGATGACAAAGTTTTATTAAATATAGCAGACTGGACAGCGTACGTATAGAAAAATCAAAACAGAGTTGCAATTATGATGGATTACCAGAAAAATCTCCCACTGCCCAATATCTCAGTAAGTGAGGTTTCCTAGCAACATCTGCTATCATTTAACATTTAATACACACTGCCTTGCTACAGAGAAATGTGTTTACTACCCCAACGATCAAACCATTTCAAACTGTTCATATAAAGTTTGTTCCGTGGCATTACTGTACTGAACTCATACCCAGCAGTGTATGTGAACTTAGTGTATTCTGCAATTCTTGCTCAGGACAGAACAAGAACTACAGTGTGTTTCGTTTGTCTTTTCTTGGAGCACATTAAAGGATGGTTTGACTGCACCCAAATAATTTTTCCAGTGAAGGGTCATTTCTGTCTTGAAAGTAACAAAAATATGAGCCTGGTAAATATAAAGACAATATGCAAAACATCAAATGACTGGTGTCAAGTAATTGAGAATTCAAGAAGACTTCAAGAACCCTTTGTTGTAGTGAACTGTAAACAAAATTATTTCTTCAGTGAAGACGATTTCTGAGTGAAACTTACGACAAGAAATGTCCTTTTACTTAAAGAACCATCTCTCAGTTCTTCGTGATGTGCAATGATGAACCAGCCCATCTGCGAAGGTCATACTTTGGTCCCTATGAAACCTACAAGATCATTGATGCTCCTAAACTTCAAGAATTAAAGGATAAGGCCCTACATCCACAAAGTCACCTACTACTTCTTGGCATCCCTAAAAATAAAATATGACTATTTGCACATTTTAAAGTAGTTTTGTGGCCCAGAAGCACATCTATATTTCAGTTCATTATAAGTCGGCAAAACCCATCATGAAGATACGTAAGATAACATTTAATAATATTACAAACATTATAACTACGGACTTACACTTTTTTTCACCTACTTATATGCTGGCAATAATTAATATTATCGTTTTGCGTTATTAAATAACAACTTGTGTCATACATAAAGCTGAATATCTTTAGAAAAAATTGGCACATTATAAACAAACCCCTAACAGTAGTTTCTATGCTCTTAAATTAATTTCAGATATTGTAAGGACTTTGACAATAATTTTTACCTTGCAGAAGCCATTCTGTGCATTATTGCATTAACATATAACTACCAGTAATAGCAGCCCTCGTTTGCAAAAAGGGGAGTCTTTTGTCAAAGGTTTCAGTACTGCTATGAGTACCTTCACCAGAAATAAAAACTCTCAAACTGGCATGTCATATATTAAACTGCGTCAATCTACAATAGCATCAGAGTCACTCTGTTGTATTGCATTATTGCAAGTAGACCTATAATTATCTCATGATGAAAGACTGTTTCATTGAATTTAACCTGTGTTTGAAGTATGAAAGTGATACAGTGGCAATAATATTCAAAAATAAATAGTAGTTGCTAATCTTTTAAATTCTGTTACTTTGCAAATTTTGTGTATTATCGTATTAACAAGTTTTTCATTGTTGTACTGCACTATTGTAAATAGTTATTATGCCATAATACAAAAAGTAAACAACAAATCTACAAATTATTTCTAATTAAAACCTGATAACAGTCCTCAAAGTTTGAATTTTCTAAGAATCTTCAATACTGAACTTGGGTCATTATTCCTCTGTATCCTGCAATTGGTTCACAACACAGACTGTACAACACTTATTTTAAATTAATAGCGATGCAGGAAGCATAGACCATAAATAACAGTGCAGTATGGAGCAAAAAAAAAAAAAAAATTAAAAAAAAATGGTGTCACAGAAGTGAATGGTCATAGATGGCGTAAAGGCAACATACAAATTAAAGAACGCCAGCTCTTCGTGTCAAACTTTCAGTGGACCAAAGCTGGGTAGGTTTCACGCATTGAAGCAGCGAGTTGTTCACTATGTACAAGAGAAACACAATGAAAAATTCCTGATAACTAAAGAAATTACCCAAATGAAAGTGCTAAAGATGAACAGGAAATTTCCAACTGCATGTAACACAGAATTCAAAGCAAGTATTGGCGGGCACATGAGGAGGATAATGAAGAGGGCAAGACTTATGTTGTGAGGCTAAAGGCTAGCTCAGCAACTTCTCTTGGCATTTGACGAAAATTGCACATCAGTGTCATAAATCAATCTAAGGATACAGCATGACTATTTTCTATACCACATAGACAACGCCGACCAGACGCCTCTTTATTTTGACAGACCATCAGATGTTACTGTTGATGTGTAGAATGCTAGAAGAGTTATTATAATAAGTTCTAACAATAAAATGAACAGAGTAACAGTAATGCCTAGCAGATGGGTGCATGTTTGTCTTGTGGATTTCTAGCTCTGATAACTCAGAGTGGAAATCAGTTAACTGTAATGTATCTACCCCATGTGATCAAAACATTTGTGAACAAAAAAGTGTATTTCAAATAGATCACACACTGTAGTTTCATAATGTGAAAATTCACTGAATAAAAATAGGTACACCTGGTGTACGGCAGCATTACGTATTTTCATGGTTTCCTACAACATTCTGATCATCAAACAATAGTCTGGTTACAGCAACGCAATAATGGAATGTGCTTTCCTTCCTTCCTTCAACCAGATAAACAGCTTCATCAATTAGTTGCAGAATATCTTCAGTTTAAAATGGGATAGGAGTTATGGCAAATTTTGCATTTTTTTTCATGAATTCAAAATGTTGTCACAGAAATATACAGGGTTCTTCTAAATGATGGACCCATTTTCAAAACTTCCTATTTATTCAAGTAGAAATCCAAAATGAACAAGTTTTATACCAATGAAAAGAGTAAGTTTCAAAGTGTTTTTTTCACAATCTTTGATATCAATTTAAGAAAAAAAATTAGTTTTCAATAATAATTTAGTAACGAGAAATTGATAAATGTTATAAATTTTCAATATGGCCACCACTGGCTGCATGGCAAACATCGACGCGGTAGCCAAACTCATCCCACACACTCGAAAACGTACCTGCTGTTACTGAGTGCACGGCAGCAGTGATCCGGTTCCGCAGATTGTTCATAGTGGTTGAAAGAGATAGGACGTAAACAGTTTCCTTCACATAACCTCATAACAAAAAGTCAAAAAGTGAGAGACCAGGAGAGCTTTGTGGCTAGCAGTGCAGAGCTAGGTCCTCAAGTCCCCTGCGACCGATCCAGCGCTGAGGAAGGGAGTCATTCAAAAAGCCTTGTTCACCACGGTGCCAATGGGGCAGAGCTCCATCCTGTTGGAAAATGAATTCCTGGGAATCTTCCATAACTTGAGCGAGCAGCCACTGTTCCAACATTTCCAGGTATCTGATTCCCGTTACAGTTCTTTCTGCAACGAAAAATAGTCCACAGACCTTTGTACAGGTTACGGCACAGAACACACTGATCTTTGGTGAGTCCCTTTCGTGTTGCAATGGTGAATGTGGATTTTCTAAATCCCATACGCGAACACTGTCTGTTGACTTTTCCATTATGGTGGAACGTCGCGTAACCACTAAAAATTACACACTGTAGAAATGTGTCATCCTCCACCTTTGCTAGCACATAACCACAAAATGTGAGACGCTTCTCTTTGTCATTGGGGTTGAGAGCCTGCACAAGTTGTAATCATTGGGCTGGTACAGCAAACACTGCCTCAGAACTTTGCATACAGTTGGCTGGCTCTATTGGTAGACATACTGCGACCACGCACAAAACTTTTTTGAGTCCATCGGACATCATCCTCTTACACATGCAGTCGGCCTGTGCTTTTTCCTTTGCACACACTCCCAGTCAGTTCAAATTGCTCTAACCAACGTCTAATGCAAGTTGGTGGTTGAATACCTAATTTGGTATGAAATGCCCACTGCACTGCAATTTGCAACTCACTTTTCGCAAACTCAAGAACACAGAAAACCTTATGCTCTACAGTTGCTATCTCCCTCACAACTGACACTGAAATGGAATGATTGCCTTATTGCCGCACGAACTTCACCGGCCACTTCTGAAACCATCACCACCCACCCGCCGCCGCCTGCCAAAAACTTTCAAACTTCCTCTTCTCATTGGTTTAAAGCTTGTTCATTTTGGATTTGTACTTTAATACATAAGAATTTTTGAAAATGGGTCCATCATTTAGAATAACCCTGTATATATCACCTTGACAGTAATGCAGCTTTTAAAAAGATTTCGGTCTTCCGACATATAAGTTATTTTGTCTGTGAGCCAAATTGTTTAGTAAGGAAAAAGAAAACTTAATTAATGGTATCAAGAGACTAATGAACTTAATAGGTTCGACATCTCTACATTCAGAACTACATTAACTAGCTTCTCACAGTCACCAGGTGTGAAAAAGTTTCTACATTTTACATCTCTCTTTAAATGATGCTTCTTCCTGCTTGTTCGTAGTGTGGGCGTTATTTGACAATGTGTGCTCTAATTTTATTCAACAGAGGATGCAGGCTTCCACTGTCATACTTACGAACTGTTCTTGTCACAGCTTTGAAGTATGAAAGCCATTTCTTCAGTTCTGTCAAGGGCAAACAGCTCACTGCTCAATAACAAATCTAATGGTATCCATAGACAAAACAAAATGCTGTCAAATGGAAACCATACGTGTGAGGATGGTGCATGTTAAATTACACTAGTGTATGACAGCAAAGATTTTAGATGCTAAATTTAGAACAAAATATGTGCATATCTGTGCTAATGTATTGTATATAAAATGTACATGCAAAAAACAAAAGCCTATTTACCGGAATTTTTACCTCTCAAGCCACTGGTTAGCACTTGAAAACAAAGAGGATCAACAAATAAATTTTATAAATTACATAAAAGAACAGCATAAAAGTGAAAGTAAGTATTTGTAATTGAAACATACCATAACCGAATACACAGCAAAAACTTTCAAAATATGGACAAAGTCCAATACCTATCACCTGAAATAAAAAGCAACTGACAGGCACCTAGAAGAAATAGAACATACAGAGAACATTATTAAGCACTTTGGGCATCCTTTGTAGCTCAAGATTAGGGACAACTGTATTTACTGGCTGTACCAGATTAAGAGAAAGAAAGTGTCCACGTATAACATTAATACATTGATTCATACATGAAAAGTTGATTTAATCTTATACTTCAGAAACCATGGACTCTCTCCCATCCTGAGACAGAGGAAATAGCATATCAGAGAAGATGATTTTTTTAATGATTGGACCAACACCTAGCACCATAAAAACTAAGTGGAATAGTAGACGACACAAATTAGTAATAAAACATAACAGATGAGATTTGATAGGCATACACTTTTCAGAAAATCAAGTCCATTTCCTCTTTTATGACTAGCTAAGTATCCATATTTATATGTAACACTGTTGTATTGTCACATTTCAAGCTTGTCAGCAGGCAATGGACCTAACAAAACAGGAAGTGTGATAGTCAATAGAAAAAACTGATATGGGTGAAAGTTTACAACTGTAAAAGCACCAACATTCCAGTAAACAAAGGCCTGCAAACCATGCAGCTTCAAGATGAACATGTGGTTACGACCTGCCACTGACTACATTTGAAATAGTGTCCCAGTCAGTAGAAATCTGTTTGAAATATAAACTTTTTGATAAAATTCCTATCTAATTGGGCTCACTTTAATAAGACCTACAATACCACATCAGCAAGTTACATGCTGTAAGTACTGTACATTCATACCTGTTAATGCAGGTGTTATAAAGTGAAGTCTTTCATTTTGATGTAATAGTGAATTTATCTCTTCAGCGAGTTACGAATTCTTTCGAACACCCCTGGACCATTTCATAAACCTTGACATGACTGCACAATCTGCTGGTTCAGTTTCTCAAGTGTATTGATGGGAGTGCTGCACACTTTGCTTGCTTCCGATATGGCCCCAGACAGAAAAATCTATTGGACTGCGATCAAGTGATGTTGGTGGCCAAGCTACATTCCGTGCTCGACATATCCATCTTAAACTCTATTGGCACATAAGGCATTGAACACTGGCAGCAAAACGTGCTGGCGTCATATTATGCACATACCAATCTCCTCAATAATGGGCCACGAGTGAAATTTGGATCATATTAAACGGGGACTCAATTGTGAATTTTTCATACAATATCAGCTTTCACGGCCAGTCTTGTCTTCACTTTAAACTTGCGGGAGGATAGTCTGTGATCAAGGTATAAAACTCTTCCCTGACGTTTTGTCTCTGACTGCGGTAGACACCCTCCGAGGTACAGCGGCGAACTGCAAAGAGAACTCGAGGAAGTGCTGATTATATAGGCAGCGCAGAGGAAGCCACTGTCCATCATGTGGTGTTGGCTATGAGACTGTCTTGGTAATGCCAACATTCTTGATTGAAAGTAATCAATCGTCACGCTTCTGGTGCAATGCTGACATCCAAATTTTGTCCAGTTTAACACCCTCCTCTTTCCTGTTAAAATTATTACGGTATTTATCAATCTCGATAACCTCTCTACACATGTGCACATAATAAGGTGAGGTTTTAGACACGACGCACGTCTTGCTGAATTTTATTTCATGATTACCTTCCTGGTAAACAAATCCTCTTATGTTCAACAAGATGGGTGTTCACACTTCTCTTTGTGGTACCGATATAAACCTGCCGTCAATTACAAGGAATTTTATGTACCCCCCCCCCCCCCCCCCGCCCCACTGTAGCCAAAGGATGCCATGCATCTTTTGCCAATCTTAAATATTCTTTTATTTTTCTGGTGGGTCTGAAAATAGTTTCCACCCCATACTTGCTCAACACTTTCCCAATGCGATCTGTGACCTTACTAATGAACAGAAGAAAAGCCTTGCCATTGGATGACTTGTTCCTCGTTGCTCCTGATCCTCTGCCTAGAGCAAAGTGCTCAATCTATCTCCTTGTAGAATAGCCATTCTTCACTAAAGTCGACTGTAGACGCTCAATCTCATATTTTAAATAAACAGGTTCACAAATTTTGTATGCCTCTTCTACCAAGGTTTTTATTACATCTGTTTTCTGTATAGGGTGGTGGTTTGAATCTTTATGCAAAACGATCAGAATGTGTAGCCTTTCTATACACCTTAGGGCCCAAGGTTTAATCACAAACACATCCAGGAAATTCAGTTGCCCATTACTCTCTGTCTCCATAGTAAATTGGAATTTCGGATTAATCCTGTTTATATGTGTCAGGAATGCATCCAACTCCTCTGCTCCTGTGTCCATTCTACAAAAATGTCATGGACATAGTGATACCATCTGGCTGGTCTCTTACTGGCCGTCTGCAACGCCCGTTGTTCAAAAACCTTCGCAAACAAGTTAGCTACAGCAGGACTAAGAGGACTGCCCATAGCCATCCCGTCAATCTGTTCATAAATCCCACTACTGTACTGAAAACACGTTGTGGTGAGGCAATTTCAGAATTTTTCATTTCAAATACTTTTGTACTACCTAGGGCAATGACATTAGTGGCAGCTCACAGGTCAACACTCAATTATTCAGCAAACACCTCATGTTCATTGGAAAATTTTTGCTTCTGTTATTGCACATTTTCAACCATGTCAGTTTCCACTATTACGAGTAATTATGATAAACCCTTCATATGGATGGCAGCTAATAGCTGTGGAAGCTTTAGGTTAATTAGACCAAGGCAATATAGCATTACTACCAACTTTATAAAATACCAACTTTATAAAAAAATTAGAGAGAACAAGCAAAAAAGTCATTTCAATTTATGCTAATTGAACCATTATTAGAGAACCAGCTAGCTTTCACTCCAGCAGGTCATGCTGTTGTCATATTCTGATTTCACACTAATATAACAGGTCATTCAATAAAGAACTGGATTTTTTAAAAGAATCCATTACAAGTATGGAATGCAACACCTATTTATTCGTCAACATAATGTCTCCCCCCCACCTCCCTCCACCCAAGTTCTACACATTTATGTCAGCAATGGATTAGCTTCTCAATTCCACATGCAAAGAATTCTTGGGAGCATTTGGATAACCAGTTACGAATTGCTGTCTGGACTCCTCATCATCAGAAGACCTTGAGCCACTAACAGCTGCTTTTAGTAAATTAAAAATGCTCCCAGCTTTCATCTCCTGTTACAACACAGTGAGGAAATGCCTCCCCTTCAGCCTTGTACCACCACAAAAGCTCTCTGCACACATCCATTTGCCTTTCTTTCACTTCTGACAGAAAATGTTTTGGAACCCAACTCACACACACTTTCTTGAAGATTAGTATGTCATGAACAATATGGTGAGCTGATCCACCACTAATGTTCATTGTTGGTGCACAAAACTCGCCATAAACGCCTGTTTTCCTATCTTAACGCATCAACTCTCGCAATGCTGTTCTCTGTGACTACACAGGCAGAGCATCCTGGGCATTGCAAATCTTTAACATTCGTTACACCATCTGAATTTATCTGCCCACTAGCACACTTGTGTTCAACCGCTTGGACTTTCTCATAATCAGCAAACATTGTGCTGCCATCTGACAGTGAATTTTGATTGGTTTCAAACGTTACAGCTAACAAAAATATGACGACGCTCCACTGCTTCACTATGATGCAAACATGAAATGGTGCTGTCACCTTGTTTCCCCAGCATCCCATTTGTGAGGCAGGTGTGCCTGGGCATTCCGATGATAATTCAATGACACCACCAAAAATACACACACACACACACACACACACACACACACACACACACACACACACACACATTGAATGGACCTCGCAGAAGATAGATACGAACAAAAGCAGGGCACAGGTATGGCTTTCATTGATCTTGTAGCAGCCTACAATACAATCAATCTCAAGAAATGGATAACGAAACTACACAATATCATAAAGGATTAACGAGTGGTAAAATTCATTCAGCGTTTATTACAAAAGAGATGATTCTTTGTTATCCACATAACAAGAAAGGAGCCAATGGTGGATACAGAAAAACAGCCTTCTGCAAGGAAGTGTTCTTGCTCCACTGCTGTTTAATACATATGCCAATGACCAGCCAATCAAACAGGACACTTGTTCTTTTATATCTGCAGAAGATGCAGTCATCACCATGCACGATAAAACTTTGAAGGGGAGTAAAATAAACTAAATGTAGCACTCAAGAGCTTAGCTATTTATTACAACACTCATCTAATGTCCAACCCCGAAGAAACACAAGTGTGTACTTTCAATTTGTGCCACAGAGGCAAAGAAGGAAGTTAATGAAATACATTATGGATATTTGCCACTTACACTGTGCTAACATGATAAACCTGGGAATCAAGCTTGATTGCACCCTTACCTATATAGAACACTGTGTGAGTACAAAAATGAAAGTATGCACCTGGAACAACGCAATACAAAAGCTGACAAATGGCAGACAGAAATCACAACCCAGAGTCCATATGTCTACTTTGTCTTTGTCAAACAACTGAAACTCCAGGTTGGAATAACAACAATTTAAGGAATAGGATAGATTGCTACTCACCATAGAAATGACCCACTCAGTCGCAGACAGGTACAACGAAAAGACTGTTACATATGCAGTTACTGGTCACAGCCTTCCTCAACAAAGAAAACAGACACCTTCACAAAAGCAAACACACCTCAAGCACACTTGGCCGCCACCGCCGCTACTACCAGCTCTGACCAGAGCCCCAAACGGAGCTGCCGGATTTCTTTTGCTGAGGAAAGCTTTGGCCAATAGCTGCTAGTGTACAGTTCTATCATTGTGCCCATCTGCAACTCAGTGGGTCATCTTTACAGTTAGTAGCAATCTATCCTATTCCTTATACTGTTTCTTTGTTGTGTGTTTTTCCACTGTGGAGCACATTGTCAACTATGTACATTAAATGCCTTAGTTACAACAAATAACAAGACTACTTGAGCTGCTATTTTGCGGATTAATTTTGGATATCTGAAAGCCTTGGTGAATACCATTTTCATTACAACGAGATACATTATGGTAATATTAAATGTTTTTTGTGTGTTGGCTCAGTTATGGTAACTAAGTTTATTTTAATATTGCAAACTATGAGTGTGTGCTGAAAAGTAATGCCAACTCCTTTTTATATGTAAATTGTTAGAGCTTTTTAAATAAAACAAATCTTAACAACATTCTACATCTTTATTCTTCATGGCCACATAATTATTTCTGAACATGGTCAACCTGGCCGAACACATTTCTCCCAATGAGAGACCAGTTTTTTGATAACGTCAATGAAGAATGTTTGGCTTTGTTGACGGAGCCACTACCTCAGTTCTGCTTGCACCACTTCATCACTGTCAAAGTGAAGTCCTAGACAGTACTCTTTAACTTTTGGAAACAGGCGGGCCAAGTTGGGACTACATGGAGGATGACTGATGACAAACTTAAGTCATCAGGTTTTTCAAATGTCACAGCCTCGTGCATGGTCTGATATTGTCCTGCTGAAGGAGAGAGTGCTCCATGTGTGGACAAACTCTTCAAATACGAAACTCTGTTACAACATGCTGCTTCTCTTGGATAAACTTAGTTACATTACACACTACCATGTTACAAGCTATAATTTTGAGCCCTACCATGGCAGAGGGCTGCAAATATGTGGGCACGAAGAATAAAAATGTAGAATGTTACTAACATTTGTGTTATTTGAAAAGCCTTTAGAGCTTTCACATAAAAAATTTGGAGACATTACTTATAAGCATTCTCTTGCAGAGTTTTACTTCATAATTTTGTTGTTTCTATTGTATGATTCCTGAACAAGAATGAATAATGATATCTATGAATGCTGAATTCTTGACATTTTTGCTTGCATCTGTAACAAGCAGTCAGTTACATCTGGAAATCCACATCCATCTCAGTTTATTTCCCGAGTTTTTTGTTAGTCCATATAGAAATACAGCTCTTATGTTTAGTCAATGGTTTATTAGCATTGCTGCATATAGGCTATACATTGTATCCCTGAGTGAATGGTCAGTATTCAAGGATATGACAGGAAGGATCATTTGAAAGGGGGGGGGGGGGACATTTAGTCAATGTGGGCTCTAAAATGCATATTTAAAGAGCTTTGAGCACTTGTTCAGTAGAAGAGGTGTGTTGCACAGTAGCAAAGATGAACAAGTGCTCATTGCTCTTAAGGTATGTATTTTAGAGCCCATGTTTACCAGACTTTTTTTACTTAGAATTATCATTCCTGTAACAACCCTGAACATTGACCATTCCTGCTGCGACAACCTGTGTTGGTTCAGGAATTGTGTGTGGAAAGAACTGGAACAGTAACAATACAGACATTACATCATTCCTTGCATTATTTTAAAAATAGTTGACTGCTCATGGCCATTCTTAACATACTGAAACTTAAAATATTTTTTCTGTTCTCCGTTTTAACCTTTTGCAGGCGGAAAGCAAATGCTAACACAACAAACAATGTTGACACCAAATGTTAGAGCACTTGCCCGCGAAAGGCAAATGTCCCGAGTTCAAGTCTCGGTCCGGCACACAGTTTTAATGTGCCAGGAAGTTTCATACCTTGTAGCTTACAAAATTATGCAGTGTCAAGAAACAATGTCAAAGCCAACTTCTTTCCAATCAAGATGCCGAATTAGAAATATTGTTTTTCAGTCAGACACTCCTGGGTAAAAAAACTGTCTCTTAATGTGTACCACAATCAAGTAAATAAAAATAATTCTCAAGAAAATTGAAAATAAAAATAATTCTCAAGCAAATTGATAACTAAAGTCCAATATATCCTAGTAATATTCATTCACACAAGACACCCACAACAACAACAACAACAACAACAACAACAACAACCACCCAATTCATTAAAAATGTGTGTAAATGGCTTGTTGCTCCTCTTTTCATCACTAACCTTACAAAATTTAATAATTTAATACATTTTTTTGTGCACAAAATTATTGGTTGGAGCTGATAATCAAGTTCCTACCTGCGGCAGGGGGAGGTCTGCGGAGATCACACCCTTCCAAACTGAGGGAACGCTGCCTTTCAAGCGTCGACGGGAGGTCACCGTAACGCAATGACATTTGCCGCTTGAAAGGTGATGACTGAGCCAACTGCCCAAAACCACGGAATGATCCCTGCCGCTGCAGCATCGAAGGGGTAGCATGGGGTCTTTCAATAGCATATGGGTTAAATGCTGGACGCACTGGAGGTGGTTCTATACAAACAGACAACAACAATTAAATTAACAAGATTGTAGTACAGTTTGGCTCAACACAAAGAGGTTTGGCCTCTAGCTCTGTTATCAATTGATCTCTTTGTTTATTAACTTTAATTTTTTACATCTTTCTCTTTCTGACAGTAAACTTACATTAACAGCGCTGTGACCGGCCACACGCAAACAGATGGCAAAACAATGTAATTGGACCATCCCTATAAACTGTAATGTGTATCCTGTAGACTGAAAACAACAACAGTGTATAACTTCCACACTTCTCTCTCTTTCAGTAGTTACTGACAAACATTAGTTACTGTCAACAGGCAAGAGAGCTGCAAATTATCTGACATAAAATAGCTGATTTCTACAATACTGTTCATCACAATAGTTACATTGCAGAAAGATATTAAAAATTAATAACATGAAATCAAATCTGAGACATTCTCTTATTGTTAGTTTACATCACACCCACCTTCAAATTATCAATTTATATATTTATTTATTTCATTCAATGATCACACAGACTTTTCCCCTTAATTTTCTAGTTTACCTGGTATGTCCTTGTCCTAATTTCTTTACAATCTCCCTTAAAGTGTTCTGAAGTAACATCCAATTAGTAAGCCTCTGCCCCATCCCCAAAATGAAGTCTTCCACTGTTCTCCGATTCCGCTTTGGATTCTATCAGTTTTTTTTTTTTTTTTTTTTTTTTTACCACTTTGTGCAGGAGTAAAACTATGGACTAACTTCACCTGAAACCACCTTCCTCTACATCTACTAGCCCCATTCTTGTATAAATGTCTTAGAACAAGCTTCCTCTTTTCCTTTTTATGCCTTCCTTTCCAGAAACCTTACACACCTACTTCATTCATACCCATCACAAATTTTATCTGTTCAAAGGTTTGGACAAACTTGTCAATTAAATTAAAATGCACAAGTGAGTTATATTTAAGATAATATTGCGAAAATTTGTTGAGTGATCTGAAGTCAATCTCAATTCATTTTCAACCAATTCTTCCGTACAATGGCAATGACATTTACAAAACAAAGTGCACTATGCTGTATCTCACTCAAAACAAATATGAGGTGACAGTCAGCCCCTGAACATCTGTATCAGTACTTCAGATGACAATGTCTCCAAAATGCTGCCTTTTATTAATGCCTATTCAAAGATTAGCACCTACAGATTTTCAGTTGGACTGTTTCTTAGATGACACGGTCACAATCACAATGGTCAAAAAACTAACTTACCAGAGGGCTTCAGTTCCTGAGGGTCCTGGAGACGTTCTGTTAATGACGCTTGCCGAAAGCTTCCAGAACGTGTGAAAGTGGAGTTCTTAGGATCAAAGGTCATGGTTACCCCACATTCTTTATCTCTCTTCTGTTTCCGTTCCAAACAAGCTGCAAAAGCACAGCCAACAGCATGGCTGAGTCGTTCTCCCTAAAACCACATATAGTTATGAATTGTTTATGAAACAAAATATTTTAAGCATTAGCTGCTAGCCACATACGTTCCTAACTTATTTAAAAACTAAACATTTCAAGTTCTTGGGAGGTCATCTACAGGCAAGCAACGACTGCTCCCCCCCTCTCCCCCCCTCCCCCTCTCCCCCCCTCCCCCTCCCCCCTCTCCCTCCCCCTCCCCCTCCCCCTCTCCCTCTCCCTCCCCCTCTACCTCTCCCTCTCCCTCTCACACACACACACACACACACACACACACACACACACACACACACACACACACACACACGGATAGCACTAAAGGAACAATTTCACTCTACATGCAGGTAACAGTAGTTCTCTTCTATATCTTCCCCTTCGTTAAACTCTTCAAGCCACTTCACCAACACAATACGCTTGAAGAACACTTCTTGTTCTTTCCTTCGAAGTAGTACTTCGCTGTCCAAGGGTTTGTCGTAGGCTCCTTGTACACCTATATCACTTCTGCCTTCCCACCAGCATTCTTTCACTGGTAACACAACATGAGTATTCCCATCTAAAAAGCTGATACATTAGCTGTATGCAGATACTTTTATCCTTGTGTAAACTTGGTAGGACTGTTTTCTAACGACAGAGTATAGTCAACTTTTGAATATGTTGGCAGTCTGCTAATAAACAATGAAAACCTTCATATAAATTCATGGTCCTACTGACAGCTGGTGTGTGTGAAATACTGTAAAAGTTCCCACTTCTTCTCCTGTCATCCTGTCAAGGACAGCCTCACAAATGTTATAGGCACGAAGAATTTTGTGACAGATTACTTGTATTAAATCTTAGCGCACTTGCCACATCGATTCTTTATGAAAACACAATCTTTTTTGACAAAATACACCACTGTCATAGCTACTGACTGCCGAAGTAGTAACACAATCATATAAACACGGATGATTGTGTAGTAACAGTGTGACTGGAAATTACACAGCACTAATTATGATCATTGTCACGTATTATACACGACATATTCATATTATGTCTCTCAGTATCAACTGCCTGCTTGCACACATAGCTGAGAGCAAAGACAGCATCTGTCTTCAAGTTGTTGACACACATTGTAAAGCAGAATTTGTGACTAGTTGCTCCAAGGCAACAAAGGTTGTTTAGTCTTCCAATAACATGTGATATTAGGAACAAATTTAAAATTTGTAGAATTCCTTGTTAAATGTAGAAGTGGGCCTGATGGTCATTACCTTGCCAGGATTAATAAATAAAATACATACAAAAGACAGACCAGTCAACTTTTGAATATGTTGGCAGTCTGCTAATAAACAGTGAACACCTTCATTAATTCATGGTCCTACTGACAGCTGGTGTGCGTGAAATACAGAACTGTCTCTCCAACATATAAACTGGTCAAATATTTAACAAAATTAATGGTGCCTATATTTCTATGTGACAGATGGAATGACAACGGTTTCACCATTACCACTAGTTATGACCAATTTTTCTCATGGAGACATTGCATTAACTGTGCTCACCTTTGCCCATCCTGCTTTTATCTTTACCTTTATGATTTGACCTAAACATTACAATTACCAGTAGAGGTCAATCGGTTTTGCTCTGTAACAAAGATTTTAAGATAATTATACTTTTACCATTCATTCTCAATGGTGGGCAATTAACTGCTTCTCACAGAAAGGAATTTTACTCTCTCTCTCTCTCTCTCTCTCTCTCTCTCTCTCTCTCTCTCTCACTACTTCTGTTCATCAGCAACGATGAATTTAATACAATGTTGCATGTACAGTTGTTGCGCATATGTCTGTTGTTACAACAATTTGACTGGTAACTATAACGGATCGGTATCACCGTAGTGGCCTGTCTGAAAATGAAATTAAAGTATTGGCTGCTCACAGATGTTAAAGTCAGATATATTGTGAATGGTTTTTCTTGCTTGGGAAAAGATGAGACGAGACATGCAGATACTAGCCAGGGAGAACACATTATGCTATGTTCCACGGAACCTTCCTTACAAAAGGGAAGAAATATTATATCAGGAGCTTATTATGTTCTCTCAAGTTGGCAAACAAGCTTAAAAAGAGGGATACAAGCACCATTGGCACTTTGAACAGCAGTAGAAAGCAAGTGCCATCATCGGTGAGAAAAGGACAGGAAGTACTTCATTCAAGCATTATTTACAATGCCGATGGCATTACTCTAACATTTTGCCAATGGAAGACTAAGAAAAATGGGTTGCTTCTTAGTTCTACGAACTCCAGTGTAACAGTTATGAGCCTGCAGAAAAGAAAATTCCTTAAACAATCAATTTGTATAACACCAAATTTGGCATAGACATGGTAGATCGCTGGCCTGTATATTTTTTGTACAATATTCTAGTTCTGGTCACACCTTGTACTCATTGATAACTGGCTTTACCATCGCTCAACGATTTTTCGTAATGAAAACTTCGTCGAGATAATGGTAATAATCAGGAATTCTCACCCACAGCAATTCTGTACTTCGCCCTTTTTGATTGCCAAGACAGAGGAGAAGGAACTTCTTGCCAAGTAGTACTGTGCAAGCAAAACAAAACTAGAGAGAGCTGTTTGACACACACAAAATTTGCATGTGGTTAATATGAAAAAAGGTTTGAAGCATTTGAGATGTGGATGTGGAGGAGAATGGAGAGAACAAGCTGGATGGAAAGAGTGAGTAATGAAAGATTATTGGAAAGAGTTGGTGAGAGAAGATGTCTGCTGAAGGTTTAAGAGAAAGGCAAAAGAACTGTTTGGGACATTCATTGAGAAAGGGAGTGCTTGCTAGCAGATGCTTTGAAAGGATTTGTTTGTGGGAGAAGACAGAGGAAGAAAGAGATACAAGATTATACACAAGGGAAGAGGAAATTATGCAGACCTGAAGAGGATGGCAGAAGACCGGACAGCCTGGAGAACTACCATGTGAAAACCTGCCTTTTTGCAGAACACTGATCATGATGAATATGTAACCAAAACGATATGCAGAAATCGCAACTTAGATTCTCTTAATACACAGAGTTGTTGGTAGAGATGTGTCTAGTAAAACACTACTTATTTGTGACAGGCTAAAAGTATAATTAGTGAACAGCTAAGTAATTCTTAAGGTAACATGTCACCTGTCATTATATGATGTACAAAACAAATGATGAAAATGTAAGCAATTACTCGTATATGGACCTTGTAATGTTGTGTCCCTTATTTTTGTGTGGTGAGCCCATATAAACAATACACATGGGGGAGGGAGGGGGAAGGAATGAGCCATTAAAATGCCCAGCTCTCTCTCTCTCTCTCTCTCTCTCTCTCTCTCTCTCTCTCTCTCTCTCTCTCTGTGTGTGTGTGTGTGTGTGTGTGTGTGTGTGTGTGTGTGTGTGTGTGGTGTGTGTGTGTGTGTGTGTGGGGGGGGGGGCTCGACACCACCAATATGTGGTGAGTAGTAATCTATCCTTTTCATTATACTGTTGTTATTCTGTCCTGGACTTTTCATTGTTTAAAAACAATGAAAAGCAAAATTGAAGACAGTAAATATGAAGTACCATTGCATTCTGTACACAGAAGCAGCAATTTAAAATGTGATAAAAACCTTAATGGTCAATTGAGCTCCATTGGGCATTGTAGTGTTAAGGCAAGGAAACATTCCAGAAATTCACTAATCACATGAACTGCATATATCAAACATAATGTTTACCGTGGAAATGGAGAAGCAAAGGAAGCTACCCTTCTTAGATGTTATAGAAAGCTAGGCAAACTGACTGGGCCACTTAGTATATCATAAACCGTCCCACATGGATTTATGTTGCAAAGGGCTCAGTTTCCATTCACTATCCAAAAGAAAGCTGTGCTTGAAGCTCTGATTCATACAGAAAAAAGAGAATCAGACAAAACAGTCAGTCAAAGCGACAAGATCAGCACATGAGGTTCCTCATGTTCTGTGAAGCATCATCATTAAGCAGAACTGGTCAAATCTTACATAAAATTGTATTTTGGACTCCAAAGAAAATCAAAGAGCTATTGTGCCCTGTGAAGGATAGTGAAGACCTCAAAAGTTCCATGTGATTGCAGGATTCCATAAGAAAATGGTAGCAGCTATATGGGATGTTCTACTCTAACTGTTTGTGAGTACAGTACTGAACATCAGCAGCACATCCAGTACAGATACCCAAAAAAATCCACAGTTGTCAAAGACAGCCTTACAAATAAACAAAACATCTTGTTTCAGTAGATACCAATTCCAGTCTATGCTTCAACCTACTGGGATTCAGTCACCAAAGAGGACGTGGGAATTAGAACGTGTGTTAACACGTTTAACAGAGATACAGGATAAGCAGTCAGCAACGTGTGGAAGCAGGCACTCAACACCGAGAGGCTGTCCCCAAGTATTTCCCATGTTATGTATCCTGATGGAAACAGAGACGTTGCAGATGAGATGACGTATCATCGTTGATGTCAGTGTAATCTCTTGTCACAATGAGCTCTACAACATCAATGTCATTTACATCTGTGCAATTCTTTTACTTGACAGTCCTTACCACATGATGAACACACGAATACTGTAAAAAGCACGGATTTCCGTAAATAATTAGTGCAACACACGCACCGAGAACAAGTGTTGTCTTAATGATGTAACACTTCACAATAAAATTACTTACCGATTCTTTAAGGGCCAAGAAGCCATGACACATCCAGCGACGAGTTGTCCCATCACGGCAAATGTAACTAAATCCTTTCTCATGATTGCGATCAGGGGCGCAAAAGGAAACTTTCTCAATTGTCTGATCCACAATGAGCCCCTGAAATAGAGAACTGCTTTTAGTATGATACACAATAACATATATGGTAGCTAGGAGTTGAGAAAATAAAAACATGTTATCTTCTGACTGAAATGTGTTTTGGTATTAGAAACAAAAGTGACTGTACAATAACAGCTGACTTTGAGTGGATCCAAACCTTCTAAGTGCAGAATACCTATTTCTTCAAAGTCTGGTTCCTGTGAATGACCCAATAAAGCAGCTTTCCTTTAAAGCAGAACAAAAATTTCACACTCTCCTTTTATTGTGTAAGCAATACCAGGAGCCTATAAAATAAGAATGTGATTATTACAAAAATACAGTGTTCCCCACAGTATTGAACATCTGTCACAGTTTTTATCAGAAAACAAGACTGAGGTTTTACTGGTATCATTCACCAATGATTGGAAACTGAAAATTATAATACTAAAAAAAGTAAAAGAAAGTTTTTTACTTGATATATCAGAAAAACCTGATTCAAAGCTGAACTTTTCATGTACATCTGGACAAGCAAAAACCCAAGTATGGCTAGCAATGCACACTGCACCTGGTCTATGCAACGAAGACTCATAGTCCTGGGACTGAACACTGCCACCAAAGCTAACCTGTGACATTTCTGCATTCCTATGCACGAAGGAGAACACAAAGAACTAAATGAGAATTGGGGGCAAGTGTTATCTTCCCTCTTCCAATCATCACTCAACATGTAACACTGACTCAGAATTTGAAAGTTGCTAAATGCATATATATAAGACATGCTGCTTTATGATGATGTAACAGGTGGGCAAGGCTAAGAAAAGGAAACTTCGACATGCAAATGTTTTAAGGGTTCTATTGAGATTAGCAGTTGCAGTCCTCACAACAGTAATATCATAGTCCTACCAGTGATGTGAATCATGCAGTCAAACTTTTAGTGCTGATGAGGACGATATTGTTCTTAATATGACCACATCAGTGGGAGACATTTCTGGATGTGTCAGCTGTGTGTTCACTACATTTTCTGAACTTTTAAACAGCCTCTTTAAGAACGGGCACAGTGCGCAGGTGTCAAAGGAAGGAAGAAACTGAAGTTGGAGATAGGCATATCAAATTGAGGGCTATTACAAAAAAATGTGTTTCAACACAACCTCACAAGCATATCCACGTTAGGCACAGCCTCCTCTGCGAGCAGCTCAAATGTGCAGTTTTCCCGTCAACCTATCAATAAGCCTGCCTCAGTAATGACTATGACCACACAAATGTTTTCGTGGATGATCCTCCATTTAATTAAATTTGTTTCCATTTACTGCACTTTTCTGTATTGGCAGAGTCAGTACTGACAGGGGATGTCCCCAAAGGGCAGGACCAACTTATTGAACCATTCATCAAAATGGAGCCTCATTTGAAAATAACTGACAAAACAGAATTCCGCGTGATGCTTTTACAGCCTTAAAAACAAGTTTTTGTCCAGAGTGGTTGGGGAACACAGTGGTTAAGACACATTCCAGATAAGCAGAAGTATGCAAGTTTGAACCTTGTCAGGTGCTTTTAAATCTTTTTGGATGGTAATCGTCATAGAAACATTTAAAACATAAATTCTTGTTGCACTATGGACAAAATCACGTAGAGGAAGAATTCAACAAAAGAAGCGATTATATACGAACAATGAGGAACAGAAATAATGAATGCAATAACATGGACAAAAATATAAAATGAAAAAGTTGAAGAATATTAAATCAAAGTTAATATATAAAAGTAACTAAAATCACATGAAACAAAATTCCAAATGAAACAAGAACAATATAAAGAAAAAATGAGTACAAATGAAAAGTTAATAAAAAGATTCAAGTGACATGACAAAGGTTTAGAAGAAAAAAAAAGTGCTTAAACCAATTAATTGAATAAAAATAAGTGCCAAAAATCATTTTGACCAGATTTAAAAATTAAAATTTCAACCTATCTGATAGGATTCAAACGTATGACCTTCAGGACTTCATGAATGTATCTTAATCACTATGCCACACCATGGCTGTGCATAACAATCTTCTTTTTACAGCTCTAGAGCATTCTGCTGAATTTTTTTACGTCAAATACTTGGATACGAGTGCAAACTTTGATGAATGACTACGTAAAGCGGGAGCAGGGACAAAATGGTTACAAAAAATCAATCCCAACACTGGGGACCTTTCCTTGGGAGATATCACTCCAAATGAATGGTCACAGATAGATTGTTTGCACAATAACCTGTAGTTTAACATGCCATGGAAGATAACAGCAGGGATGTATGCAGTCTTAACTTCTCAAGTCAACTGGGGTCAAAGTTCCAATGGCAGAGGATCCAAATTCGCAAGAGTTTTGTTTTGTTTTAAGGCACAAAAACAACTAGGTTCATACGCACCCATGTCAGAACTGTAGAACACGAAGACAACGAGGGGAGTTAAAAATGACTACACATTAATCCCAATTGATAGAAGAGATGACAGCTAAAAACAGGGACATGGAGAAAGGTCTATAAAATATTTTGTAGAGAAACAGAGGTCCTGAACGAAAGATTAGATTGCCATACTGCTGAAATGGATGAAAAATAAAACTCAATCTACAGCCCGCGCATCGTTTGCTAAAACGACTGATAACTCAGATGGCAAACACAAATGAGAACGAAAGTGCTGAAAAAAAGGGCATTCCATAGGAAAATGGTGGACCATCAAAGGTTGAGGGCAATGAGAATAAACTGGTGGGGGAGCACCATGTAACAAACACAGATGGCTAAAAAGGCAGTGCCCGATACGCAACCTAGCTAAAATGATCTCCTCACAGCAAGAGGGCCGAGAGGACGTAGTCCACGCTGCTGGGAGAGGCTTAATAGTCCAGAGCCCGTTCCCACGAAGGGAGGACCAGTGGTGATGCCAAAGTGACACCACCTCCTGACAGACGTCAACACAGAGATCATCTGAGGAGTGGAAAAACTAGCGGGCCGAGGTAAGAGAACTGCAGCATTGGCAGCAGTGTCAGCGGCCTCCTTTCCCGTCAGACCGATGTGACCAGGAACCCAAATAAACTTCACAGTGGCTCCATCAAGAGTGAGCAAGTGACAGCTCTCCTGCACCAACTGCACTGAGGGATGGACAGTGCACGGCACACAGAGGCTTTGAAGGGCACAGAGAGTGGGAACAGATGACACAATTGAAAAGCCTGTGTCGCTGGATGTACTGCTCGGCCTGATACAGAGTGAATAGTTCTGCTGTAAATACTGAGCGGTGTTCTGGTAGATGATACGGAAAAATGACAGTGCAAATGACGAAGGCACACCCAACACCGTGGTAAGTACAGGAACCATCAGTGTACACAAAGGTACTATCGCGAATTTCAGTGAGAGGTCACGAAACTGAAGGTGATAGAATGAGGCTGGAGTAGTGTCCTTAGGAAGCGAATGAGGATCAAGCTGAACGTGGGCTGGCACACGAAGCCGAGGTGGGGAAGGGTTCACACCCACTGGAAAGTGGCAAGTAGCAAGAAGTGAAGCTGCCAGAGCAAGAGCCGAAAGTGAACTCCGGGACATAACAGAGAAGAGGGGCATGCCCTATACTGGCCATCAAAGGAGTCATCGAAGAAGTCATACGAGAAGGTGGCCACGCATGGCAGACAAACGGCATGCATATCTGCTGAGGAGAAAGTCACAGCGGTAGGACCGTGGTAGTTCACTAGCTTCTGCATACAGACTCTCAACCAGACAGGTGTAAAAAGCACCTGTTACCGAACGGATGCCACAATGGTGGATAGTATTGAGACGGCGCAAGAGCAATGCATAAGTGAAACATACAGTCGAGTTTTGAATGGACAAGGGATCAGCACAAATGGAGGAGGTTGGTTTGATCTGCTCCCAAAAGTACCACTGAGGACACGTAGACGTTTGTGGGACAGCATACAGCGAGCCACCAGGTAAGACTCTTGGGAGGACCAAGAAAGTTTCCTGTCGAGTGTGAGTCCAAAGAATTTTGTGGTTTCAATGAATGGAATAGCAATGTTCCTAAGATGCAAAGATGGTGGTAGAAACCAACTGCACCATCAAAAATTCATACAAATGGTTTTGTCAGTGGAACAATGAAAGCCATTGTCAATGCTCCACGAGAGAAGATGATCGAGACTTCGCTGAAGACTCCACTCAATGAGACAGGTCCATGGAGAACTGCAATAGTTGGCAAAACTGTCAACAAAAAGGGAGCCACAGATGCCTGGTGGAAGACAGGCCATTATAAGGTTAATGGCTGTAGCAAAGAGGACGACGCTCAGGACAGAACACTGAGAGACACCGTTTTCCTGGATAAAGGTGTCCGACACAGCAGAAACCACACGTATCTCAAAAACTTGGTTTTTTAAAAATTTCTGAAGGAAACTAGGCATTGTTTTGTTTTGTTTTGTCTTCTTTTGATTTAGGGCGCAAAAGACAAATAGAGTCATACGCACCCAAGTCTCAATGGACAAAATAGGAGACAGCAAAAAACAGGCACAGGAAAAAAGGGCTAAAAATAACACCATGCAGAAATGGAGGTCCAAAACTAAAAACTACATGGCCTTTGCCGTACTGCTTCGGGGATAAAAAGTAAAACGTGGTCGACAGCCTAGGCGTCCTTCACTAAAACGGCTGATAAATCAGACAGCAAATCTAAGCTTGAACGCAAATTGTTTAAAAAAGGGCATTCCAACAGGAAGTGGCAGACAGTTAAAATTTGGGTGAAATGTATACAAAGTGGTGTGGTAGCGCCAGTAGTGCCACTTAGCAAATGACAATGGCTAAAAAGGCAGTGCCCAATACGCAGCCAAGTTAAAATAATCTCCGCCTGGCAGGAGGGCCGAGAGGAGGTCGTCCAAGGCGCTGGGAGAGGCATAATGAGCCAAAGTTTATTCCTGTGAAGGGAGGACCATTGGCAATACCAAAGGGACACCACCTCCTGACAGACGGCAATGCAGAGATCATTGGAGGGAATATAGGTACTCACGGGCTCAGTATGAGGACTGCACCCTTGGCAGCTGTGTCAGCAGCTTTGTTTCCTGGCAGACCAACATGACCAGGGACCCATTGAAACACGACACTGGCTCCACAAAGAATGAGCAAGTGACAGTTTTCCTGGATCCGCTGCACTAAAGGGATGAGCAGTGTACAACGCACATACACTTTGGAGGGCACTGAGAGTCTGAGCAGAGGACACAATTGGAAAGGCTGTGTTGCCGGATGTACTCCGTGGCCCGATACGGGGCGAAGAGGCTGGCTGTAAATATTGAGGAGTGTGCCAGAAGCTAATATAGAAAGACACGAGTGCCAATGACAAAGGCACACCTGACCCCACGGTCAGTCCAAGAGCCATCAGTGTAGACAAAGATACTATCGTGACGTTCCATGTGAAGGTCGTGAAACTGGAGGCGATAGACTGAGGCTGGAGTAGTGTCCTTAGGAAACGAATGACAGTCAAGGTTAACATGGGCTGCTTCATGAAGCAAAGGTGGCGAAGGGTCCACATGAACCGGGTACGGTGCAGGTATTCTGAAATTAAGCCACCATAGCAAGTGGCGAAAGCGACTCCAGTGGCGAAGTGGACTCCAGGAGGTAGCAGAGAAGACGGATGAGCCCCATACTGACGATCAAAGGAATCATCAAAGATGGAAGCATAGGAGGGGTGGCCACACATGACAGACAAACAGCATGCATACCTGCTAGAGAAAAAGTCACGGCGGTACGACGGGGATAGTTCAGCAGCTTCACCATACAGACTCTCAACTGGGCCGGTTTGAAAGGTGCCCATGGCCAAACGAATGCCACGATGGTGGACAGTGTTGAGACGGCATAACAGGGATGAAGCTGCAGACATATAAACAAAGCACCCATAGTCTAGTTTGGAATGGACAAGGGACCAGTACAAATGGAGGGGGGTGGTTCGATCAGCATCCCAGGAAGTACAATTGAGGCCACGAAGGAGATTGAGGAACTGCGTACACCGGGCTGCCAGGTAAGACACATGGAAGGACCAAGAGAGTTTCCTATCGAGCATGAGCCCCAAGAATTTCGTAGTTTCAACGAACGGAAGAGTATCAGGCCCAAGATGTAGAGATGGTGGGAGAAACCACCAGAAATTCATATAGACAGTTTTGTCAGGGGAAAAGTGAAAGCCATAGTTGATGCTCCAGGAGTAAAGATGATCAAGACAGTGCTGAAGACACCATTCAGTGAGACAGGTTCATGGAGAACTGCAATAGATGGCAAAATCGTCTACAAAAAGAGGGCCAGCAGGAGACAGGGCATTATAGGGTTAATGGCAATAGCAAAGAGGATGGAGCCCTGAGGCACACCATTTTCCTGGATTAAGGTGTCTGACAAGGCAGAACCCATATGCACCTTGAAAACTCAGTCTTGTAAAAATGCCCGAAGAAAACAGGGCATGTGCCCATGGAACCCCCACGTGTAAAGAGTACGGATGGTACCAGTTCTCCAGCAGGTATCGTAGGCTTTCTCCAAATTGAAAAACATGGCTATAGTCTGCGATTTTCACAGAAAACCACTCATGACATGGGTGGACAAAGTGACGAGATGGTCAACTGCAGAGTGTGTGCTCAAAATCCACACTATGTAATGGTTAGTAAATTTCAAGATTCAAATCACCATACCACCAGGGCATGAATCTTATGTTCCAACACCTTGCAAACACAGCTGGTGAGAGAAATGGAGCGGTAGGTTGAAGGAAGGTGTTTGTCCCTACCAGACTTAGGTATGGGTATAGCAGTGGCTTCACTCCAGCGTCTGGGAAATGTGCCCTCTGCCCAGTTGCGGTTGTATGTACGAAGGAGAAAGTGCTTCCCCGCCGGAGACAGGTGCTGCAACATCTGAATGTGAACATCATCTGGCCCTGGAGTGGAGGATCGGGATGAAGTGAGAGCATGATCTAGCTCCTTTATAGTAAAGGTAGCATTATAGCACTCACTATTCTGGGAAGAGAAGGGTATAACCCGAGCCTCCTCCACTCGTTTCTGATGGAGGAGGGCAGGGTGATAATGGGAGGAGCTAAAATCTCCACAAAATGGTGGGACATAGTGTTGGAGATAGCAAAAGCGTCCATGATGACATCATCTGCTATTGTCAGGCTGGAAATTAGGGAATGGACCTCAGTCCCAGAGAACCATCAGCCGTTGGCCAACACGACGGAAGAGGGACTGGAACTGTTAAAAGAATTAGTGAATGAAATCCAGCTAGCTTTTTTGCTATCCTGAAGAATGCGACACTGAGCACACAACTGTTTATAATGAATGCAGTTTGCCATCGTAGGATGAAAATTAAAAATGCGGAGACACGACACAGTAAAGAAGTAGTGCGAGGAATGGAACGATATACAGAGGCAAGGAGAATGTTTGTAAGATATTCCACTTGTTCATCGTAACTGGGGAAATGATGTTCATCGAAGGTCACCAGGAAGGAGTAAAGCCTCAAGTCAGCCTTAGAAAGCTGCCATTTGGGTATGTAAGTAGGTGGGAGGTGGGGTAGGAGTCATCAAACAGGTAGCACATGGGAAATGGTCACTCAAGTTTGTGTCAGAGGGAATGGACCATTCGAGACGACGGACAAGCTGGGAAGGGCAGAAGGATAGGTCCAAATAGGAATAGGTGTGAGGAGTCTGAAAGGAATGTGGGTGCTTCTTTGTTAAGGCAGATGAGGTTAAGGAGATTGAGAAGTGCTCCCTGCCGCCGTTGGATTAGCAGCTGCAGCAGCAAGTCATATACCCCTAGTTTACTTATTTGTTACATAGTTTAATTCTTAATTTCTTTGCGTGTTTTTGGGTACTTGCATTGTTTAATTCTTAAATTTCGGGCGTATTATAGTATTTGAGAGTTGTAGCATCGCGCCTTAGTACCTGAATAGTAGATTCTTATTTAAATTGCATATGAGTTTCGTATAGGAGCTGTAATTTCGAGTTTTAGTTACTATATTCGTAAATTCAGGCAGATTGTAGCGCAGTCGTTAGGCATTTGTACAGGTTAGTTAATACATTCTTTGCGTGTTTCCCTTGCGTTACCTAGGCACGGACTCGTGTTTCAGTAACTGTTGTTCAACATCGATTAGAATGGACAGGGACTGTGATTGCTGCGTTCGGATGAGGGCTGAGTTGGCATCCCTTCGCTCACAGCTGCAAGCGGCACTGACTTCGGTCGCGCAGCTTGAGGCTGTTGCCAATGGGCACCACTGTGGGGAGCCGGACTTGGGTATCACGGGGATGTCAACCTCTTCCCGTCTGTCCCCAGATCGGTCTACCGCTGTGGTTGCCCTGGCTGCTGCCCACAGTGGGGCCTGTGGTTGATTGGGAGGTCGTTCCAAGGTGTGGCAGGCAGCGACAATGTTCCCGGAGGCTGATCAGAAAGCCTCCCCGGTGCGTCTGACAAACAGGTTTCAGGCACTGTCTCTGGCTGAGCCAGATGCAGCTGCCTGCCCTGTTTCAGAGGATGATTCTCAGCCTTCAAGGTCCGGGCAATCACAGAGGGTGGGCTTATTAGTAGTTGGGAGCTCCAATGTTAGGCGCGTAATGGGGCCCCTTAGGGATATGGCGGCTAAGGAGGGGAAGAAATCCAGTGTGCACTCCGTGTGCATTCCGGGTGGAGTCATTCCTGATGTGGAAAGGGTCCTTCTGGATGCCATGAAGAGCACATGGTGCAGCCAGCTGCAGGTGGTGGCACATGTCGGCACTAATGACGTGTGTCGCTTTGGGTCTGAGGAAATTCTCTCTGAATTCCAGCAGCTATCTGATTTGGTGAAGGCTGCCGGTCTTGCTTACGAGATGAAGGCAGAGCTCACCGTCTGCAGCATCGTTGACAGAACCGACTGCAGACCTTTGGTGCAGAGCCGGGTGGAGGGTCTGAATCAGATTGGTTGGTTGGTTGAGGTTTAAGGGACCAAACAGCAAGGTCATCAGTCCCTTGTTTCAAATATGCGCCATTCCGCTAATGGGACAACTCAGTAAAGTCAGAACAATAAAACGGAAAAAGGGAAAAAATGTAAAAAGGCAGTCATGTTGTCATCGGTAAAAAACAAAATGAGGGAAGTCGGCAAGAGAACGAACCCAACACTATGCTGAAGCAGCATAGGCAAGACCACCTGTGACTTAAAAGGTACAACTGCTAGAATGTAGAAAGTACGTATGGGAATAGAAAGACTAACCAAGCCTTAAAAAGGGTAAAAACAGAGTAAAAGGGGAAGAAAGGAGGATTTCGGTCTGGGAGGTGAATCAGGAATCTCCGAACACTGCTTACAGTGGGAGACACCCAAACACTCACCGCCCTGCCCCAACACCAGAGAGAGATTAAAAACCTTAAAACTGAGAATAAAAACCACTTTCCCGGAGGAAACCGAGAACCAGAGAGACCATCCGGGAATCGTCAGCCAACATCAAAGGTAAAGTGTGGGGGAGCCTGTACTTAGCACGCAGAGCCAAAAGAAGAGGGCATTCAACCAAAATGTGGGCTACCGACTGGAAGGCTCCACAATCACATAGTGGGGGTGGCTCATCACGCAAAAGAAAACCATGGGTCAACCGAGTATGGCCAATGTGGAGACGACACAGAGTGGTCGAGTCCTTTCGGGAGATGCGAAAGGAAGAACGCCACGGGCCTGGTGTCACCTTAATTGCACGAAGTTTATTAGACAGGGGAGTAGCCTCCCAAGAATTGGCCCATGACTGTGCGAACTGGGATTTGATGTGAAGCCGTAAATCCGCTGCAGGAGGGGCTACAGAAAACAGGGGGTAAGTAACTGCTCCCCCAGCCAAACGATCAGTGAGCTCATTACCCGGGATACCCACATGGCCAGGGACCCAAAGGAAGTCAATGGAACAAGCAGCACGGTGAATATCAGTGAGATGGTCATGGATGGCAGAGACCAAGGGATGGCGCGAAAAACACCGGTCAATAGCAAGAAGGCCACTCATCGAGTCCGTGCATAACAAACGCGGTTGTGTTGGGACTGTTTAATAAAGGTAAGGGCCTGGGAAATTGCCATCAATTCCGCAGTAAACACCCCACATGTAGGTGGCAGCAGATGACTTTCCGTTCCAACAGAGGACGTGAAGGCATACCCAACACGATCAGCAGATTTAGAGCCATCAGTGTAAAAAACAACAGCATCTCGAAACTCTCATAAAATTTGGCGGAAAAAGGAACGGAACACCACCGGGGGGGATGGAATCTTTCGGACCGCGGCGGAGATCCATCCGAAGTCGAGACCGAGGAACTAACCAAGGAGGGGTGGAGGGGAGGGAGCGAGGAAGACAGGACAAAGAAGGAAGCTGAAAATCACGGCAAAGAGACGCAAGGCGCAGCCCAACCGGTAAACACGCCCGAGGGCGGGAGTCGGGTGGGCGACGTCCATGGTCTGGGAACAGGATAGAATAGGAAGGATGAGTGGGAGAGGAATGGATAGTGGGTGCATAAGACACCAGAAGCTGGGACCGCCGAACAGAAAGGGGGGGGGGGGGGAGGGATCCCAGCTTCAACCAGGAGACTATCAACAGGGCTAGTAGGGAAGGCACCGGTGGCCAAACGGATACCACGATGGTGGACTGGATCCAGCACGTGCAGTGTGGAAGGAGCAGCCGAACCATAAACTTGACAACCATAGTCCAAGCGAGACAGAACTAGAGCACGATAAAGACGGAGGAGGAGGGAACGGTCTGCACCCCAAGAGGAGTGGGCAAGGAAGCAAAGGACATTGAGTTTACGGAAACAACCTACCTTCAGGAGTCTGATATGGGGCAGCCAAGTGAGCTTGTTGTCGAAAAGAAGACCCAGGAAACGAAACTGTGGGACCACAGGCAATCATCGTGCAGCGAGATAGAGCTCTGGATCAGGGTGGATCGTAGTACGGCGACAGAAGTGGACCACTCGCGATTTTAAAGGAGAGAATTGAAACCCATGTGAGAGGGTCCATGCAGAGGCACGCCGTATAGCTACCTGGAGCTGCCGCTCTGCAGATGCCATCGAGGAGGAACTAACCCAAATGCAGAAATCATCCACATACAGGGCAGGGGCGACCAAGGGACCGACAGAGGCCACAAGTCCATCGATAGCAATGAGGAAAAGAAGGACACTCAAGACAGAACCCTGTGGAATGCCCATCTCCTGGGTCCGTGGAGAACTAAAAGCAGTACCAACTCGAACTCTGAATGACCGATGGATCAGGAATTGGCGGATAAAAATCGGGAGTGGACCCTGAAGACCCCACTGATGAAGGGTAAGTAAGATGTGATGGCGCCAGGCCGTGTCATAGGCCTTACGAAGGTCAAAAAACACTGCAACCAAATGGCGGCGCTGGGAAAAAGCCTGCCGAACTGCGGTTTCCAGGCGAAGTAAATGATCAATTGAAGACCGTCCCTCTCGAAAGCCACACTGGTAAGGCGACAATAGATCCCGAGATTCGAGGACCCAATTGAGCCGACGGGCTACCATCCGTTCAAGTAACTTACAAACAACATTGATCAAACTAATTGGCCGATAGCTGTCAACAGATAGGGGGTTCTTACCAGGCTTAAGGACAGGAACCATGATACTATCCCTCCACTGAGAAGGGAAGTCACCCTGGAGCCAGAGACGGTTAAACACCCGAAGAAGATGTTGCCGTTGTGGAGCACTGAGATGGTGAAGCAGTTGGTTATGAATGGAATCTGGGCCAGGGGCCGTATCATGAGAAGAAGATAGAGCAGAAAGAAATTTCTATTCAGTAAAAGGTTCGTTGTAAGATTCTGACTCACAAGGGGTGAAACATAAGGTGGAAGCTTCAGCCAGCTGTTTTTGATGAAGGAAAGCAGCTCGATAGGAGGCTGACGCTGACGCCACTGCAAAATGGGTCGCAAGATGTTCTGCAAGAACTAATGGGTCCGTACAAATGCCATCTGGGAGGTGAAGGCCTGGGAGGGTGGACTGCCGATGGCAACTTTGGAGAGAACGAAGTGTAGCCCATACCCGTGACAGAGGGACAGTAGAACCAAGGGAAGAAACGAATCGTTCCCAACATATCCGCTTACTCTGTTTGATTAAATAATGGGCTTTAGCATGGAGGCGTTTAAAGGTAGTAAGGCTGGCTATGGATGGGTGCCTCTTAAAGTGTTGCAAAGCTCGACGGCGATCACGGATGGCAATGGCAATGGCCGTACTCCACCACGGGACTCGACGGCGACGAAATGGTCCAGATGAGCGCGGGACAGCAAGGGTAGCAGCGCGAACAATCGCGTCAGACACGTCACATAGGACGTCATCAATACAACCCGACAAAGAGGGAGAAAACTCGACCTGTGCAGTGTATAGAGGCCAATCGGCGCGGTGGAAAGACCAACGAGGTAACCTGTCCATCGGGGAGCAGGAAGGGAGCGTGATAATCAACGGGAAATGGTCACTATCACAAAGGTCGTCGTGTGGCGACCAGTGTAATGAAGGGAGGAGAGAGGGAGAAGAAAGAGAAAGATCAATGGCAGAAAAGGTACCATGACCAGCACTGAAATGAGTAGGGGAGCCATCATTAAGAAGGCACAGGTCGTGGTCTGCAATAAATTAGTCTATAAGAAGACCTCGTCTAGATGGAAAGGCACTGCCCCACAAAGGGTGATGAGCATTAAAATCCCCAAGGAGGAGGAAGGGAAGAGGAAGTTGCTGAAGAAGGGCGGTTAAGGCAGCAGGTGTAAGAGTCCTGTCAGGAGGGAGATAAAGATTGCAAACTGTGACTGCAGAGTCTAAGTGGACCCTAACAGCAACCGCTTCCAATGTAGTTTGGAGAGGAATCCATGTGCTAGAAATGTCTGTACGGACCAATGTACAAACGCCACCAGAAGCCCGCAAGGGTCCGACCCGATTTCGACAGAAAACACGGAACTCACGGAGGGTCGGTGAGTGAGCATCAGTAAAATGAGATTCCTGGAGAACGACACAAGCTGCAGAGTAGGACGAAAGAAGAGATTTCAATTCCGCAAGGTGACGATAGTATCCATTACAATTCCATTGGAGAACCACAGAACGATGGTTTAAATGGGGGCTGAACACGCTAAATCCAGTCATAACGACGGGTCCCCGCCCGTCACCGACAAGGAGGGGGCGACATCCATGAACGACAGGTCAGAATCCGGTTGTGAAGTCGGGGAAGGGACCTCCGGTGACACCAGAGGCTCTTTGTCCCGGGACTTATGTTTCTTCTTCTTTTCAGGCTGAGATCAAGGAGGGCTGTGTGGCATAAAGGAGCCAGCTGCAGCAAGATCAGGAACAGAAAGAGACCGGGCGACCTGGGGGCCGACAGACAGCGGCTCTCGCGGTCGTCGCACGGCAGCAGACCTTTGGCCTGGAAGGTGCTGGGAAGGGGCATCCCGGGAGAGGCGCCCTTGACCGGCAGACGCCGAAGGAGTGGGACACTTCTCCGGCTGGGGAGGGGGAGCAGCGCCCATAGGAGAAGGTGTGGGAGCCGCAGGGGAGGGGGGGAGGAGAGGGGTCCGGGATGGGGGTAAGGAAGGAGGAGTGGGGTGAAGATGTAACCAAGGCGTAACTAATGTCATGGACACAGGGTGTAGTCGTGCATATTTCTTACGGGCCTCTGTGTAGGTTAAACGATCGAGGGACTTATACTCCTGTATCTTTTTTTCTTTCTTATATACTGGGCAATCTGGTGAACGTGGTTGAATGACTACCATGACAATTTACACATACAGGAGGGGGAACACAGGGACTCCCCTCATGGAGTGGACGTCCACAGTCACCACAGAGAGGGGCCTGTGAACAGCGGGAAGACATGTGTCCAAAACGCAAGTACTTAAAACACCTCATAGGAGGTGGGATGTACGGCTTCACATCACAGCGATAGACCATAATCTTAACTCTCTCAGGGAGGGTATCCCCTTCAAAGGCCAGGATAAAGGCACCAGTATCAATACGATTGTCTTTAGGACCCTTCTGAACACGCCGAACAAAGTGAACACCCCACCGTCCGAGATTGTGCCAAAGTTCCTCATCAGTTTGAAGGATGAGGTCCCTGTGAAAAATCACACCTTGTACCATATTTAGAGACTGGTGAGGGGTAATGGACACAGGAATTGTGCCAAGATGGGTACAGGCACGAAGGGCCGCAGATTGGGCAGCTGAAGCAGTTTTTATCAGCAACGAACCCGACCGCATCTTGCTCGGGGAGTCCACTTCGCCAAACTTGTCTTCAATGTGTTCCACAAAGAATAAAGGTTTGACACTGGTGAAAGTATCTCCAGCAGTCCTGGTGCAAACTAGATAACGAGGGAAAGGTTTTGCCCCTAGACGACGGGCCTGACCCTCTTCCCAGGGGGTAGCCATGGAAGGGAAGGCCGAAGGGGCAAGAGAAGCAGCACTTGAGGAATCAGTTCCACGCAGAGAGACGGCCACAGAAGAACGGCCAGAGTTTTGGACCCATATGCGTTTCATCTGCATAGCGTCCACCCTGATACCACCCACTCCGATCAGGGGCTCTCCTCACGGGCGCCACCCAGCCACAGCAAGGGCCGTCTGGCACAGCGGCCATTGCCGGGAGTTCCGATGCTCCAGGATGATGAGCAACCACTCCAAGGCATGCATGAGGTGGTCACAGCTCAGGTATCAGAAGTGTGATCCCTGTGTGTTCAGGGGGCTCAACCAAAAGGGTACATAGCGACCCCACCACACGGGCTGGCTACCGTGCTGGCTATGCACCCTAGTATCAGACAACGACGTGAAAGAAAAGGTGGAATGTACTACGAGGGCGCACGTCGGAGACACTAGGTAAGATGCTCTTCCCCAAATGGCTCACACTACGGAGGAGAAATTTTGTAATGGAGGTCAAACCCCAGAGGGGGACCAAGGAATGCCAAAAGGAGGAGATGATTACGCAACAAAGCCGAATTGGAAAATCAACAGAACCAGGAGGATAGCCAACATAAGCAAGGACACCAAGAGAGGGAGAGGAGAGGGCGAGGGGAAAGGAGCAAGGAGGGGAAATGAGGGGAAGGGAAAGGAGCAAGCAGGGGAAATGAGGGGAAGGGAAAGGAAATGCAGCCCTGGAGAGAAAGAAGGGTGCAATGGCTCGGAGCCCCGTGCTCGCCACGCACGTATCCACAAAAGAGTTGTGGACCCCCTGGGGGGGGGGGGGGGTCTGAATCAGAGGCTCAGACGGTTTTGCGACCGTGTTGGCTACAGATTCCTTGACTTGCGCCATAGGGTGGTGGGGTTTCGGGTTCCGCTGAATAGGTCAGGAGTTCACTACACTCAGCTGGCGGCTACATGGGTAGCGGAGGCTGTGTGGCGTGGACTGGGCAGTTTTTTAGGTTAGAAGACCTCGGGAAAGTACGGGGTGGGCTGCAATCTCAAAGGGTGCATGGCAAATACAGGACGTGCTTGGATCAAGGAACAGTCGGAATTGTAGTTGTAAATTGTTGTAGTTGTGCTGGGGAAAGTCCCTGAGCTTCAAGCGCTAATAGAAAGCACAGAAGCTGAAATCGTTATAGGTACAGAAAGCTGGCTAAAGCCTGAAATAAGTTCTGCAGAAATTTTTACGAAGTCTCAGACGGTGTTCAGGAAAGATAGGTTAGGCAGAATTGGTGTGGAGTGTTTGTGTCTGTCAGTAGTGGTTTATCTTGTAGTGAAGTCGAAGTAGACACTCCGTGCGATTTGGTATGGGTGGAAGTTATACTTAACAGCCGAACTAAGTTAATAATTGGCTCCTTCTACCGACCCCCAGACTCCGATGATATAGTTGCTGAACAGTTCAGAGAAAATTTGAGTCTCGTAACAAATAAATACCCCACTCACACGGTTATAGTTGGTGGGGACTTCAACCTTCCCTCGATATGTTGGCAAAAATACTTGTTCAAAACCGGTGGTAGGCAGAAAACATCTTCCGAGATTGTCCTAAATGCTTTCTCCGAAAATCATTTCGAGCAGTTAGTCCACGAACCCACGCGAATTGTAAATGGTTGCGAAAACACACTTGACCTCTTAGCCACAAACAATCCAGAGCTGATAGAGAGCATCATGACTGATACAGGGATTAGTGATCACAAGGTCGTTGTAGCTAGGCTCAATACCGTTTCTTCCAAATCCAGCAGAAACAAACGCAAAATAATTTTATTTAAAAAAGTGGATAAAGTGTCACTAGAAGCCTTCCTAAGAGACAATCTCCATTCCTTCCGAACTGACTATGCAAATGTAGACGAGATGTGGCACAAATTCAAAGATACAGTAGCAACAGCAATTGAGAGATTCATACCTCATAAATTGGTAAGAGATGAAACTGATCCCCCGTGGTACACAAAACAGGTCCGAACACTGTTGCAGAGGCAACGGAGAAAGCATTCGAAGTTCAGAAGAACACGAAATCCCGAAGATTGGCTAAAATTTACAGACGCGCGAAATTTGGCACGGACTTCAATGCGAGATGCCTTTAATAGGTTCCACAACGAAACATTGTCTCGAAATTTGGTAGAAAATCCGAAGAAATTCTGGTCGTATGTAAAGTACACAAGCGGCAAGACGCAGGCAATACCTTCGCTGCGCAGTGCCGATGGTACTGTTACCGACGACTGTGCCGCTAAAGCAGAGTTATTGAATGCAGTTTTCCGAAATTCCTTCACCAGGGAAGACGAATGGAATATTCCAGAATTTGAAACACGAACAGCTGCCACCATGAGTTTCTTAGAAGTAGATACCTTAGGGGTTGCGAAGCAACTCAAATCGCTTGATACCGGCAAGTCTTCAGGTCCAGATTGTATACCGATTAGGTTCCTTTCAGATTACGCCGATACAATAGCTCCCCATTTAACAGTCATATACAACCGCTCACTCACCGACAGATCTGTACCTACAGACTGGAAAATTGCGCAGGTCACACTAGTGTTTAAGAAGGGTAGTAGGAGTAATCCATCGAACTACAGACCTATATCATTGACGTCGGTTTGCAGTAGGGTTTTGGAGCATATACTGTATTCAAACATTATGAATCACCTCGAAGGGAACGATCTATTGATACGTAATCAGCATGGTTTCAGAAAACATCGTTCTTGTGCAACGCAGCTAGCTCTTTATTCGCACAAAGTAATGGCCGCTATCGACAGGGAATCTCAAGTTGATTCCGTATTTCTAGATTTCCAGAAAGTTTTTGACACCGTTCCTCACAAGCGACTTCTTATCAAGCTGCGGTCCTATGGGGTATCGTCTCAGTTGTGCGACTGGATTCGTGATTTCCTGTCAGGAAGGTCGCAGTTCGTAGTAATAGACTGCAAATCATCGAGTAAAACTGAAGTGATATCAGGTGTTCCCCAGGGAAGCGTCCTGGGACCTCTGCTGTTCCTGATCTATATAAATGACCTGGGTGACAATCTGAGCAGTTCTCTTAGGTTGTTCGCAGATGATGCTGTAATTTACCATCTAGTAAGGTCATGCGAAGACCAGTATCAGTTGCAGAGCGATTTAGAAAAGATTGCTGTATGGCGTGGCAGTTGACACTAAATAACGAAAAGTGTGAGGTGATCCACATGAGTTCCAAAAGAAATCCGTTGGAATTCGATTACTTGATAAATAGTACAATTCTCAAGGCTGTCAATTCAACTAAGTACCTGGGTGTTAAAATTACGAACAACTTCAGTTGGAAAGACCACATAGATAATATTGTGGGGAAGGCGAGCCAAAGGTTGCGTTTCATTGGCACGACACTTAGAAGACGCAACAAGTCCACTAAAGAGATAGCTTACACTACACTCGATCGTTCTCTGTTAGAATATTGCTGCGCGGTGTGGGATCCTTACCAGGTGGGATTGACGGAGGACATCGAAAGGGTGCAAAAAAGGGCAGCTCGTTTTGTATTATCACGTAATAGGGGGGAGAGTGTGGCAGATATGATACGCGAATTGGGATGGAAGTCATTAAAGCAAAGACGTTTTTCATCGCATCGAGATCTATTTACGAAATTTCAGTCACCAACTTGCTCTTCCGAATGCGAAAATATTTTGTTGAGCCCAACCTACATAGGTAGGAATGATCATCAAAATAAAATAAGAGAAATCAGAGCTCGAACAGAAAGGTTTAGGTGTTCGTTTTTCCCTCGCGCTGTTCGGGAGTGGAATGGTAGAGATATAGTATGATTGTGGTTCAATGAACCCTCTGCCAAGCACTTAAATGTGAATTGCAGAATAGTCATGTAGATGTAGATGTAGAAGGTCAGGCAAGTGGGCACCTCTCTGACAGGTTCTTGGTAAGCCCCAAAGGGAATGGTGTGCAATAGTCACCAAGTAGCAGAAAGGAGTAAGAGAGTTGCCCTATAAGCAGGAGGAAGTCTCAGTCGGCCCTGGTGACACTGAATGACGGAGAGATGTAAACTGTACAACGGGAAAAGGATAAGTGAGGAAGAAAAATGCAGATTGCAACAGCTTGGAGTCGGGTAGTCAGGGAGATGCGTTAACTATGAATGTCATCCCAGATGAGCGGCGTGATTTCCCCTTGAGACAGAATGCCATCCTCAGAGGAGGGGAGGGTGTCAAAGTGGACCAGGAAGAAATCCAAGAGCTCAAAGCAGTCTTGAGTATGCAAATTTGTTTCCTGGAGGCAGAGTACAAGCAGACACAGCGATTCTAAGAGCAGCTGTAAGTGCTCTTTGTTGGGTCAAAAGCCACGAACGTTCCACTGAAGGAGACACATGGCGAGGAAGAAATGAAGGGGCGTCACCTCGGCGGCTGCCGAGTGCCAGCCTTTGAAGACTCACTGCTACAGAGCACAGAGGCAGGAGGGTCCTGCTCTACAGGAGCATTGGCATTCTCCTTCTATTGGTCTGGGGAGTCCAGGATAGAAAAAATGGTTGATGGTGTGCACCGGTAACACGTAACACAGAGGTCAGCCAGGTGAGGGCATCACGTGATGACACTGTTGAAGATGATTCAGAGTTGGTGAAGGACAAGACTGTTTCCCTTTGTTTGATTTCTTGGAGCCTTTCTGGTTCGCAGGAGTATTCCTTCCTGGGTTGCCGGTTGCTTGTTGCATTGCTGGATGAGGAGACGAGGACCTAAATCTGAGGTTGAATGTCTGCGTGGTCATATCCTTTGTGGAGCGAGATGTAGTAAGAACAGTACTGTAGGTGCCAGACGGTAGAATGCAGGGTTTTGGACTAGCCAATAACTTTAGAGCGACCGGGTAAGGCACTTTTTCCTTCACCCAGATCTCCTGGACACCCCACTCATAAAGGTACATGTGACAATCTCAGGAGATGGCATGATCGCCATTGCAGTTGATACAGTGGGTAGAAAGAGGCACACAATTGCCTTCATGAGCATCCCGGCCACAGGTTACACATTTGGCCAGGAGTCAACACTACTCTCATTTATGGTCGTACTGTGATAACTTCACAGCCTGCTTTCATCTTTGATGGAAGACTCTCATGTCGTCCTCGCTGTGTCCGGTGACACCGACTCCATCAGTTGTTCAGTCCGTATTGTGGTGGGCTCGAATGTGGCTTGCAAAACTGAACTTTGCTTTGAAGATCTGGTCACATGAAGTGCAATACAGTTGCCCAGTGGAGTTATACATATAGATGTAATTAGGCTTGGGCTTAGATTTGCGGAGCTTTCATTTATCGTCCAGGTTCTTTAGGCAGATATGCTCGAATTGTTCCACACTCTTATGTACAGTTGAGCACCGCCCTTATCGGTGCAATGCAAGCTCCTCCCAATGTTTGCTCGGAATGCCACGGGCTGTGAGGAGGTGTTTGATGGTGTCTTTATATCGCAGGTGTTTACCACCTTGCCGCCGCTTTCCACACAAGAGCTCCGAGTAGCACACCGCTTTGAGAAGTCTACTGTCGTCCATGCGTATGATATGGCCACTCCATCATTAAGAGAGCTTCAATGCCAGGCAGTTTCACGCGATGCAAAATCTGCGAGTTTGGAACACGATATTCCCATTTCATGCTGAGAATTAATCTCAGAGAGCGAAGATAAAAGGTGTCTAGCCTCCTAATGTCAGCTTTATAAAGCACCCGGTTTCCGAGGTGTAGAGTAAAGTTGGTAATATTATTGCTTTTTAGACTGCAATTTTAGTTTGTAGTCTGAGATCATCTGATTTCCATACTCGGTGATTCAGTTTGCCAAAATCTGAGGCTGCATTTGCTGTAAGAGCTGCAATTTCTGTTGTCAGGCTGTTGTCGCTTCTAATTTGGCTGCCTAGATATTTAAAGTGTGACACGTTTTCCAAATGTTTGTTGTCCAACTTAATACTGCAGTCGTCTGTATTGGAACCCCTAAGTGGTTGTTGAAGGACTTGTGTCTTGGTGATGCTTATGACTAAACCAAATCTTCTGCACGAGTCATTTAGCAGGTTCATCTATGTTTGAAGAGATTCAGGAGAATTAGCCGTCATGCATACGTCTGCATAAAGAATTTCTAAGATAGATATTTTATTTATGTGAGTTTTTGTTCCGAGGAGAGAGATGTTGAAGACACTTTTGTCAGTTCTCGAGTCAAGACCCATTTGACCACTGCAGGCTTTGGTCGCATCTCTCATAACAGCTGCGAAATAAAGTGAGAAGAGTGTGGGAGCCAGTACACAGTCTTGTTTTACACCGCATGTCACAGGAAACTGGTCTGAAAGCTCGTTTTCATGGCAGATTTTTGCCATCATGTTGTCATCAAACTGTCTTATCAAGTTGACAATTATGTCAGGGCAGCTGGTTTTTTTTAGCATAATCCAGAGAGCTTCCCGTGGGACTCTGTCGAATGCTTTTTCCAGGTCTACAAAGCACATGAACAGAGGCTAATATTGCTCTAAGCTTTTTTCTTGCATTTGTTTGACAACAAATATGGCATCCACTGTGCCTCTGTTTGGGCAAAAGCCACACTGGGTCTCTGGTAGCACATTTTCTGCAAGGTGCGTTAGCCGGTTGTTGAGTATGTGAGCCGGGGGAGGGGGTTTGTACTTACTTCTAGCTTTCTATCCAGTCTTAACAGTCTTAATTTGCTTTAGTTTCTTTCATCTTCGCTTCTCTCCTCTCTTCTCCAGTCCAGTGTTCACCCTGTTTCTATCTTTCCAGAACAACCTAATCCTTTCTTCCTGCTTCCTACATCTCCATATCTCTTTCACCCATAGCTTTCATTTCTGCCATTCAGTTTGAATGGAGTTAATTTTCACATATGTGAGTCCACCTACTCCATTTCTGATAATGGGATATGAAACAGCCTGCCGCGGCCATCATCATCATCATCATCCAACATCATTCCACCTATTCGATGGGTCAACAAACAATGCTTGTTCACCAAACGCGCCCCTCAAACTGCTTTCCCTCTTCCATGCTGTCCTGGGTACACCTTGTTCAATTCAGATTTCATGACATCCACTGTACACAAGTCCGAGTTAGTTAGTTACATGTTCAATAGAGCATTTGAATGATCTTTTATCACAGTGATATAGAACAAGTCAGTTTAAAAGACAAGTACAGGTTATTAGCATTAACATTAATGAACATGTAATTTTTCAGTCCTAATCATACAACTACATTTAAAAATTAGTTGGTTTTTGGGGGGCTACCGGCTTTTAAATAAAAGTTCATCCACGGAATAGGAGGAGTTGTCCAGAAAAAAAAGGTTTTAGGTTGGATTTAAAACTTGCATTGCTACCTGTCAGACATTTTGGGGTATTGCAAAAATAAACAAAAATTTTTGTTGATCCACATTGAACACCTTACTGAGCCACTGGCAGCTTTAATAATGGGTAATAAAGGTAGTTTTTTCCTCTCGTTACTGTCTAATTTTATTTCCTTTCTGTATTTCAAATCACACATTGTAGTCTTGGTACACTGTCAGCATCCATGCATTGTGTATGTCCAGGGCATCTCAGCCACTGCAAGATTATTTTTTTCTTGGAATCTTACAACGTGAGGTGGTTTTCATATTTCATCATTTCATTTCAGATTCTATCACTCCCTGTCTTTCCAATCTACATCTACATCTACATCTACATCCATACTCCGCAAGCCACCTGACGGTGTGTGGCGGAGGGTACCTTGAGTACCTCTATCGGTTCTCCCTTCTATTCCAGTCTCGTATTGTTCGTGGAAAGAAGGATTGTCGGTATGCCTCTGTGTGGGCTCTAATCTCTCTGATTTTATCCTCATGGTCTCTTCACGAGATATACGTAGGAGGGAGCAATATACTGCTTGACTCTTCGGTGAAGGTATGCATACTACAACCAATTCTCATCTCAGCTGCCTGAACTCTACTGATACCTTTACTTCTCATGGCCCATGTTTCACAACTACACATCAAAAAAGGGGTATATACTAGGGTTGGGAATTTAATACTGGAACTATTTATTTACAGCTCATACAAAATAGATGTGTGTTTCAAAGTTTTACCGACATTCAAAGTAGTCACCAGATTGTCTATAACCCGTTGCCAGGGATGTTGAAGTTGTAGGATACTCTTAGCAGTGACAGTTGTGTTGACAGTTCAAGCAGCGCGGTCTACTGCCCGACGAATTTGTAGCAGTTCTCAAGCGAGTGCCGTGAAGTGTTTCCTTCAGTTTAGAAATCGAATTGAACTTACGAGGGCTGAAGTCAAGGGAGTGCAGTAGGTGGTATAGCACTTAGCAGCCCCATCAGTCAAACAAATCAGTAACAGCTTACACTGTATGTTATTGAGCACTGTCCTGCAAAAAATGGTCAGGTCTTGCATAAAGTTTCATCACTTCTGTCTCTAAGCTGTTCATTTTTGGAACACAACCTATGACCAGCTTAGAGACAGAATTGATGACACTTTCTGCAGGACCTGGTCAGACAAGCAATAAAGGGGACTGAGGAGAAATTTGGAAATGGAATTAAAAGTTCACTGAGAAGAAATAAAAACTCTGAGGTAAGCTCACAACACTGTAATTCTGTCAGACACACCAAAAAACTTTGAAGAGCATCTCAATGACCTGGAGATAATAAGATGAACAACAAAAGTAAAATAAAGCTAATGAAATCTAGCCAAATTAAATCAGGCAATGCTGAGGGAATTAGATTAGAAAATGAGATGCTACAAGCAGTGGGTGAGTTTAACTACTTGGGTACAAAAATAAAATTTAGACTGGTTGTAGCAAGAAAATCATTTCTAGGTTGTGGAGGGGGATTGTTGAAATTTAGTGTAAAGTTAAGCATTAGGAAGTCTTTCTGAAAGTATTTGCCTGCAGAATACCCTTATACAGAAGTGGAACATGGACGATAAGCAGTTATAGCTAGAAGAGAATAAAAGTTTCTGAGGCCGTGGTGCTACAGATGAGTGTTGTTGGTTAGATAAGCAGATCAAGCAACTAATGAGAAGGACCAATATTCCTGGTCTGAATCCTAAAATCTACCTTGATGCTATACCATAATGAAAAACAGTAAAATTTAATTTAATAAAGACCATAAGAGATTATTAAAGTTAGCTGAACTGCTTGATAACTAATTCAAAGGTCGAGGAGGGAATAGTTTATTGTGTAATATTGAAGTAAAATTTGAAGTTCACTGAAAACAGTCACTAACATTCAAATTTTGTTTAGAATTTCATTGTTTTGTGTGTGGCAAGAGTATTTTCATCCATATACACTTTTGCTACTAGAGCATGTTCAAAGAAATTAAAGACTGCAGGTTAACTTCCACGATATCTTTAGATGATTTATCAGAACTGCCTAGATTATTTTTGTAAACCTTGGTGTGAGGAAATGATTTTCTTACTTAGTACCCAATAGAAAAGAACAAAATTAATACTATAGTGAAGAGCTGATTCCACGAAATAGCTCTCTAATGAAACTGTTAGTTAAGACATTTAATTTACTTACTGTTACTGAAAGTCTGAGATTACAGATTTTAACTACCTTGCTCACCAAAATTTATGTTTGATTTGGAATGGTGACAATTCTATTATCTTACAACAACAAGGTTTTAAAATCCACACATTCCTGCTTATTGATCACGGAGATGAGTAAATAACCTTTAGTCAGTTTGTCTAAGCAAAACAAACACTATCAAAGACAAAATTTAACAAAATATCACTTAACAGGAAGTCCCACCAACTTTTGTTGAGAGAGCATCCCAGAAGGTAACAACATGGTCAAAGTTTAGGGATAGATGTCAGAAATATTTTTCTTTACACCTTGGTGTGCCTTAGTAAATGGTTGACAACAAGAATCAGAAAGACTAGAAAGAAAAAAAAAAAAAAAAAAAAAATCACTGGAGTTTTTTCCAGCAGCCCGTGGTCTCTATTCTCAAGGGAGTAAGATTTATATTCAATTTCATGACTAACTCAGATAGGAAAGTTTATCCCAGTACAAACTCAAGACAGAGAAACATCACTCAACCCACAATAAACCATGTAACACTCTGTTTTAAAGTTTCCACTTCTTTTCACAAGAAATCTGCAGCAGCAAATAGTCTCTTAAAATACCTTTGTGTCATCTTCTACGACACGAAGCCCGTCACCGGAAACATACAAGATGGCTCGCACTGGTCTCCGTCTAGAATTCTGAAAAGAAATATTAATTTTACTTCCTTTGCTACATTAAAATAAAGCACAAAACAAGAGTATCAGTGACATAATAAAAATATTTTTACATTAAAAGAAAGAGGAAGAACACCACTTAACAAGCACTATACTAATCTCTATAAACAGGCAATCCAACTAATAAAAATGTAGTGCTCCACAACACACAAAAAAAGCCCAACAACAACAACAACAACAACCCACCATCTAAACAGGCCTTGAATGCCCAACAGTACCAGCTGGTCACCATGTCATCCTCGGTCCTTATGCACTAATGGATGTGGATACAGAGGGGCATGTGGCCAACACACCACTCACTTGGCCATTGTCAATTTTCGTGGCCGATGTGCTACTTCTCAATCAAGTAGGTATCGAAGAGACAATAATATTATTCTTCATCATTTCATCCTTCATTCTTCCACTGCGATTTCTTTCCACTTCAGAGTTAGTTATCTGTATGTTTTGTCAATCAAAATTGCTCATCGCTTAGTTTCAAAATGTAATAGACTTTTTTCAGTGAATTGTTCTGTAGCAGATATGATTTCAGTTCCTGTTTGAATGTTAATCATATTATTTATTAGAGTCTTCACACTGCTCAGTATATGATTAAAGATATTTGTGTCTCAATGCCTCACTTCCTTCTGTGCTTTGTAAGGCTGAGTGATGTGCAATGTAACTCGTTTCTCATTCTAGTATTATATAATGCTACACCACACTACAAAATTCTGCTCTTTTGTCTGAATGGTCTTCAGTATTACATAGTACCACCACCAGAATAAAATATGACATAACAATGGTTAACAAAATATGCATAAAAATCTACATCAATCCCCCCAACATAATTTTAACGCACAATCATTTGATTATTTATTGGTAGCAAGTCTTCAAGTACGAGTTACTAATGATGGCAGTCTAGTTGGGCTCACTCCCTGAACCCACATCACACTTTCTCTGACAGCCAATGTGCATTCAGTAGTGGTGGTAAGCAACAAATTCTACTTAAGCATGTGTATGCCAGTACCACAATTGTCACTTCGAATTGCCAACGATGCAATCCCATTTGCTCTACAGTTATCATCATGACTAAGTAGGCAGAAATTGTAGACAGCACTAAGTAATTGCAATAAAAATTCTTTTGTGTCAAAACAATGTTTTCATACTTAACTAAAATGATATGTTTATTCAGTTAGTTATATATTCCATGGATTACTTGCAGACAATATATAATGGTGAAGAACAATTAATTTTTAAGCTAGTTCACATTAAAATATGGCAACAAACTTCTCAATTACTGACAAGTAAATGCAATACTCCTACTCCAGGATTTTCATCTGTCACTTTTCACTTCTTACGCCTCTCGCAATAACTGTTGATGTGAAGGGCAACAGTATACTACCTCCGACAGAACCACGACTAGTGAAGCTCTATGGTCTTAAACCAACCTTCAGGTTTCAGAATGAATTTTCAGTGATGAAATATGCTGATTTTAAACTTCCTGGTAGATTTAAAGCATAAACTGAACTGGGACTCAAACCTGTGACCTTGCTTATGGTGGGTAAGTGCTATGCTAACTAAGCTATCAAAGCATGCCTCACAACCCACCTTCCAGCTCTATTTCCAAGTCAATCTCATCTCCTGCCTTCCAAACTTCATACAGGTTCTCCTGCCTACCTTGTGTGACTAGCACGCCTGGAATAAAGGATATTATGGAGACGTGGCTTATCCACAGCCTTGGGGTTCAGGTACAGGATGAAAGGTCATATGTTCGAGTCCTGTCCGGCGCGCGGTTTCAAACTTTCTGGTTGATGACCACTTCACAAAAATAACAGAAGCAGGAACGGAATTCTTACATAACCCACAAATATCTAAACAAAAACTTCAAGTTTACATGTGCTGTCTGACAGATAATGTAAAATAATTGGTGGCAGCATTATCATTCCGTTTCCTGAAATCTAGACCCACCCAGCCCCAAAAAAAGTGGGTTCATACAACTTCTGTTCTGTGTAACAAAACCACAAGCAGTATCTCCAATTTGATGGCTGTAATCACAACACATCAAAAAGTTCCTCCCTCACAGCACTGCCACTCCACATACCATATCTCCAATGGGACACTGGAGTGAAAGCACCAACTATTTCCAAAACAGATTTTCTGTGCCACCAACAAAAAGTCAGCACTGTGGAACTATCAATGAACAATATTATTCTTCTGACCCAGAACATAAAAACTCAGTAAAATCTACCAAGCGGGTAGTAACTACAAGAAAATTTACACACTCAGCTATGGAACAAGGTATGACCACCTTCGGCTGCTGGCTGAACAAGTTTTGATGATGATGATTTATGGTGGAGGGCGCTAAACAGCTAGGTCATCAGCGCCCTACACTAATGTTATACCAAAGAAAGATTTTTACAATCTATGGAAGGAGATCAATAAACTGGAAAGCTACATTTGATTCCACCACAGGAAACATAAAGCAACCGCAAAAAGGTGAGGTTCAGAAAAGCCCATAATAAAACCCCAGCGAGACACATCAGGATAACTCAATAAAATCATGGAGAAAATACGTGTAAGGATGCTGTTAAAAAAGGGACAAATAACAATGGCTGGATGACGACTTAGAAATAATACACGACCCAGTCACTCTGTGACACATTAAGATCTCGCATCAAGTATTTTGGGATGAATTCCGGACACCAGACAAAATTTTAAGACACGAACAACGCTTGCCTAGTTATCAGTTAAAATGGAGGGAAGATCCTGTGGGAGACCCAGTCCAACCCTCAGATCATCATATAAAACAGACTCAGTTAAAAGATATCATACTGACAGCCGAGTCCCGCATCTCTGACATACTGGGGCCACCTCCTGATGCAAGAAGAAGCCATATGTCAGGGAACAATGTCCCACTCTACCCCAAGTAAGTGCCACTTCTTCACACCGTTACGAGCGGAAGGAGGTGATCCATGGTCACACTGAAGTCTTAATGGAACGTTGTTTATTGTTCATCACTTCCAGCCACTGGGACTCCCACCAACATATGGCCTTCCTAGCCACAAAAGAAGTGGCAGCTCACAGAGGGACTGAACAGCGAGCAGGAGGAGGAAGGGAGCAAGCCGCCTTAGCAGCAGCATCAGCAAGTTCGTTTCCCTGGATGCCTATGTGCCCTGGAACCCAGCACAAAATGACTTCCTTGTTTTGTCTTCACAGGAGAAGGAGAGCGTCCTGCACTTGCACCATCCCATCTGCTGGGTACATCTGTACAACAGCGAGAAGGGCACTTTGCGAATCGGAGCAGGTGATAAATTTTTTAGTCATGGTGCCGTCTCATCTGCTCCATTGCCCTCAGAAGAGCAAACAGCTCTATGTAATAAACTGAAATCGCTCGCTCTAGGAGCCCTATCCTGCGGACAATGTTGGGGAACACGATAGAACAACCGAAAACATCTCCCTGCTTAGAACCATCCGTGTAGACGGCAATAAAATCTGAGTGGCTAAGTAAAATTTCATTAAATTTAATTTTAAAAACATGGTCGGGGGTACAATGCTTCTTGTAAGCAGTCAGTTCTAAAAGCAATCTAGGCCTTGGTAGTAGCCAGGGGGATGCCCTACTCCACCCCTGGCTTTGGACCTCAATGCACCCCACCTGTAATAATTCAAGGCTCTCCCTTGCACAGATCCCAAATGGCCGTGTTGCTTGTGATCGATGATTGAACAGCCGTTCCAGTGGCGGCTGAACAACGTAACTGGATGCTGGCGATGTAGGAACAGACAATGCCCTATACGCTTGGCATACCACGAGAAGAAGATGTCGAATAAACAGTGGAGGCTCACCAGCCTCTGCACGCAAATTAACAACAGGGCTCAAGCGATAGGCCCCTGTTGACAGCCTAATACCCTCATGGTGAACTGCAACCAACATTTTAAGGTATAAAGGCCTTGCTGACCCATAAATCTGGCTTCCATATTAAAGCCGGGGTCACACAAAGGCCTTACAAAGTTGGAGAAGACACGCTTTGTCAGCTCCCCAAGACCTATGACTGACACATTTTAAGATGTTTAAGACCTTGAGACATCTCAGTTTCAATTATTTAAGGTGTGGCAACCATGTTAACTTCTCATCAAAGATAAGACCCAGATACTTCACTTTTTCCTTGAAAGTGAGAATGGTGTCCCCCAGTTTTAAAATGGGCAAATTAAACAGACAGCGAGAACAATTAAAATCAACACAAACTGTTTTCTCTAATAAGAGTCTAAAACCTGTGGCACAAGACCATTCCTCTAACCGCCTCAATGTCAGTTACAATTGCTGAGTAGCCGTGGCGAGGCTGGAGGATGCACAAAAGATGGAGAAGTCATCCAATAACAAGGAACATAGTACTGGACGTCGCACTGTGGTTGTAATACTATTGATTGTGATGGCGAAAGCCATGACACTTAAAACGCTCCCTTGAGGGACACCATTCTCCTGCTTAAAATGGTCAGACAGGATATTCCCAACCTTGTATCTAAAATATTTGTCCGAGAGAAAGGATGATATGAAGATTGGTAGACATCCATGGAACCTCACTGATGGAGCTCCGACAAAATATTACACCTCCAGGTAGTGTCGTAGACCTTTTCCAATTGGATTGTGTGGGGGAGGAGACCAGACAGCAAGGTCATCGGTCTCATCGGATTAGGGAAGGACAGGGAAGGAAGCTGGCCGTGCCCTTTCAAAAGAACCATTCCGGCATTTGCCTGGAGCGATTTAGGGAAATCACGGAAAACCTAAATCAGGATGGCCAGACGCGGGTTTGAACCGTCGTCCTCCCAGCTTTTCCAAATCGAAGAAAAAACCGGTAAGGTGTTGCTTACGAAGGAAAGCTTGTTGAATTGCAGCTTCGAGCAGGGTCAGTATTATTGAGAGTGGAGCGATACCTCCTGAACCTGCTCTGGGAGTGACTAAGTAGGGACATGGTATCCAGAAACCACTCTAGGTGCCGATTGACCATACGCTCCAGTGTCTTTCCTACGCAGCTTGTCAGGCTAAAACTACGATAACTACCAGGGTCTGTCCAATCCTTTCCTGGTTTTAAAATTGGGATTAAAATAGGTTCCTTCCACGAGCTGGGAAAGTCGGCAGTTATCCAAATTTTATTGAAGAGCTGAAGGAGGACTTTCTTTGACCGTTGATCCAACTGTTTAGCAACATGCTGTAGGTTATCAGTTAGTGTCCAGGGGTCGAATCACAAGCAACTGACAATGCAGAATCCAGCTCCCACAGAGAGAAAGGCTTGTTGTACTCTTTCATGTTGGTGGAACGGAAATCAAGATCAGCTTTCTCTTGTGCCTCCCAATAATGACAGAAGGTGGGATCGTGGCTGGAATCAGCCCTAAGGGATTTATATGATTCATCCATTGTCTGAGCTATATCCCTTGCTGATGTTACAAGAGACCCCTGTATTTGTACAGCTGCTATTGGCGGTCGAGAGTTGTGCCTTGAGATCCTCCTAATGGCTTCCCATACTTTACATGCGGGTGTGGACCTATTGGTGGAGATCAGGAACTCTGCTTACTCTCCCAAATTATTCTCCTTGCCTTTGCACACGCCATTCGAAAGTTTGCAAGATTCTCATCTGTAGGGCATCGATTGAATCTGCACATTGCTGCCCTCCTGTGCCTGATTGCAAAACAACACTCATCATTCCAAGGGACAGGTCGCTTCCCAGGCGTTTCCACAGAGTTTGGAAAGGATGCATCAGCGGCATAGTGAATCACAGCTGTAATGTGATCCACCGAGTCCTGGATGCTGTCACACTGCTTGAAAGCAGCTAACTGCCTGTAAAGCATCCAGTTCCCCGTTTTGAACAACCATCTCCGTGGCGTTCTTTCAGGATCTGCTCAATCAGACAGATGGATCCAGATAGGTCAATGATCGCTACCGTGAAGGTCATTGTCCACTGCCCATTGGGCAGTGTTCCTAAGAGCAGGTGAGCAGCAGAAGAGAGGTCTATGGTGGTAGAAAAACCTGTAGCTGTGCTAAAATGTGTAGCTTGACCCATGTTCAAAAGCATGAGATCTGTTGTGTGCAGTAGATCCTCAAGTGCCCGACCCTTTGGGCAAGTCATGTGAGAACCCCATAGTGCACTGTGTGCATTAAAGTACTCCAAAAGGAGGAACAGGTGGGGGGGGGGGGGGAGGTCATCTAGAAGATAAGTGAGGACCCCACAGTCAAGAGGCTCATGAGATAGTAGGTACAAAGAGCACACAGTGAAGTCAACATAGGCCACTATCCAAACAGCAACAGCTTGTAGTGTTGTTGTCAAGGGAATAGGTGAGGTGCGAAAAATGTCCTTTATGAACACAGCAACCCCACCTTTTGCCCTATCACCAGTAAGGTCGTCTTTTCTGTCAAAGCGATAGCCTCCTAGTACAAGTCTCTTGAAGGCAAAGGCAAAAGGGTCTGTCCTGTACAAGGAGTCTCAATTCCTCCAGATGAGTCCTGTATCCATTGATATTTCATTGGAGTATGGTAGCCATTTCTTCAATGTGGTCTGGATTTACCCCTGTCTTTGTGGTGAGGTGATGAGTCGCTTGTAGAGCGACGTGGAGTGATGGGGCTGACTGGGTCAGGTGATGAGGCATCAAAGTCCATGATGTCCTCATCATCAGTCAGGTGTGCCATAATGACATCTGATGGTGCCCGAGTCGGCTTTCGACTTGAATGTTGAGTTCCTTTCCCCGCTCTCTTTCCCAGCAAGGACGAGGGGGAAGTAGGGCAGTGAGAGCAACCTTTCTTTGAAGAAAGTTGGCGTTGAGAGGCACTCTGTTTTTGGGTTGTTGGTTGGTTGGTTGGAGAAGAGACCAAACTACTGGGTCATCAGTCGCTCCGACCTTAGATTAACTAAAACCAATAAAATCCCACATTAAAAAGGGAACTACAAAATCCATGATAAACTATTGACAGGGAAAGAAGGAAAAAGACAGAAGAAGATGTGAGGAAAAGAAAGTGACTAATGACAGGGGCGTGAAGAAAGAAGCACAGGAGACAAGAGAGTTGCTCAAGACATAACAGACCCCATAAGGAAAGGAGTGAACCACCAAGCCTAGTTGAAGCCAATCTAGTCAGGGGGGAGCAAAAGGTTCTGCCATCCCCTCCACTCACCAATAAGGTGGAAGGTCCCTCCCTTAAATAAAGCGATAAAAACCACCACCACGAATAAAACGTAAAACAAGATCCATCGCTGAGGCATTGTCAGCCAACACCAAGGGTAGCGAGTATGGAAAGCTAAAAGTCTGTCGCAGGGTGGCTGAGTTGGGGCAGTCCAATAAGATGTGAGCCACAGTCAACACTGATCTGCAACAACAGAGAGGGGAGTCCTCACGACGGAGGAGATAACCGTGAGTCAACCAAGTACGGCCAATGTGGAGCCGGCAAAGGACGACACAGGCCTTATGAGAAGCCCAGGAGGAGGACCGCCACAGATTTGTAGTATCCTTAATTGAGTTAAGCTTGTTCGGCAAAGAAAGAGTGTGCCATTCTGCATCCCCAATGCCCAAAACCTGACGATGAAATACCGAGCGAAGGTCTATTTCTGGAATGCCAATAGCAAGAGATGGCCTGGTAGTAGCTAACTTAGGCAGTTGATGGGCAAGTTCATTGCTAGGAATCCCAACACGTCAAGGGGTGCAAATTAAAACAGAGCATCCACGTTAAGCAAGGAGAGAAAGGGAGTCCTGGATAGCGATGACCAACAGGTGGCGAGGGAAGCACTGGCCGACAGTGTGCAAACCACTCAGAGTCACTACAGATAGTGAAGGACAGTCCTGAGCAGGAGCGGATATGGTCCAATGTGCACAAGATGGCTAGCCGAGAGACGCACCAAGAAGGGGTAAGGGCATGAGCAGAGAAGAGAGGCGGTAAAGGGAATTGCTGGAGTTCAGAAAAGAGCGACCGAATGTGGACAGCCATGGTTAGCCCACATCGTGGCCACCGCTGCGGCAGGGTGATCTCCGTGTCTGTATAAAGGAGACCAAAACTAGGGTGCTCTGGGGTGCAGCGAATGCGGAGCGCCTAAGATATCAGTTGTTGTTGGCGCAAAACTCGCAGTGGTGGATTCCCTGCCTCTGCGAGAAGGCCAAGTACGGGGCTAGTCCGGAAGGCACCAGTCGCAAGTTGGAGCCCACAGTGGTGGATGGGGTATAGGATCTGCTGCATCTAAGGCGACGCAGAACCATAGACAGGACTTCCATAGCCTAAACGAGACTGGACCAATGCTTGACACAATCACAGGAGAACAGAGTGGTCTGCACCCCAGGCAGTATTGCACAGACATCTAAGAACATTGATACGAGACCAGCACGTCCTCTTCAGCTAGCGAAGATGAGGGAGCCATGTCAACCGGGCATCAAAGACCAGACCCAAGAAGCAATGGGTGTCCACTACGTCAAGGGGCTGGCCATGAGGAACAGTTCTGGATGGGGATGGACTGTACAGCGACAGCAGAAATGCACAACACATGTCTTGGCCGCCGAAAACTGATAGCCATGGGAGAGACCCCATGAGTGTGCCCGGCAGATTGCCCCCTGTAGACGGCATTCTGTAGCACCCATCGCGGAGGAACTGAGGTAGGTACAAAAATCGTCACCATACAAAGAGGGGAACACTGTCAGCCCAACAGCTGTCACCAGATCATTAACAGCTATTAGAAAGAGAGGGATGCTCAGCACGGAACCCAGCAGAACCCCATTTTCTTGCCGATGGGGAGTGCTGTAGGAGCAGCCAACTTGGACCCAAAAAGAGCAAGAAGAAAGGAAATTACGGATCAAAATGGGCAGAGCGCCATGAAGGCCCCATTCGTGAAGGGTGGTGAGAATGTGGTGGCACCAGGTGGTGTCATAGGCTTTATGCACATCAAAGAAGACTGCAAGGAGGTGTTGACGATGGGCAAAAGCCGACCAGATAGCAGACTCCAGGTGCACCAAGTTATCCACCGTAGAGTGGCAACAGCGAAAACCACTTTGAGTCGATGACAAAAGGTCGTGGGATTCAAGGATCCAAAACAGCTGCCGACTCACCATGCGTTCAAGAGGCTTGCTGAGGGTGTTAGTAAGGCTAATTGGACAGTAGCTATCCCACTGAAGAGGCAGCTTCCCTGGTTTCAACACCAGAACAACAATGCTTTCCTGCCACTGGGTAGGAAAGACTCCCTGACTCCACAGATGGTTGAAGAGGTTCAGTATACGATGGTGGCCGGCCACCGATAAGTGTTGGAGCATTTGGTTATGTATCCGATCCGATCCAGGAGCCATGTCAGGACAAAGGGCTAGGGCACTGGCAAATTCCCACTCGCTGAATATGGCTCTGAGCAGCGAGAAACAAAAGACAAAGGCAGTCCTTCTGAACGCTCTTTCAGGAGAAGGAATGTGGGCTGATACTGAGCCGATGTCAAAGCGAAATTTTCTGCTACAAAATCCGGATTGGTAAGGACAAAACCATGCATATAAATTCCTGCAGCCCCGGTGGCAGGATGGTGGCCAAAAATTCACCTGAGTTTCGCACAGACTTATGAAGAGGGGGTGTGTGGTCCTAAGGCAGCTAGCTATATATTGTTCCCAGCAAATTCGTTTTTGAAATTTGATTAAATAGCAGGCCGGGGCACGGAGTTGTTTAAAGACCAGAAGAAGAGTAGTAGAAGGGTGCTGCATGAAGTGTTGAGGAGCACAGCGGCGGTCTTTTATGGCTGCAGCAATTTCCAGAGTCCACCAAGGGACCATCTTCCGGCGTGGAGAACCTGAGGAAGAAGGGATTGCTGAAACAGCTACTGAAAGGGTGGCAGCAGTCAAAGCCTGAGTAGATTCATCAACACTGTCATGTGGGAATATAGGGGGGATGGGAGCAGAGGAGAAGGCATACCAATCAGCCTTAGATATGGCCCACCTGGGAGGGTGACAGAGCGAGAGACACTGAAGCAATGTTAAAACAATTGGATAATGGTCGCTGTCACATAAGCCATCATAGACTCCCCACTGAATGGAAGGGAGAAGGCCAAGACTGCTGACGGAGAGGAGAATGGTAGAGAAAGTGCCATGTGCTACACTAAAGTGTGTGGGAGTGCCTGTGTTTAGTAAACAGAGGTCAAGCCCTGCCAGAACAGCTTCAACTGTCCTGCCCAGGGCAGTAGTCGTATGACTACCCCAAAGAGGATTGTGGGCATTAAAGTCCCCTAATAGCAGGAAGAGCGAAGGGAGTTGTTGAAGAAGGGTGGTGAGGGCATGGGATGTAGGTGGCCTATCAGGTGGGAGGTACAGATTACAGATTGTGATTGGAACGGCCAGATGGACCCTGACAGCAATGGCTTCCAGAGCGGAATGGAGGGGAACCCATTTACTAACAATGTCCTTGCGGACCAAGGTGCAAACACCACCAGAAGCCAGTAAAGGGCCAATTCGGTTCCGACAAAGCGTGGTGCAGGGGAGTAAGAATTGACAAAATGGGTCTCCTGGAGTGCATTACAAGCAGCGGAGTAGAAGGAAAGAAGGAGTTTGCAACTCTGGAAAGTGACACAAATACCCATTACAATACCATTGGAGGATTCTCAAGCCGGAGTCCAAAGGGGAAGCGAGGGGACCGGAGTCGGTCACGCTGCCGAGTCACCATCCGTCACCGATAAGGATGGGGTAATATCCATATAGGTGGGGTCAGACTGTAGGTTCATTGACTGGACGAGGGGAAGGCTGCACCTCAGGGGGTACCGGAGGGGCTTCGCCCTTGTTCTTACGTTTCTGCTTCTTCTCTTGGGAAGGAAGAGAAGGGCGGGCATGGAATTACACCGGGCAATGTTGGCGCCCACCGGCTGTAGATCGCGCTGCTGATGTGGAGCCGTAAATCGCCTTTCAGGGGGATGCCGGGAAGAGGAGTCCCGAGGGGGAGCTCCAGTACCGGCGGCCGCCAAAGGAGGGGACCACTTCTCCGGCAGGGAAGGGGGAGCAGCACCCAAAGGGGTGGGTATGGGTACTGATGGGGAGGGGGAGTGGGAGAGGGAGGAGGAGGCTGAATGCATGGGGCGAATGGGGTGGGGCTGGGAAGAAGAGGGGGTAGGAGGGGGAATGGACGTAATGGAAGCGAAAGTAGAAGACACAGACACGGGATGGAGTTGGTCATACTTTTGTTGAGCCACAGTGTAGGTGAGCCTATCTAAGGTTTTGTACTCTTGAATCCTCCTTTCTTTCACAAACACCGGGCATACAGTCAAGTGTGGAGAATGCTGTCCATGGCAATTTACACATACTAGTGGGGGAGCCTAGGCACTCCCCTCATGGAAGGGGCACCCACAGTTACCGCAGAGGGAATCAGTGGTAAGACGTGTGTCCAAACCATAAGCATTTAAAGCATCTAATCGGTGGTGGAATATAAGGGTTTACATCACACTGATACACCATTACCTTGACCTTCTCTGGGAGGACATCCCCCTCGAAGGCCAGGATAAAAGTGCCTGTAGTGGTGCGATTGTTTGGAGGGCCTTGTTGCACACGGCGGATAAAACGAACCCCTCGCTGCTCGAGGTTAGCACGGAGCTCCTTGTCAGATTGGAGAAGATGATCTCGGTGGAAAATAATGCCCTGTACCGAGTTCAAAGATTGGTGGGGCGTGACAGAGACTGGGACGTCACCGAGACGGGCACAAGCACACAGGGCGTCAGATTGGGCAGCAGAAGAAGTCTTTATGAGCAAAGCACCGGATTGCATTTTACTCATCGATTCCACTTTGCCATACTTATCTTCAATCGTCTCCGAGAAAAAACAAAGGCTTGGTCATGGCAAAACTTTCGCCATCCGTCCTGGTACATACCAGGTACCGAGGGAAAGGTTTCAACCCAAGCCAGCGAGCTTGACTCTCCTCCCAGGGGGTGGCCAGGGAGGGGAAGGCCGAAGGATCAGAAGGAGGAGTATCACGTCTGCTACCACTCTTAGAGACGGCCACAGAATGACCAGGATGGTGAAGCTTTTGTCGCTTCATGCGCAAGGCGTCCGCCCTAGTACCACCAACTCCAATTAGGGGCTCGCCCCTTGGGTGCCGTCCAGCCATAGCAAGGGCCATCTGGCACAGCAGCCGAGAGTTCTGGTGCCCCAAAGTGATGAGCATCAACTTCTGGGCATACACGAGGCGTTAACAGCTCAGGTACTAGCAGTGTGATCCCTGTGGTTTCAGGGAGCTCAGCCAAGTGGGTACTTAACAGCCCCCCCTTACGGACTGGCTACCGTGCTGGTGACCTAGCAGGAGGGGGGCCAGGGTGCAAAGGGAAAGGGAAGGGGAGGGAGAGGAACCTTCACTGTGGAAGCTAGGTAGGGAGTTCATCCCCCAATGGCTCACACTGAACGAAAAATTTTGGGAATGGAGGTCAAACCCCAAGGGGACCAAAAACACTGAAAAGGAGATGGAAACAGCAACCTAAACAATAGCACAAACCAAAACAAAGCCAGGAGGATAGCAAAGTCAACATAAAGAAGTCCACCAAGAGAGAAAAAGAGGGGGCAGGAACAAAGGAGTAAGGATAGGGAGGGAGTGGAACAGAGATGGGAATGCAGCCTGGGAAGGAAAGGAGACTGCAATAGCATGGGGGCCCGTGCGTGCCATACACGTACTCACGAGAGGACTATGGGCCCTTCTGGGGGGGGGGGGGGGGGGGGGGGGGGGGGGGGTTGGGTTGTCTTTGGGCTGCGGAAGCATTACTGGTTTCTTCCAACGTAGCTGCCTGGATCACTATGTCTTTCACGCAGCTTTGGCACATGCAGTTGCATGTGCAGGTGTGAATAGTAGATAACAGTACAATGGATGTCATCCGAGTCAAAGCGTCGACCTTAATGACAGGTTTCTACACCAAGGAAGCATAATAAGTGGCAAAGACAGGGGGTTTCATTGCCTGATAGTCCATTTTGGCTTCTGCATAGGTGATCCGCTTGGTCACTTTGATTTCCTGAATTTTGTGTTCCTCTGCAAAAACAGGGCAAGCTCGGCTTCAGACTGGGTGGCTTCCAGAGCAGTTAATGCAGCCTGCTGGAGACAGACAGTCAGTCCCAGCTTCATGGGCTGCCTTTCCACACTTCCCACGAGTCGCTTCGCCTCTGCAACTTAGCGTTGTATGTCCAGAATGCTGGCATTTGAAGCATCGCATAGGATTAGGTACATAGGGCCAAATTCTAAGTCTGAGGAAACCTGCCGTGATGTGTTCAGGTAGCGTTGGAGAATTCAAGGTCACAATGAAAGTGGCAGTCTTCTCAGTCTCCCCACTGGTCTTGCATGTCCTCTGTTCCACATCTATGAGCCCCTGTGGTGCCCATTCCTGTTTCAGTTCAGCAATGGTTATGTCCATAATGTCACAGCAGGTTACCACACCTTTGCTGGAATTAAAGGAGTTATGCAACTCTTCAATGATGTCGTACTCACACAGTTTCCGTGACTTCATAAGAAGTTCCACCTGCTTTGCCCGATTAGTCTCGACAAGCAAGGAACCATTTCGAAACTGCTTAATAGACTTCAGGGTGTCAGCCAGCATTTCTAAGCCTTTGTGGATATAGAAGGGGGACACTTTTTCAAACATCCCCTCCTTCCTCTTGATCACTATGAAGACATTGTGATACATGACTCCTTGAGCCCTGTTACTAATTACACGTTGATTATCAGGAGGACTAGCCTCCCTTATTATTTTGGATGAATGGGTGTGAGAACTCCCAGGCGGTACACCCTTCCCGCTGGGGGGAGGAGGAGGAGGAGGAGGAGGAGGAGGAGGAGGAGGAGAAGAAGAAGAAGAAGAAGAAGAAGAAGATTTTGGGGGTTCCCTCTCGGTCCCACAAGTAGCTAGCAAAATAAGGGTCCACTCAGACAGAGCTCCGCGTGCCTGAGTAAGCCTTATACAACTGAGGTGCGATAGGTTCCCTAGAGATTGCCCTCTAATGACTGTTCCACCTCAACAGCCATGCATCTCTTCAGCACACAGTACACCTTGAGATTGAGGGTTTTTTTTTTTTTTTTAATAGAGGTTTATTCCATCCTTGCGATCCGGGCAGTTAAGCCAAGATCCCCATTCCCCGAGACACACAACATTCCACCGTCGCACTGCATGGTAGTCGCAGAAGCAAACCCAGAGCTTACAGTGACATGGGACGGGCGGTGCTTACCAGTCCCCAGCTCAGGAACCCCAGGGTCGCCAAGCTGAGCCCCTGGGGGCACAAGTTTTGCAATCAAATGTAAAGAATATAACTTATTTTATAAATGGAAATACTTCATTATTACCGGCTTCTACATGACCGCACAATGAAGTTAAGAAGGTGTACAGCGTTTTTACACTTTAATTCACAATATATATGATGGAAAAGTAAAACGAAAAAGTGATTAAGTATGAATCAAGAGCAGGTGTCCCCCCTCAACAAAAAGACTTGTAAGCAGTTTTTTTTTTATCAGCTCACCTGAATAGTTTCTATTTGTATTGGCAGCAAATCCATCTGAACAATGATAAACAGTCAGTGTCAACTGCCGGTGAAAAATGCAAAACTCCCATTTTGCATGTCTCTCTGCACAAAAGACGGCTATTGCCGTGTGGTTGCCTTCCCTTTATTTTACATATTATTCCATCAACGAATTTCTAGTGTTACTGAGGGTTTCTTTTATTTGTGCCTCACTCTTGTGTACAAAAAGAGATTCACATTCATTTTGATGCTATGTACATTCGGTCATCCCTTCAGCAAACAAGTGTTTATCATCATCTAAACATTACGAACAAATACAGTATGTGGAAACTGTACCTATATCAGCTATCCATTCCTGTTTTTACTTACCCGTAATAATTTCAGTGCCTCTTCGCAGACTTGCATTCCTCTTGATTCGAATACTTCCACACATCCCAAATACTGAAATACACAGAATACAAAAGCATTAGGTCTCTGTCTATTGCTTGGGTACTAAAGAAAATAGAAAAACAGAAAGTATGTAACAAAAATACGAATATGGTATACTACTGTAAAAAACACAAACTACCGTAGAATGTCGAACATTTGTCATTTGCAAATGACATCTGAACTTTTAGCTTGTGTGAAAGGCCTCAGAACTCTGCTTATCTGGCCAACACAGCAATATTGGGAATTTCTTAATCTGTAGTTAGTGAAATAATTTTACTATCAGTAATAAGAAGTGAAATAACACACAGTTTAGACCAGTCATCATCTACACAACTACTGTTTAACGCTGAATGAAGCCGACAGTCGAAATGTACATTAATATTTGCAGTAGTTTGTAATTCATGTATTTCCCCACTTGCTATAAATATGAGCTGGTAAAAGAATCTGCTACGGCTACTCTAGTTTTATTTGTGTTTTTTCAGAAAATACTATCCACCAGTTAATTCTCTTTCACTTGGGTGTACTCAGATCTTGTGTATTATGCAAATAAATTTCACAATTACAAAGTGCCAATAAAGGGTAGAAAAACTGCACAAGGCTGAAGCAAGCAGTTTTATTAGTATCATAATCAGTAGTAAAAATGCTCCTTCATTAGCAATTTTAAGTGTGTACAGAAAAAACATCAGTAAATATTAAAGAGTAGGTGCAGTAAATTGCTTTTCCTTCTTGTCTTTATTGGAATTGGAAAAATACATTAATTACAAGCTAATGGAAACACAAATGTACATATGGACTGTTAGTTTCATTTACCAATCAATAAACACTTCCAAATATTAGATGTAATAACAATCACAAAAATTGAAAAATCCACATTTATTATTGCAGATTGCAACAATTATTAGAACATCGTCTATTGTCAGCCTCTGAGGGGTGTTTGATAGTTACAAGTTGTTGTCAGCATTTCAGTGTAATGAATGAAGGAAAATTAAGGTATAACATCACAGTAATGAGAAGGTCGTACACGGCAGTGCACATGCTTGAATTGGGGAAGGAAACTATTTGTGCCCTTTTCAAAGGAATGATTTTGGCCTTATGGAAACTGATTATGCTAAATGTGGATAGGATTTTATACTTAACACAAAGGTTCATGTGAATCAATATTCACCATTGTAAATAGATTTTTTATGCTACTGATTCACCCCCGTTTTAGAAACAAGGATGACCTATAAATATTACAACTTGAACTTAAGAATAAATGTTTTACTTCAAACATGAAAATATCAAGACATAATACCAAACAATTACTTTTTAAAGCAAAATCAAATTGGAAGAAATACTGTTTTCAATATGGAACTTTAGTCCAGATAAAACAGTTTAATTGCGTTATTTATCTTACCACTATGATGATAATACACAAAAGAATGTGGACGACAATTATATTTGGAAAAAGCAACAAGTGCAGTAACAACTAACACGAAAAGAAACACAAATAAAATTTTACAAGATGGTCATACTACCGACACTGCTGTGTGGGAGTGAGTTACATTGCAGTAATGACATTTTTAAGAGCTAAAAAGAGAATACCAGGACAATGGGGGGAAAAAAAAACCTTCAGATTTTTTGTGTACAATTTACAAATAAACAGAACACCTGCAGAGGATGGATCAGAAAGAATGCTAATATGTTCTCCGCGCGCGCGCGCGCGCACACACACACACACACACACACACACACACACACACACACACACAGACAGACCAAGTCAAATTCAGCCATACTGGGTATGCCAAGTGTGCTTCGTGACTCTGGGTACAGTACTGAAATTAATTCCCAACAGATCCACCAAATGGCACCCGGATTGTCCCAGCATCTTTTTTATTGTCTCCGTCAGAATCCTAAGGCTGGTTTGATACAGGTTTCTGTTCCTGTCACTTGTCAGCAGTCAACTTCATTTCCACATAACTACGCTGCAGCACCCCATGCCACCAGCAATCTACTGTAAACACCCATACTTATGTCTACCTCTGTGATTCTGCTCTTCCATCACATCCTCTACTACAGTTTACAGTCAGAGCTCACATTCTCATATGTACACAAACACTCTATGCCTCCAATTTATTCTGTTGTTTACTTGGCATTTTTTTCTCATTAGTTTGTTCCCAAACACATTCATTCCTTAATCAATCTCTTTGACCTTTCACGGTGTTCCTCATTACACACATTTCACAATCAGACAGAGCTATGCTCCAAACATAACATTTTATGAATCTTTTCTGTTCTCACAGTCCACTCCATTTTAAAAAAAAAAGTTATATAAAAAAGAAAAAAAAAACACCAGAGAAAACACTAGTCACCCCCAGTCAAAATCTTTAGCCTTAATGATGGTGATTAGATTCCACAGAGCTACCAGACTGTGGAGATGCTGAGTGGTACATTTCACCTGCTGTTCCAAGTAGTCACAGTCCTGATTTACAGTACAATTTAGCAGGATAGCCAAGGTGTGCCTAAGTTGTGTGTGTGTGTGTGTGTGTGTGTGTGTGTGTGTGTGTGTGTGTGTGTTTTAACCTGAATAGTGGTCCCCTAGTCGTGTACTCGAAATGTCCAACACATCACAGAATCACCTCCAGTCTCAACTACAAACTCCACACACTGCCTAATTGGGCCATTTATGAACCTGACGCCTTACATCATTTGAAAACAGGCAAAAACTGACTTAAATGATTAATGGAAAATCTCATATAAGATGTGAAACAAATACTAACAGAGAGATAGAGGGCTGGCCAGTACTTACCTCAGCTCAGTACAGCCGATAGATACACATAAAACAGAACTGAAAATTTACATTCCTAGCTTTCGGAACTTTGTTCCTTCATCAGGGAGGAGAGAGGGGAAAAAAGGGAAGAAGGGAAAGTGGATTCAGTTACTCACAACCCAGGTTATGAAGCAACAGGGAAAGGTAAACAGGGAGGGTAGCAAGGATGGAGGCATGGTTGTCAGAGGGAAGCCAAAGATATTCTACTGTAAGCACTGTGCCAGCTTCAAACCAAAGAGGATGCATACAGAAGTAAAGAGGTATATAGTATAAAGATAAACACAACTATGTAGGATGAAAAGATGCGTGAATGGCTAAAGAGGAAAGGGAAAGAGGAGAAGACTGAAGAGTGAATGGGAATGAGGTTGTTTAACGTAGGTTCAGTCCAGGGGGATGGCGGGATGAAAGGATGTGTTGGAGTGCAAGTTCCCATCTCCGCAGTTCAGAGGGACTGGTGTTGGGTGGGAGAAGCCAAATGGCACATACGGTGTAGCAGGTTCCCAGGTCCCTAGAATTATGCTGGAGGGCATGCTCCGCTACTGGGTATTGGGCATCTCCTAGGCGGACAGTTCGTCTGTGTCCGTTCATGCGCTCAGCCAGTTTGGTTGTTGTCATGCCGATGTAAAAGGCTGTGCAGTGCAGGCATGTCAGTTGATAAATGACATGTGTAGTTTCACACGTAGCCCTGCCTTGAATTGTGTATGTTTTACCAGTAGCGGGGCTGGAGTAGGTGGTTGTGGGGGGATGCATGGGGCAGGTTTTGCAGCGGGGTCGGTTACAGGGGTAGGAACCGCTGGGTAGAGAAGGTAGTCTGGGAATATTGTAGGGTTTAACAAGGATGTTACGGAGGTTAGGGGGGCGACGAAAGGCAACTCTGGGTGGAGTGGGGAGAATTTTGTCAAGGGATGATCTCATTTCAGGGGTTGACTTGAGAAAGTCATATCCCTGGCGGAGTAATTTGTTGATGTTTTCGAGGCCAGGATAATATTGGGTGACAAGGGGGATGCTTCTATGTGGTCTGGGGGTAGGAACATTGTTGTTGGACGGGGAGGAATGTATTGCACGGGAAATCTGTTTGTGGACAAGGTCTGCAGGGTAGTTGCGGGAGAGGAAAGCACTGGTCAGGTTATTGGTGTAGTTGTTGACTTGTCAGACTACGCTACACGCAGGGGTACTGTCAGTTTTGAGTTGTTTGGTCCACTGAAGATGTCAAGCTGTACGTGCCACTGTGTGCAATGGCCTTTTTCGAGGTACCCCACTCCAAGTGACTTTGCATGCAGTTCTTTCATATTTACTCCGAAACTGACAAACATAACTGCATTCTCTGACATTAGCAATTCCCTAAAGGTTTGAAGCCATTTGTCATCAACATAGCGTGACAATCGTCTCCAGTCCATATTGGTTCAAATCACTTTACAACTACTGTTCTTTACAGCACGTTACACAGCAGCGAGATTTACACCATTCCTTATAGACACACTGGACAGTTCAATACACCAACAAATCGGACAACTTCAGTCACAGTGTGGTCAGGGACACACCCAAAATCAGTATCTCCTTTCTGCCATTCTGTCAAATCTCCATATCGACCAGTCTTATGGTATTGGTCTCATAACTGACTGCCTCACACGCACACCCCATCACTGCCATGGTGTATGTCAATAGTGGAGGGTCACATGACCATCTGTACCAGACCTACTCATCTACAGTTCTCCAAAGGGACTAGTGAGGCATTTTTAAGGGAATTGCCAATATTTCGTCTGGTGAGCCTACCACGTAATTTCAAGCTTTTGGTTATTCTTATCTTCCCAAAACTTCATCCTATCATTACGAGTCTGTCATTCTAATAGTGCCCAAGTAATTTTTAGTTTCAGATGGCCATCTGTTAGTTCCTTGGGTGTCAGCTTAATAGTTGCCAGTGCATCAATCAAGACCCCTCTATTGCCTAGCCATTTTTCTGCAGTCTGACAAGCCCCATTTAGAACGTTTGAGATTTTCTTCATCAGCCAGTAGTTGTCCATTGGTGGTATAAGTCCATAAAATTTGAACTTTCCTTTCTGTGCAATGAAATTAAATCATTCTGTCAGGAACGACAACTGTTCTAAACTTTCGTGCATCCAGATACCATCTTGGATCTTGGGTCTGTACAGTCTCTGCAAAATCTATTGTTCCATTTTCTAAATGAAATTCACTTTCACTGTTAAAGACGATGGTCCCACAACATAGAATGCTGCCGAGAGAACCTCTGTTGGAAGACAGCATAGCTTTGCTTTGATTGGAAAGCATTTCTTCTTATAAATATTCCAGATGATTGTGTAGGCTTTATATAACTTCCCTGCACAAGTTTTACTGGTCACTTTGCCGTTACCAGTGTTCCCAATAATTTCACTAAGTACTTAAAATGTTGAGCCTAAGCGATGTTTCCATATTTTGTAATGGAGGTGTGTTTTGACAATGATCTCATGGGCCTAATTGTGTTTCAGTAGTAGTCTTGGTAACTGTTGCTAAGCCATCAAGAAACAAAAGACATTTAGTATTTATTCTTTTACTTTTTATTCTCATATTTATTAGAGGTATTTCTTTATGCCATATTTTTATGACCACCTCTAGCACCGAACTGAAATGGAGTGGAGATAACCCCATCATCATGTGTCACGTCGTTTTTATATCAAAATATCTGAAGATTTTGCCCTGTGACTTTACTACAGGGTGGTGTTTGTTAAAGTCAGTTGGACTGAGTTAGTTGTTTTGCTGAACACACTATATTCATTCAGCATGTTAAACAATATGGTGAGGTGATGTAGTGCTCAATCTTTTTTATAATCTGCAAATGTGACCATTGAGCTAAACGACTGGCAGTACTGTATCATCATCTTTAGATTCCAGATCTAACTGCGTGTGCTGCTGTAGTTATCTTAAGATTTACGATCTGTTTGCACAAGATCATCCTTGTCTAAGGCCTGCCTGGTATTCATCTATCACCTTTCTGTCTGCTGTTTTATCTGATAACATTTTGAGGCAGTACCTTGTAGGCACCTCGCAGAAGAAATTCTGCAGTGATTTTTTTGGCCCATCAACTCCAATTTTTTGTGTACAGGGTGAATCAATGTTGTTTTCCATTCTGTAGGGGTAATTTTGTTGTGCCTATTAATCACAATGAAGGCTTGCACTCTGTCAGTCAACGGCTGGCCTCCAATCTTTAGCACCCCAATGATTACACTGTCTTTCGTCTGATGTTTCTGACATCTGATATTATGTTACACTTCTCCCTGTCTGTCAGTGGAATTCAGTCTTGGTTCAGGATACATCTGTCAAACTCAAGTTTTTCTGTAGAAGGTTCATAGTTGTGTATTTCTCAATATAATGCTTCAGGATGTCAAGACTCGTGTGTGTGTGTGTGTGTGTGTGTGTGTGTGTGTGTGTGTGTGTGTGTGTGTGTGTGTGTGTGTGTGTGAAGTATTCTGTCTGCTGTTTGGTCATTACTAATTACTCCCAATCTATTGAAATGATGATATGCATGTTTAAGTTGTCAGATTATTTTTGAGGTTTTCTTCTGTATTTCTAGAAAGTCCCAGCAATTCTCTGGAGTTAGTGTAGATGCATCTTATGTTACAGGGTAATTATGGGCAAATCTGATCACGTGATAAGAGAACAAGAATTGATACTTTATTTTAGCCTTTTAGCATCGAACCACGGCTGTAGTGTAGTGGGTCATCATGAAGGAAGAATGTGTTTGTCAAGTAAGACTGCTCTCTACCTCCTCAGGTGCTCTTTGTATTGGCAGGGACACCACACAGGCTGCAACCACAGCAGAGGAAATAGCATTGACAACAGGAGCTGGATTATATATTCTGTGTACATAACTAGATCATAGATTCATCACAGCAACATGAGAACTTCAGGTATGCCTTCCTTGCTTGTACAATAATGGGCTTGTCACAGGCAATACAACCTCGTAGCACTAATACGGGCAGAGCTGAGCAGATATTGCTCCTCAGTAGAGGTTTGTACATCACTCAAGTTAACTAGAGGAAGGAAAAGATTTCTTTGTGGGTTCTGATGCAAGCCTAAGAACAGCAGGTTTTCTAAAAGGTTCCAAAATTCTCAGCTAAGCTGGTGTTATGGAGTCGGGTTGTTCAAACAACTTCTGTCTAGAATGCACATTGTCTCTTGCTCACTCTATGAGGTGCTATCCAAAATTTTCAGGACTGGTGCTGCCATCTGTTGAAAAACTTACCTTTGGACTAATGGTCACCGTCACCCTCGAAGTGGTTCCCATCCGCATGTACACAGCGGTCCCTGTGCTTCTGCCACTGGTCAAACGTTTTCTGGAAGTCTTGTTCTTTGAGGGTGTATATGCTTCTTGAATCCTCTCTAGAGTGTCAAACTGACGGCCTTTCAACTTGAGTTTCAGTTTTGGGAATAGCGCGAAGTCACCAGGTGCCAAATCTGGTGAGTACGGTGGGTAGGGTACAACTGCCATGTTGTTTTTTGCCAAAAAGATCCTGGTGAGCAAGGACATGTGACAGGGCGTGTTGTCGTGATGCAGCAGCCAGTTCCCCTGACACCAAAGTTCAGGCTATCGCTGCTGCACATTTTCACGGAGCTGTCGCAGAACATAACAGTAGTACGCGGAATTCACTGTTTGGTTGGGTGGGCGAATTCTTTGTGCACTATTCCCTTCGTATCAAAGAGAACGATGATCATGCTCTTCACTTTGCTCTTCACCTGTCTTGCTTTTTTGGGTCTTTGAGAGCCCGGGCTCTTCCACTGCGACGGATGTTGCTTTGTCTCTGGGTCATAATTTTAAATACAGCTCTAATCACCAGTGATAATCCATGACAAGAAGGTTGGTTCATCAGATGTGGTCTAACAAAGGTCCTTGCACACTTCAACATGCTGTGCCTTCTGATCGGCAGTCAAGATCCTTGGCACAAGTTTTGTGACGACACAATGCATGCCCAAATCATCAGTAAACATTTGTTGACATGTTCCATAACCAATACCCACTTCATCCGCAAGGTCTTGAATGGTTCGACGTCAATCCACACGAACCAGTTGTTGAAGTTTGCCACCAATGCCTGGCATTGTGCGGCTAAAGGGCCTTCCAGTGTGAGCATCATCTTTGACGTCTGTATGGTCGGCCCTGAACCGACCATGCCACTCAAACACAAGTGTACGGCTCATGCTCTGTCCCCCACACACTTGTTGAATCATTGCAAGGGTCTCCGTAGCACTTTTCTCAAGATTCACACAGAATTTGATGCACACGCGCTGTTCTGTTTGCGGATCCATCGTAAAATCGCCACACACCAAACACAGAGTAATACCGAAATCACTGTGGACACGCAACACGGGCTCCCAGCTGAATGCCACTCAGCACACTGACTCAGATATGCAGCTCTCGCAACCTAGCAGTGCAAATATCTACTACTCCTACTTTCCAGATGACAGCATCAGTCCTGAAAATTTTGGATTCCACCTTGTAGTCTTACGTGAAAATTTACCACTTGACTTTACTATGAGGGCATGGCAAAATGTCAGCTTCTCTCTGTCCCAATGGCCAGTCCCCATAATTCCATATGGAGGGGATATGCCCCTGCAAACAGTTGCTCATCTGATTGGTGGATAAATTGTTGCTGTAACACAATTGAGTAAAAGAAAGTGTGCACACTTTTGTATGCAGAACCAAGTGGCACTCAGAAGCTCATGAAGACTCATTCTGATGTCAGTAATGGAGGGAAGCAGACATGAAGCATTCCAGTGGTGGTTATAGAAGGAAGCAGAAATGAAGATATTTAGTATCCAATTTGGAAAGAGGCTGAAGCAGACTGCAGATGTAGCTCCAACTCTTCACGGAGTAAGTGGTACCTTGTGAAGACTGATGATGAGTTCCATTAACTTTCTACTGTTACAACGACGACAACTTCCCGAGATGTGTTGTATTCCGTTTAATTTCAGCCAAATTCACTAAATTGTGTACCCCGAGTTCCAAACTGAACACAGCTTAATTATTACTCCTGTACACTTACTCTGAAAGAATTTCTCTCATGAAATGTCGACTGGGTGGTACTGACTCCTTGTTGCATGTATTTCTCTATATTAATGGTGACTGATGCAAGTGTTTTGGTCCTCTGATGGGCGTTGGGAAAGGCAGTGTTCGATATCGTTAAGGCCGTGGGCACTAGGGATGTTAGTGTAAAAGCAGGTGGCATCAATAGCTACAAGCAGGGTACCTTGTGGTAAAGGGACAGGAACTGTGGAGAGTCAGTGGAGGAAATCGTTGGTATCTTTTATACAGGATGGTATGCTTCAGGTAATAATTTGAAGGTGTTGGTCTACGAGAGCAGAGATTCTCTCAGTGGGGGTACAGTAACTGGCCACAATGGGACATCCTGGGTGGTTAGGTTAATGGACTTAGGAAGCATGTAGAAGGTAGGAGTACAGGGAGTGGTAGGGGTGAGCAGAGAGATGGACTACGGGGAGAGGTTCTGTGATGGGCCTAAGGATTTGAGTAGTGACTGGAATCCTGCTGGATTCCTGGAATGGGGTCACTACGGTAAGGTTTGTAGGTGGCTGTATCTGACAGCTGGCAGAGTCCTTCTGCCAGGTAATCCTTGTGGCTCAAAACAACATTGGTGGAGCCTTTGTCTGCAGGTAGGATTGTAAGATTGGGATCAGTTTCTAGATGGTGGACTGGGATTCTTTCTGTGGATGTAAGGTTAGTTTGCATGTTGAGGGATTTTGGGAATGATAGTGAGGCAAGGTTCAAGGTTAAGAAATTCTGGAGAGTTAACAGTGGTGATTTGAGGGGCAATGGGGGTGGGTCATGGTGAGATGGAAAAGTGAACTCAGTCATGCGGATTCAACATTGGTCTTTGGTCGAGTCTGATTGGTAGTGTTGGTGGCAAAAAAGTGTTTCCACTGTAGGGACCAGGAGAAGAAGAGAAGGTCTTTAAGAAGTCCTGTAAGATTGAATTTGGGACTGGGGTAAAATGTGGGGCCTTTTAGCAAGGACTGATATTTCTGCAGGTCTAAGGCTTTTGAAGAAAGGTTTATGACTGTGTTTGGGGTCTGTTTGGGTTCTGGATTGTGTGTGGTGGAGGGAGGGAGTTTTGGAGGGTGGGGTAAATGTAATACAGCTGCGAGAAAGGGATTGTTAGCTATGAGGGGATGTGGGCGAGGTTGAAGGTTGTTGTAGAGATGGTGGGCAGTGGCAGTCCAAGGTGGGAGAAGGAAGTAAGCAGGGTGGAGGGTTTTTTGAGGTGGCATTGTGCATGTTGCTATAGTTCCTGGAAAGCAAGAGTTCCAGTGTGCATTACATGTTCTAGGAATTAGGGATTGCATAGCATGAGAAGGTACTGCAAGGAGATTTAGGCTTGGTTGTTATGGTTTTGCAGGACTAAGTTGGTGAGGGCTAAGGATTAGTAGAATTTGAACAGGTGGATGCCATTGTGGAAGTAGGGGTGGGAGCCAGAGATGGATCATTTGATGGTAAGGCCACTTGGGGAGATACAATGAGCCAACCAACGCCACAGGAACAGTATCTGGGACTGGGTTCTGACCATGGATAAGGAAACTTCTCCGTACTGATGCAAATGGAAGGAGCAAGGATACATGGTGGTGGAAAAAATGAGAAAAATTATGTAAACAACATAGAATTACATCTGAAAAAATTTGCAGAAATACACCGAGGTAAATGGGAAAGATCACGAAAGGGATGACACGGATGAAAAAGGGAGAAACAAGATGGAATCTGAGGAGTCGACAATAGTGAAAGGCGAACACTTTTATATAGGAGGGTACGCTTCGGGTAATAAGATGAAGGTGTTGGTCTATGAGAGCAGAGATTCTCTCAGTGGGTGTACAGTAACCGGCCACAATGGGACATCCTGGGTCCCATTGAGAATTGGCGTGAAGACACAATGAGATCAAAGAAAAGATATAAATAGAGAGTGACGCAGGGAGAGTGGTCAATTTGAAGGTAAGATTAATGATATCAGTAGGAGTACTGCGGGATTTAAAAGGCTGCACCAACAATGAGCATGTGCACAGTCAAGATGGTTGATACACTGTGGCTCGTAAGTAGAAATTTGAGTGTGGTTTGAAAGGCGACAAGAGAAACACAGAAAAGTAGAGAAAGGAGGATGGACATTGAGTACAGTAATGCATCAGAAAATAGTAACAAAGGAAAACAGCACTGGGTTAGGATCGAAGAAAAGTCATCAGGCAATAATCAAACAATGGAACATACAGGATGGAATGTAAAATTATTATGAAAAGAAAAGTTGCTACTCTCCATATAGCAGATATGCTGTCACAGATAGCCACAACAAAAAGACTGTCACAAATAAGCTTTCGGCTCCTGCTTTGGAGTACCACTGTCCACTCCTCTACAACAAACTCCAAACTTCCCCACGTCCCCTCACAGATGACAAACCCTGTCACCCGGACCTACTACATTTACCTCATCCTCCGAAAATCCCTCCCACCACCACACAGAATCCACAACCTAAATAGACCCGAAACACAGTCATGAACCTTTCCTCCAGAAGCCTTTGCCCCACTTAAATACCAGTCCTTTCCAAAGGCCTCACTTTTTGCTCCACTTCTCAAGCAAGGTTTTTTTGAAGACTACTCCTCCCGGTCCCTACAGTGGAAATACTTTTTTGCCACCAACCCTACCAATCAGACTCAATCAAAGACCGATGTTGAATCCTGCCCTGCTCAGTTCAGTTCAGTTCAGTTCACTCCTCCATCCAATCATGACCCACCCCTCGCTGCCCCCAAATAAACCCTGTCAACTTTCTAGAATTTCTTAAGCTTAAGCCTTGCCTCACGATCATTCCCCAAATCCCTAAATATGCAAACTAACCTTCCATCCACAGTAACAACCACAGTCACCATCTAAAAACTGATTCCAACCTTATAATCCTACCTACAGACAAAGGCTCCACCACAGTTGTTTTAAACCACAAGGATTACCTGGCAGAAGGACTCTCTCAGCTGTCAGATACGGGGTATCACTGAAGCCTTCACAGCCCGTAATTATCCTCCCAACCAAGTAGAAAGACAAATCTCCAGTGCCTTACCTTTCCAGTCTCCCAACTCCTCCCAAAGTCTCACTGTCCGACCACAGAGGAAGTTTCCCCTCTTAACTCTGTACCATCCAGGACTGCAGCAACTGAATTACATTCTCTGCCAGGGTTTCGACTACCTCTTGTCATACACTAAAATGAGAAATGTCCTGCCCACTATCCTTCTCATTCCTCCCACAGTGATATTCTGCTGTCCACCAAACCTACACAATATACTCTTCCATCCTTACACAACCCCTGCTCCCAATCTATACCTCATGGCTCATATCCATGCAATAGACCTAGATGCAATATCTGTCCCATACATAAGCCCACAATCACCTATTCCAATACGGCCACAAGCATCACTTATCCCACAAAGGCAGGGCTAACAGTGAAACCAGTCATGTGATCTACAAGCAAAGCTGCAACCACTGTGTTGCATTCTGTGTGGGCATGACAACCAACAACCTGTCTGTCTGCATGAATGGCCACTGATAAACTGAGGTCAACAAACAAGTGGACTACCCTGTTGCTGAGAATGCTGCCCAACACAACTTCCTTCATTTCAGTGAGTGCTTCACAGCCTGTGCCATAGGGATCCTTCCCACCAACACTAGCTTTTCTGGATTGCGCAGGTGGGAACCCTAGCTGCAATATATCCTACATCCCAGTGACCCTTCTGGGCTCAACCTTCATTAGTTATTGTCCTCACCCATCCAGCCCCTTCCCTGGTCCCATTCCAGCACTACACAGCCCTCATTCCACCAATATACCCAATCTTTTTACAGCTTTTTTGTGATAATCTTTTTGTTGTGCCTATCTGTGACTCAGCATCTCCAGTATATGGGAGGTTGTCGAGAGTTTCTTAGGATGCATTAGACAATGTATACTGAAGGAGGGGAAAGGAATACAGCAGTGGACAAAGGAGCAGCTTTGTGGGATGAATAGATAAAAAGACAAGACTCAGTGATATTTCTTGCACAGCACAGAACACATTGAATTTAACTGAGGAAAAAAGACAAGTTTCAATAAAGCAGGCTAGTGAGGATACAGAGACACAAAAAAATGAACATTAAGAATATTCAAAATGTCTAAGGAGGACAAATGTAAGGCTGTAGAAACATGCATGACCAGGGAAAATACAGATGCTGCCTCTATGAAAATTAGAGAGACTTTTGGAGACAAGAGAAGCTGCTGTATGAGTATCAAAACTGGGTATGTGAAACCAGCAGTATGGGAAAGAAGGAAAAGCTGGAAGCTGGAAGGAGTATATAGAGGGCTATACAGGGGAAAAGAATTTGGAGGCAATATTATAGAAAGAGAAGAGACATAGATGACGACGAAATGGGGTATAAGATATGGCAAGAAGAATTTGACGAGCACTGAAAGACCTAAGTCAATAAAAGGCTCCTGGAATTGACAACATTCCATCAGATTTCCTTGGAAGAGCCAAGGATGGAAAAACTGGTAGAAGCCGACCACAAGAAAGATTACTTTGGATTCTGGAGAAATGTAAGAACACGCGAGTGAATATTGCGCCCACTACCTCTCCTAGAAGATAGGTTAAGGAAATGCATATCAATGTTCACAGCATGTATAGGTTTGGGGAAAGGTTTTGAAAAAATTGGAATACACTCTTCAAATTTCTGAAAGTAACAGAGGTAACATACGGGGAGTGAAATTTTATCAAACTGTACAGAAGACAGACAGCAACTGTAACAGTGGAAGGTCTTGAATGGAATGCAGTAACTGAGGAGGGAGTGAGACAGGGTAATAGCCTATCTCACCCCCCCCCCCCCAACTGCCTCTTCCTCACCATGTTATTGAAACTGTACAGAGCAGGCAGTAAAGGAAACCAAAGAAAAATTTCAAGAAGGATGAAAAATTCAGGGAGAAGAAATAAAAACATTTTTGCCGATGACACTGTCACTCTGTCAGAGACAGCAAAGAATTTGGAAGAACAAGTGAACAGTTGACGACATGGACATCCACGAATAGCCTCTTTCCTTCCATCTTCCCTTACGCCATGACTAGCCAATTAAAAGTTTTACAACAGTGACGTTAGACATCGATAATCTGTAATAAACAGAAGCACCTATCCCTATGCAAAAACAGCCGTGCCCTGAGGAAAGCCGCTGCACTTTTGGCCAAAACTTCGGATTTAGATTATTATTGTTGTTAGTTTTTAGCAATGACGCGGCATAATACCCAGAAGAATTTTAATCACTATAATCACTAGTAGTAGATGAGTTTAGCTATTTGGGCATTAAAATAACTGATGATGACAGAAGTAGAGGAGATATAGTAGAAAGGCTACAGAAAGGAAAGAACGTCTGAAAAAGAGGGATCTGTTAAAATCTAACACAAATTTAAGTGTTAGGAGGTCTTTTCTGAAGGTATTTGTATTGAAGTTAAATGTGGAAGATAGGGAATTCAAAAGCGGGAAAAGATGAAAAATGCTGTATAAGGAAAGTGAGAAAGGAGGGTCAAGGATGCCACAGGAAATTGTCACTGGCTGGCCACTTACGTAAAATAGGGCGAAAGTCATCCTGTGCACAAATTAAGAATCTCTCCCTAAAATCTTGGTAAAAACATTGGACAAGTCACAGAACTTTAACCACATTTATTTGAATATTTCCTAAAAGAGATGGCAGATCCACCAGCAAGTCAGCCGCAGCCCACTGGTCAGAAAATAAAATGCAGTCCAATAAAATGTGGTGCACAGCGACATGGACGCCACAAGTATCACACATTGGAGGGTCCTCTCGCCGGAGCAGGAAGCTTTGTGTTATAGGACTGTGGATTATCCAAAAACGAGTGAGGAGAACCTCGTCCCGTCTACAGGGCTGGAAAGTAGTACACCACACTCATGTTGTGGGCTTGACTAAACGGAGCTTATTGTCAGTCATTTCCAGCCACTCATCCTACCACCGGCGCGACTCGTGAGCTCGATAGTGAGGTGAGTGCATGCAAAGGGATGGCACACTGAAATACTTGCGGATCGAGACATGCCTCCTTGGCTGAGAGATCTGCCCTTCATTCCCAGCAATGCCAACGTGCCATGGAGCCCAGCAGAAAACCACCTCCTTCCCCAGTCATCGTAGTTGGAGGAGGGCATCCTGGATGTTCTGGACTATTTTATCTGCTGAATACAAACACTGCAATGAGTGAAGGGCACTTAGTGAATCGGAATAGACAAGAAATTTAGGATGGGAAGAGCACCTCATCTGCTCCAGTGCCTGCAAGATCGCAGACAATTCTGCATCAAAGACAGTAAATGCTTGAGGCAGTTGAACCTCAAGGACACGATCTGGAAAAACAAGGGAGCAACCAGCAGAATCCACCTGTTTCGAACCATCTGTAAAAACAGCTACATAGTCTTGGTGCTCGGATAAAATGACAGAAAATGTTGCATTAAAAATGGTGGCAGGAGTGCACTCTCTCCTGTACCACACCAAATCTAAAATCACTCTGGGCCTCTCTAGTAACCAGGGTGGCAGGCAGTTAAAACCCTGGATTTTGATCTATACGGGCTCCACACCACAGGACTCCAGCACACATTGCACACAGATCCCTAACGGCATCGTGGTTTGTGGACAGTTGGAAGAAAGGCATGCCAGAGGCGGATGAGCAACAATATAGTGAGTGGGCGAGGTTGGAGCTGCAAGAAACTTACAAGCCTGGCACACCAACAGGAGCTGCCACCGGATGGTAAGTGGTGGTTCTCCTGCCTCAGCACAGAGGCTGGGTATGGGATTAGTCCCATAAGCACCCTTGGCCAGTCCAATCGCCCCGTGGTGGACAGCGTCGATGACCCGCAAATAAGAGGGCCTCACTGACCCATACACCGTGCACCTGAAGTCCAGCCGTGAACGCAAAAAAGCCCGATAAAACTGGAGAAGACGCGCCCTGTCTGCTCCCCAAGACCTGTGGTTAAGGCACTTGGGGATGTTCAGTGCCTTCAGGGTTCTGGCTTTCAAGTCAATCTGCAGTCAAAAATGAGGCCCAAAAACAGAACTGTGTCTCTAAAATGTAGGATAGTGTCCCCTATATGCAAGGCAGGCAAATTAAAAGGACGAGAGGAGAACAATTAAAATGAATGAAAACACACACACACACACACACACACACACACACTTATCGGCAGTAAACTGAAAACGCATCTTTGCAGCCCACTCCCCTAACCGCCACACTGTAAGTTGCAACTGACGGCTCACCGTTGCAACACTGGAGGAGGAACAGAAAACAGCAAAGTCGTCCACAAATAAGGATCCTGGACTCCTTCCCGCAGATGTTATACTGTTGATGGCTATGGCAAAGGGGGTAACACTTAAGACACTGCCCTGGGGGACACTATTCTCCTGCTCAAATTGACCAGACAGTGTGTGACCAACTCAGGTCTGAAAAACCACTGAGACAGAAAAGACCAAATGAAAATGGGGAGGTGGCCACGAAAGCCCCACTGATGCAGTTGTGCGAGAATACAGTGTCTCCAAGTAGTGTTTTACGCCTTACTGATATCAAAGAATATGCCAATACAGTGATGCTGAGGGAGGAAAGCCTGATGAATAGTCGCTTCTAGAACTGTCACATTGTCGACAGTGGACCGTAACTTTCGGAATCCTATTGAGAGCGGCTAAGGAGTTGCCTGGTCTCTCAAAGCCAGACCAAAACGACAGTTAACCACCCATTTCAGGGTCCTTCCTACACTGCTCGTCAAGGCAATACCCTGATAGCCACTGGAACATGTGTGGTCCTTTCCTGGTTTGAGGAGAGGGATTGGAATTGTCTCCCTCCACGAGTTGGGGAAGACACCTGTCTACCATATTAGATTAAAACATTCAAGGAGGATTTCCTTTGATGCCACTGGCAGATGTCTAAAGCATGCAGTACCGGATTTGGTCATGGCCAGGTGCAATGTCAGAAGTCTCAGTCAGTGCCGATTCGAGCTCCCAAATGGAGAAAGGGGAGTTGCAGGCCTCAGAACTGTTCGGCCTAAAGTCCAACTTTTCCCTCAACAGTTGCACGGTAGTGACGAAATACTGGATCCTGGCTCGCATTGGCAGAAGTTTGTGCAAAATGCTCAGCCAGCATCTGAGCAATGTTTCTAGATGACGTTTGGTGGCTCCCCTGGTTCAACACTGCAGCTATCGGTAAACCGCTGTGTTTATCAGAAATCCTCTGGACGGCTTCCCTTACTTTTGAGGAACAAGTGGAACGATTGATAGAGTTCAGGAACTCATGCCACGACCACTTTTTGCTGTCTTTAATGACACGGCGAGCCTTGGCTCTCGGGATTTGAAAGGTCAAGAGACTGTGTGCTGTCAGGCAGCGTTTAAACCGTCGAAGAGCCACACGCCTGTCCCGGATGGCTAAATGGCACTCTTCTGTCCACCAAGGGACAGATCACCTCTGAAGAGGGCCATCAGGGGCATCAGTGTGATAGATCACATGCGTGATGTGGTCCACCCGTTGCTGGACACTGTTATGATGTTCAAACACAGCCAACTGGCCGAACAGCATCCAGTCAGCCCTGCCAATCATCCACGTTTGTGGCTTCTGTTCCACCAACACACCACCAAGTAGCTGAAGGCGCATCGGAAAGTGGACGCTGGAATGAAGGTTGTCAGTGACCTCACAGTGAACAGTCGGCGAGGTCTGGAGAGCAGAGAGAGAGGTCGATGGCTGAGAATGACCCAGTAGCACCACAGAAATGAGTCAGAGTACCAGTGTTTAGGAGGCACAGCTCTCGAGATGTCAGGAGGTTCTCCAAAACTCAACCCCAATGGCAAGTAGACGTTGAGCCCCACAAGACATGGTGGGCATTGAAATCTCCCAGGAGGAGAAATGGTTGGGGGAGTTGCGTGATAAGATCGGTGAGAGCCTGAGACTCTACTGCATCCAGTGGAGGTAAATAAAGAGAACAAACTGTAAGCCATTGATGTACAGAAATTTCAACTGCAGCTGCTTGCAGGTCGGTATCCAGGGGAGAAGCAGAGGAGTGGTGCACATTATTGACAAACACAGCAACCCCTCCTTTGGCTCTTTCCCCAGTCAGGTCATACTTACGATATAGGGTATAGCCCCGTAGTGCAGTGGCATCAGATGCTTTGAAATGTATTTCCTGCAAACACAAGCACAGAGGGCATTGCTGCACTAGCAGTTTCAGTTCCTCCATGTGCACACTGAATCCATTCATGTTCCACTGTACAATGGGAGCCATCTATCAGGGGGGTAGTACTTTCATCCTGATTTTCTCATGGGGAGGGGAGCCCACAATGGGTGGAGGCTCAGGTTTGGAGCAATATGGTTTCCCCAATCCGACATCAAGCTCTGTAGCCTCAAAATAAAAATCAACTGAGTTGTCAGAGGGGTCGATGTAGACATCGTCAGGCTGTATTCTGCCCAATTCCACTGGTGTTGGACGTTTTGCCTTGGATTTTTTTCCCTGAGTAGACTATGCAGCCACAACTGGGATTGAGTGTGTGGCAGCATTTGGCAGTGTACCAGATGGAGCGTTTGGAGAGGCAGAGAGATCCACAATGTCAACAACCATAGCTTTTTCTGAAGTTCTCGGGGGAGGGACAAGCTTAGATACAACTGCACCAGCACAAGTGCAGGGACACACGCAGGTGCTAGTGCTGACAGCAGCAACCTCCGTTTGTGAAGCGGCATCAGTTTTCAGGACCGGCTGTTTCAGAACGGAACAAAAGGAAGTAGTGAACGTGGGTGGCTGAATGGATTTGTATAGCTTCTTCGCTTCACCATACGGGATGTGCTTTGTGGTTTTAATCTCCTGGATCTTCCATTCCTCAAGGAAACTCCGCAGTCCTTGCTCCAAAGAGGGTGATCCCCAGAGCAGTTGACACACTTGGCAGGAGAGGAGCAACCAACTCCCTCATGGGCGGCTTTACCGCATTTCTCGCAAGTGGCTCCCCCTCGGCAGCCGAGAGTAGTGTGCTTAAAGTGCTGGCATTTAAAACACCACATTGGACTGGGGTAATAAGGCCGTACACTGAGACGTAGGAAACCTGCCTTCACATGCTCCAGTAGTTGGGTGCTCTTAAAAGTAAGGATAAACGAGTCTGACTTCACAAGAGTGCCATCCACCAGTTTCGTAACGTGTGGCACATTGACAATGCCTTCCTGGGACCATTCAGCTTTCAGTTCTTCTTTGGGGAATGTCAACGAGATCACTGCATGTCACAACAACTTTGCTGTAGTTCAAGGTGGTGTGAAATTCAGTTTCTGTCGCAAACTCCCCGAGGCATTGTGCTTTCAGAAGGTTATTGACTTGTTGGAAGCTAGATGTTTCAAACAACAAGTTTCCATTTCGCAAGCGCTTAACAGACTTCAAGGTGCCAGCAATGCCTTCTAAGCGTTTCTGTATATAAAATGGTGAAACTTTGTGAAAACCCCCTCCTTTCTTTTAACTATAAGAAACACACACTGCGAAGCAGCATGCATTCTGTTACTACTGATTGAATCAGGAGGACTGGTTACACGAGCCCTCTTGTTAGACTGGGTGTCTGTACCTACCAGCGGCCCACCCTTTCCGCTGGGAGGAGGCAAAGAAGATTTTGAAGGATCCATCTCGGTCCCACGAGCAGCTAGGGAACCAGAAGTCCACCCAGACAGAGCCCTGCGTGCCTAGGTAAGCCTTATACAACTGAGGTGCGGCAGGTTCCCCAGAGGTTGCCCGCTATCGACTGTTCCACCTCAACAGCCACGCACCTCATCAGCGCACAGCAGACCTTGAGATTGAGGGTTTTTGTTTATAGAGGTTTATTCCACCCTCCTGATCCGGGCGGTCAAGCCAAGATCCCCATTTTCTGAGACACAACGTTCCACCGCCGCGCCACACTGTGGTCGCTGAAGCACGCCCAGAGACTACGGTGACGGGGGACTGGTGGCGCTTACCAGTCCCCAGCTCATGAACCCCGGGGTCGCCAAGCCCCTACTGAGCAAATGAATGCCAAGCACCTGAGGGCGACTAAAAGTAGACAGAAGCTTTTGAAATGTGGTTCTACAAAAGGGAATACTGAAGGCTGGATTGGTAAATTGCGTAACTAATTGGGAAGTACTGAGTGGAATTGGGGAGAGAAGAAATTTGTGCCATAACTTATTTAAATAAGGGATCCGTTGATAGAACATATCCTGAGAGATTAAGGAATCGTCAACTTGGTAATGGAGAAAAGTGTGGGATGTAAAAGCTGTAAAGGGAGACTAATGCTCGAGTACAGTAAGGACGCTTATGAGGATGGAGGTTGCAGTAGTTATTTGGAGATGCAGGGTAGAGTAGTGTGCAGAGCTGAAGACTACAACAAATCATAAAATACAAAATTTGTTGTTGTTAAAGCAATGGAAACTCTGATTTTGCTTGAGTAGTTTGGTTACAGCAAACGTTTGAACAGCGTTGTTAAATTATTTTTTTTTTTAAAGTTCTACACGAGCGTTTTCTTTGAATGATATCCACACTCTTCGCTACGCCGTAAGACAGTAACGAAATTTGCAAGATTTCTTAGTGGTATTGGTTGCGCCGTGGTGCGCTACATGCCTGTAAATGGTCGCCATACAGCTTATTAGTGTATACAGCTAGCAAGCAGGGCTCGAGGGCCTGGTGCCTACCTTGACGTGAAAGCTGCAGGTGCCGGCGCGCACGCCAGCCTCGTCGGCCTGCCATTGGTGCGGCTTGGAGCTCTCGGGCACGTGCTCCTTGCGCCGGCGCAGAGAGTCCCGTAGCGACCTCCGCAGCCGGTCCATGCCGCGCGGCGCCGACCCCGCCTGCCGCTGCAACAAGATCACACTGTTCGAGGCTCACAGTGTAACGTTTGCATTTTTTCAGTTTCTAGTTCATACAGCGACTGCGGCCTTGCCAAACGCACTGCTACAGCGGAGCGCCAGCCGCCTCAGCCGTGTCCAGCGTGTGTTGGACTGTCCTGGAACGGAGATGAGTGCTCGGAACGTGCAGACGGGAAACGCATCACAATTCTTTTCACATGACGGTTAGAGGCCAGGATAGTCTGTATCAGTCACTCTTTAAGTGTAGCCTATACGCTGCACCTGCTGCCGCTCGGCTGCACTTCGTGACGAGCACACTGTACAGCCGCTCCTGAAGCCTAACAGACAAGTCGAGTCAATATTGACAACAGAATAATGTGCGAGAAAAGATATGCGGAGAAAAGGAGATACGACAATTTTAAAGATGGATCTAAATTCTTTTCACACTTCTGGATACGAGGATTGCAGAAAAGACCTACGTTAAATAACTGTTACGTTGTCATCCTACACTTCATTCAAGCTACAAGAAACTTAGATGAGAAATCAAAAACAGGATACGCTGAACCCACAAAAGAAATAGGTAAGTTGATTTAAAAAAAAAAAAAACCAGAGGAATTAAAGACATTAGCTGCCAGCTGGCATTGATTTAAATCAACAAAAGAAGTTGAAAATTTGTGCCTGACCAGGGTTTGAACCTGCGTCTCCTGCTTACTAGGCAGATGCACTGAACACTGCGTCATCAAGACACAGTGGTCACTGCAACTGCACGGATGATCCTACCACGCTTCCTGCCAGGCCCAAATCCACAACTTACACCATACTGTACTGATGTAGTGCGCCTGCTCATAAGCCTCATTACTCGCGGCGTTTCGCCGATTCCTGTACTGTCCTAGCTTGGTGTGCATCTACACTCAAGTGATCACTGGCAGTCTTACCTTGATCCCTTCCGTGCAGATGCACACCAAGCTCGAATTTCCGAACCGGGGGCAAAAACTTTATAGTGGTGACTGCCCAGTAATTTGGAGACCCCGATTCGAATCCCAGTCAGGCACAAATTTTCAACGAGCCCCATTGATTTAAATCAATGCCTACTGGCAGCAAATATCTTTAATTACTCTGTCTCTTGATTCGTAGTGGCTGTTGTTTCGGGCATGTCCAAAAGAACAGACACCACATTTATATTGTAGATTTGTCAAATTATTGTCTCGTTTCATTTCCCTCTGTATTTTTACTGGTTTGATTCGATTAAATTCTATTGCCCTTGTTTTAGTTCTACTGACATTCAACTTATTTCTTTCCAAGATACTATCCATTCCGCTCAATTGCTCTTCCCTGACCTTTGCTGTCTCTGACAGAGTAACAATGTCATTGCCAGATCGCAAAGATTTATTTCTTCTCTCTGAAGTTAAATTTCCTTTCCAATTTCTCGATTTCCTTCAGTTTTTGGCCAATATACAGACTGAATAACATCAGCGATAGGCTGTAACGTGGAGACTTTCCAAAGGCATACAACACACATGGCGAAGCTATAACTGCTGTCCAGCCCAGTCCCATTACAAAGAAAGAGCCGACGAAAATTAATTTCGCACTTTAAATCACAAATTCAACTTTCTTGCAAAATTACGAGTTCATTTATAGTAATCGCGGACTTGACTGTCATTTACTTAAGTCGTTAAATGAAAGCAATCACTTTACGTACTAAGATTAATTGTGCTTGTTGGGTACTGAACCGGCAGGTCACCTGTGGCCTGTTCAATCAAGATTACTTTTCTCTGAGCAACAGAAACCACAGATGACTTGCCTGCTTCGAGGGCGAAATAATTTTCACCTTCACTATACAATTAATTTAAAAAATATGAAAGATGATGAAAATCTGTAAAGTTCGGGACGGCCGTTGCGTTTCAGATTTCAGTTGGAGCCTCGCTGAAGCGGAACGGTACTTAATTCCTCCCGCATTCTGAGGATTGGCAGCAAAATAGGTCTCTCAACTTGTGCACCAAGGGGCCACGCCACCCCACCACTCTGAGCCAGCTGCAACAGTTCCACCTCCACCCTCTGTCATGTCGGCAACATCTCAGTAAGACACTGGGAACGTAGTTACTCCAGTGGGTGATAATCACACGGGAACCAACATGCCTGTTACTCCAACACAATAACTGCACAGATTCCGACTTCATCGGCAAGGTCGTCTCTGTTACATCCCTGGTTCATATTGAGAGACCAAAGACCGGCTTAATAACATTTAGATGCTCAGCTGCATAAAATAGCTCAAACATCGTCTTTCCTATTAAGCATAACTTTCTTTCTGCTCATCGAAAATACTTGTACGCTGGCTCTTAAAACAATCTTCGACCCAGCTGCGTTCTCTGATTGGCTGCTGTTCAAGACACGTGGGATACAACAAAACGTTGCGTAGCTCAACCCTACGCTCAACGGAAGGACTGTGGTTATAAGGGAACGCCAGCCTTCCGAAACAACTGCAGTATACCAACAGCATTAACAAATTGGCAACAGTAGCAGAGTCTGTTAATGGCGAAGCATAATTTACAATTCATGTACATGCACGGGAAATTCTGCGCACTTCTGGGAACTGAAAGAAAAGCGGAAGTATTGTGCAAACATTTTGAAACATCCAGTACTTACTTAATCGCAAAATATACAGTATACAGGATGGTCCACTGATAGTGACCGGACCAAATATCTCACGAAATAAGCAGCAAACGGAAAAACTACGAAGAACGAAACTCGTCTAGCTTGAAGGGGGAAACCAGATGGCGCTATGGTAGGCCCGCTAGATGGCGCTGCCATAGGTCAAACGGATATCAACTGCGGTTTTTTTTTAAAATAGGAACCCCCATTTTTTATTACATATTCGTGTAGTACGTAAAGAAATATGAATGTTTTAGTTAGACCTATTTTTTTCGCTTTGTGATAGATGGCGCTGTAATAGCCACAAACGTATAAGTACGTGGTATCACGTAACATTCCGCCAGTTGGGACGGTATTTGCTTCGTGATACATTACCCTTGTTAAAATGGACCGTTTACCAATTGTGGAAAAGGTCGATATCGTGTTGATGTATGGCTATTGTGATCAAAATGTCCAAAGGGCGTGTGCTATGTATGCTGCTCGGTATCCTGGACGACATCATCCAAGTGTCCGGACCGTTCGCCGGATAGTTACGTTATTAAGGGAAACAAAGTGTTCAGCCACATGTGAAAAGTCAACCACGACCTGCAGCAAACGATGATCCCCAAGTAGGCGTTTTAGCTGATGTCGTGGCTAACCCGCACATCAGTAGCAGACAAATTGCGCGAGAATCGGGAATCTCAAAAACGTCGGTGTTGAAAATGCTACATCAACATCGATTGCACCCATACCATATTTCTATGCACCAGGAATTGCATGGTGACGACTTTGAACGTCGTGTACAGTTCTGCCACTGGGCACAAGGGAAACTACGGGACGATGACAGATTTTTTGCACGCGTTCTGTATAGCGACGAAGCGTCATTCACCAACAGCGGTAACGTAAACCTGCATAATATGCGCTATTGGGCAACGGAAAATCCACGGTGGCTGGGGCAAGTGGAACATCAGCGGCCTTGGCGGGTTAATGTATGGTGCGGCACTGTGGGAGGAAGGATAATTGGCCCCCATTTTATCGATAGCAATCTAAATGGTGCCATTTATGCTGATTTCCTAAGTAATGTTCTACCGATGTTACTACAAGATGTTTCACTGCATAGCAGAATGGCGATGTACTTCCAACATGATGGATGTCCGGCACATAGCTCGCGTGCGGTTGAAGCTGTATTGAATAGCATATTTCACGACAGGTGGCCCGCACGTTCTCCGGATCTGACGTCCCCGGATTTCTTTCTGTGGGGAAAGTTGAAGGATATTTGCTATCGTGATCCACCGACAACGCCTGACAACATGCGCCAGCGCATTGTCAATGCATGTGCGAGCATCACGGAAGGCGAACTACTCGCTGTTGAGAGGAATGTCGTTACACGTATTGCCAAATGCATTGAGGTTGACAGACATCGTTTTGAGCATTACGTTCTGTAATTTAATTTAAAAAACCTATCTGTTATCAATTGTTCGTCTAAAATTCTGATCCGTACGTTTGTAACTAACTACCACAGCGCCATCTATCACAAAGCGAAGAAAGTGGCCCAACTAAAACATTCATATTTCTTTACGTAATACACGAATATGTAATAAAAAATGGAGGTTCCTAATTAAAAAAAAAACGCAGTTGATATCCGTTTGACCTATGGCAGCGCCATCTAGCAGGCCAACCATAGCGCCATCTGGTTTCCCCCTTCAAGCTAGACAAGTTTCGTTCTTTGTAGTCTTTTCGTTTGACGCTTATTTCGTGAAATATTTGGCCCGGTCACGATAAATGGACCACCTTTATTTACAAATTCAACCAAAGGCGGTGCATAACCGCTGTTTCCCTTATCCTATGCGCCACGCTTTCGTTCTGATTTGCAAAAGCCTTTTTGTATCTGCGTAAGCCTTTTTGTATCTGCGTAAGCCTTTTTGTATCTGCGTTTGTTCGTACTTCTGAACAGTGCAGGATTTTTCTTTATCATGGCATTGTCAATGTTTTTTTCCACTTTCTGATACCAGGTATCTTCTGGTGGAGAAAATGCGTAAGAAAAGCGTCAAGTACTCATGCGACCTTCGAAATACATCCAGAAAACAAGGCAGAAGATAAAACAAGGATTACGAAGACGTAAGAGCACATACTCTACTGCGTAGTATATAGAGGGACTAAAACAGGTAGCACACGACGCCAAAAGGCTCCGTTACGAACACTACGCCCGTGCCATGTAACGAAGCTCTTTAATCTTATAGTTTAAATCCAGTTTATAGTGAAGTGTGAAATCATTTCACGTATTTAAAGCGTAATTACTATAAAATAAATACATTTAATAAAAATAACAAAAGTAAATCGAGTAAAGAAAATATTACTGACTGTTTTGCAGCACTATAATATAATATCATAAAATTTTTCACTTCGCTTGAACTCAAAACATTAGCCGAGAATCATCAGTCTGACAAATATATAATCTTTCAGAAAAATCGAGAACCGGAAGCATGAGAAGCTGGACGGAAGAATAGAAGAGAAACTTCAGCGAAAACATTTACAGAATTTTAAAGAACAAGAAGAAGAACAAGAACGTAAATCGGCAGAGAAAGATTAACTGGTGTTAATTGGGTATCCCAATCTCCTAATCGATAGGGATGGAGAAATAAATCTGTCTACAGTTTTTTGTTGATTGCTTTTACATGTCATCGTTTTAACGTCCTCACCCCACCCCTTAGGACGGTAGCGGTCTTTTACCCTTCAAGCCAATTTCGGTTGAAACTGTTCGAGACCGCACCACCATCCCAAATATGGCTGCAAGGGGTGACTGGCTCCCATGGCAATTATCTCCCGATACCAAGACATTTGTACACAAAGATTGGTTAAAACTGATCCAAGTCCTCCAGAGCTAAGCTGGAAGACGAACCCCCCCCCCCCCCCACACACACACACACACACACACACACACACACTTTTGTGGCTGGCAGCATTAAGGCGTAGGAAAGAGTCTCAGAGAATTTCCTCAAAGTCTGCGCACACACACTGACTTGTAGCTCTGTATTCAATTTTTAAAAAAAATCCATTTTATGATACATTTCGAAATGTGTTGTAAAGGGTATTTTATTACAACGTTACTACTGCAGCAAACATTACTCCCGCCGATGACTACGTTATTATTTTTCCTGTTTGCAAAATGAACTTTAGCTTCTACAAAACACATCTCCCCCCCCCCCCACATCTCCCCCTACCCCTCCCCCAAAGCCAACCATGTTTCATATCTTGTCATAACTGCATATTGTGTATTTGGTGAACACTATTCTTTCACACATCGTTGTTAATAGTTAACGTCTTTCACTTGTCGCTACAGTGTTGCCACATCCGCCACCGGCTACCGCTCGGTTATAGGCGACAGCTGATTTCAACTGATGAATGACTCAACAGTGACAGACGACTCGTTTTGTAGCCCTGAATTTAAATTCCTGTCCTAATCTGACATCAACTCGTGATATGCGGTATATCCGAGAAAACGGCGATCAACAATCTTCGGTAGAACAACAATCGCGATCGCTTCGTTCACGGCATTTAAGGCTCACTTCTACGAGCAAACTCATGACAGAAACGTTTCATAATATGTTTGTTTGCATAGCCGTTTTCCGCAGCAGAATTTCAGTTTTAGCGGTAAAACAAACTGTAGCTGTCACTGTTACGTAAAACTTGTCATCACACTGGCTTCGTGGGATGCCGGGTCACCAAGCGATGAGCAGCCCTAGTTGGCACTTGGTTGCAGATTATACGCGACACAAGCAGACTGCAAATAAACGAATGTTAGGAAAAAACAAGAGCAAATAAAAAAAGTCAATACGAAAATGAAAATGGCGCAGCGAAGTATTTGAAATAAAAAAAAATCACATTTAAACTAACTAAATGAATTAAAATTCCCAAATATGGCTTCACGCAACGTCGTGCAAAGCTTACCGAAAGTAAGACTATCTCTATGATTATAATAGCTGTATAAATGACGCTGAGTCATGTCTTGTGCGGAAGGATCCAGTATTGATTAGTGCTTTTATGAAACGTGTGAATTTAGTTAGCACCTGTGTGTGTGTGTGTGTGTGTGTGTGTGTGTGTGTGTGTGTGTTATATGTCATGAAATACGAAATAAGGGGCTCAGACCGAGGATTCGGGACTTATACACACCAAGCAGAAATCCGGACAAGGAACTGAAAGTAAACTAACACTGTTGTTAGAGTTTGGCAACGGCGAACGGTTCGGCCGTGACGTCAGCGCTCCGATCGGAGAAAACCAGCTCCAAAGCACTAAGTCAACCATCAAGTAATTTTAATCATTCTATAGAGATGACGCGGTCGTTACCGAAGGTTTCTCGAGGCAAAGCTTTCATCCGGCAAGCGACATGTGGTGTCACCGCATCTTGCATGAAAATGGCGGTGTAGACACAGCTGCATTGTTGTTAAAGCTGGAATCATGTGACGCGGGAGAGGAAGGAGGTTCTAACAACAGGCCTGCATCTCATCGAAGAAAAATGGACCGAGAATGAAGAAGCTTGTGAAACCCCATCACACAGTCACATAAGCTGGGTCCAGTGGAAGTTCCTGCACAACAAATGGCAGAGTAGAACCTCATATGAGACAGTTCTGTGCATTGAAATCACCGTGCAGAGTAAAATGTGCCTCATCCATCGAAATAATATTTACCGCCGCCATGTCATCCATTTCCATGAGTGCCAAAGAACGAAGGGCAAAATCACTATCTTTGGGGTTCATTTGCTGCACATTCTGACTGTTGTAGGACACCAGTGTGACATGCGGCGCAAAATCTTTTGAACTGACAACCACGGGTGAGACAATTCTTGTGACGCAGCTCGAGTACCAGCTGCAGAATTTGAGGCACGTGCTGCATGGTCGGGTATAGATGCAGCTACTTCATCAACAACCGCCGCGGGAATGGAGCCGACTCCCTCACCATGATGCACAGCCTAATTCGCATGTTTCTTCAAAGTTCTTGATCATATTCTTTAGCCAATTTATTGACATGAAGCCTCTTCGCACCTGTTTCTGTCGCCGACATTCACGCAATTCAACGCTTCTATTGCTGCCCTTTTGATAAAAACAACTTTACCAGCAGTGCAGGGTCTTTCTTCTCAATAGCCATTGCGTGATTTTGTATGGAAAACTTCAACCCTCTTAACCGTTTACAACAAGTCACTTCACAAAAGGCCAAATACTGACGTCAAAGCAGGAAATATTCTGACTGCTTAAGGCGCCATATTTTCATCTGGTGGCATGTTCCACGAGCGTATCTATTAATGAACACGCCTACCGACAGCGTCCTGCTATGTATACAACCCTCACTGCAGCACTCGAAACACCGTCAGTTCAAAGTTCAATTAAAACCACCCAGGGTATATATTTTGATGCCATAATACCAGCAAGACAGTGTAGACTTCATTTTGCAATACGACGGGGCTTCATCACACATTATTTCAAACTTTCTTTTTTACATCAATGTCAAAATGCCTTATTGGATTGGATTTTCTTCTTAAATGACCCACACAGTTACATAATTTAACTCCATGTAATTCTTCTTACGGCTTTAAGTTAGAAGTCGCGTGTTCCTAACTCCACTGCCACGTAATTTGTAAGAGCTGCAAGGACGCACTATTAATGGGGTCACTGATTATTTATTTATTTATTTATTTACCGCTCAAAAATGGTTCAAATGGCTCTGAGCACTATGGGACTTAACATCTTAGGTCATCAGTCCCCTAGAACTTAGAACTACTTAAACCTAACTAACCTAAGGACATCACACATAGCCATGCCCGAGGCAGGATTCGAACCTGCGACCGTAGCAGTCCCGCGGTTCCGGACTGCAGCGCCTAGAACCGCACGGCCACCGCGGCCGGCTTTATTTGCCGTATAGCACAGCGCATAACATACTGTAGTACAGTCAAGAAGACATAAAAGACACCTAAACAGACATAAATACAGATAACACATTAAAAACTGCTCCCAGTATCCTTATCCAGTCACAGCTTGATCCTGTGGACAAGAAAAAGTGGTTTGGGTCTCCCAGGTATGCTCTTCAGTTAATATTGAAGTTTATAGATAAGGTTTTTACGGTGATTGATTTCCAAGAAGTTTTGCTAGACGCTTCCTGAAAGATAGCGTCCTATCAAGAGTCATTCCAAGATAATTTGGGTGACTTTGGTAGGGAAGCATTTTGTCGTCGTTACAGACCTCCGTTTTACAATACGACGCTTTGTTGTTTAAGTGGAAACTGCTGACTTCGGTTGTAGAGAAACTGGGTAGGAGTCTCCAAACGATGAAATATTTATGTATTTTGCTGATCCTCAGAGTGATAAAAGTACATCTAAACTAGCACTTCTGAACACTTTGTGCTGACCCGCAAGTGCTAGATAGACTGCATATCAAAAGTGCTTTACGTCGTTTCAGGTATGTCAGGAATATAAAAATTTAGAAGTGTAGTGGATAATACTGACCCACGGGGTAGACCATTATTTTATTTCCTTTGCTTGTGAGATTACTCTGCACTACTCATAAGCGCCTCTCTGAGAGCAAGTAATCGATTAGTCTTAATGTGGTTTGGCGTGGATGACTGACCAGCTTACGGTATAAGAGCTCTCTTTTCCACGTGATATCGTAAGTGACAGTCAAGTCGACAAAGACTAAAGATGTCGAGTTCTTTCTGAAATCCGGCTTCGATGTGTGTAGTTAGGCTTAGGACCTAGTCTGTGCAGCTTCTGATACCGATCATGACGCTTTGGGACGTGTATGGCGAAAGTTTGACTACCGTATTGAGCATCTGTAATGCGAGTTAAAAATATGGAGACTCACATGTGTATTTCCTGTATGTCTGGTAGTTTTCGCGCTACGTCTTCTGTATATCCAGAGGTACTTTATGAATCGCCCTTTCTGTACACACAAGTCCAATTTTCCTGAACACGTTTCTCACACGTAGAAGAAAAAGTAAGTCATACCGACATGAGTTCGAAACGCTGTGTTTTAGTGCTAGAGCTTGTTTTTTTACAGCTTTTCATAGTTCACTGATAATGGGAATCACACAGAAACCAGAAGTGGCGTCACTGCAAATGAAACTCATTCTTACGTCAAATGTTCAAAGAGCCCTCTGGGGTTACGTGTGGTTAAGCAAAGTTATACTGGAACGCGGCTCACTTCATAGGCTTACACGTAGCATCAACTGTCTAAATATCAGAGGGATACCGAAGAGGTGGAATGATTTTCTGGCCTCGACTTTCTCCTGATTTAAATCCACCACATTTACTTGGCGGTAGCTTAAAAACTGTTACGTATGAACACCCGGTACAAGATGCCTGTCTTGTGGAAGGATGCAATACTACATGGATACGTCAGCGCAGGCGGGATTCAGTGCGATGGTGGATTGACAAGTGTATCGGTGCTGACGGAGGACATTTTGAACACATCTAGTTTCACGCTATAAGCGGGTAACTTCTGCTTTCCACGATTAATGTACTACGGAGAGGAGCAGAAAATGCATTCTGACATAATGTGCAAGTAATATATTATGTTGCTAGTGTGTGACGATTTTTAGTTAGATCGGTTGGCAAAATCTTACTTTCGAATTAATTGCACGCTTCTAGCTTTGTTCTCCTTACGCTCATTTCAGCTTCGTTCAGCTTCTATTTGTCAATTAGATTGATTTCACTTAAATCTGCGATGAAATTCTGTGCTTTCGTAGCAACTACACACGACTCTTTAATAACGATGAGTCCTTTCGCCACGTATTTGTGTAACGCGTATCCGTTTTGTGCGCGACATGTTCGTCGTCAGAGCTGAATATTTGGTGTTGATTATTCAGGAACTCTGCAAATTTGCAACTTGTTTGCAAAAATAATTTTTTATCTTTCGTAATAATCATTCTAAGACTAGTTGTTGCTGATAATATCCCAGTCAAATGGGAACAGGCTCAGTCCTCTGCGTTAATTATTAGTAAGTTATCAAAAGGTCTAAGAAATTGCCTCCATATGTTGGTTCTCCATTTACTCGAAGTAATTCTCAGACAAGACATTCAGAACAAAGTCACAACAATCCCTGTCGCTGGGCACCACTATTCTACAGCTGGCAGTTGAGGTTTCTACCTACACAATAGCATGATATTTTGCGAGTTCGCTCTGAAGCACTCAGCCATTACAGATCCTAACGCAGGCAATGTATGAAAGCACCTCATTACCATGTTTGACCAACCTCTGATTGTTAACTTCACCCACATTACTTCACAGTCCAAATGGCTCTGAGCACTATGGGACTTAACAGCTGAGGTCATCAGTCCCCTAGAACTTAGAAATACTTAAACCTAACTAACCTAAGGACATCACACACATCCATGCCCGAGGCAGGATTCGAACCTGCGACCGTAGCGGTCGCGCGGTTCCAGACTGTAGCGCCTAGAACCGCTCGACCACTTCGGCCGGGCGGGCGAGAATCACTACATATTAACCGTCCACAGTGTTATCTAGGGTAAATACGTAGGTTGGAACTTAAATAGTGGCAACACTGCTGTGGGAACACTATGTAATGGAATCTACTATTGTCGCTGATAGCCCATGTTGTAGACATACCTTCCTTACCTCCGAGCAAATGGATTCGCCTGTCCCACGTCACCGGCGTGCGCACAATCGAGGGAAACACAGTCACTTGTGAGCGCGCCGTCTAACGTGACGGTGTCAATGTTTTCGAAACAGGAACAACAGAGTTGAATCAAGATTGAATGTGCCAGAGATCGTACAGCACGACAGTGTCATCAAGGTCTTCAATAGGCGTGCTGGGAATTGGCATTGCACGAGAATGCGCGGGCGCATACAGCACAAGCTGTGGCTGCCCTGTTCGCACGATGGGACTGGCGAAGTACTGTACCATCCATCGTACCCCGGACTCAAGCCCTTGAGTCTTTGATTTGATTCGAAGATGAAGGAACCACTTCGTGGCTTTCGCTTCAGAACTGTTCCAGAGATTCGACAGGCAGTAGACCGCTCCATTCGCACAATCAACAGTACAGGCTCTGCTGACGGTATACTACGCCTTCTACATCGCTGGCAACTGATTCTACACAACGCTGGTGACTACTTTGCAACCCTCGTAGATCGCAGAACGGTAATGGGAGGGTTGGAACTTTAATAGTGGCAACTATTTATTTACACCTCGTACAAAATAGATACCTGTTTCAAAGTTTTACTGACATTCAAAATAGTCACCAGCATTGTGTATAACCCGTTGCCAGCCATGTGGAAGTCGTAGGATGCTCTTAGCAGTGCCAGTTGTGTTGACAGTTCGAGCGGCGCGGTCTATCGCCCGACGAATTTGTAGCAGTTCTAAAGCTAATGCCGTGAAGTGTTTCCTTCAGTTTAGAAATCGAGGTGAACTCACGAGGGCTTGAGTCAGGGGAGTGCAGTACGCAGCTGTACGTGCTTGAGCATTGTCCTGCAAATTGATGGTCAGGTTCTGCAGAAAGTGTCATCACTTCTGTCTCTAAGCTGGTCATAGGTTGTATTCCAAAAATGAACAGCATAGAGACAGAAGTGATGACACTTTCTGCAGGACCTGACCATCATTTTGCAGGACAATGCTCAAGCACGTACAGTGCAAGCTGTTACTGATTTGTTTGACTGAAGTGCTATACCACGTAATGCACTCCCCTGACTTAAGTCCTCGTAAGTTCAACTCGATTTCTAAACAGAACGAAACACTTCACGGCATTCGCTTCAGAAATGCTAAAAATTCGTCAGGCAATAGACCGCGCAGCTTGAACTGTCAACACAACTGGCACTGCTAAGAGTATCCTAGGGCTTCCACATCGCTGGCAACGGGTTATACACAATGCTGGCGACTACTTTGAAGGTCAGTAAAGCTTTGAAACACTTATCTATTTTGTACGAGCTGTAAATAAATACAGGGCTATTACAAATGATTGAAGCGATTTCATAAATTCACTGTAGCTCCATTCATTTACATATGGTCACGACACACTACAGATACGTAGAAAAACTCATGAAGTTTTGTTCGGCTGAAGCCGCACTTCAGGTTTCTGCCGTCAGAGCGCTCGAGAGCGCAGTGAGACAAAATGGCGACAGGAGCCGAGAAAGCGTATGTCGTGCTTGAAATGCACTCATAACTCATGCAGTCATAACAGTGCAACGACACTTCAGGACGAAGTTCAACAAAGATCCACCAACTGCTAACTCCATTCGGCGATGGTATGCGCAGTTTAAAGCTTCTGGATGCCTCTGTAAGGGGAAATCAACGGGTCGGCCTGCAGTGAGCGAAGAAACGGTTGAACGCGTGCGGGCAAGTTTCACGCGTAGCTTGCGGAAGTCGACGAATAAAGCAAGCAGGGAGCTAAACGTACCACAGCCGACGGTTTGGAAAATCTTACGGAAAAGGCTAAAGCAGAAGTCTTACCGTTTACAATTGCTACAAGCCCTGACACCCGATGACAAAGTCAAACGCTTTGAATTTTCGGCGCGGTTGCAACAGCTCATGGAAGAGGATGCGTTCAGTGCGAAACTTGTTTTCAGTGATGAAGCAACATTTTTTCTTAATGGTGAACAGACACAATGTGCGAATCTGGGCGGTAGAGAATCCTCACGCATTCGTGCAGCAAATTCGGAATTCACCAAAAGTTAACGTGTTTTGTGCAATCTCACTGTTTAAAGTTTACGGCCCCTTTTTCTTCTGCGAAAAAAAAACGTTACAGGACACGTGTATCTGGACATGCTGGAAAATTGGCTCATGCCACAACTGGAGACCGACAGCGCCGACTTCATCTTTCAACAGGATGGTGCTCCACCGCACTTCCATCATGATGTTCGGCATTTCTTAAACAGGAGATTGGAAAACCGATGGATCGGTCGTGGTGGAGATCATGATCACCAATTCATGTCATGGCCTCCACGCTCTCCCGACTTAACCCCATGCGATTTCTTTCTGTGGGGTTATGTGAAAGATTCAGTGTTTAAACCTCCTCTACCAAGAAACGTGCCAGAACTGCGAGCTCGCATCGACGATGCTTTCGAACTCATTGATGGGGACATGCTGCGCCGAGTGTGGGAGGAACTTGATTATCGGCTTGATGTCTGCCGAATCACTAAAGGGGCACATATCGAACATTTGTGAATGCCTAAAAAAAATTTTTGAGTTTTTGTATGTGTGTGCAAATCATTGTGAAAATATCTCAAATAATAAAGTTATTGTAGAGCTGTGAAATCGCTTCAATCATTTGTAATAACCCTGTAGTTGGTACTATTAAAGTTTCAACCCTCACAATCTTAATGGAAGAGACGAAGAATTTAACACCTAGTCAAGAGCGCGATTTTTGAGGTGGAACACTGTGTCAGGTAAACTAGTTCTGGAAAATAACTTCGCAGAAGGCTATTGAAATAAAACACATCCAAGATTGCACTAATTTGATTATCGCTCGTCCCTGATACGGTTCCAGGGCTTCACCTACTGTGCGTTATCGCTTGCTAGGGCGACAGGTTTCAACCTATCTCACGAAGTGTTTACATTTTCTCATTGCTGTCTATCGTATTGTTCTCTAGCAACAAATGTAAACCGAAAAGGCAAGGAAATCCCCTGGCTGTTTTCCGAAAGAGGAACGCTCTTCTACTCCGTTGGTTAACTACACACCTGAAAGTTGACCGGCAATCACCTGCTCATTTCTATCGCGGCCTCGATAAGCTCCATCTGCAGTCCGCTGACCTCAGAATGAGGCTTTTCCTTTCCAATTAAGACGACCAGTGCGAAGAACAAATATGTTAAAAACGAAACAAGTTGAAATCCCCTTGTAAGTGACCAATCTGCGCTTAAGCCAACTTCTGTAACCAGAACCATACTTCGTTTCTGTAAAGCGGTGAAGAATGTAATTTGATTGATCATTTTATCTCTGTTAATGGGTCGTGGCACACTGAAGAAGCACTCGCGCTCAGCCTGGAAGCTGTTGGATCTCGACGGATGAAACAACTGGGTAGTATCTGAGCACTAGAGGCAGCAACCACATCCTGTAAGTGGCCTGCGTGTGACTGCGCCGTCCATTAGTTGGAGGAACTCTTGGCAGTTCTTTAGTAAAGTACGAATTCCCGGTACTCACCTTGCTGCGGCGGAAGGACTTGCTCCTTGTCGGTACGCCATTGGCAGCGTTGGCCGTCCCACGGCCCCTCTCCAGCGGCTGATGCGACGAGGCACCCTGCCCCATTTGACGGCCGACGTCACGCTGCAACCACACCGCCGCTCGTCAACTCACCACAACCAACCACAACAATACCCGGGCCGCCACCCTCCAGTACACAACGCTGCCTGTCGGCTAGAATGATAGATCAAGGCTTTTCCCGGCCGTGTCAACTAGCATTGTCACCACTTTAACAGCGTATTACCTCATCTCTTCTTGTTACACACGCCAACGGAAAACTTTTTAGTGAAAGTGGCTTATTTTTGTGGTTTTCACTGTGCTGAATCCTAACAACACAACACCAAGAAGGTGTATCATTCATTATTTACAACGAACGCTCAATACTTTTAAAAAATTGTCTCTTAGTGACTATAATAATGAAAATTTCGTATGTTATTTCAACTAATAATAATAATAAGCTAAAATGTCGATTTGAGTGGGTTCCGCTTGTAGACATAACAACTACTGCGGCATGCTACGTGGCTATTCCTTGTTTTTGCGCAGGGACCGCGTGGAATGGGAAATTAAAAAAAAAAATACCGCCTCTACACAGTGAGTTGCATCTAGCGATAATAAGATGGAGACTGCTGCAAGTATCTCGCGAGTTTACACATCTGTAGGAAGCAAAACTGAAATAAAATGTTATTTTAGGAGCCGCGTTCCAAAACTGATCTTAGATTCCTATTCTGAACTCAAGCATGTTGTTACCGAGTTCTTCAGCAACAAAAAGAACCCACGTTATAATTTGTCTCTTGTGGCCAACATCTAGTAGAGTTCAGAAAATTCATTTATTTGATGTGCTTCATCATTAATTTTATGAAGAGTCAATCTTGATTTCCCCACTCAAAACTGAGATGTCAATGAGCGACAGAAAGTGTCATCTGCCCGCTGGAAGACTTGTCAAAAGTCACGTCCCCGAGACGTACAACATGTAACTAATCCACCTAGATTCTTTAACAAAACGAAAGGAAACTTAAGCCAACACACACACACCTCCACTATGTATAAAGAGGTGCTTTTATGTATAAACCTTAGTTCATTCTGGAAATTTTTTTTTTGTTCTACTTACAGGTAGTTTGTTAATTTCCGCAACATAGTGCGCAAAACAGTAATACGATCAATTACCAAGCAATAAGTACAAGCAACAAATATTTTTCGTTGTTCTGCTTTATATGTCCGGGGTGAATCCAACAGAAGGAAGCTTTTACCTGTGGGGCCAAACAAGCTATCTACATGAATATTTGATCTGCGAACTAATACCCATTCTTCTCGCGAGTTCATCGTTTCCATTCTGAATTTAGTGGAAACGAGGAAATGAAATGCTTCTATTAGCATGACATGTATTTTTCACTCGCATGACACTTTTGTCAAACAAGGGGTGATCACATTAGCCACCTCTTCGGTCCAACTCGGTCATAAAACGGGCACAAGACATGATGCGCAGTATTGCTGACCAGATCCCTGTGTTCGATCAGTCGTTAACATTATGAACACACAACAGGAAAATAAGCTGTTTCCTAGAACCAATAACTAAATGGAAAACAGCTTCCTGTTTTTACATTCGTTATTTCGTGAACAGTAGATGCAGCTGTTCAAAAAGGTTCCATCTTCCTTAGGTTTCTGGGAGGCCTTTCGACCCCAACATAATGTCGACAATCACCGAGGCATATTGATTACTTCCAAAAATGCGTGACTGGCCCGACGAGTCTTCGACAAACTGAACCCAGCACCCAAACGGAGAATGTTCAACAGGCACGAAAACATCGCGTATTTAATATGACACTTTAAATTCGGATAGATGCAGTATAATTCCCACACGGAAGAGGGAGAACACGAGAGCGTCCGATTAAAAGTTCACCGGCAAGTTTTTGAAGCTTTAACAAATGGTTCAAATGGCTCTGAGCACTATACCGAGCGAGGTGGCGCAGTGGTTAGACACTGGACTCGCATTCGGGAGGACGACTGTTCAATCCTGCGTCCGGCCATCCTGATTTAGGTGTTCCGTGATTTCCCTAAATCACTCCAGGCAAATGCCGGGATGGTTCCTCTGAAAGGGCACGGCCGACTTCCTTCCCCATCCTTCCCTAATCCGATGAGACCGATGACCACGCTGTCTGGTCTCCTTCCCCAAAACCAACCAACCAACTTAACTTCTGAGGTCATCAGTCCCCTAGAACTTAGAACTACTTAAACCTAACTAACCTAAGGACATCACACACAGCCATGCCCGAGGCAGGATTCGAACCCGCGACTAGCGGTCGCGCGGTTCCAGACTGTAGCGTCTAGAACCGCTCGGCCACACTGGCCGGCTGAAGCTTTAACATCTTCCAAACACCGACAGATAACACTGCGAAGTAACAATAAGAAACGGGACGACTTTACGAAATCAGTTGCAGTAACGCGAATGCTAGAGGAGTACGAGTAAAGTACGGTTCGTCTTTAAAGGCGACCGTGTACAATAATTCCATTTTAGTGCACCAGCGCTGGCGTCCTCAGGAAGTCAAAGTAGACAACAGGAATTTTGAGACCCGCGGTCCGCATAGTAACAAGAGGGTACTGCAGGGGTCTTCAAATTACGTCCGGCGGGCCAACACCGCTTCCAGATCATCATCAATCCTGCCCGCGGTAACGCGTCAGACATGCATGACATCCGACCCGCCAATTTTTTTTTTATTGTAGTCAAACCTTGCTTATCGAGTGCCTCTCATAACAAGTTATTCGCATAATAAACAGAAGAAAATGCAAGAAACTGACTCGCTTAACGAACGGTATTTCGCATAAAGAGTGTGTTTATTGTAATTTTTTTCAGTCTTTCATGAACATTTCAAAAACCACCTTCTGGCCTGGCTCTGTCTCCGTCGCTATTATAAATGAACACTAAGTCACGCGTTCTCCTATAAACTACCGCCCAGAAATCAGTCTGCTATACCAAACGCAATGCGCCTCGCGTCGCAGTTGATGCCACCGGTACCACTGCTCGGGCTTCCGCAACCTTGTTACGATTCTCTGCAGCGATGTTGCAAGATCCGACGCATGGTAACCTTTTTCCTCGCAGTATATGTTTATGACTTACATTTTGATTTGTCGTCGTTAACTAACACGAATTCATTCAAGATGTCCATGCACGCTATGGATGTAATTAATGACAATGCTAAATCTCTTTTTCGAGAAATTTTGAAACACAGGCATAAACTTTGGTCCTCGAAAAACATTTTTGTTATAGAGCATGATCCATTCTTAGTACCTCATGTCATGTTGTCACGATGGTGGATAAAATACAGCACATTACACTCAGTTTTGTCGACAATAAATCTACAGTTAAAAAGCACCTTGTGCACTTTGGGATGTTCGGGTACGTAGTATTGACAGAGGCTTGATAATCATTATAATGCACAATATACACTGAAACGCACATTTGTACACCTGTTTGTGTTCACGTTATGCTACACACATCGTTAATCCACCTTAGACGAAATATACGCCGCAAATACAGTGGAAATGATTTTATTCTCAACAAATCTGTAGATAATGTGCTGTATTTCATACACCATAATGACAACATGGCATGAGGTACTAATTCACACTGGAACACATTTTTAACAAATTTCTTTAAGACAATAAGATGAGTTACATCTGTCGAAATTGGTTGTCAACAATGAACACTGATTTATGCCATTTTGGCTACTGAATGTTTTTTCTCAAAATTTATTTTTAAAGCAATCGACGTTTCAGTTGCGGAATCTAACGGAAATGGTGTTCCTAATTGCCGACTGAATTTTTGGCATGTATTAAAATGCGTGATACATTTTTTGTGTGCTTGAGGCTGTATATGAATGATGCAGTGTACGATTAATGGTTTTGATTCACTGTCGTTTTCTACTGTCTTTGGCACGAGAGCGAGAAACCTTTATTTTCTCCGCATATATTTTTGCCACCATCAGTTCTGACACATCAAAAGTTTTCCCACTGAAGACTGACACATCAAAAGTTTTCCCACTGAAGACTGACACATCAAAAGTTTTCCCACTGAAGACTGACACATCAAAAGTTTTCCCACTGAAGACTGACACATCAAAAGTTTTCCCACTGAAGACTGACACATCAAAAGTTTTCCCACTGAAGACTGACACATCAAAAGTTTTCCCACTGAAGACTGTTTTTCTGAACAGTATTTTCTATGTCTTTAAAAATTTCTCCACCAATGACCAAGTCTTGAATGCTATGAACGCCAAGAAGCTCTTCACACACTTGATTATTTTAGTTTATCCCTCGAATAAAAATTCATACACTTCGTCATTTTTATTTATTCCTCGAATAAAAATTAACACCTGTGCAGTATCTGAAACCTCTATTGACTCATCCAGAACCAAAGAGAACCACTCTTAGGTGTCGAGTTTTTTCAGACAACTGTTCTATATTTTCAGCACTATCTGTTACTCGTCATGCCACAATGTTTGCTGACACATTGATGTTTTTAAACAAATTAGCTTTTTCTGAAAACATTTCTTCAACTGATTCTTCTTTCAGTAAATAGTTTTCCAAGCTTTGCTAATGAGTGATCCACGCGGAAACTAGACGAGTTGCTGCTTCTTATTCAGCATTTACTTTCTTAAACATCTGCCGAGATTTCAAACCACGTTTCACAGACGCCTATGTTTCTAACCGTTGCATTCCCGTAAATACGGAATAACTTTGAGAATGTTTGGTCTCATAATGACATTTTACGTTTTATTCTTTCAGAACCGATATAGTTTCATTGCGAATTATATACATTGCCTTGCTATTCGACTCAATCAAGAAATATTTATGTCCTCATTGCTCTAAGTTCCTGCACTGCATCTTCCGTTTATTTAGCATATTTACACAAATCGGATGGAACTAGAAATCAAAATATGCCAAGTAACAGTATTACGAGCAAGGCTTGTGAGTAAAGAATTGCACTGGATTTATCTTTAAGGCAGTTTTAATTCAATTAATTACTCACTGTTGAACACTTCTTTACAAAACTGAAGTCAGAAAGCACCCTAGTTCCACTACATTTTCCGTTTCAGGTTGCAGTGGGAAGATATCCTGCACTGCTGCTACTATTAAATAGCTTGCACTACGATCTGACCACTTGCTGTGATGCGAATGACGAACGAAAGAAAGAAGGTTTCGTGAAAACACGTTACAATGACCTTCACGAGTGGTATTCATTTGCAGCAATGTATATGAAATGAAATTATGACTATAGTTGCAAGGTCAAGCAATTAGCGGTTCGTTCTGTAATGACTGTTGCATTGCCACTCAGTGTGAGCTCCAAAGATTGGCAGCATGGTAACCGTTATGATTTCCGAACTGTACCGATTAGTTCCGAGCAGTACTAGGGTTACAGGCCTCAAAGAAACTTGAACTATAGCTAGGTCTTGGCCCTTGGTATTAATGGAAGAGTCAGTATTGCCCTTAGGCCAAAATGTTTGGAGACCCTTGGTGCAGCCCATATGGAATTTTAAAGAGGCTGCTCAGCCAACTTAAAGAAGGTTGTTCTTGCAAAAACCAGTCGTGTACATTTAGAGAACTAGTAACGGAGATGGACTCTGCGGCGATTCTGCTGGCTCTATCGCACATTCAAGGGACTAAGACGCGTACTGCTCTCAACCAGTGCAGTCGAGGACAGTCTCTAATATTAGCGTGCCAACCCTTATGCACGTACACGACACTGGCTTAAGCAGCGTGCCCAGTATAGTTCCCGGCTACGACTGTGGGGGAGGGGTCAACTACATGGACCGTCACATCGTCACGTCTGGGGACAATACTATAAAGCGGCATGAAATTGAACGAACACTTAATAAAAACAGCACAACGACAGGAGAGGGCAAGACTTAGATTTACTTAAAGTGTTGCGGGAAAGTGGGAGCGAAATACAACTCCTGGCCTAGTAGGCTTTTTGGGCAAGTAAAGCAACTTATACACGAGTTAAGTTTGACATACGCGAGGCCAGCAGAGGTTCCCAACGGCTCGCTTCGCGACCAACAAGAATGTGCACAAGTCCAAGAGGAAAGCCTCTCTCAGACATTCGATATGTACCGTACACGAGCAGTGAAACCAGCTAAGTAACACATTTCTTCAAACCGAGATACTATATATTATTAATATTATATGTATCTTCTTGAAGGAGAGGAAACAGTTGTGTTCTCTGACAGCATAGCCACACGGAAACGGAGAATGAAGACAACCTGGAACCATAAGTAAGCATAGCAGATAAAGCAAGCATGATTTCTTTGTTGAAAAGGATAAGGTTACCAGATAGACATTGAAACTCGACGTGTAGATCTTTTAATTCACCTCCCTGGTATGAAAGCTGTCGCAAAAGCTGCAAAAAGTGCTGCGGACTGTTTCTCCATAGTCATGGATGATGTAATTATTATAACGATTAGATCGCGCACCAGCATTTACATACAGCAAATTGCATCCAATTTCACAAGAGACCGTGATCCCAAATCAGCCGATGAGGCGGAAATCAAACCTCTTCTTGGTCTACTGATATTGCCAAGTTATTACCGAACAGGACACCAAAATCTGAAAGACTTTATGGGATTAGAATGGTTTTCGAATTGCAATATTTCATGCAAGAATGAGTTTGTGGCGCTTTCGTTTTTTGTTGCTCTGTCTTGAGATTCGATGATATTCGGGACAGACAGACCACAGCGAAGAGAGCTTCATCGCCTAGCTGCATTCAGAGAACTGTTTGAATTACTGTATTTCTGTGGAACAGTGACAATAAACTGTGTCTGAAAATACGAGGGTGGATGAACAACTGGTTGCATTTCGAGGCAAATGCTGTTTCCGTCAGCATATACCAAGCAGTTCAGCAAAATATGGATCGAAGTTCTTGTGCGCTGCAAGAACACGACATACTTTAAGGATGAAAATTGTCAAATTCACCTAAGGGTGTAGTAAATAGACTTGTACGGCCTATCGAAGGGACAGGAAGAAATGTGACACTTCACAACTGGGTTTGTTCCGTCCCATTGGCTGAAGAACTCCTGAAGAAACTTCTGGTAGCAGGAACTCTTAGAAAGAATAAGAGGGAACTACCTACAGAGGGTTTGCATGAGGGGTCGTGATTTAAAAAGCAGTCTTTTTCGATTCAGGAAGGGTAGTACCATTGTTTCCTATGTGCCAAACAAAACAAGAAACGTTATCCTCATTTCATCTGTTCATCATGACGATGTCATTGGTACATACTGTGGGTAAGAAGAAACCAGAAATTATGTACAATACGACAAAAACCAGGAGTAGACACAAAAGATGGAATGTGCGCTATTTATTCAACCTGAAGGAAAACCAGACGCTCGCCACCTGCCCTGTTTTTCCGAATGACAGAGCCTTCATCATAAATGCAAGTAATAAAAATGAGAGGATTTCCCGAAAAATGTCTTTACGTTTAGTGGAAAAAGCATTAGTAAAACCCGATAGTGCGCAAGAGAGCAGCCACACACTCCATGCCTGAACAAGTCAGGGAGAAAGCTGCTAAAACGGCAGGAATCGAGGACAGCAAGATTGTAGCACCTTCTGAACAAAGGATATCTAAACCAAGGCGCCACATACTTTGTCCTCGGAATAAAGTCATAAAAATTAAATCGCATTATGAACCATCTCTGAAAGCTGTGTGTTTAAACCACATGAAGAATGCATGTGAAAAGTCTTATAATAACGTACCTGTTGCAGCCAGTGGCAGTGACTAAATTCGTATAACTTTTGTACGAGTTGCCAGAATAAAAGTTTAGGTATGGGTAATCTGTAGTGCAGAACGAATAATACCACAAATAAATCATTTCACAAAAAGTCGTAAGAAAATGGGAAATACTGTGTGTGTTTCAAAAACGGTAATCTGATACTTCGTTAATCAAAAAATATGCAACCAAATATGGTAACATTCTGAAGAGCCATTTATTCAGCAAATATATTTATATCAACGATATGCTGCACAATTCCGTCATTACAGCCACTTTTGTATGGGGACTAGTGACGCGCGGCAGCTTACGGGTTAAGTCCTCTTCGAAAATAAAAAAAAATAAAATAAAAAAGTCGTTCTTTCGCTTAAAATGTTCTCTGGGACGTGTATTTTATTATACTGCTCACTCCAATTTCGTCAGAAACTCTTTCATCTAGTTAAACGACTATTTGTTCAAATGGTTCAAATGGCTCTGAGCACTATGGGACTCAACTGCTGAGGTCATTAGTCCCCTAGAACTTAGAACTAGTTAAACCTAACTACCCTAAGGACATCACAAACATCCATGCCCAAGGCAGGATTCGAACCTGCGACCGTAGCGGTCTTGCGGTTCCAGACTGCAGCGCCTTTAACCGCACGGCCACTTCGGCCGGCGACTATTTGTGAAAAAATGTCTCCATAAACCACTTACAGCGGGAAAAAAATAGTCGACACCGCGGCCAGTGTAACAGCACGTAATGTCAACGACAGCCTAACAGGCATTATGGAAATTATGAACGTGCTCAAACCTAAGATCGGATCAGTCTATTATTACAACTTCTGCCAACAAGCCGCGAAAAAGCGTATCAAGCGACCACAGCAGCGGATGATAAAATCTGGCGAAGCGGCTCGCAGAACCACCGTGGACACCAAGAAGATGGAGGAGAACCTCCTTTCCGATCTGGAAGGATTGCTCTACGGTCTTGGGGCTGCTGTTCAGGGTCTGTTAAATTTAACTACAAAAATGTAACCCACATGTTTAAACGCGGTTTTTCTTGAAACTGTATTTTTCAAATTGGCAGGATACATAACCTGAGAATGGTACACACCATCTTTCGGAATTTGATGCCGTCACTCCAATATTAACTGTCTATAGGCGTAGGCAGCCGTTTTAAAACGGCTGTTTTCAATGTACGCTGTTGTCTCGATATTGTGGGCGTAAAACATGATATTTGTTTCAACACGTCACCATTTTGTTAGGACATATTTTCAGTTACCCTATGTATTATTTTGTTCAAGGGTGTAATTTTCAGCATCTGTGGTATACGTATATTTTTCAGAATAAAATTTATTCGTCCGTTGCAAATTTATTTTCTATTGTGCTTTATCGGTTTCGACAAATTCTTGTCTTCAGAAGCCTATAAAATCCGAAATATCATAAAGCTTTAGACCTTGGCTATACATTTATGTGAAATATAAGAATATTACAGAAACGTACACTACAAGCCATTAAAATTGCTACACCACGAAAATGACGTGCTACAGACGCGAAATTTAACCGACAGGAACAAGATGCTGTGATATGCAAATGATTAGCTTTTAAGAGCATTCACACAATGTTGGCGCCGGTGGCGACACCTACAACGTGCTGACATGAGTAAAGATTCCAACCGATTTCTCATATACAAACGCCAGTTGACCGGCGTTGCCTGGTGAAACGTTGCCTCGTGTAAGGAGGAGAAATGCGTACCATCACGTTTCCGACTTTGATACAGGTCGGATTGTAGCCTATCACGATTGCAGTTTATCGTATCGCGACATTGCTGCTCGCATTGGTCGAGATCCAATGACTGTTAGCAGAATATGGAATCGGTGGGTTCAGGAGGGCAATACTGAACTCCCTGCTGGATCCCACGGCCTCGTTTCACTAACAGTCGATATGACAGGCATCTTATCCGCATGGCTGTAACGGATCGTGCAGCCACGTCTCGATCCCTGAGTCAACAGATGGGGACGTTTGCAAGACAACAACCATTTGCACGAACAGTTCGACGACGTTTGCAGCAGCATGGACTATCAGCTCGGAGACCATGGCTGCGGTTACCCTTGACGCTGCATCACAGCCAGGAACGCCTGCGGTGGTGTACTCAACGACGAACCTGGTTGCACGAATGGCAATCCATTTTTTCGGATAAATCCAGGTTCTGTGAACAGCATCATCATGGTCGCATCCGTGTTTGGCGACATCGCGGTGAACGCACATTGGAAGCGTGTATTCGTCATCGCCATACTGGCGTATCACCCGGCGTGATGGTATGGGGTGCCATTGGTCACACATCTCTGTCACCTCTTGTTCGCATTGACGGCATTTTGGACAGTGGACGTAACATGTCAGATGTGTTACCCTTCATTCGATCCCTGCGAAACCCTACATTTCAGCAGGATAATGCACGATCGCATGTTGCAGGTCCTGTACGGGCCTTTCTGGACACAGAAAATATTCGACTGCTGTCCTGACCAGCACATTCTCCAGATCTCTGACCAATTAAAAATATCTGGTCAATGGTGGCCGAGCAACTGGCTCGTCGCAATACGCCAGCCACTACTCTTGATGAACTGTGTTATCGTGTTGAAGCTGCATGGGCAGCTGTATCTGTACACGCCATCCAAGCTCTGTTTGACTCAATGCTCAGGCGTATCAAGGCCGTTATTACGGCCAGAGGTGGTTGTTCTGGGTACTGATTTTTCAGGATCTATACACCTCAATTGCGTGAAAATGTAATCACACGCCAGTTCTAGTATAATACATTTGTCCAATGAATATCCATTTATCATCTGCATTTTTGCTTGGTGTAGCAATTTTATTGGCCAGTAGTATAATTAGTATTGCTTTAGTAGTTGTCGGTATCCTCTCCATGTAAACATAATGCCATGGTATATCCAGAAACTTATATATTGTATGTGATTATTGTAAATACAGCACAACAGCGTAACACATACACATATGTGATTCATTGCTGCAAATTGTCAATCTGAGCTTAGAATAATCACAGACACAATACATACATTTCTGGACATTTCACGGCATTATGTTTCTGAAAGGAAGATATCGTCATCTGCTAAACCAATACTAAGTTTCTGTAATATACTTCTTATATTTCACATAAATGTAGAGCCAAGGCCAAAAGATTTACACCACCAGCTAACAATGACAATGTTTCTGGGATGATACAGATATATGTTGACTATATCGAACACGCTGATAACGAAAACGTCAATGAGAAACTAACACTCGGTTTTAAAGTTAAAGGGCGTGCATTTATTTTAATTTTATTTTACTAGGATTCATTATCAATACAGGCTTCGAAGTCTCGTTGACGGTAGACAAAGAGATGAAGTTTCGGGCAACAACAGCAGTGCGCATTTTGTCGCTATTATTAGCCTGGGTTCGTAGCAACAAGCGGAGAGGGAAGAGGAAAGGAAGGTTTCGTTTAAGAGTAGTTTCAATCTGGTACAAGCGATGTTGTGTTTGAGTGCTAGAACAAATTGTTACTGAAGTGTAGTTAGTGCATGTGGTCACTGTAATTCCTGTGATTCAATATGCCTCGCAAATGCGTAACAGTGATGACAATTTTTGCAACATATGTGGACAGACAACAGTGAAATCGTGAAGGACTGCGCCTAATCAGAAAACTTCGATAAGGCCACGGGAAAAACTGGGGAAGGATTTCTCTATTTGTACGAGGAATTTCCCCGTCTTGGTGAGGCGAAAATAAAGAGGGGGTTATCCTGAGTCCCTAGATACGCACAAACTGTACGAAGACGGGAAGTTCAATAGCGTCCTGAAGGGTGATGAAAATTAGCTTGGGATGCCTTCCTACAAATGTCAACAAACTTTCTACGGAATAAAAGAGCAGAAAACTACAAGGATCTTGGGGCAAATTTTTTGCATTGCAACAATAGACTGTGTTGAAGTCAAATTTCCCAGATTCCTAACTTGAATTCTTTCCTGACGACTGTGGTGCTGTAACCGACGAGCACGGACAAGGGACAGAGGAGTGCATCAACATTAATCGATTACTGCTGGACACTAGTCAGGGAATCAACAGAAAACTTACAATTGCCAGCCAAGGCAATTGCGCCTTCAATGACCTTCCTCCGGAGGAAAACACCAAGATAAATACGTGTATTTAAGCTTGTAAGGCAATAACATAAAGTTATCATAACTTCAAAACGAGCGCTAATCTAACATATCAGGGTGTATACGGAGACAAGGAAAAAAAATCCCGGATTATTCCCGGATTTCTCCCGGATATCCCGTTTAAAAAAATACGCTTTTTCCCGGGCGAAAATACACTTTTTCTGTGCTAAGTGACAGTAGGTTTTCCGTAGATTTTCCCTCGGAACTGTAAAACTGATCATTTCTTTGAATGGTTAACGTTTTATACAATCGCGTAGAACCTCCCGGAAAAAAAAGAAAAGACGGGCAGAGAAGTTTTGGAGAGACTTTTAATTTAAAAAAAAAGGAGAGAAGTGTTGTAAAGACCTTTGATTTGCAGCAACATATACGTTACATATTTTCGTATTACGAAAGTATAAATTCGCATTGTACTAAACAAAGCGCGTTAGTTTGCGGAGCGTTGAAACCGAGGTTGCGATGTCCTTTTGTAAGCGAGTCATATCTCAAGCCACGAGATCTCGTCAGCCGATGGCAGCAGCTATTCAGAGCATAGGACACGTGTTATAGTCAGCCAATAGCAAGATCACTGGTTACATAGTGCGAACACGCAAGAGGAAAAGTTAACGGTTTACATTAATGTACAGAGTATCGTATATCTACAAGAAAAGCTAAGCTTTCACATATAATATTAGTCTCTAAAGATTAACACGCTACAACAGAAGCTAGGCTTTCACATGTTATATTGATCTTTTTTGCATGTGTTATATTTTAAGATACATCACACAAATGTGCCAGTAAATTTAAAATTATGACATAAATGTCTCGGCTCGAAATTCTTGTAAGTGGCTGGTCCTCAAACTGTTCAGTTTCGAACGCTCTGTGATTTAGATATCCATCCCACTTTCTCACACGTAACATAATTCATCTTGCGTAAAAAGAAATTTACCTTGAAAGTAACGCTTTTCTAACCACCGTTCGCAATACTATCCGAAGACTGTTAGAAATAGGTTCGATTTACGTTCTAGAGAGCGCTAGAAAACAGGCATTATTGTGCGTGTGCAACTGCAGTGGTGTAGGAAGCCCGTATGTTCGTTTGTATAAAACACTAAAAGACCTTACATTACACCATAAAAGAAACAGGGCATCAGAGGGTACTCCTAAGAGCATCGGAATTTCGTAAACCATACTAAAATGCATAATTCGGCTTGAAGTGCGAACTGGCTTTTCCCAGATTCACAGTGAAGTAGGTCCCATCTGATATTAAGCTTTTCAGTGTGGTTTTTGGGATGTAAATTTTCTTGGAGTACCAGTACTCTACGATCTCATTTTTGGTTCTTTATTATGGCATAATGCCATATATGGCAGAAGATGATAACGTGCACTTGAAATTCAGCGAAAAGTTGGAACTAGCCAATACTGTAGAATGAAACACTTCGTTTCAAATAAAATGATTGACTCAGCGGAAAGATTAATAAAGCTAAATTTCTTTAGCAAACTTGCAAAAATAACTTCGCTGTTCTGCAAGGCGATTAATGCTTGACTGCTACTAACTTGGAAATAAAATAAAATCAGAAAACTGAAATTAATAATATATTTTTGCCCTCCGTAATTATGTGAATGTATTTTAATTCACTTGATAGCTCCCGGCCACAGAAATCCGTTTTGTTTTCATTTGACTTGGGAGCTGTACACGAAGAGAAGCAGCGAAATCACTTAACGTAAACACGTGTCACGTGGAGGTTAACCCCCTCCCCACTACAACTCTGTGCAAGCGTGAATCTGGCAGCTAGGGCGCGCGAGAAAAATTTTTCTCGTTTGCATCTGGCTGCTTGCTGCTGCTACCGATACAGCTAACAGCCAAACTTCAAGTAGCGGGAGAAGGTACTGCTTATAAGCGAGTCAAATGCGCATGCGCAACAGACCGCTGGCAATTGGTCAAACGAACCCAATGTAAACAGTTGTGACGTCATGCTCATAGCATGCAGTTTATTGTTACGAAGAGTTACAGTCCGCGCCCAACGGCCTTTGACTTATTTTTGCTATTTGCAAACGCTTGTGCGTGCACGGTTTTTTGTTGTTGTAAATTGCACATTTCCTTTCTCACTAAAGTTTTATTTTTTTCCCCTCTCGTTTATATTTTATTGCTGCAGTATCATTCTCCAGCAGCAGGGTACAATAACATTCTTTGCTAGAGAATCAATTCTGCAGCCAAAGTTTAAAAAAAAATTTAACTGAAAGCTAAAACAATGAAAAATTTCCGGAATTCCGAAAAATTCCCGGGTTTTTCCCGGTTTTCTCCCGGATGAAAAAATTCCCGGATTTCCCGGGTCGTATACACCCTGCATATTCATCAGCATTTTCGTTATTAGCAACCCGAAAATAAAGCATAGCTGTCTTAATGCCAGTTACAAAAAAAAAAAAACATTTTGTTGCCTAGTGTAATATCTCTAATTTCGCAGGCCTCTGAAGAAGACTAATTTGTCGCAACCGGTAAGTAACGAATGCATCGATACACGTAAAACGTTCGGCTTATCAAGCTTGTTTCAATGACGTTCTACATTCCCAATCTCTATAGCCTCTGAGGAAGTCTCCAGCATTGGACGAAACATTAAACAGTCATATATGCACTGGACCACGGCCTAATGCCTGTACAACGCACATCACTTACTAGAAACTGGCCGTGGAAGCGTGCACAGTATCATGGAAAGACTACACAGTTCTCGCAAATCCCTATTCGGTATTGGTGGAAGACTGCGACAGTTCCGCGCTCTCCATGGAATATTTCGTATAAGGTTCAAAGGAACAAGGTACACGGCACAAAACGTACCCTTCTTTATGGTACTACGGTAACTATTCTATCCCACGCACGTAGCAAAGCTTGGATAAACATGTGGGTAGACAGTAACTTCGCCTTCTCTCAAAACCCGAAAGGAATAGGTCAGAATTTCGCAAATACTTGCGGCGCGCGTGTGTTTTAGACGTAAACGGTACCAGAGTAGTGGATTCAATCAAGTCGCTCGTTAGTCTGCAGAGGTATAGGCAAAAAGTGGACAACGGCAGTGGCCGGCGGCGTTGCCACCTGCTTCCTCGCGGCTTCCGGGACATCGGCTCTCGCTCGGCTCAAGGTCACTGCGCTTCCGGACGAGCGTCGACCACAGCGTCGCGGGGTGAAATCCTCGATATCGCAATGCAGCGTAGAACGTCGAAGCTCTACACTCTCATTGACTTCACTACTAAAATAAAAAATTCTAAATACCGGCACTCTCGTCCTCCTCTCTGGCTGCCTAAAACACATTTCGCTTTTATCTGTACAATGTACGACAGTGCAGGTCTTGCTACACGGGATACCGGAAACCTTTACGGCGAAATTACACAGAAGAGGATACTAGACTGTGCACTTTGGACTACATAGTGCTTGGAAATGAATATTAAGTTTTTATTTGTATTAACAACTTATTCTTTCTAGCAACATTTTCAGCAGACAGCAACCGTTCAAAGCTATGACTGCCACACACCTGGCCGTAAGTCGTGCCTGGATGGATCGGTCGGCAAAAGCTTTGTCAGCGGAAGACGAGGACCCAGGCTCGAGTGCCAGCTCGGCACACAAAACAACGAAGACTCTGCTGCAGAGTGAAAACTCATGCTGCCTAGAGCGTAATCCGTTGACGGAATTCAGCCTATAAACATCTCGCTCCATTTCTTGCACAGGGTCTGTAATTGAGGACAATTTTCACACGCAACAACTACTTACTTTACTTTACTTTCCATGTGGTATGGGCCTTATCGACCATACGCCTGCTGTATGAGCCTCTTCCACGTCTGTCTGTCCAATGCGCTGTTTGTCCAGTTGCTGCTGCTGTTCATCCTCGTTGTGTCCTCCCGAATGTTATCCCGCCATCTGATTCTGGGTCTCCCTCTTCTTACTGTTCCTTCTATTGTTCTGCTGAATGCCATTCTAGGTAGTCTGTTCTCTGTCGTTCTTGCTATATGGCCTGCCCAATTCAACCTTCTCCTCTTGAGCACTTTGACGATGTTACGGTGTTTGTACAGCTCTCTTAATTCTTAATTTCTTCTTATTCTCCATTCCATGTTATTTTCGTCGTATACAGGTCCAAAAATTTTCCTTAGTACTTTTCTTTCGAATATTAACAGTTTTTCTACATCTTTCTTTCTAAATATTAATGTTTCACATCCATATAACATCACAGGTATAATAGTCGATTGATATAAGCGGATTTTGAAGTTACTGCTAAGCGATTTTTTTCTTAGAATTTTGATGAAACTAAAAAGTGTCTTGTTTGCTGTTGATAAACGGGCATCTATTTCTATATCTGTTCTGTTGGTATTACTAAAAATACCACCAACAGTCTTGAAATTGAATCCATCTACAGTCAGAGGTGCATCTTTCCTGGTTTTCTTACTTATGGGCAGGTATTCTGTATTTTCTTCATTAACATGTAATCCTGTTTTCTCGGCAATTTTGTAGTAATTTTGCATCATTCTGATTCTCTTTTGGAACTACTTATTAGTGCTACATCATCTGCATAGGCAAGTCTTTTAATGTTCACATCCTGTAACTGAATCTCTTGTGGACTGGTTTTAGAAAATTCTCTATCAATCTTCTCTAGGACAAGGTTAAATAAAATAGGTGAAATGGCAATCCCTTGTTTCAGTCCAGTGTACACCTTAAAATCTTCAGTTTCTCCTACCGGTGTCTTTATGCGACAAGTTTCATCAATACACATTTCAACTAATCTGATTAATTTTGATGGTATTTTAAATTCCTTCATTATATTTAGGAGTGTCTGTCGGTGTATGCTATCATAGGCCTTTTTAAAATCTACGAATAATATGTGGACATCTACAATGAATTCTCACGCCTTCTCAATTACTTGTCTTAGGGTGAATAAATAATCTAATGTGGATCTGTTTCTGCGGAAACCGCATTGGTGTCCCCAATCAGTTCTTCTGTTATTGATATCAGCCTGTTTAATAGGCAGCTTGATAAGATTTTGTAGATGACATCCAGTAACGTAATTCCTCTGTAGTTATCACAAACTAGTGGATCATTCTTCTTAAATATGGGGCACACAATTGCAGTTTTCCAATCTGCAGGAATGGTTTCCGTCTCCCAAATTGTTTCTATTAACGCCTGTATTTCTAATTCCAGTTGTGGGCCTTCATTCTTTTATAATTCAGCGTATGTCTTGTCCTCGCCACAAGCCTTGTTATTCTTTAATTTCTTTATTGCTTGCTGTATTTCATTTACTGATGGGGTAGTAACTGTATCAGCTGTATCAACTGCATCAGGTTCTTCCAATTTAAAGTAAAAGCTAATAAATTTGCAAGTATCAGTGATACATTTATGAACTTCTAAATGTGACGAATCCACTGTAGTGCACGGATTTTATGAAAATTTACTATTTGGCTGTTCAATCTTACACGAAACTGCGAAATTTGTTTGGACTCGACATCTGCAGAAAACGAGTTTTTCCAATAGTGAACGTCTACTGCGTGTGGTAAACAATTATGGATAGTTTTCGACAAAGCAGCTCACTGCTTCTCAATCAGGGGTCACAGTTACCTGCCCCGATACGGCATTTGATAACATTAAAAGGAACTGAGAAAACTTAAAACCATAAACTTCCCGCCACGCTATCATTACGGTCTAAGTCACCACGGTACCTGTATGTTTCTAGGCAAGGACTGGCATCTGTGCGGTTTCACGACCACTGTTAATAAACTGATAATGGTCAAGCTACCATACAAAATGTCTGTAGCCAGAGTTCTTATACATAAAAAAAAAATAAAAAAAACAAAAGTGGTGCCCCCCGAAAACAACGGTAGTGTCAACTGCGAAGTCCAAACAACATCAACATACTTTTCCTCTGCGGCCAATACGGAAATGAAGAAAACTCGAATTATTACTTGTTCAGTATATAAAATAAATTATATCTGTAAAATTGTAAGACTTCAGCAACGGATATTCTTCAAGTAATTCAGTGTTTCCCGAAAATTTTGTCTTTTTGTAGATGCTGACTTTAGTAAAAACGGTCCTCAATTGCTATTTCACCATACGTTAAACACATTGTGGTCTTTGCCGTCAGCATTTCAGCGTCATATTGAAGGTTCTGCAATGACGAGCCCTTTTCCACGCGACGCAATGCCATCGCCTCAAATTCAATTGTGAACTCAATTCACTGTCAAGAGGCCTGGCCAGCCATGTGTCTCTCGCTTCAACGACGCAGTTTATCGTCACTTCTTATCCATGGCGATAAATTCTCTCTGATTAAGATGGTGCCTGCTGCCAAAGTTTCATCTGTACATCATACTGCCTTTCCTGACATCAAACCCCCTGACACTTACATTAAATATTTGTCAATAAGTTGCCGAAACTAGTCTCTGGAAATCAGTCAAGAACCGTAAACGGCCGTGAACTCCGAAGTGAACACATCGCAAGCGGCTTTCGTGTTGTCACGGAGATAGCGTCACAAAGTCGAAGAGGTAGGCGGCTTGTTTGCTATGATGGAACAAGTGCAGTTCATAAAGACACATTGCTTATCCAAGACCTTGTACCGCCTGAAATATCAATCTCCCACCATTTGTTCCCGGTCTCAATCTACTACAATTTATGTATCTAATAACTTCTGGCGTAAGGGTCTAGCACACCATGTAAATGACTTTCTTCACTAACAATAACAATTTCAAATAATCTCGCTAAGCTCGAGAAGTGGACACTGGTGGATTTTTTCAAACTTATTTGGATTCAATATTTATTGCCAATTCGAAATGTTAAGTAATAAAATGTTGACAGAATTTCTTAATCAAAAAGTTGTAATCATTAATCTCATAAAAACGAGTATTCATAATTAATTAGAATCCGTTAGAAGGGCATTAATGTTACGAAAACTATTTAATTCCTTACGAATACTACTTTTTCATGCAAAAAAATGATCGTATGGCATTGTTGGCCAGGAGGCCCCATGCGGGGGAGTTCGGCCGCCTTATTGCAAGTTCTTTCTTTTTAGTTGACGCCACTTCGGCGACTTGCGGGTCAATGATGATGGACACACAACACCCATTCCCCTGCTGGGAATCGAACCCGGACCCCCTGCGTGGTATGCGGAAACACTACCGCTACGCTACGGAGGCGGACTTTTCACGCAATTTATAATGAAAAATGTTATTTTGATTAAAAATAATCATTCATGTAAATATTTTTAGTTAAATTTTCAACTTGATAATAAATATTGAATTAAAATAAAAGTTTAAAACTGTTGTTTACTGAGAGATTAAATAGTTAAACGCTTACCTACGGCCAATTAGGTTAAATGTTTCGAAATGTTTTGTATCTGACAGCGTTCCGATTGCGAACTCATATTTCTCCTGCGCGTGAGTGCGAGTTTCCTAAAGCAATAACGCGTTACTTTTAGGTCAAGACTATTTGCAGACAGAAGGGAGTATACACTACAAAACCAGATAGGGCCAACAGAGGATATTGAACGTATACAGAGACGGGCAGCAGCAGGCTCTCTAGGCAGCAAGAATGGTCATAGATTTGTCTAATCCGTGCGGAGACTGTCACAGAGATACTGAAGGAACTGAACTGGAAGACGCTTGAAGATATACGTAAATTTTCCCGAGAAAGTCTATTAAAGTTTACGAACCGGCTTTAAATGATTACTCTAGGAATAGACTATAAACCCCCTAAGTATCACTCACATGGTGATCGTGAGGATAAAATTAGAATAATTATTCTACGCACAGAGGCATTCAAACAACCATTCCACCCGCGCTCCATACGTGAATGGAACAAGAAGAAAACCCGAACAACTGGTACAATGGGACGTACCCTCCACCACGCACCTCACGGTGGTTTGCAGAGTATAGATGTAGATATACGCAGTCCCTGCTGTGTCTTCTCTATGCGGCCCAGACATGCTTCCTGCTCAATAGTGTAACGCCAGAAGCAGCCACAACAAACACGAACTCTATGTCATATAAGGAAGAAATCAAGCCATCAAAAAGTTAGCTCCGATCTTATGTCGCTGCCTCCTCCGCCCTTTGAACCTATTATTATTATTATTATTATTATTATTATTATTATTATTATTATTATTATTATTATCTTTCCTTTCTCAGACCTTGGGTCTGGTTCGGAATGAAAGTGACGCGGACCTTGATCAAGCGTCACTTCCTTTTAACTGTACGGTATATGTTACATTGCGTTTAGGAACTTTCGGGTAATTGAACATGTATCAATAATTACGGATTTCTGAAGTTGTATATATAAGTTTGGATGTACCTGTATAAAACAACACCACATAACAAACCTGACATCATACTCACCAATAAAAAGAAGAAATTAACACAACTAATTGAAATATCCATACCCAATACAGCAAATATACAGAAGAAAACAGGAGAAAAAATTGAAAAATACATCCAACTGGCTGAGGAAGTCAAGGACATGTGGCATCAGGATAAAGTTGACATTATACCAATTATACTTTCAACTACAGGAGTCATACCACGCAATATCCACCAGTACATCAATGCAATACAGGTACATCCAAACGTATATATACAACTACAGAAATCCGTAATTATTGATACGTGTTCAATAACCCGAAAGTTCCTAAATACAATGTAACATATACCATACAGTTAAAAGGAAGTCACGCTTGATGAATGTCCGCGTCACTTTCCATTTTAACCAGATCTAAGGTCTGAGAAAAATAGAAATAATAATAATAATAATAAATCCCGTGGAGGCCCGGGAAAAGAATAGGCCTCCGGTATGTTCTGCCAGTCGTAAAAGGCGACGAAAAGAACAAACCACTAATAGGGCTAACCCCCCTTGTAGTGTGATTAGTTGGTTCAGGACAGAACTAATGAAGCCTCGGACAAGCGCCGTCATGGTCGGGGACGACGCTTGAACCCTATGCCCGCCCACAATGGTAACGACACTGCTAGCCAACTGGAAAATGATTTAAATCCAAATAGAGGTGTTTTGCAGGATATGCTTCCTGCAACCACCCTAGAAGGAAAACAAAGACAGAGGATAAGATGGTCAAATGAAGTTAATCGACACCTCATGTTCTGTTATTACCAAGCAACAAACCTAGGAACCAACACAACTGGATACAGATCACAAGTATACACAACATTTATTACCAGATACCCAGAATTAAAATTTTTAACAGAACAACGACTAGCTGATCAGATCCGTGTAATAATAAAAAATAACAGGATACACCAGTCAGAATTAGATAACATCAAACAACAAGTACAACAAATACTGGAACAAAATAATGTGCAATCAGAAGAAGAAGAAAATACAGTAATGGACTCAAACATCCCAGAGCAAACAAACAAAGAACAACACGCACCAATTAATCAATCAGAGGAAAACGAAATCTTAAGGCAGCCACCAGAACAAGCACAAATAGAACACAAAGTGACACAGATATTAGATATAGAAGAAAAATTTCAGCTAACATATATAGAATACAAAGACACAAATACAGACATTAGACCATTCTTGCATAGACCACCAAATAACCCACAAGTCGAAACAACAATAAAAACTATCAACACAATCATACACAACAAAATAAATGAAAAACACAACTATGGAAGAGTTACAACTACTGGTATATATAGGAGCACTCACTACACTAAATATACACACTAGTCAGAGATCAGAACCAACCAACACACAGAAGAAACCCACAAAACCAGCATGGCAACACAGGCTACAGATCAGAATAGAAAAACTGAGAAAAGACATCGGACAGCTAACACAATTTATAAGAAATGAAATCTCGGAAAAAAACGAAAAAGGTTAGGTAAAATCTCACAACAAGAAACGACAGAGCAATTAGACGAAAAGAAGCAGAAATTACAAGCATTCGCCAAACGACTCAGAAGATACAAAAAAAGTGAAAATAGAAGGAAACAAAACCAAACATTCAACACAAACCAAAAGAAATTTTACCAGACAATAGATAACACACACATTGAAATAAACAATCCACCAAACATAACAGACATGGAACACTTCTGGAGCAACATATGGTCAAACCCGGTACAACATAACAGGCATGCACGGTGGATACAAGCAGAAACAGACACATACAAGATGATACCACAAATGCCTGAAGTGACAATTTTGCAACATGAAGTCACCCAAGCAATTAATTCTACTCACAATTGGAAAGCCCCTGGAAATGATAAAATAGCAAATTTCTGGTTAAAGAAGTTCACCTCAACACATTCACATCTAACTAAATTATTTAACAGCTACATTGCAGACCCATACACATTCCCTGATACACTTACACATGGAATAACTTATCTGAAACCTAAAGATCAAGCAGACACAGCGAACCCAGCTAAATATCGCCCCATAACATGCCTACCAACAATATACAAAATATTAACTTCAGTCATTAAACAGAAACTAGTGACACATACAACACAGAACAAAATTATAAATGAAGAACAAAAAGGCTGTTGCAAAGGAGCACGAGGATGTAAAGAGCAACTGATAATAGATGCAGAGGTGACATATCAAGCTAAAACTAAACAAAGGTCGCTACACTACGCATACATCGATTACCAAAAAGCTTTTGATAGTGTACCCCACTCATGGCTACTACAAATATTGGAAATATATAAAGTAGATCCTAAATTGATACAGTTCCTAAACATAGTAATGAAAAACTGGAAAACCACACTTAATATCCAAACTAATTCAAATAATATCACATCACAGCCAATACAGATTAAGCGTGGAATATACCAAGGAGATTCATTAAGTCCTTTCTGGTTCTGCCTTGCTCTGAACCCACTATCCAACATGCTAAATAATACAAATTATGGTTACAATATTACTGGAACATACCCACACAAAATCACACATTTGCTATACATGGATGATCTAAAACTACTGGCAGCAACCAATCAACAACTCAACCAATTACTAAAGATAACAGTATTCAGCAATGATATAAATATGGCTTTTGGAACAGACAAAAATAGCATAGTCAATGGAAAACACACTAAACAAGAAGATTACATATTGAATAACCACAGTGACTCCATAGTAGCGATGGAAAAAACAGATGCCTATAAATATCTAGGATACAGACAAAAAATAGGAATAGATGATAGAAATATTAAGGAAGAGCTAAAAGAAAAATATAGACAAAGACTAACAAAAATACTGAAAACAGAACTGACAGCAAGAAACAAGACAAAAGCTATAAATACCTATGCTATACCAATATTGACCTACTCATTTGGAGTAGTGAAATGGAGTAACACAGACTTAGAAGCGCTCAATACACTTACACGATCACAATGCCACAAATATAGAATACATCACATACATTCAGCAACAGAAAGATTCACATTAAGCAGAAAGGAAGGAGGAAGGGGATTTATCGACATAAAAAAACCTACATTATGGACAGGTAGACAATTTAAGAAAATTCTTTCTAGAACGAGCAGAAACTAGCAAAATACACAAAGCAATCACCCACATAAATACGTCGGCTACACCACTACAATTTCATAACCACCTCTACAACCCTTTAGATCACATAACATCAACAGATACAAAGAAAGTAAATTGGAAAAAGAAAACACTACATGGGAAGCACCCGTATCATCTAACGCAGCCACACATCGATCAAGACGCATCCAACACATGGCTAAGAAGAGGCAATATATACAGTGAGACAGAAGGATTCATGATTGCAATACAGGATCAAACAATAAACACCAGATATTACAGCAAGCATATTATTAGAGATCCCAATACCACAACAGATAAATGCAGACTTTGCAAACAACAAATAGAAACAGTAGATCACATCACAAGCGGATGTACAATACTAGCAAATACAGAATACCCCAGAAGACATGACAACGTCGCAAAAAAATACATCAACAGCTTGCCTTACAACATAAACTTTTAAAACAACACATTCCTACATACAAGTATACACCACAAAATGTACTGGAGAATGATGAATACAAATTACTCGACAGAATAGTAGCGGCTCCGGTCAAAGAAAACCATCATCACGATCGGGAGAGCGGTGTGCTGACCACACGTCCCTCCTATCTGCGTCCTCAACTGAGGATGACACGGCGGTCGGATGGTCCCGATGGGTCACTTGTGACCTGAAGACGGAGTGCTGCTTGCCGATTGTAGCTCAGATTTAGCAACAATTATAGAATCGTTTTTTTCCTGTGTTGTTAACTAGTTTTACTGCTTTTGACGATCTATTCGCACATCTGCGTGGTCTTCCCTTAAGTTACAGTTGGGGTGGCCAATTTTGAACGTTAAATACTGTATGTATTGCACTCCGTATAGATTTCCTACGTTCCACATTCACTGATTTGACTGAAAGGGTAGCGAACGGAACTCTTGCTTCGTTGCATAGATACACAATGTCTCCCTGTAAAAGATCAGGTCTCTGGTATTTGCTAGCAATTTTTTGTTATTAAACGAAAATGACTGAGTAAATAACTGCATGTTACAACATAATCGTAAATACACTTTTCTGTAATGAAAGGTTCTGTACCTCCAATGATCCTCAGGAAAGTAAATAATGACAAATATTGTGTCATTTGTTTTGTTATTGCCAATTTTATGGTGCTACATACGTGCCCTCTTGCACAAGTTATGACACAAATCAATATAAAACTTAGTATTCGCACTCCTCCGATATCGTATTCATATGTGACGTTTGCTGACCGCTTGAGGCGCTGTGCTATCGCTGTGGGAAACACAACCGAGACGGAGTGTCTCGACTTATGTTTGACTGTGATGATACTAAGAAGCAACAGTTAATGTTATACAAGCATTCAACCGACATCTTTCGATTTTAAACGACCCGCAGCACCTTACAATTCCCACTTCTATATAATACCTAAGTAATCTGAAAGTGACAAGAAGCGAGTACTTATAGAGTACATCACAGCAAGCTGGAGACGGAATTACTGCACGTCCGACAGGTTCGTGCAACCGGTCCCACATACACCCGATTGCCTCTTCTACTCTTCAACATTAGCAGTACTCACTGCTGGCCTTGAACTGGAGTGTCAGCGTGGGAGACAGAAAACCTCCCAATAGAGACTAGGCCTCTACGTCAAATACAGCAATAAAGACGACGAAATAAATAACTAGAATTGTGTTCTGATGTGTCAGCCTATGATGCCACTTTCCTTTGATGGCCGAAGAAGAAAGAACAATGATTAATCTCCAAAATTACTTAAGTTAATTTAATGTAATTAATAATGTAATTAATAAGTTGACTGTCGCACGCATAGTGATGGATGTTTTACATCCATACCGGTGGGCTCCGTAAAACTACTTAAGTTCATTTACTTAAATTAACACGCTGACTGCTGCACGCTTAAGCTGACATCACATAGGGCATGTTCCACATCGCGAAACACGCCAGATATTGTGCCCAAAGGGGTTGCTGAGCGCTACATCTCACGGAACGTAATCCTCATCGTATTTGCAATCGCAGTGCTCTCCAACGGCAGTTCTCGTCTGCATCGGAAGGGGGGGGGGGAGGAACACACAAATGCATTACAAAATGAGCCGCTTAAAACAGATGCGTTAACCCTGATAGCAATTGTCAAAGAAGAGTGGAGAAAATCGCGAAGACGGTCTGGACTCGTTGATGGCTTGAACAGCGAAATGCTGGTAGAGGAACACTTTACAACGCTGTATAACGATCTAGATACGTACTAGAGGAAGTTATTCGTTAACTCAATCGAATCGTCAATCATTAAATTATGCGCATGCATAATATCCATATTTTCAGTATTGTACTGACTACCATCCCTTTGAAATAACGTACTCTCACAGATTTCAAAGTAGGTATTTGTTTGAGGATTTCATTTCAATAGAAGAATAGATTTTTCATTGAAAACGATATTTACTGGCGATACAAACATGAGGCAGTATGTACAACCAAGAGATACGTATATATGGATTTGACATAAATTTTCATAATAGTCAAAACGTCCAGTAGGTAACTTGTTTTTACTGGCATAGATCGGTAGTCACTAAAATTTCTGGCTATTGGGGATACATTCCAACCGTTGCGCTATGCAACAAGAATGCACCAAATACATTATATATAAATTACATCGGCAACTGCAGACAATACTCCTATTGAATTAAGCCTAATAAGAAATACCGAGAATCTTTTAGTACACAAAAGATGAAAATAAAGTTGTAAGTAGATGGAAGTGAACATGTTACTTTCCGCTTCATAGTTCATGACATAACCAACAACGCGACCACTTTGACATGACACGAGTGTAGATATACACTGCGGTGACCAAAATCATGAGATACCTCCCAATATCGCGACGAACCTCCTTTTGCTCGGAGTAGTGCAACAACTCGGCGTAGCATGGGCACATTTGCTGCAAGTCCCCTGCAGAAATACGGGACCATGTTAACTCCACAGGCGTCCATAAGCGCGAATATTTAGTCCGTGCTGGATTTTGTGCACGAAATGACCTCGCGATTATGCCTCAATGTTCGATGGGTGGCAAATCATTCGCTCTAACTGTCCAGAATGTTCTTCGAACCAATCGTGAACAACTGTGGCCCAGTAAGATGGCACATTGTCATCCATAAACATTGGATCGCTTTTTGGAGAACATCAAGCCCATTAGTGGCTGCAAATTGTCTCCAAATAGCTGAAAATAGCCATTTCCACTCAATGATCGGTTCAGTTCGACGAGATGACCCAGGGCACTCCATGTAAACGTCGCCCGCATTATTATGGAGCCACCACCAGCTTCCGCACTGCCTTGTTGCCAACCTGGATCCGTGGCTTGGCGAGGTCTGCGCCACACACTGACCCCACTATCAGCTATTGGCAACTGAAATAGGGACTCAGCTGACCGCCCCACAGTTTTCTAGTCATCTACGGCCCAACCGATATCGTCACGAGCCCAGTACAGGTGCTGCAGGCGATGTCGTCTGCTTGCAAAGGCACTCGCGTCGGGTGAGACTGCCAGCAAAGCCTATTAACGCTACATGTCGCCACACTGTCCTAATGGATACGTTCGTCGTACGTCCCACTGACTTCTGCGGTTATTCCACGCAGTGTTACTTGTCTGTTGGCGCTGACAAATCTACGCAAAGGCCGCTGCTCTCGGTCGTTAAGTGAAGGCCGTCGACCACTGTGCTGTCCTGGTGAGGAGCAATGCCTAAAATTTAGAGTTCTCAGCACATCCTTGACACTGTGGCTCTCGGAATATTGCATTCCCTAACGATTTCATACATGGAATGTCACATGCGTGTAGCTCCAACTGCCATTCCGCATTCAAAGGTTTTAATTCTTGTCGTACCGCCATAATCACGTCGGAAACCTTTTCAAAGTAATCACCTGAGTACTCCGCTAATACACAGCCCTTTTATACCAATTATACGCGATATTACCGCCATCTGTATATGTGCGCTGTCCCATGACTTCTCATCTCAGTGTATTGTACGAGGGTAATCCCAAAAGTAAGGTCTATTTTTTTTGTAAGTACATAGGCCTGTTTGTTTCTCCAATGGTTTACATCAGTTTACAGCTTGAACATTTAGCTATTTTCGGCATAATCATCATTTATGTCGATGCATTTTTGTAGACGCTGTGGCAGTTTTTGTATGCCCATGTCATACCGCCATGCTGTTCAGAAAGTTATGAACCTCTTCTTTCACCTCGTCGTCAGAGCTGAATCGCTTTCCGGCCAAATGTTCTTTTAACTTAGAAACAGGTGATAGTCACCGGGCGTCAAGTCAGGACTATAAGTGGGTGATGATGTTCCACTGAAACTGATGCAGGAGAGCAACGGTTTGCCGAGCGATCTGTGGGCGAGCGTTGTCATGGAGAATGTGTACGCCCTTGCTCAACATTCCTCTTCTACAGTTTTGAATTGCCCGTTTGAGTTTTTTCAGAGTCTCACAGTTCCTGTTAGCGTTAATTGTGTTGCCAGTGGGCATAATGTCGACCAACAATACCCAAAGAACGGTTGTCATGACTTTACCGGCAGACAGTGTTTGTTTGAATTTTCCGTGGCTTTGGCGAAAAAGGATGCCGCCACTGGCGTGATTGTTGCTTGGTCTCAGGTGTAAAGTGGTATGCCCGGGTTTCGTCACCCGTGACAATTGGGTCCAGAAAGTTGTCCTGTTCGGGCTGCAAGGCGGTGAAGAAATGAGCGGGAAGCATCAACTCGTTGCCGCATGTGGTCCTAAGTCAGCATGCGCGGCACCCATCTTGCGCACACCTTCCGGTAGTTCAATGTTTCCGTTAAAATTCTGTGAGCGGTGCTTCGGGAAACCTCAGGAACCTAAGTGCAGATATCATGCAGGGTGATCCGCCGATCTTCACGCATGCTTTGCTCAACCTTCAACACTGTCTCCTCAGAAATTGACGGTCTCCCGCTCCTTTGTTCGGTCCGATCAGCTGCAAACACTCTACACCACTTACGAACATTTTTGACATCCATGTACGACTCACCATAAACTTTCGTCAATTGGCGATGGACTTCAATCGGCGCGGTGCCCTTTGCGTTCAAAAACCGAATAACTGCGCGCAATTCGCACTTGGCGGTAACATCCAACGAGAGCTCCACTCTCAACGCTGCCAAGCCAAGACTGAGCGCCTCAGCGCGGCGTGCGCATGTCTACACACAGCGCATGAAGCACTCTTCGTAACAGTGACCAACCGCCACACAAACAGAGATCTCTACTTATAAAAAAAAAAAAAAAAAAAAAAAAAAAAAAAAAAAAAACAGGAGACCTTACTTTTGGGATTACCATCGTATATAGTGTTTCACGGCTGTATCTACAAATATCCTTATTTGATACTTAACTATGACAGATTATACCCAAAACGATGTGCATTCGATAGATTATCTTTGAGCCGTAGCTCTGGAACGGTATACTAACTTAGTCCTTCGACTAGTGATGTATAGTTTCCTGTCATAATAATAAACAGTACCTAATACCTCGCTTTTTCGAGAGATTCTCAATTTGCTGATGCTTTGAAACAGCTTATATTCATAACATGTAATATACAAAAACGGAGTCAACTCCATACACTATGACGGCTCCTAAGTTCTGTTTGTGACGTGAAAAGTCGCATCTCATTGGCTACGTTCTTCTCCACGTAGCGAAAATCTTACTATAGATTCATGATTTCACGCTTCGCGTGCAGTGTAGTGGAACGTGGAATACCACGCTGTAACGTCACCAGTTCCTCGTCCACGTGCATTTTCACTCTAGTGATGGATGTTCCACCTTCAGGCCAGACAGGGAACACTGCATCAGGCGTGAGAGTCAGACTCCGCCTGCTGGCAGTCAACGTGATAAATCAAAAGTCAAACGCCGAGGACAGAGCTGCATGGAACAAAATTTCAGAGGGTACGCTACATTCGTCTACCACTAGATATTTATTTATTTATTTAGCTTATGGCATAAACACATCATATAGAAAAGACATAAAAATCATAAAAATAGTGTATATAACAAGCAAAAGTTCACAAACATCCAGATTTGTGACATAGTCTATTGCACTTTCAGTCGCGGTCAGAAACTCATTGGGGTCTCCTGCAAAACGTCTCAGAGGGAAATCTTCCACGATGTGACGAATCGTCTGCCGGTCCGCACCGCAGTCACATCTCGGGGTGGTGATTTTACCCCACCTGTGGAGGCTGTCTGCACATCTGCCGTTATTTGTCCGAATTCGATTCAGGGTCATTCAAGTTTTCCTTGGCAAATTGAATCCTGGTGGTTGGACATTGATGCATGGCATATTCTGCAGGTTCTGGGGCACAGATTCTCTCCACCGCATTTTCCAGAGGTTGCCATAATCCGGGTTGAGAGGATGCGTATTTTTTGCCTTTTTTAAAGAGGGGTGTCTTGAGCGCAATCTGTTCATCTCCAGGGCAGGAACATCCTTATGGATTGGCAGTTTCTCGTTGTTCAGCACTTTTCCATACTCGCGTAAGAGAGCGTTCTCTCTGCGCAGGTCCGGTGGGGGAATGTTGCTCAGTATAGGTAGCCAGTGTAAAGGCGTTGGCTTTATTGTTCCTGATATCATCCTCATTGTGTAGTTTAGTTGAGCATCGATCAAGCCTGTGTGTTTACTGTTTAGCCATACCGGTGCGGCATATTCTGCTGTTGTGTAGACAAGTCCCAGAGCCGAAGATCTCAGTACAGCCGCGGAAGAGCCCCACGTGGTCCCACATAGCTTCTGTATGATATTTCGAGTTTTAAGTTTTGCGGCTGTATTACGTAGGTGTTCCTTGAATGTTAGGGTTCTGTCAAAGGTGACGCCTAGATATCTGGGGTAATTATTATGGTTTAGCTGCCTGTTTTCGAAATGAACGTTGAGCTTCTTTTTTCTTGGGCGTTGTCGAGGTGAAAGCATGTCACCTCCGTTTTTGTCGCGTTTGGCCGTAATCTCCACCTTCGGAAGTAATCTCCCAGCTTTGTTAGATCCGCAGTTAATGTGTTTTCCGTTGCCTCCATTGATCTGCCTCTTGCAGCTATTGCCCAGTCGTCGGCATATCCGAATTTTTGAGAAGTGGTCAGAAGTGGTCAGAAGTCAGATATGTAGAGGTTAAACATCAATGGCGCCAGAACGGAGCCTTGTGGTAAACCATTGTTGAGCTTCATTTGGTCACTTTTTAAGTCGCCCATTATGACTCTGAAACTTCTATCTGTGAGCATGTTATCAATGAGGTTGGCCAGCTTATTACATGGTATGACCCGCAGCAACTTAAATATCAGGCCTTGTCGCCAAACGGTATCATAAGCGGCTGATAGGTCAATAAAGGCTACTGATGTTTTGAGTTTTTTCTGAAAGCTCGCCTCTATATGAGTTGCTAGGGAGAGGATCTGGTCGGTGCAACTGCGGTTGGGTCGAAAACCTGCCTGTTCAATCGATACCACTTCAAGAATTTTTCCGCTTATTCTATTGTAGATGATATGTTCCAACAGCTTATAGACACAGTTCAGCAGAGCGATAGGGCGGTAGTTTTGGGGCATGTCATTAGGTTTGCCTGGCTTTAGTATCGCTATAATCTTTGCTCGTTTAAGCTGGTATGGGATATTAGCCAATTCTAAAATATCTGTTAAGAAGTTTGCGAGCCATGTTCTAGTATATTTTCCACAGTGAAGTAGGAATTCCGGGTGGATGCCATCGAAGCCGGGAGCCTTGCCACTTTTGATTTTTGACAAGGCTGCTGCAACTTCTTCCGCTGTGATAGACTGGGAAAATTCGGAGGTAGGCGATGCCCTTTGTTTTAAGGATCTTAATTCACGTTTGACGGTCGTGGTGTGTGTTCTGTCCCTTGGTGCTCTTGAGGTTCTAACTATGTGTGTGCGGCCACATTGTTAGGGGTTATCGGGTGGGTGTCTTTTATTTTACGTTTACTGCCTCCCAGGTTACGGAGTAGGGTCCATGCTTGCCTACTGGATTTAGTGAAATCTAGATTCTCCACGGTGTCCATCCATTTTTCCCGTCGAGCTGCGTCTAAGCTGTGCAACAGTTCGTCCGCGATTTCTTGGTTGTTGGTTTCGGTAAATTCCTGGTACAGGTCTTCGCATCTCTCATTCCAGCCAGGGATGTACTCTTTCCGGTAGCCTCTGGGTACATTCCTCTTAGCCGTGGCGATGACTGCTCCCACAAATCTGTCATAGTTGTCCCTAGTCGGGGGTATCCAACATAGACACTTGTCAAGGTTTCCTGCAAAGGAGGCCCAGTCTGCCTTCTGGAAATTCCATCGTGGGCGAGGAAAGGATTTTATGATTGGGATGTTAATTCCGACTTTTAAGATAACAGGGCGATGCTGGCTATGTGGGAAATCAGACAGGACTTCACGAGTTGCGGCTAGCGGTTGGTTGTTTCTGTTTTTAGTGACAAAACATAAATCAGGGTTATAATCTCGTCTCCATGCTGCTGATCGAAATGTTCCGCAGTCCTTGGAGTCGAAAATCAGGTGGGTGTTAGTCTCCTCACTCCAGCTCATCAGGGATTCACCGTTCTGGTCGTTTCGTGCGTACTTCCAGTTCTCATGGTGACTATTAAAGTCTCCTACGTAGATAGCAGGGTGGGGATATTCTTGGAGTACTTCTGGAGGCTATGGACAGCCGGGAGGCTTATAGATGTTAACTACAGTGGTCTCGCCAATTTTGACAGCAACTTCATGCATGTTGTTGTCTGTAGATATCTTACACAGGGAAGCATTTTCTGTCTTATTTGGTATGTAGGTTGCCACGCCGTAATTGCGGTGATAGGTGGCTCCCAGTATCTCGAATCCAGGGATTTTTCCTCTAGAGGCCAGCTGATCTATGTTTTCCACATGAGTCTCTTGTATCGCGACTATGTCGATTTTGTTCTGAGTGAGAACTCTCTGGAGAAATTCACATTTGCTCCTACTTATGCCTTCAATGTTTAGGTGGCAGACTCGGAGGCACGGTCCGAGTGCTCTAGTCAATTCTTCATCGTTCATTTGGTCGGTATCATTCATGATGTGTTTACCAGGAGATCCAGCACAGGATTATCTGGATTGTCTAGTTGCCTTTAGTGCTAGTTCATTTAGCGTTACCCAGGGTGCACGTGTAGTATTCTACTACGGACGCGAACTAGTCTACCACTAGAAACTTTCGGACACGAAACGCCGCCAGGTTAAGAAGCACGTTCTAGTTTGTGGCACCGCCAAATAATCCAATCAATGGCTGCTGCCTCTTATAACGCAGTTCTTTTGATGCGTGCTTTTACAAATTTTAACGAAATTCACACTTATTTTATTAACTCGTCATATTTATTTCGCAATGTATAAAAGAACGACTCATTTCTAATTTCGTAAGATGATCACATAAGTCGACTGCAGTTTGGATAAATTTGAGTGTTTTTACACAGCTTTTTACGTGGCATTTTCACAGGATTTGTATGAATGTAGTTTCAATAACTTATCATTTCACGCATAGAACCTACCGCTCAAGTTTTGTTTGCCTGGCTGTCCATTTTCCGTAGCATCTGTCATGCAACAACTGTTTTTTTTTTATGTCTTAACCGTTTTGTAATTTCAGAGTGTTAATCCAGACGCTTTTCCCGTTTATTGACAGACCATCATCAGATTATGTAAATATTTTGCTTAAACAATGCACGTTTACTTCTTAGTTCTCACAGAGTTTAAGACAATTTTGTTTATCAATGTGATGCCTTTACATGTTTTTACAAGTGAGATTACTTCCCTAAACTACGCTGTGGAAGCTGCTTCTTTGGTCAAAACAATGTTTTTATTAACCGTATTGCAAATTACTTTTTACGTGAAACCACCTGGCAGATTACATTTTTGTATGCCTGACCGAGAAGCTTGTATATCGCGGGCAATGTTCCTGCCCTGCACTACCGAAGACAAACTCACTACCCGTCCTCAGAGCTTCCCTCCTGCCAGTAGCTTCCATATACTTCACAAACAACACAGAAGCTCCCCTTTATGTCTTGCTAGACTAGCACCCATGGAAGAAATAATACTGTGGAGAAGTAGCTTAGCTACAGTCTAGGAGTAATTTCCTGGATGGATTTTGCCTTCCGCACCTAACTGTGCACTATTTTGAAAATCTTCTGGAAAGATTAAAACTGAGAATAGAACCGGAGACGTCGCCTTTTGATGAGCAATGCTCTACAGGGAACTGGACCCCAGTCCCTCAGTGCTTTAGTCTGGCAGAATGGACTAAAACAGCGCACATTTGGCTGTCCAGAGATTTCCTTTGTAAACCGTTTACGTGTCTTCTGCTCCAGTATACACCATCATGTGGTGTAAGTGACAGCCAATTTGTTCCAGGAAAGAACAAACTTTTTAGAGAAATTCAAGAGACATTTGGTCGTCTGAACAGGCAGACAACGCGGGCAGCGTGAGGCCACAATATGCATGTGACGAGAGATAACTAGGGTAGACAAAGAAAAAACTATTCATTCCCCATATTATTCGCTAAACTGCTGTGAAACCGAGGCTCTCAACCTCTGGGTAACCAATTAAAATCGCGTTCCCGATAAAGAAACGCAAGTTTTCCTAGTAGCGCCTGTACTTGTTTGGTATGGGCCTTTCAGCTCTCAGACTTGGCCAGAAAAAGTTGGCACAGCAGAAGAGGCGCACTTCGGCTCGTCTTCGTAATGTAATAGCTGTACCGTAGTAGACTCAGATCCCGCTTTCTGCAGTGCCAACGTCATTATCTACCTTCCAACACTCATGTGCTCGCACGGGGCCTGATACTTCAATTCTTACCGATTAATTTATCAGCCTCCTTTCTCCCATAAAATCACTACACTAAAAGCTACTGGACATAATGCAGTACCTACACGATTCTAAATGTGGTATGCTGAAGAACTTGCTCTTCTTCCTGCAGCGAGGTGTCTCGAATGTCGCTGGAGCAACCTCGTATTCCTAGCGATTGGAAAAATGCTCAGAGAAGACCCAACAAACGCACGCCTATATCGCTGTCGTCAGTCTGGTGTAGAATTTGGAAACAGGTTTTATCCTCCCATATTATGACCATTCTGCAGGCCGAAAACCTCCTTTTTCTAGGAATTAACGTGGATTCAGCAAACAACGCAACATGCTCTATACATCAACGACCCACGACGTTCCTTCGCTTCCGGTAGGTGTTCGATACGGTTCCGCAGCCTCACTAATGCAGAAATACGAGAGTACCGAGTATCAGACTAGTTTTGTCGCGTTCCTAGCACACAGAAAGCCAATCTTAACGGGGACAAATCTTCAGAGATATAAGTTGCTTCGAGCGTAGCCCACTGGATTGTTACCGAACACTTACTGTTCGCACTATACATAAATGACCCAATGGATATCGCCGAAGCTCGATGTTGATGTTTTGGAATTATTCTTTTGTATATGGAGAGAAGTCAATGCTACAGGATTGCAACGAAATAAGAGGATGACGTGTCGAGGTTCGACGCTTGGTGCAGGGACTGATAGTTCACCTTCAACATTAAACGTACTGCGTATAAATAACCCGTTATTGTACGACTCCACGATAGACGCACAATCACTCTACACAACATGCGGCAGTATGAGTATGGAGAAAATTGAAAACTAACAGTGAGTGGGCAGATGCCAGATCTGATTTCAAGACCCTCGTTAGAGCTATATAGCTGATGTACCAAACAGAGAAGATGAGAAGTAGAGCAGTGTTAGTTTACTACGTGCCAAAGCGTCCCAGAGGTGCTCAGCCGACACCAGTGGCAAACGCCCCACGAGAAGTGTAGTGCAGCACGGAGACATTTACTGTCAAAATTCCGGGGGGCGTACATTTCTGGAGGTGTCAACTAACATGCCTCTCCCTCGCGAAAAAGACAAACAAAATAGAATTACAGGAGCTCATACGACTGGTTACCAGAAATCGTTGTTCCTGCGCCCCCATTTGTGACAGGAAGTGGGAAAGTGGGGAGGTGACAGTAGTACACAAAGTACACTCCGCCACACACACCACAAGGCGTCTTCAGTAGTTGTAGATAGTACATTAAAATTAGTTTCATTACTTCGCTAGTTAACGATCTGGTCTTGACTGGTTACCAATTTATTTCATCCTCTCCGGGCACAATAGTAAAAGGAGTTATTACACTTTATTCTGAAACTTTCTACAGCGTTCTTGTTAGTGTAATTGTCTGGTCTGATACATAATTTCTTTCGCGTGTCTAACGATTTCAGGCAAATGAGGGGGAAGAAGTTTCTTTCCCACACTGCACTTCTCAGTCGCCCTCTATTAGATATGATCGCGCGCACCTAATGAAAAGACCCCGCATGCAGTACTGTGCTTAGATGTATTTTTCGTTCCAATAGACCCACAGTGAGGAGGTATGCCATGACGCAGAACATGACAGAAGACAAGAATACGCAATAAATATTTCCAAAGAAAAACAAATCTGCTAATTTATCTTACATACATCCCAAGCGAAACGTTCCTCGTGGATGTGGAACAGCGAAAAAATCAAACATTTTCATTTAAAAGGTAACAGCAAATATATTACACATCCCTATCACTCATAAATATTCATATTTTATGATGTGTATCTGTCATCAGCTGCAGTCTTTTCTCTTTCATCGGTTCTCTTGTTCCTGAGCGAAGTGAGTTCGTTGAAAATTAAGTTCGTGTGAAGAGAAGGTTTTGTGTCAAATTCTGGAACGCACAACGATCCTATATGCTTCAGCAGCACGCCTCGCACTTCCTCATATTCCTTTTTTTTCTATTTTGTGATACGCTAGTTTCCAAATTTTCGGCGTTAAACTCTTGTAAAAAGATTGAACATCGTTCTAGAACAAGAGAACTGATGTAAGAATAACGTTGGTTTGTTGGAGGGAGGGGACCAAACAGCAGTTAAAGGAAGTTACAGCTTATAACAATTCCTTACAAAATACATGATGCCAAAATTTTATGAAAATCAAAAGTAATTTTTTTTAATCCCTATCGCCTGCCAGCGATCATGAATGCTGGAACGCACACCAGCGGGCGGTAGGGACCAGGTTGACTAATACTTCTTGTTCTTCAACCGTTGTTAGGGAACTAGTCCATTACGAAAACATCGTCGTCGTCCCGAAGACTGGGTCGGTGAAGCTCTCCACGCTAATCCATCCACCGCAAGCCTCTTCATCTCTATGACTTTTGCACCCTACCAAATCAGTCCAATATGTTTTCAGACTGGATTAAGAGAAACTACAGAAACGATTGTCGTTTTAATGCTTTACATAGTGCCCCCTATCGTCCACTTGAGTACAACGCACTGTAGTTCAATCAACAAAACGAAACTATCAGAAAAGTCCTCCTTTGGGATATCGTTCAACTCGCGCGTCACACTGGCTTGAAAGTAATCAAAGCGTTGACCCTTCATGTGAGTATCTGTATGTACTTTGTTGTAGGTCCGTCACTCCTCATGATTTTTTCCTGAGATTTATTGTCCAGGGTTTTGCATTTCAATTAAGTTACAGCAAGCGTTCACGTGTCGTCGTTTTTGTTCTGGCTACAAGGTGTACACGGCAAACTTTTCTCTTCTTCAAAACATTCTGGAGAATATCTTGAACACTTGATTTACAGATGGTCTTTCCCTGTGAATCGTGATACAACAACCATGACATACTTAGATCTCACGTCCACTACTTAACACTGCTTGCCCACAACTGACTGGTCGAATGCACATCTGTTGTTTACAGTTGTTAGTTCAAGCTACCACCGTAGTTATTGCACTGTCGTCACTTACACGCCAGGAATAAATCCAGCCTCGGAACTTTTTTGGATTGGCGATGTACAATCATTTGAACTTTCTTAATGTACTTAGGCCTAGGCCTCCAACTAGGATCCTCCCAGCCCCACAAAAACTAACTATATATATATTCTCTCTCTCTCTCTCTCTCTCTCTCTCTCTCTCTCTCTCTCTCTCTCACACACACACACACACACACACACACACACACACACACACACACACACACACACACCAAATTAATTACCCCTCGATTATTCAGGATCTGACATACCACTATTCAGCATTCTTCAGCAGCACCACATTTCAAAGCATACAACGTGCTTATATTCTCTTCTTGTCATTGAACTGTTCTATCCTCCACATTTCTCTTCGATATACAGCTGTACTCCAGATAAATATCTTCAAAGAAGAATTTCTTATATTGGATGTGAGGATATTAACCTCGTTCAGGAAAGCTACTTTTGAGACCAACGGTTATTTTGTTCACCCAAATAGCAAATCTCGTCCACTAGACAGACCAAAAACTGATTTAATTTGAAAATAAATATTTTATGCGCAGCTGAAAAGTTTTCGTTCGTCAGAAATGTTCGTTATTATACTTACCGTGAATTTCAAGTTGGTTCTGAAGTCACAGCAAAACAATAGCTTTGGGTAAAATCCTTACCTAATTTTAACGGAGAATAATTAAAGTGGAATGATGGTTATGACATGATGACAACTGGTATTTGGTTTCCAGGTCGTACCCATACACCCAGGACTCGTCACTGCTGATTATGGTGTTCACAAAGTCGGGGTCACTGTCTGTGAAGTCCAGCATGTCCTGCGAGACTTCAACAGGAAGTTGCTTTTGCTCCACCGTCAGCTGCTTCAGCACGAATTTCGCCGACTCTCTCTTCATGGCCAAATCACCCGTCACAATGGAATGTGCCAAAACAGTGCTGAACCCATGTGTTCTGCAATATTCGCATCACCACAGCGTTCACTTTGGCAATGACATGGCCATTTCGGCCTGCTGATGGCTGACCAGAGCGTGGATCGGAAATAAAGGTCGAATACTTTTCTAACAGACCTCGTATTCGGGAATGCAGTGTCTCTATCATTGCACAAACCTGCTCTGTTAAGAGTTCTGTAAACGCCGATAGTGTGTATTCGCGTGATTCAAATCCAATGAGCATTCTCAGATATTCAAACCTGTTAACAACATGTTGACGTGGTCGAGCACTTCGCTTGCTATAAAAATTAATAAGGTGTGTCTAGCCCATTGCGGGGCATTAGCAAACCGTAAATGAAATTGTACAACGAAAAAATTAGTAGGAATTAGGACTCGCACGAGATTCGTAGCTTTCGTCTCAATTTCAAAACAAAATGAACCAAGAATCGTTGAGAAATGCGGCCGTGATTAAATGATTGTATAGTGAAGAACACGTACGCCATCGCTACAGATTCCATTAGATTTAATTAAAATAGTCCAACTCTAGACTGAATGAGAATCATGCACGGAGATTCCTAGCACTTCTATCTGCCACGTTTAGAGCCGTTCAAGTAGGTGGGACAGGCGGCGCCCCAGCTGCTCGCCTGGTCCCGCCACGTGCTCACAAGGGACGTGTTTCTCATCGCGAAGCACGACAGATCTGGAGTCAGCCGTGGTTGCTGCACGCTCTGAAACGACCTGCTGTCTCTCTCGGAACGCGCTCCTCCTAGTGAATTGCGACTGCAACGTTCTTCAAGGGCAGTTCTTGGCTGCGTTTGACACGCAAATCACACTGTTTCTTTACAAAACTGGACGCACGTAAAATAGGAAATATGTTAGCGACTGTAGAAGAGGAGGGAGAAATCGCGAAGATTCTGGAATCGCCGCTGCCTTGAACAGAGAATTGCTAGTGGAGGAAAACTACATAACGCTGCACAAAGATCTGACACACACACTGGTACAAGTTATTCTTTAACTCAATCGAATCCTTATCCCATTTGCGGTTTTAAATTGAATATAGTTACAGTATGGTGTCTAAAGTCAGTTTGCACATGCACAGTAACCATATTCTGGATGATGCATTGACTACCATCACTCTGAAGTAATGTACTTCATCACACAGATTTCAAGATCTCGGTTCGTTTCGTAATTTCATTTGAATCTAAGAGGAGAGTTTTTCGAAGCTTCTCGCTATAATTGAAGAAGATATTTACCAGCTTGTTATACACACAATACTGTCCATAAAACCACGACACAGGTATATACATTTGAAAAGTTCGATAATAGCAAAAACTTGCAACGTGTAACTTGTGTCTACTTTCTGACATACACCGACGGTCAGTTCAGATTTATGGCCAATACAGCCTTTGATACAAGAATGCAGCAAATACTTTATTCACAATAAATAAGATCGACTACTGCAGACAATACTATTAAATTAGGCCTAATACGAAATAATATTTTAAAAAAAGATGAAAATAAATTTTGAAGTAGCTACACGAAACCTTTCACTTTCCGTTTCATAGTTTACGACATTATCAACTACCATAAGGCTTTGACATGACACCAGTGTCTCGTTTATTGAGATAATAAAAATCTTCGGATATCTCTCAACATCGCGTCGGACCTCCTTTTGCTCGGTGTAGCGCCCGAACTCGACGTGGCATGGGCTCACCAAGTCGTTGGAAGTTCCCTGCAGGAATATTGAGCCATGCTGCCTCTAATTGCGAAGTGAAGCCGGTGCAGAATTTTGTGCACGAACTGACTTCTCGATATGTCCCATAATGTTCGATGGGATACATATACATGTCGGAAAATCTGGATCGTCAAATCATTCGCTCGAATTGTCCAGAATGTTCTTCGAACCAATCGCAAACAATTGTTGGCCGGTGACATGGCGCATCGTCATCCTTAAAAATGTCATCGTTGTATGGGAAGATGAAGTCCATGAATGGCTGTAAATAGTACCCAAGTAGCCGAACATAACTATTTCCACTCAATGATCAGTTCAGTTGGACCAGAAAACTCAGTCCATTCCATGTAAAAACAGCCCACACCGCTATGGAGAAACCACCAGCTTGCACAAGGCTTGTTGACAACTTAGGTCCATGGCTTCGTGGGGCGTGCTCCACACTCTACCCCTAAGATTAGCTCTTATCAACTAGAATCGGGACTCATCTGACCAACTCACAGTTTTCCAGTCATCTAGGGTCCAACCGATATGGTCACGAGCCCAGGTGCTGCAGGCGATGTAGTCCTGTTACGTAAGGCACTCGCGCCGATCGTCTGCTACCATAGCCCATCGACACCAAATTTCGCCGCACTGCCCTAACGGACACGTTCATGGTACGTATCGCTTTAATTTCTGCGGTTATTCCACGCAGTGTTGCTTGTCTGTTAGCGCTCACGACTCTATGCAAAGGCCGTTGCTCTCGGTCGTTAAGTGACGGCCACCGGCCACAGCGTTGTCCATGGTGAGAGGTAATGCCTGAAATTTGGTACACTCGGCACCCTCATGACACTGTGGATCCCGGAGTATTGAAGTCCCTAACGACATCCGAAATGAAATGTCCCATGTGTCTAGTTCCAACGGCAATTCCATGTTCAAGGACTGTTAGTTCCCAACGTGTGGCCATCAACACGTCGGAACCGTTTTCACATGAATCACCTGCGTACAAATGACAGCTTCGCCAATGTACTGCCCTTTTATACGTTGTATAGGCGATACTGCAGCCATCTGTATATGTGCATATCACTAATCCATGATTTGTCACCTCGTCTGATAAGTCACTCCTTACTTTTAAACCGTTATCATTGCTTTACTTATAAGCCTATTTTCTTAGAAATACCTTAATGAGAAACAGCACTCCTTGAGGTTGTGTTTAATGTTTTTCTCTTTTGTTCCAGTTAACAAATGCCGCCTGCGTTGATCGCGCAAGAACGGGCCAAAATAGCTGCTCGCTATGGGGTCAGGGGATCTGTGGTGAGAGTACAAAGGCGCTGGGGGCTAACAAGGGATCCACGCAACACTGGCTGCAAGAACAGTTAAAATTATCATTTCAAATTACTAAAAATAAGTAGCGTCGCCTGTGCAAGAAGATCAGGAAGACCATCAACATCGAAGGCACTGGAGAATGTTGACAGTGTCAAGGATCTCTTGAAAGTGGTCTTTCACGTTATGCGTAGCAACGATTCTAGAAAGATCTCACTTTTACACCATGGAAGTATCATTATGTATAGCAATTGTCTCCTGATGACTGTGACATAGGGCAGCCAAAAACCCATACTAACGTGGTGAAAAAGCACAGGGGTGTCCGAAGGTGTCAGTATTGTGTGGTATCACGACATCCGAAATGATCGGTCCTTTCACGACGAAAATCCAAAGATAGCTGGAAATGCTGCAAGATCGTCGCGTATGGCCAGAAATTTCACATGTGACAACCCACACCTTCATTTCATGCAGGACGGAGCATCCGCACATTTTGCAAACCATGTTGTGAATGGCTGCATGATCGTTCCATCATTGGATTGGCAGACGTTGTGCACATGAATGGCCTGCCCGCAGCACTGATTTAACGTTTTGCGATTATTTTTTTCTCTGGGGGTGGACTAAGGAGATTTAAAAGAGAAAACCACGTAACTTGGATGAAGTGGAAGCAGTAATATCTGATGTGTTAGCCAATGTTTCACCTAACATGTTGCAGGCAGGAGTATCGCATGTATCAGTTCGCTTAAAAAAGACATATAGAGAATGTTGGAGCTTATGTGATGATGACAAACACAACTTCAAGGAGTGCTGTTTCTTTAACAAAAGTAGTACTAAGAAAACTGGTTCAGAAAAAAAGAAATTATTATTAAAAATAGGGAATGACTTATCACACACACTGTGGTATACGCTGTTTAACGAGTGTATCTACAAATGTCCTCATCTGATATGTAACTACACTTAAAAAAAGCACTCCATCTTCAGGCCACAAGTTGCCATCGGGACCATCCGACCGCCGTGTCATCCTCAGTTGAAGATGCTGATAGGAGGGGCGTGTGGTCAGCACACCGCTCTCCCGGTCGTTATGATGGTATTCTTGACCAAAGCCGCTACTATTCGGTCGAGTAGCTCCTCAATTGGCATCACGAGGCTGAGTGCACCCCGAAAAATGGCAACAGCGCATGGCGGCCTGGATGGCCACCCATCCAAGTGCCGACAGCGCTTAACTTCGGTGGATATGTAATTATGAGGAATTGAATCCTAAACGACATGCTTTTCATAGCACCCAAGTTTTAACACTAGAAGCAATAAATATGGGAAACATTTGACTACTGATACGTAGTTTGCTGGCATTTTATTATAACAAATCATACTTAAAACGTCGCGTTTTCAAGAGATCCTCAATGTGATGGTGTTATCAACAGCTTATGTTCGTACCACGTAGTAGAAAACCCACGAAATGCATAGTTTATATACATACAATATATCGACTCCTGCTTACGTAAAACCGATGCTACATCTCTCTGTCCACGTTGCTCTCCACGAGGCAAAAATCGGACATGCCAGATTCTTCCCATTTCAGAATTCGCATTGTAGTGGATCGTGCAATTCGACGCTGTGACGTCACCAGTTCCTCGTCCACATACAAAGTGGAATCCAAAATTTTCGGGACTGGTGCTGCCAGCTGGAAAGTAGGAGTAGTAGATATTTGCACCGCTAAGTGGCGAGAGCTGCATATCTGAAGAATCAGTGTGCGGAGTGGCATTCAGCTGGGAGGACGTGTTGCGTGTCCACTGTGATTTCCATAATACTGTTTGGTGCGAGGCGATTTTACGATGGATGCGCGAATAGAACAGCGCATGTTGAGGTGTGCAAGGACCTTCGTCAGACCTCATCTGATGATCTAACCTTCTTGTCACGGGTTATCAGCTGGATTTACTGTTATGACCCAAAGACAAAGCAACATTCATCCCAGTGGAAGAGCCCGGGCTCTCCACGACCCGAGACAGGTGAAGAGAATGCTCATCGTTTTCTTTGATACCATGGGAATTGCGCACAAAGAATTCGCCCACCCAACCAAACAGTGAATTCTGCGTACTACTGTGATGTTTCGCGACGGCTCCGTGAAAACGTGCGACGGCGACGGCCCGAACTTTGGCGTCAAAGGAACTGGCTGCTGCATCACGACAGCGCGCCCTGACTCACGTCCTTGCTCAAAAGGACCTTTTTGGCATAATCAAGGTGGCGGTTGTACCCCACTCACTGTACTCGCCAGATTTGGCAGCTTGAGACTTCGCGCTATTCCCAAAACTGAAACAAGTTGAAAGGCCGTCGGTTCGACACTCTAGAGAGGATTCAAGAAGCATCGCTGGCGGTGATAAACACCCTCAAAGAATACGACTTCCAGAAAACGTTTGACCAGTGGCAGAAGCGCTGGGACCGGTGTGTACGTGCGGATGGCAACTACTTCGAGGGTGATGGTGACCATTAGTCCAAAGGTAAGGTTTTCAACAGATGGCAGCACTAGTTCCGAAAATTCTGGATAGCACCTCGCACGTTTACACGTCCAGTGAGAGACCGACTTTAAAGAGACCAGAACGTCTGCCTATACATGCAGCGATCAAGACATCCACAGCCGCATCACAGCACGCATTCCCCCATCAAGAGTGAAAGAACTGACTGAGTGAAGAGACATCATCCTCTGACACGCTATTGAAACCTGGATGTCTTCTGTGAACTGACAAGCAGACTGCTATTTATTGCTGTGCTAATAACTGACACTGCGAGTATTTCCCGATTTCCTGCCATCATTGTTCCACCTTTAAGTTCGCTCGCTCACTGCCGACCCATCTCGTTCAGGCTTTTGTACATTGTAAATTCTGTGGTTAACTGTGAACATTGGTACACAGAAGCGAAACAAATGTATACAAAACTAGCAATTCTAAAGGACGCCGACAGATCTGTAAGCTTGGAAAACGAAGAAGGAACACGTGTTAATGACGAATCACATTCGTTTCCCAGGTGAGGATCAACAATTTACCTCTCTAGTCAAACGTATTTCCGAATGGAAGAATTTACTAGAGCTAGTCAAACTATGTTAATGTACAAACAACGCATCGGAAAGGAAATTGTACAGGTTATCAACGTCTTGGAACCGGATGCTGAGTTCTTGAAATAAGGGCTGTCAAAGAGAACTACTGCCCAATAAACTAAATTGCGTTTTCAAACCAAAACCTACAAGAGTCTTAATCACATGAAGAGCTTACGATCGGGGTTTATCTCACCAGTCCTGACACACAGGAGAAAGAACGTGAACTTGAAAAGACTGCGCGTTGCTCAGCGAGGAACGGAGAACTGCGTGTCGGGAATAACTGGCAAAGGTGGGCAGGCAAATGGAAGCACTGGAACGAAAACGAAATTGAGCCGGATGGACGTGTAGCCAGGCGAACCGACATCGGGTGGATCAAGGAAGTGGACTGCCGGATTTAACGAGATGGGGAACAACCGAGATGGAGGCTGGTCTAATGAAATGTGTGTGTATTACACAAAACACGCTGCAGCGACACCACAGGCGGGCCTGTAGCTCAAAGCCGTAAAGAGTACTTACCACCAGTGGCTCGTGATAAAACTAATTTATAAGTGGTTAACAGTTGATATAGGCTGTGCTGTGGTAGAATTCTAAAAGAATAAAAATTAATGTGTACGTGTAGTTTCATCCGGTGCCCGGTGTAACGAAATTCTCTCTAAACTTTAATTCTATGTAGTCAATTGTTACACGGAAAGCTCACGAAGAGGCATTTCCTGATGAAGTTACCGATATTTCGACGTGCTGAATATAGGACACATTAAGCACATGAAATGTGAAGGGTGAACCACATTTTCATCCGGTACACACCGGAGCCATGTCTAAAACCTTTAACACGCAAGTGGAGCCAGCTATCGTTCGCTTCGTTTCAGTACGAGGAGCATACCGTTAGGTTTCAGATTACTCTGTTATTACATTTTTTAATCAGCACGTTCATTTCCAACATGACAAGAAAGGAGTGCTAATTGAGCTGAGGTTATCTTACCTTAATGGGTAAAAGACGAAAGGCGATCACGAAACAGTATCAGTGTTCAAGGCCTGCAATTAAGCGGGCCCTTCGTGATTCAGGTATTGCCTGCTCCTGTTAAGTCTCCTGTGCATACGGGCGATATTACCTATACTGTAGCGTACATATAGGAATTTAGTGAGCACATGATTAATATAATCAAGCAGATGTTTCGAAGGCACTGCACACTAGTATTTATCAAAGTATTCTCCATATAAGAAGACCAAAGTATATATAATTGTGAGAATCTTTTGTTGCGACTCTGCATCCCCGCTATATGGTGAGTAGCAACTTTCCTTCTCTAATATTAGCCATTCTAGTGATCTCGATACGTTATTCTGTCTGGCATTTGTTCGAGAAAAGTCGCGAATATTCTACTGTTTTCTTGTACAGAGAACCTTCGAAATGTAGCACCATAAATAAGTACTATCCGCCAATTAGGAAGCTAGTTTGAATAGAAGGTCGATAATGGAGGAGGATCGACATAATGGCTTAGCGTTGTTGAACACTCACCTTGACGTTGATTGCCCTATTGATGTATTTAACCAATTTGCCAGGAAGAATAGGCGCATAGGATTCATCATTTACGGAAGAGAACCACAGTTTTAACTTTTTTATATCATAAGATGGCATTGTCTTGAATATATCTGTATAATCAGTTTAAACAGTTAAACAGAACTTCGCATGTGACTTGATTATTTTTTATTACGGTAAAAGTAAAGGTAGCTCAAGATATCTTTTGGGACCCCTTCTTGAGGTTTTTCTGTATCCGCTACTGCATCTGGTAAGCACTTTGCCAGACAACGATTTTCACACGTTGGTTGGTTTCTTTAAAAGAGGGCTGGGGAGGGGGGTGGGGGGGGCCATATTGCTAGGTCATCGGTCCCTCGTTCCGGTTAAAACAGTTCCACAAGGGTGGGAGTAAAATAACTGAGGCATACAAAACATAGCTGGAAGAAAGGAGAAAACGACAAGAATGATAGAAAGGCAACGAACACTAAAATGGACAAAATCGGACAAGAAAATCACAGAGAGACGCAAGAAACATATAGAAGAGATCAAAACAAGATCGCAGATTACCATGGCTGGCTGACCATGAGAATAAAAAGGAGAAGCCAGCCACTCTGCAACACATTAAAACCTCCACCCTAAGGCAATAGGGTGGAGGACGCAGAGGGACAAAGGACATGCGCTAAAACTTAGATCATTTGATACAACACACCCTCACGAATAAAACGTAAAACTACGTTTGCTGTAGAGGCATTGTCGCCCAACACCGAAGGTAGGTGGCTGCGAAAGTTAAAAAGTCAGCCGCAGAGCGGCATAAATTGGGCAGACCAGCAAGAGGTGGACGACCATCATTTGTTTTTCACACGTCTGTCTTTATACAGTGTCTGATACATTACAATGTCCTTCAAAGACATGCATGTTCGTCATACATGTTCGTCATAGTGAAAATCATTGGGCTAAAACGATGAAAATGAAAACTTGTCTCTCCTTGTGCAGGAATCAGGGATATCAACAACATGACACATGGACGTTGGGTCGGCTCGGGAGGCGTTCACGGATGGCTGAAGCGGCTAGGCGACCGCTCGGAGAAGCGGGAAATCTCGAATCCGCGTCCCGCTCCGGCATTAATTTACAGTTAACGCCAAAACGTATTCGCAATTTTCGGAACCGTTTCGTAACTGTTCCAGACATTTATTAATGTTGCTCAGGGAAACATGGATGCCCTGAAGAATCAAACTGGACATTACACAGATACAGAAACGCATATATAGCATCGCTCTTAGTTTTTGATTCGACCTCTACCTCTGGGAGCTAAATTAAGCAGACTCTCCAAAGTCCGTAAACGGATCTTTTTGAGCTTCAACAAAATCAAGCGTATGAGAAGACATTCCTAACGTACCGCAGACCGGTCCCGAAAATAACGACTCTGCATTAGGTAATCATTGTCAGACTACAAGTACTTGTGTAAAACTAACAGAGTATCGGTGCCATACAGAAACGATCAACGCCCGCAGTAGCTTTTACATTACCGCATAGGTTTGCTACGTTTACGCAAAGTATATGTCTCTTAGGTAACGCACTTCCTCATAATCGCTTACATAAAACTAATTGCCCCAATTTTCATGTGAATCTCTAAAATCTTGGAACCGGAAATCACTAGTCAAGAGTTTATGAAAAACTCTTAATTCCGGGAGTTAGTATACGGCATCCACTGACACACCTACAGTTTAAAAATTTAATGTTGTATGACGAACCTAGTAGTTAACATAGTACGTACTAGGTTTTGAGCCGCCAAGTGTTAGCAGAGATGTATCGCATTTTTCGTTGCAGACACCTCATCGCTGCTTAATCTACGAAATCTTTGCATATTTTCTTAATTTCTTGCTTCAACAGATGATGCAGGATCTGTCGAATCTCTAGCATGAACGAATGATTCGTAAACATGACCTCTGACACCAAAGAAATTCTTTTACCGTAGCCCAGCAGCATGAAATAAGCGTAGCTGACCAAGTTCTACGAAATGGGTGAGCCAGCCAGACGTTGAAACTTCTCCCCCTGTAATTCAGCGTTAAGTCCGGACACTACGCGTCACGGGAAAGATTAGAGAAAGTTGATTTCCTCCAATACTTTCACAAATGGAAGCAGTACCACATCAACATGGTTACAGCTTCGATCCGGTGCAGGACAGCGCTCATGACAAACATAGTTGAACCGAAAAGTCCTCAGAAAGGTACAAGCATTGTTACGGATACAACGGAAAAATGTACTGAACTAGGTGAACCAGTTCTGGAAAATCTAATCATGCTGCACTACATTATTCTTGGTTAAAATGGCTCTGAGCACTATGGGACTTAACTTCTGAGGTTATCAGTCCCCTAGAACTTAGAACTACTTAAACCTAACTAACCGAAGGACATCACACACATCCATCCCGAGCAGGATTCGAACCTGCGACCGTAGCGGTCGCGCGGTTCCAGACTGAAGCGCCTGGAACCACTCGGCCACAACGGCCGGCCATTATTCTTGGTTTTGTACCAGTAAACTATATTTACCTATGCTTTATCATTTCTGTGAAATTTCTTCTACTCGCAATATTCAATCTGCAAGTGAAGAGAGAACTGACCACACATTTATATCATCTCGTAAAATATTTTTTATTTGTTCTTAAACAACCTTTGCATGTGATTTTCACATATATTTATAGCACTCGTCACGGTAAAATTACGTTGGGTGAAGAACATGTGACGAAACAAGCATACTCCCAGTCTTCCTCCTGCAATTTAGATGCCACCAAAGCAGTATTGCGAAACAGAACTCGTTTGTTCGTCCAGAAAATCAACAGCGTCGTAGACAAAGGCGCCCAAGCCGGTGCCGCGTTCCCTTGACTCGGAAAAGCGTTAGATACAGATGATGATGAGTTGGGTTGAGGGGGCGCTCGACATCACGGTCATCAGCGCCGTGACGAAAAATCAACAGGAAATCTCATGGGTGGGGACGAAGGCTGTCCTCACATGCAGAGCAGTTTATAACGTACTAAAGTCTGCGGCCCTTCCCCACCAGTTTAGGGATGAGGCCTGATAGTTCACAACATTTCACCACTCTGTTAAAACTGGTATCGGTATCTGCGAGGAGGTGGGCAGATCTCCAGTGAGACCAAGGAAGGTGGATCCTCCCCCGGAGGAGGAAGCTATGTATGAAAGGGCTGTGCCCGATGCGCAATCTGGTGAGCTAAACCTCCTTCCAGCGGCGAGGCTGACACGAAGTCCGCCAAGCTTTTGTGGTCGGTTTGAGCGATCGCAGTTTGTTGTCCCATACCTGCAACCACTCAGTCTCCCACTGACGCATGATACATCTGTCAGAAAATGAGATAATGGCATGCAACGGGATGGGCCATTGATGGACAGCACCATCCCAACATGCGTTAGATACAGTTCTGAATTCTCGTTTATAGAATAGAGTACGAGCTTATGAAGTAGCCTATGGGGTCCGATTTGTGACAGTGTAAGAGATTTTTCTATACGATCCCACTCAAGACGCAGTTCTTAACGGGACGAAATCGACAGGTATTATTTTAAGTGGACTGGACTGATGTGCAGCTAGGCGTGCAGAGGACCGACAATTGGTGCAAGCACTGCCAGTTGAGGCTGAATAAATGAGTGCGTGCTGAACACTAAAGATTTCGAATTTTTTATTCTGTTTTCAATTTCGCTTGAGAAACTACATGTCATTCATTCATAGTAGTCGGTCGTCTTTCCCGTTTCGCTGACGCAAGATGCGACCGTCTGTAGCTAGGAGGCTCCGAATTGTGCCGTGTAACATGTTGGCGTGAAAAGTAACTATATCGGTGCGTGAGAAATAGCGAGTTGTAATCGAGTTTCGAATGAGAAGAGTTCGTCCACACATGGAGCACCATCTCTTTCAGCGCGACATATACCACACACGAGCGATGCGACATCTGTCAACAACCCCGACGCCTTGGGTTCTCTATTATCGATCGTCGTCCATACAGTCCCCACTTGGCACCATCTGATTTTCATCTGTTTCCAGAACTTAAGGAAGACCTTCGAGGGCTTCGCTTTGATGCTGATGAAGCGGTGACGCAGGATGAGGTTGTGGCTCCATCAACTTAGACAAACATTATACAGTGATGGAATCAACAAACAAGTCTCTCGTTGGGAGAATCGCGTTCGTCGCCAGGGTGGCTACGCTGTGAAATAAATATGTAGATATGAAGAATAATAATGTAGAATGTTAATAACATATGTTTCATTTAAAAAGCTTTACGAGTTTTCACGTAAAAAATCGAAGGCATTAGTTTTCACCATGCCCTCGTAAACTAATGCAACGTATTGCGCGTAAATGGACGCGGAGATTCATTATTGTTCGATTGCAATATCCGCGATAAATGACATGAAACAGTGACTATAGTTAATACCAAGGGGTAATCGTATGTGGAATGACCGGAATAAACTAGCTGAAGAAAAGTAGATGCAAATTAATTTAGAAGCACGCATTTGTCACAGGATCTAGCGCTACGGAAAGGAAGGTTTAACGTTCCATCGACAACGGTGTCATTGGAGGCGGAGTACGAGCTCCTCTCAAAGGAACCGTCCAGGAATTTTCCTCGAGCGATTTAGGGAAATCACGAAAAACCTAAATCGAAAGATCGGACGCGGTTTTGAAACGCTGTCCTCCTGAATGAGCGCTACGAAGATGCTCGGCGTACGCTACAAGAGGCGTGTTCAGCATCACGGTCAAGTTTACTGCTGAAATTCGAAAAGCTTAGACGTCGGCCTCTAGCCTATTCCGAGGACACCGCATACTCAAAGGCCGTCTGCCACAGTTACCCAAACGGACGTTCTAACGCTTCCCTCTGAAAACCTATCATCCTCCAAGCACGCGTATATTTATCAAGTATCTGTTACACAACAGATGTACAGGAACGAGCATTTAAATTGAGACACCTTCTGGGTTGGAAACGGATAACTCTTACTATGCAGAGCGAATGGAACAGTTTCGGCGCATTACGTAGCTGTGGTATCAGAACTTGTTACACAGTTACACGTTCCATAGATAATCTGAACGATTGTTCTTTGGAAATGATGGGGAACTTGTCGGTCTACAGGATATGTATACGTGATCAATGTTAACATTAATGAACACATTGTGGTCATTCCATTGTCATGATCGTAATATTTGTGCAATTTACAGTTAAGTATTAGCATGAAAATAAATAAAAAACAGGCCTGAATGTGACAATATACAGCGCAGGAGTGATGGTGTGAGCTGTATTGATTTGGCACTGAAGAAAGGAACGGGAAGAGTTACGGACTTGGCAAATCCTTCACATTTCACTGAATGATCCATTACTATTTAGTCCTACTCACGCAATGCCACTTAAACATTAAACTTTTTTCAGACTATCTGGTTTTAAATAAAAATTCGTTGGAGTAAAACGAGTTGTCCAGGAGAAAATTTTATGACCAATTCAGAGCTTAGTTTTCTACCTGTCAGACAGTTTTATGTCACTGCGCAAAGATCAAAAATTTTTGTTGCTGCATACTGAACTCCTCAGCTTCAATAATGGGTAATACAGGTAATTTTTCCTCAAATTTTGATGGATTGTTTGTGAGGAATTTCATTAGCAAGTACACACGGGGTGCCTCAACAAGAGGCGTCGGGAGCATTTTCTATGGTGTTTCAGCAGATATTTGCAATTTCGTTTATGCATTTGGTAGCTGGAGCCAGCCCAAACAAATATTGTTCGTCATGTGTCTCATGTGACGCCCAATGTCGATGGAAAGCGACGGTTTGTTACCCGTTAAAAACAAAATTATTTTCAAAGCGAGATTTTACTTGCTAATTCGGTAGAGAGGTCCCGCTCTATCGGATGAGCGCAAAAAATTGCTACTTAAAAAATAACTTTGTAACGTGACACAAACCAACGCTTTATGTTGAACTGGGCGTGCCAGAAAATGTGAGAGAAGTGATTATTTGGACTGATTCCCAGAAAATATGTGAGGAGAAGTGATTATTTGGACTGATTCCTGCTACACAACGAAAAAACAAAATTGCAAACACCTGCCGAAGCAATAGAGAAACTGCGCTTATGACTGACGACAGAGACATGATACATTGTACTGGGCAGTTAAAAAACACTGCTTAAAGAGGTACCTACACCACAACCACGTGTGAACACGCCACATTATTCTTACCACTAGCTTTTGTGCAATCAATACTTTCTTTCTAAGCAATGACTTACCCCAGAAAATTATACTATTAGAACGAAAATGGGCACAATATGTCTAGAGATTAATTCGTTGGTTTCCTAGATTAGCAATTATAGTAAGAGCAAAAGTAGCTGAACTTAACTGTTTGAGAAGCTCAGTAATATGGTTCTTCCATTTCAGGGTTTCATCAATATGTACACCCAAAATCTGGAGCATTCTACCTACTGACTGACTCCTGCTTATGTGCTACATCAATTATTGGTATGACTATTGTAAGGACCTGAATATAGAGTGGTTTTCATTTTTTTTATTTTTGAGGGAGTCCATTCTCTGAGAACTACTTAATAATTTTTTCGAAATGATAGTTTACAACTCTTTTGTCACTTTCTCTAATTTCTGATCACACTATTATCTTCAACAAAAAATACAAACTTGCTTGATGAATGTTAAATGGAAGGCCATTCAAATTTATAAAGAATAGTATTGGGGCCAAAATTGAACCTTGTGGTCCTCCGTGATTTCTCCCGTCACTAAAATTTTCTGCGCATCCGAGATTATTTGAATTATTCACAACTTTTTGCATTCTGTTAAGTATGATTCAATCCACGTTTTTCTAATACGTTGATCTACGCAATCAAACGCCTGGGAAAAATGACAAAGAATACGAACTGGCGATGTTTTATTATTTAAGGCTTGTAATAATTGGTGTATGAATGTATAAACAGCATGACATGACGAAGTGAAGTCCTCTTCAGTCGAAGTGTCGATATGCATGAGCGTATGATAGCAGAATAACAGCTTGCGGCCACGTGGTGGTTTGTTTATTTCCAGAAGTTGAGTCGGTGCGCGCCAGACGGCTAGAGGTGTGCCCCAGCTGCGCTTTCTTCGGGAGGGGTAGCCTTACGTCACCCCACAACGTGGCCTGTCAACTGGCGGCGGGTGAGGGTGGGTAAAATCCAGTCGTCTTGAACCAAACGAACTGTCTCAGTGCAAAAAGATGGCGGCTCTCAAGACTGTAAAACCGGTGTATTGACATTTTATGTTATTCATGTTAGTCGGAATATTTCACGAGAAAACACAGGCATTCAATATGTAAGAAGATAATGTACAGACGGAATTACTGGCTATCAGAGATCTCTAACACGAAGAGTCGTCCCAGAGCTACAGCTAATAATAAGCTTCAGTACCACACTTTGAAATTAACTCTTTTAATAAAATCTATACAACACTAGGCGAGGTCTTCACTGATACAAGAGGATGAGAGCTACCTACATTCACTTACATAATCCACAGCTTTCCTTAGCTGGCGGGAGACAGTTTCATTACTTTTGAGATTAACACAACGTAACACACAGCAGCACTAGTATTAAGACGTAGCCGTTACAATAAATATGTCTGTGCTTTTGTATAAATGAAGATCAAAATTAAATGACAATACTTACTATTAAAATTATGCGGTAACCAGTGTTCTGCGATTCCGAGTCCGTAAGTGGAAAGGAAGGGCGTTTTCCCATGCGGGTGACGTCCTATTTATTGTCAGCGTTAAATTAAGATGAATTTCGACTGGTCAAAAATTCCTACTTTGTGCAAATAGGCCTACTACAAAGAGAGTAATCTAACAGAATATTGAAGTCAGGTATATGGAATCCAGTGCCAATTTGTTCAGAAATGATGTGAGTATATCATGGTACAATTACATTGTAAATATATGTTGTTCGAAAGATATGAACTTTCCGAGCCCTGTGAATCAGGATGAATGACGGTTGGAGAACCATGCTGGGGATTAAGAGTACAAATTCCACGACGGAGAAAAAAGGAGAAGGGGCTACGGTGCGAGAAGAGGAGACGCGCATGAGTGTCGCCATTTAGTCGCGTTAATAAAGCATTTGTTGTCAGATGTGCTAAATTCGGGAGGCTTGATATTGCACTTTAATTCTCAGGTGTGTCTACTACTTTAATTCGAAATCAGCCCTTCAACATAATTATTAAGAAATATATACATATGCTTTCGATGAATAAAATTTTCAGCACAGAAACCCCTTAACATAGGTGAGCCATAAACATTAAATAGTTATTCGTACGTAATGTTCCATTGCGGGGTAACATCGTAGGCATCAATAAAATAAATACTGGGTGATCAAAAAGTCAGTAAAAATTTGAAAACTGAATAAATCACGGAATAATGTAGATAGAGGGGTACAAATTGACACACATGCTTGGAATGACATGGGGTTTTATTAGAACCAAAAAAATACAAATGTTCAAAAAATGTCCGACAGATGCTGCTTCATCTGATCAGAACAGCAATAATTAGCATAATAAAGTAAGACAAAGCAAAGATGATGTTCTTTACAGGAAGTGCTCAATATGTCCACCATCATTCCTCAACAATAGCTGCAGTCGAGGAATAATGTTGCGAACAGCACTGTAAAGCATGTCCGGAGTTATGGTGTGGCATTGGCGTCGGATGTTGTCTTTCAACAGCCCTAGAGATGTCGGTCGATCACGATACACTTGTGACTTCAGGTAACCCCAAAGCCAACAATCGCACGGACTGAGGTCTGGGGACCTGGGAGGCCAAGCATGACGAAAGTGGCGGTTGAGCACACGATCATCATCAAACGATGCGCGCAAGAGATGTGTTGGACATTTTGTGAACTTTTTTTGTTCTAATAAAACCCCGTGTCATTCCAAGCACGTGTGCCAATTTTTACGTCTCTATCTACATTATTCCGTGGTTTATTAAGTTTTCAAATTTATACTGACTTTTTGATCACCCGGTATTTTAAAAATCCAGGTAAGGACACCAGCTTCACAACCTTGTGAAGGCATTCTTGCAAGGTTACATTCGAGTATCTCTATTCTGGGAAGACCGCTGTGGCTAGCGTTTCGCTGACAGCAGCCACATTCGACTATATCCGATTTTAAGAGCGCACATGGGGGAGAGTGAGTAAACGCTTGGGCAACCAGCACGCTACACAACCAGAGGGTTCAGGCCGACCCGCACAGGTGGGCAGGTTGCCGGTACGTCGGAAGCCCACACGAGACGGTCGCGAGCAAACCACCGTTGCGGCAGCGGTGGTGCGACGCAGTGGAGCACTATGTCATAATAAACCGTTGCGCAACATTCGGCTCGCATGGCCAGCCACAGCCATCAGGAAGTCAGAGGGTGTGTTTCCCGATACACCGCCAACCGCAGCCGCTTCCTGCACGAGTGCAGGGCAGCAGTGCAGCCCTAATCTACAGGCACACACGGCGCATCACCAAACGAGATAGCAGCTCGTTTCTGTTTACACACACGCGAGAGCGATACCATACACCGATAACGATAGCGTTGTGTGTCGAGAATACCGCTAGGCTACTACCATTCATATTATTGCTATCTCCGAGCGCTTTGCAAGTACAACAAACACTTTCCCGATTTCCGCTATCATTTCACTCTGTAACAGTTACTAATATGCAGTTTCTTCGGCTTCAATCAGAGATCACGCGTTGGATGTAAACAGTTTTAAAAACAGGAATCCTTTCACAAGTTATCCCTGGCATCAATGCTTACAGAAAATCTCATTCTCTGTAAAATACACTGGATTCCAAACTAAACTCACTTCTGGAGCACTGTTAAACAGCCAATTCATATTACAGAATCCGTTGCTTGGTCCCTTTATTGAATCTTTTCCTGTGCCACTTCGCCAGCTGGCTCTCTTAATAAAGTGATAACAAAAAGTATTCTGTGAAGTTACTCTACGATAACGAAGCAACACAGCAGTGGGTCAATGTATTCATTTAAGCAATGATCTTAATTTAGAATATATTACTATTACTTTCGGCATTATTAAACCCAGACAGGTCGAATTCTTACCGTCCCATAGCTCTTCATTCAGCGAATTCTCAGCTGTAGAATTTCCTTACTCCAACGCTCTGCCTCACGTAATACATGGAAGAAACAAAATTTCATCGCCACATAATACTGCACATTCCTTGCAAGCGCGGACGCTAAGACGCTTACCACTACACAATATTGCGAATATCTTCAAATAAAAACCAGAAACACCAACATCAGCTTTCTACATTACGGTGGAACAGTTTGCCACGTATATCACACTACTAGCGGAATAGATCGTAGGCAATGGTAGAATGCACTTTGGAACACTGTAGTGCGGTTTCTAATACGGCAGAAGTCCCAGTGGGAAACATTTCGCTTAAGGTCGCAGTATGATTCTTTACGATAAATGACAATTTTAACAGACGCTTTTGTTAAGACTGCTGCCCTGAGGTTAATGTGAAATTTCGGCACACTGCAATGTAGAGGTGGTATGTCATCCTATGTGCAACTGGTTCCGATGAACAATATGGTGAGCACTGCTCACGAAAAGTAGATATAGGCAATCCAGATACAGTACATCTACATCTACATCTACATTGATACTCCGCAAGCCACCCAACGGTGTGTGGCGGAGGGCACTTTACGTGCCACTGTCATTACCTCCCTTTCCTGTTCCAGTCGCGTATGGTTCGCGGGAAGAACGACTGTCTGAAAGCCTCCGTGCGCGCTCTAATCTCTCTAATTTTACATTCGTGATCTCCTCGGGAAGTATAAGTAGGGGGAAGCAATATATTCGATACCTCATCCAGAAACGCACCCTCTCGAAACCTGGCGAGCAAGCTAAACCGCGATGCAGAGCGCCTCTCTTGCAGAGTCTGCCACTTGAGTTTATTAAACATCTCCGTAACGCTATCACGGTTACCAAATAACCCAGTGACGAAACGCGCCGCTCTTCCCTGGATCTTCTCTATCTCCTCCGTCAACCCGACCTGGTACGGATCCCACACTGATGAGCAATACTCAAGTATAGGTCGAACGAGTGTTTTGTAAGCCACCTCCTTTGTTGATGGACTACATTTTCTAAGCACTCTCCCAATGAATCTCAACCTGGTACCCGCCTTACCAACAATTAGTTTTATATGATCATTCCACTTCAAATCGTTCCGTAATAGCAGAAAGTGAAATATTTCCTTCTGGAACACGGGCAGCGGTCTTCCCATCTCAAAATAATTCACGATAACGTTAATTCAGTCACTCTGCCTTTCAGCTGGTTTCCAGCTAAACAACTCATTCTCCTGCGTCAAGCAAATCTTTCCACCTCTACATAATCACGCCACGAAACACCCTGTATTGTGTGTTACGCATATCCCAGTCTCCACCTGCCCCTAGAATTTTCACCCTCTCCTGGTCCTTGCAGCGCGAAATTAACTAATACCAGATGTCATAGCACTCTGGTCAATTTTGGCTTGTGGCCGACGTTCTTCGCAATGTATACTCCGCTGAAATGTAGATAAAAATACGAGCAGTTTTATGACCTAAAAATTTAATAGTAAAAAAAAAAAATCACAAATGAACTTACATCCTTTACCTACGTCCTACAAAGTCACGAACGTTCTCCACATTTTTCTGCAATCATGATGCCAGTTTCAATATGCCCTGTTCGTAGAAGTCAGGTTGCTTGGAGTATAACCAACTGCGAACTGCTGATATCACTTCCGTATCTGACGCAAAGCGATAGCCAGCCAGAAATTTCTTCATGGGACCAAACAGATGACAAACCGACGGTGCAAGGTCTGGAGATTATGGTGGATGTTTTAGCACCGTCCACCCAAATTTGGTGAGTCTCTGGTTTTTTGCTTGACCACAGTACATGTTGAACTACTGCGGTAAGGTTCAAAATAACTGCCCCAATGGCTCCGACATTCTGTGTGGTTGCAGCTTTTACCAGACGCCCGGAGCGTGGCGAATAACTAAGGTTCACGGGGCCTTCTTGGAAGAATGCACACAACCTGGAGACATTGCTACGTTCCATATAGTCGTCCCCATACACGCCACGCATATCCCTGTTAACTTCGCTCGATTTATGACCTTTGGCCCACAAATATGGAATTCTACGGTGCTGCGACAAATTGACAGTGACATGCGTGCCAATTTCGCTTCATAGTTCAGGCTTCTCTTGCTAGAGCTGCACATGAAAACAAAATACCCTCTGTACTTCAAACTACATCGTCGTGAAATTCTAACATTCCAGCTGCAGTTACAGGAGAAAAAAAAATTATAAATACATTGCGTTACTTTCCGCTCGCCCCTCGCAAATGTCATCTATATAAAGGTGGCACTCAATGACAGCAGTGTGAGTGTTGTGATTTACTGCTTGAGACATTCCTCCTCGTCCGTCGTCTCGCAGCTTCTGCAGCAAGTGGATAAGTTCCCTTGCGGCCCGCCCAGTCCACGAACTCTTAGCGCCGTGTAGTGCGCGAGACTTATCACGCGACGTACTGCTCCACAGACTCCCTTGGAAACGTTTACTGGCGGACCTGGATAATTTCTAGATTCTGCTACACATGTGGTATAAAGCCAAATAAAACCGCTGTCAAGCACCACACCGTCACCAACCAGTTTCTCCCACCTTTCTGTGAACAACACTGGAACACAATCTGATGTAAAGAAGGCTAAGGACATACACGAGAACGCTACCCTTCAATTTATATTGGAGTTGAACTCAATTTATTCTTCTTCCACTAAGCTCGCCAAGACCGCTTCGTTCGTTACGCAACGCCTCCAGCTAGTCAGTTCCTCCATACTCTGTTACGCCGCCTCTTACTTAACACTCCGTGCACGCTCGCTAACATCAACACCCACCTCGGAAGCCAGTAATAGATTAAGACGTTTCTCGCGCGCGCGAAAGGGAACGCACTTCTGAAAACTTCTGAGCTTTCCACATCTACAGAACAACCGTACTGCTTTCGGATTACGGACTTCCCAAATACGCCTCCACATCACCTCCGCTCAAACTCGTCTCCGGCAACCTACAGGGGCCACGATCGACTCGATTTCCCGAGCCGCCCACAGCTACGCGACATTATTTCCACATACCGAAATTTCGGCCAATCAGCCTCCAGAACAGAGTAGTCACAATTGCTAACGCTCATACTACATCTGTAAAGTGCTGCTGTCTGTTGACACTTCCAGAAGTTTGTTTCTCAAAGGGTACCAGGAAACGCCAGACATTGTGCGGAAAAAACATTTGCCTTTGACGACCATCCAGCCGAGCCAAGCCATCACCCTTCTGGTTTTGTGGTTGACCATAGTACATGTTGAACTGCTGCGGTAAGGTTCGCAGTTGAAGACGCCAGATTAGTGGCTGGGCCGGAGAACCGCTGCAGTCTCACGGGCACTGGCAAACTGACGTTGTCACAAAAAGGTCAGCACTTGGCTACGTTCGTAGTCCGCAAATGATTCGTTACACGGTATCTGTTGAGTGTAGGTGACTGTAATGGGTGTGCTGTGTCGCGATGAGAAAGAAGAGGGTGAAAGTAAGTCCCAGCACATGGCGTACTCCGCTCCTCGCAGACAGCACCACGGAACGACCAAACAAGTTCAAGAGACGCGCCCTATCATTCAGACTTCCGTTTTCCGTCGTTATAGCAGCAACGGCCAGTCTCTGACCCCACCTTATACGTGTTGAGGCAGAGCGTCACTGCCGGCTGATGCAGGGCTGCCTAGGAACGCCGTGACGTGCCCTGCACACTGTCGCAATAGTAATTAGCTGCGGGTGAGGAACGTCGCCACACGGAAGTGGCGTGCGCACGATCGGGCACAGTGCCAACTCCCGAGTGCCCCTGCAATACCTTGCGACGCTGTGCCGGGGTTTTCAATGAAGACGAGGTACACGGCTGGTAACTGTTCGCAGTCAAATAGCGATCGCGTCACGGTCATTGCTGGTATTTGACGAAAATCCAAATTGAGGCTCCGTCTTGTCTGATACACGGAGAAAAACCTATACTGTTCGAGTGATGCACTATTACGTACTTATTTACGAATTTATTTTGCATCGAAAGATAGAAGCTTTCAGGCTCTCCCTTACATCTAATCAGATATTCTTACAGGGTCTGTTTACAGTTAACCGACCACCCCGTATAAAACACGTCCTTACATAACGCTCACGAGAAACGTAATGACGTACTAATAGAAGCGCAAGGCAGTAGTGCGAAAGGAATCAAATTCATAGTTGAGATCAGAAACAGAGCGAGTACAAATAAGATGTCCTGTTGGACTAACTCCCTTCCTCCTATAGTTCCACGAGTACGAGTATTCAGAACGGTGGCGCTGTGGTCGCTTCCTAGTCAACTATGTCTCTCTTGCTGAAACGTGGAGCATTGTAATGCTAGTCGTGACTTAGTACAGAATATGAGTGCACGAGCTTGGTGTTGTAAAGAATCACTGAGAAGGCGAGTAGAAAACGACTGTTTGTCGCGATCAGATGGCCTGTAACGAAGCAGTCATTTTTCAGACTGAAGGGTGTAAGGCGAAAATTTGAGTGCTGCCGAGTTCGTCCAATGCAAACAATTGGTTGTATTCTTGTTTATTCCATGTCCACTGTGAAAAAATATTTGTGCTCCGACAAATGAAAACAAGGTGCAGAGCAACGTCACTTATTTCCCTGCGATAGAAAAGCGCGCAATTTGTTTATTCTCACCATTTAGGGAATACATTTCAACTTCATGTCCTGTTTTATGGTACTGTCGGCACACGCTTGCTAACGTGTCGGAAGTTTGCGTTTATCAACGTTAATTTTTAGACATTCTCTGAATAGAGATTAAATATTAAAACAGCTTTGCAGCGGCGTTCGAAAAAGTTTTATAAATAAATACATACATACATACATACACATACAGACATATACATCTACATATCTAAATTGATGAATAAGCAGCAATATTCGCTGCTAACCAATCGATCATTGTGTTGGTATACATTAATCATCATGGCCAAAGATTGCGCATGTCGCGGCAGCGCCACGTGTCCTCTGTTATACTTGTCAATTCGTGTATTCGGCTCTCCTTGCTACGTTGATATAGTCCACCTGCACCAGACAACAGGCTGGAGTGACAAGTTTTCAGTTAAACGGGCAGTGGCGGCGTACTGAGAGTTCGAAGATGACGCCACAGAACCCAATGGCGAATATAGAGAGCTCATTTCTTACCAAATGGTATGGGAAACAGAAATATATAATGATAACAAAACGTGACAAGAAGGCAGAATACGCCAGGTTTTGTAGCCGCCATCTGGGCAATACTACAGCGCGTGAGAATTCAGTTATGAACTGTTGAGAGAGATCGTCGTCGTCCTGCCGCAATATGGCACTTGATCCCACACACGTCAACCGACCTTAAAATTTTCATAGCTTTTGAATGCAACGCCGCCGTGATAACATACAAGCCTACATGAATTAGATAACAAAATACCAAGAATACAAGTTTAAAAAAACTCAACATTCAGTTTATACTTGCAAAACATGTATATCCCTTTCTGCTCTCATCGGATGCTACACAGTTTAACCCCCTCACCAGACTGGGATAACAGAGAAGATCAAAGTAGAAGTGACGCTTTTAGTCCCTTGATTTAACATACCTAACTTCTAGTGGCACATTTTCCAAGAGTAGCGTTGACAAAAGTTTACTGTAAAAATTCCGAGACCGTACATTACAAAAAGAGCCGGACAACATATTACTAAACACATTTCGCGAAGAGACGGGAATATTACAGGATTTGGAGCTCTCACGCTAGAGGCGGCTCGAAAAAACTGGATGTAAAAGTTTAAGCAGGCAACATTTAAGCACTGTTGCTCACACCAAAGGGAAGGTCACAGTGAGGAACATCAGCTGGATCCCAACACGCTGGATATACAGGGCGTATCATAATTAATGGCGTAAACGCATACAGTTGAAAGTACACGATACCAGAAGCAAAAAACATAGGGTCGAAAATGCATACCTTCGAGCAATTTTTCATCTTCGATACTGTGAAGCAAATCTCTTCTACTGCAAGCTCTTTGCTTTCCGCATTTTGGATAGTATGGACCAAAACAAGAAAAAATGTCCAGTAAACATTTGCTCTAAAATGCATACCTTAAGAGCTATGAGCAATCGTTCATCAGAAGAGTTGTGTTTACAAGTAGCGAAGATGAGCACGTGCTCATAACTCTTAAGGTACGCATTTTAGAGCAAATGTTTACTGGACATTTTTTCTTGTTTTGGTCCATACTATCCAAAATGCGGAAAGCAAAGAGCTTGCAATAGAAGAGATTTGCTTCACAGTATCGAAGACGAAAAATTGCTCGTAGCTCTTAAGGTATGCATTTTCGACCCTATGTTTACTGAGACTTTTTTGCTTCTAGTACAGTGTACTTTCAACTGTAGGCGTTCACGCCATTAATTATGATACACCCTGTATATGGGTTGCCGACACATAACTGCCTGTCAGTCTTGCTTACGTCTGCACGCGAAGAGAGTGAAGACTACACTAAACGATGCAACTACTATTCCTATGCAGCATCTCTTGCCCCTCACCGGCACTGCGGCCCTTCCTGAGTGCAAGGTCACTTGGTCAGACGCGATGGAAGCCAACAGAAGCCTACCGACCAGGAAAGAACGCAGGTGCAGCACGTGCCGGTGGGAATGTAGAAAGGGAAGTCTGCTGCTGCCAGTCACCTCCATCTCCCCCCCCCCCTCCCTCCCTCCATGATGCCGCAACAATCCAATGGCTATCTCCTCAGCTGAAGGGGATGCTTTTTCTCTGCGAACGCAGCGAAGATCATGCCACATACTGCAGTGCCATCTTTTGGACTAATTTTGTGCTCAGGACAAGCTTCCCACGATACCGTCCACAACAGAGCCTACAGAGATAGTATGTACCCAAATATGGTATCACTACTGATTGGCTGAGAGCGCTCGACGCCATGTTTCACCCGTCTTCTGTTTACTTTTACTTCCGTAATGTGTGTTCATTATAATCGTAGCCTGGTTTTAAGGCTCCCAATAACGATTCGGTGGTGTAATTACTTGCAGGTGAAAATGCTGTGGTCTTTGTTGACTTTTGCATATGTCTTTGCAGGTTCATATTACTTGACGTAACATCGATAAGTAGTACTTTGGAAGTCGGGTCGGCGAGGATTATTATCCAATTAGATTTTTACATAAATTTTTGTTGCCTGAATTTTCGCTGAATGTGATTTACGTTCGTATATTTAATTTACTTTTGTCAAAAGATGCAGATGACAAACAGATTTTAGATGTATGCCACCTTTACTTTTTAGTTGCGGCTTCCGCCGTACGTCGGTTGTAATAAATCAAATTTAGAGATGGAACACGTTTTTTACTAACACAGTGTGCTCGATTGTTTTTTGCATTGCTGTTTATTTACACTCTCAGCGCAAATAGTTGATTATCGAGACAAAGGCAAGGAATGTAAAACTCTGGGAATGGTTACTTTGCCAGTACGTAAACCTTGAATAATGATTTACCTGTTTTGAATCACTAATACTGTTTGAATGATAAACTTATTTATGTAAATCATGTTTGAAAGTGTCTGCCCTAAGATAGTTCTTTTGGATTTCCTCCATATAAGACACAGTAGATCCAAAACGGCATAACATTAATCAGGGACTGAAAAAGTTCAAAAATAGTTCAAATGGATCTGAGCACTATGGCACTTAACTTCTAAGGTCATCAGTCCCCTAGAACTTAGAACTACTTAAACCTAACTAACCTAAGGACATCACACACATACATGCCCGAGGCAGGATTCGAACCTGCGACCGTAGCGGTCACGCGGTTCCAGACTGTAGCGCCTAGAACCGCACGGCCAGCGCGGCCGGCACTGAAAAAGTTACGTCAATGGTTAGAGACTACCAATTTCAATGACGAACATCCCACGAAGAAAATCTGAAATCACTTCAGAATCTGAGGGGCACGAAATCGTATGTTAGCCAAGTTCCATTATTTTGAGAATGTTTCGAGCATTACTGTTTACGGTTAATCGTGAGAGCCGTCCTTGTGCCACTTGGAAAATCCAAGTGTTGTTACACTCGGCAAGTGGCTGCAATTCTCCTTGCGACGCTACCCAATTGTGTAATTTCAACTGCGCTCGCTGTCTGGTAAAATCATTGCCCCCAGCCCTCCCTCCCTCTCCTATCCGCCAACTGCTAGAACGCCATCTTTTCGAAAAACGATGTGGTAGCTTCCCAATGCACAGGACACCTAATGCAGTGCATCTTTTCAACAAACCTGAATTTTATGGATAGGTATACAATTACTGCAAACTTTGCCGTTGAGATTACTTCGTGTATACAACTTCGATGTTATATTCATTTTGTTCGTTACAACGTTAAACAAAGGTGTGACCCTGTTACATTAGTTGTAACTGACGTCATGTTGTGCAGACAATCTGGTGGTACCTCTCAGTACTAGCTTCCGTTATAAGCCAAATCAACTCATCAGTTACTCTGTCGCAGTCACATGGCATTGTTCCACGTACAGGCGAGATGCTGCAGGTATATGTATTGTTCGTGCCATTCGTACTTCCTAATGTCACGGAAGCGTTTAAGCATTGTATGATGCAACTGCCCTGTTTTCAAGGATCTGAAGATAGTAGTACGTTTTGCCGAAACTAGTAATCCAGTAATTGTGTTAACGCAGCGATCTTGATAAATAAATCAGTACTCACAACACCTAAATGTTTTTAAAATTGATGACTGGACCATGAAACCCGCAAAATTCCGGGTAGGACCGGCATGAAAGGGCACGGGGAATGATCGGAAAAGAAACAACTCCGACGAAGTCTGGTACAACCTAGTCTCAAGCTACAGACGCGACCGCAGCGAGAAGTAGAGCAGTATCTGTCCGGGCCGTGGGTTGGCGAATCTGAGCGGGCAAAGCAAACTTTTTGCAGCGTGCCTCGTCTCGCCACGCCACGCCGTCTGTGGCAGAACATGGAGGGGAAGGGAAGGGGGGAGAGGCTCTGGCTAAAAGTTGCCGCGGTAGGGCTGGGGTAGGGTATGGGAGGGGAGGGCGCACTACTGCACCTGCTCTGCGGTGTCTGGCCGGCGAACTGGGGTAAACGGCACGCGGGTGAGGACACAACGGAAACGACGAAAGCCCAACTACATTACCAAGATGACGTGGTACACAAAGGAGAGGACGCAGTTTGTTTTACAGATTCATTTGAAGTCTCTTGTTTGGTCTGCTGCTGTCCGCCAAGAAATTCGTCGCCTGTGCCAACCTCTTCATCAAGGAGTGGCACTTACACTCAACGTTTTAATACCAGTCTTTCCTCAAAGTTCTTACGGTGTAGGGACCCACCTAGAACCGTGGAAGCTAGTATCTGCATGTCCTATTTTTCTGTCATTCTTTTAGTCAATGTTTTCCACATGTTCCTCTCCTTCCGATTCTGCTGGGAGGCTCCTCATTTCCATCAACATCCTTCTATTGCACTATACATATACTTCTAGAGCACCATACATACCAGACAAAATCATCATCTCCGTTAAGACTGTTCGGTTAGAATTATATTTATATTTTATTCTGCACTATCGATCAGATTCAAGCATTTGTGCCACTGTCAAGTGCACCCGTAGTACTATTGTCAGACTTTTTATTTCCGTCGCTTCAGTGAGTGGACGCTAAGTCGAGAAAGATCCACTACGTCGACTAGTACGTACTGCCAGGCTTGAAGAGCTACACCGTTTCGTATCCCATAAAAGGCTAGAAACCCGTCTAGATTTGCTCTCATGAAACCCGTCCTGTATTTCTTCACACTGTTCGCTCATCTTAAGGATGGCGAATATGTTTTAAAGGAATTTGACGACGACGTTATTGGTCCCACCACTCTCACAATCACGACTTAAAGAAACAGGGGGGCTGAAATTAATTCAAAGCCACACGATTCCAGACGACGGGCTTTTGCTGTCTGCCAAAGAATGAGATTCCACTGAGGTCTAACGATATTCGATGGTCACCTAAATTCACAAAATATGATTAAACATCGATGTTTAGGGCAAAATATCGACCTTCGATGTTGGCAAAGAAGCAGGCTATTTTTACCCACTTTCAGTAATTTTTTTCTGAACCCAACGCCAGCGCAGTGGTTAAGGGGGCAGAAATACTATTTGGAAGAAAGACTCGTCAAGCGCTCAATTCTGCAGTGGGAAAAAACTATTGAAAAGACAAGAGCCGATTACTGCTGTGAAATGGATTGTAATGTGGTTTAATGAACGTAAGCAACAATTGATGAAGTAAGATAAGGAGTCTTCAAACTAGGCCTAACTCAAGAAGTATCCCCATGATGCAGTTCTGCATTCTACACGAATAAAAGATATTTGTGGCTGAATCCAGGGATTAATAATGCTAGTCGGCACCCACGCTAATAACTGCAGAAATTATACATCTGGCAGATGGATGTGACAGTCTTATATCGCTACTCATGAAATTTCAGTAGGAAAAAATACGTTACAGGCATTAAAGTAATCCCAATAGGTTGTACACTGAATATAAAAATATGACATGCAACTAATACTTACTACGGAGATAATCTAAATAGTAACATCATAACATAAATTAAACGTACGTTATCAATTGAACAAGTTAAAAAAATATTAGCCACATCAACGTTGCTTGATCGTAGATTCAACACTATACGCTTTCAAGATGCTTTAGCATGTTCGAATCTAAACCATCAGGGACTCGTTTGTGGCAGTTCAAACGTTGAAGATGGGCAACACCGTCGATACGTTACGGGACAGCAGAAAAACCAAATCAGATTTGCAGAGCAACGTTACAAAACGGCGCAAAAAAATCTGAACAGGAACAGAAACAGACTGAAAGGTTGCCTTCTAGATCTTAGAAAGATTTGCTTAGAAGTATGGAACCCCAACATAAGAACTATCTATTCAAAGCGCTAAAAACAACCCTCTGAAGTGTTTAAACTGTACAGTCACAAAGTCACTTCTGGAAAACTTCTCAAAAGCAAGACATACGCTGTCAACGACGCAGTAGAATGAAGGGCAAACTTCTCTTGAAAATGTAATTTTACATTCTGCATGCAAAAAGTTGTAGGACATGCAATGTTCGTTATTGCTGTATTTACTGAATACGTATTAGATGTACGTTGCTTCTTACGCCGTTCTATAAATTCATCGTGTAGCATCGACGATAAGAAATTGACGATTTAGCATTATCGAACATCCCTAGCTCGGACGAAACATTCTTGCCTCGAAGATGACATTGCCCAAGGCGATTCGTGTTCCTAGGTCGCTGCAATTACAGAATTCCCCCTCCCCCGTGCTTGTTTTTCAATGAGGTCCTGTCTCTTCCATACTGAGAAAAAAAAAATATATCACACGGTAAGGATAAAGACCGCTGCAAACGCTCAAACCCCTTGGACTACACCACACTTTGGAATCTTAAAGAGATCTCTCCCTAGTCTCATAGCATATCGGTGATGTGCAGGCAGATGCCATCACAGCCCCTCTAGCAACAAAAAGTAGGATTACACGACTGCGGAGGCTTAAATTTAAGTCCCCAGTGTCGGTCACATTTCTCGGAAGGGAAATACTGTATTGCGCCGTACCACAGCGCCTCATAACTTGCGTACTGATACTGGTGCTTGCCTAAGTCCAGTTCTGGGTTGGAACTAATGGGCGGACGGACACTTTCGCGCTGAGACATTTCTGAGGAGCCCATGGAATCTTTCTGAGATACGATTTTGTTTCATGTCAGGCAGTGTAGCCCAGAGTGCTGTAGTCTACGATACGTGTTACTAGGAATTACCATTAAAATGAGGTGAAAGATTTAAAAGAAGAAGACCTGGCTGTCGGGACAGACAGATCTGCAGGTTATCCGAGGTCTCTATTAGGTTCGAATGTGACAGTTTGGTGTCAGATGGCATTCTCCAAGAAACGCTTCCGATTATGGCACAATTGCCCGGAGTATTTTACTAACGTAAGTTGAATGTCCCAATATATTTCTAAGTGTGAATACCCATTCTTTCTTTCTTTCGCTTGTGCCGTTTCTCCCGCGGATACGCAGGGTCGGCATGGTTAATCGGATGTGGCAATGTTAGTTGAAGGGGTGGCCGGATGCCCTTCCTGCCACCACCCCGTATCCCCCGGGAAGGAATTGGTGTACCCCAACTATCTGCGACTAGTGTAATCCATGGAATAGTGCGAAATTGTTCAGATGTCTGCGAGCCGTGTAACTGAGGCGGGACGTGGGGACCAGCCCGGTATTCACCTAGGGGATCCGCCGGGCGGATTCGATCCGGAGCCGGCGCGCCTACCCGAGTCCAGGAAGCAGCGCGTTAGCGCGCTCGGCTAACCTGGCGGATCTAAGTGTGAATACCCATGTAGTGCGAAAAATCAACGTATGCAGTCATAAATATTTTATATTTTGGTTGTTCATTTTGGAAACATCTGTAGTTGTAAACATACGATACGAGGTAAGTGGAATAAGATTCTTCCCCTCATTATTTCACAAATAGTGAACATTCTGCTGTTTGCAGAAAGCTACCAACGAGGAAACGTTCTTGCTGCAGGTAAGATTGTGCGAAAGAGGGTAAGCGACATTTAAAGAAGTTGGACGCACAACGCCACGGCTCTCGGAACGGCGTCAGCAGCCTGCAGCACGGTTTCTGCGGACGTGAGAAGCTCATTATCATGACAGAGCGAAGGAGTCGCGCAAACAGCGTGAAATGCACACTCGGCGTTGGGGCCAGACCGCAGAGGGGCCAACCGCTTCTTTCACCGTTACCCTGGCGCTGCGGTCGGATTGTTTGGAGCCACCAGCCTGAGCCAGAACACGCAAATACTCATAATTTGTGCAAGAGAAAGAGCTTCACAAATTGAGCAAGTCAATAACGCTTTGGTCCACCTCTATACGACGTCCTGAAGGAAATCGACCCAAATTCTAACTGGAACGTCCGATCGTCAATATCCCGAGCTGGTTGGGGGGCGCTGCCCATAATGCTCCCAACATTCTCAGCTGGGGGAAATCTGGTGACCTTGCTGGACAGGGTACGGTTTGGCAAGCACTCTCGCCGTGTGTGGGCGGGCATTATGTTGCTGAAATGCAAACCCAGGATGGCTTGCCATGATGGGCAACAAAACGGAGTGTAAAACATCGCCGACATACAGTTGTGCTGAAAGGGTGCATGGGTGAGAACCAAACAGTCCGGCTATGGAATGAAATGGTACCCTAGATCATCGCTCCTGGTTCTCGGGCCGTATGGTGGGCGATAATCAGGTTGGTACCCCACCACTATCCAGGGTGTCTCCAAACACGTCTTTGGGGTGGAATCTCATTGAGTGGAGTAGAATTGTATTCAGTTCTGAATCCCGCTTCGAAATGAGCCCCAACAACCAGCGAAGACGTGTTTGGAGACGCTCTGGAAAGTGGTGGAATACCAACCTGACTGTCGCCCGCCGTACGGCCCGACAACCGGGAGTGATGGTCTGTGAGTGTCAATTCTTTTCATAACATGACATCTTTGGCTGTCATCCACAGTATCTTTGCAGCACAGCGGTCCGTCGTCGATATTCTACACCCCGTTCTGTTGCCCTTCATGGCATGCCATCCCGCCTTACATTCCAGCACGATAACGTCTGCCCGTAGACGCTCCTCTACCCTGGATTGAGACGTTATTAACTGTAATTGGTTTTAGAACAAAAAGTGTTGTCGCAGGCATATCTTCGCAGCTGTCAGATGTTTCTCTATGCTTAGTGACCTTTCTTTGCAGTAGATAGGCGCTATTGGTGGAAAAGATTTAGCACGTACCGTTCCATAACAAGCCCGACTACGGCCATTCGGAAGTCGGAGGACATCCGTACACTGCTTGTCTTCGTGCTTGTCAAACCCTTCAGACGTAATTAATGTTTCGTGAAGAGGTATTATAGAGACGTTCGTGTTCATATGTGTTGGTTGTTTCTAGTAATGAATTCAACTGTAACACCTCTCAATGAGCAGTAATGAATTCCAGAATTACAGCCGACCGCTGTAGTCGAACGGTTCTAGGCGCTTCAGTCCGGAACCACGCGGCTGCTACGGTCGCAGGTTCGAATCCTGCCTCGGGCATGACCGTGTGTGATGTCCTCAGGTTTGTTAGGTTTAAGTAGTTCTAAGTCTAGGGGACTGATGACCTCAGACGTTAAGTCCCATAGTGCTTAGAGCTATTTGAACCAGAATTACAGACTACCTTTCAATGAGCAGAAGAAAAATGACAATGCATTTACTAAACATCTCACTCCGTGTGTTACGTCGCATCGTGTTCTGCTTTTACTAAATGTCGGTAAGTCGCAATTGCGCACGACTCCGATGGCCCAGGGATACCTTTATCATAATCCATTCCTAAATGCTTTATTAATACTGGACACATATTCACCGACAATGCAACTGTTTCAACTCTGACTGGCAGTAGTTGATTTCTGAACAGTATTTTGCAAAAAAAGATCTCTCATTAAAAGTTTTAACACAAATTTTCGAGAAACGAAGCCTAATACTTTTACGGCGCGCACGGGAGAGGGTTGTAATATGGTCGAACAGGTGCGTTCCGGCACTTAATATCCGCGCCTTTGGTATGTCTGCCTCTAAGCTGCTTTGTCCCTTCTTGGTTTGAATACGTACCCACAGCAGGTGCAGCTAACTCGGTGTTTGTCATTAGCATACAGGTACACTGGGAATAAGAAAAATTAGCCAATATGTACGGATGTCCTGCGACGTCCGAACGGCCGTAGTCGGGCTTGTTATGGAACGGTACGTGCTAAATCTTTTCCACCAATAGCGCCTATCTACTGCGAAGAAAGGTCACTAAGCGTAGAGAAACATCTGACAGCTGCGAAGATATGCCTGCGACAACATTTTTTATTCTAAAACCAATTACAGTTAATAACGTCTCAATCCAGGGTAGGGGAGCCGTGTCAGTCGTCACAAATTTCAGTAACCTATTTCAGCGGATATTTCCCATAATAAGCCCATTCAGATGAGCAAATCTTTCGGCACATTTTATATTTAGCTTCATCAAGCTGACACAATATCCCGCAAACAGCTTTCAAATGATAGATGCATACAATAACAATTCCTCCCTCATCTGCTTGAGTTACGCGTTTCAGCGGAATGGTGAGTTGTTACAAGGGCTTTCCTATGGCACAATGACGTAATGTGGCGACCTTTTTCCTTGCTATTAGAACGTTAATACAACGACGACACACGCAAAGTACTCAAAGCGCATATTTTAAATAAGAATAAACACAACAACAAATCAGCTATCGTTCGAGCCTTAACAAATATCTTTATCACTAGTAGACTCAAAGTTTTAGTCTTGGATGCCGTTGGGAAATAAACGTGTTGTCCTTCCCATTTTTTGAATGATTCCCCCTCTCGCACTGCGTAAAATGTATCCGCTACATGTTGATTGTGTCCAAGGTTTCAGAATCAGGTATGTCCTTCAACCTGATGTCATGTTCATAGTTCAAGATGGTTGTCTTTGGACACACACATCACAGCAGCTTTTGGCCGTCTCCGTGGCTTGCAACGAAGCTGTGCAGCACTTTCTACATAAAATATCTTCAACGGCTGTCTTCAAGTATGTCTTCAACTGTCAGTTAATTTAGATACCTCGTCTTGGTCTCTGCTCTAGGACAGCGAACGATAGGAGCCGAGTGAGCGTTCGGAAGTGCAGAACATGATTTTGTCAACATTTCCTCCTGGGTCGCGTAACATCGGTACAACGTGAAATATTTCGTTGACACTGTAGACTCTGGGTGTCATTACATCACACAGACACGTACGATCCATAAGTAGCGTCAACTTCTTACACGAGTTTTACAGTATCTTGACAATTTGCAAGCGATATTTATAATGAACTTCGCTTAAAACTTAACAGAAACGCAAGGACATTTCGCTTATCGGCAACACGTTTCACAGACCGCATGCCGCTTTTTAATGACAAGAGAAGAGATAGCCAATATCATTTTATGGTTATATACTGCACCCAATGGTAATGCCGACTCTGTTTCATTGAAGTATACTGAGGCGGTAATGTTATATACTTCTAAGAACACCGAAGTTACTGGGTGGCAATGTTCTATACTTCAAAGAACGCCAAAGTTAAAGTGTTACGAAAGACATCGTGACCGGCTATAACAAGCAGCAAACTAAGAGATTTATTCTTGTATATATTTTTCGTCGATTTTTCGATTACAGTAGATTCAATATCTTTATAGTAGGAAGGAAATTACGCAGACTTTTACATACAAAACTTATCAACTGATGAACACTGTCCGAATTTTGTTTACACATAACATACTGACTGGGAGTATACTACCAAACCAGTGATTTCATCTAGTCCCGTAAATACATGTCCACGCAGTCACAAAAATTACTCCTACTGCATTAACTGTGTATTATATACATAGTATTTCGATATTTTTCATCACACAAAAATTACCTCTTACTACTATTATTACCTGTGGTATATGAAACGTAGGGAGTAACATGTTCGCCTTCGGCGTAGGCCTTTTTAGCTCTGTATCCGTGGCAGCAACAATTATTAGCGACTGCTGTTAATAAAGGAACGTGTAAAAGGGAGGAAAAATAAATGTAATAGCGATGTTTCTGCCTTAGCTCAAAATTTAAACAAACAGCACTATACAGTAGTCACCTGAAAACCTCGGATGTTGGCGTCACGCGGAGTACGCTGTGCTCATTCCACAATTATCTCTGCACCCTGTGGACCTGTCACAGTGTATTTCACTTGAAATTCTAGTCGAAACACGGCCAATACTTTTGACATCCAAAAGTTCTCTTGCAAGTACGTTCTGGGTAAAGTCAACAACTGCTACAACCCCACTATTTGTTGAGGCAATTCAAATTTAGAAACAAACCACAACTTTGACAGCAACGAAGAGGGTCTAATATTGATAAAATCTGCCTCAATACAAAGACTACAAGTAAGTTCCTCTAATCTATGTGAACAGAACGTAGCGTGCCGATTATAGCTGTCTCAGCCTCCTCTGCCAACCAACAAACGAGGACACAGACACAATTTCAAGCCATCTTCCGTACACGGGTCGGCTCTTCAGCAGGAAAATCTTGCTGTGGGGGGTGCAAGTTCGTTCAACAATTAATTTATTCTACAAAGGAAGCACACTACTAAGACAAAACACTTTACTGTATTACCAGCAGCTAGTAGCCACAAAATAAATGGCCAAATAAGGTTGTAAATCGGGCTGAAAGAAATACTGTCGCCTGGTGCTTGGAGCCAAATCATCTTGCTGTTATCGATGGACAATGGAACGAAACATATGCATAGGAGCAGTATTTTTATTTCCTTTTTGCTGCAATGAGAACTGAAATTAGTTGCGTAAGTGACTTGGCCCGTAAGACGTTGGAGTAGAAAAAAGGAGGTAGGCCTAATATTCCCAGCAAGTAGGTCTTGCCCTTGAAGCCGGCCAGTGATAACGAAGGTCTGTGAACCGCAGCGCAACACAAGGCTCTTGCTGTGGTCTGCCCTTACCTCGGAGAGAACAAAGGTGAGGACGCAGCTGGAGTACATGGCGACTGGCAGTGGTTGTGAACACGAGGCGCCTTTAGGCCGCGGCTTGTATAACTGTTCGCCGCAACTTCCGCTGCTCCGGCCTCCGCAATGGCGGCGGCCACTAAAACAGCTAGCTTCTAACGGGCGTACAAACAGACCGCACCACGAAACGAAGCTGCTCCTGCGAACGGGAGTTCTCGTTGATTGATACTCCCGCAAGCAATTCTTTGCCGAGTTCCGGGATAGTCGGATTGAGATCACTTGAGAATTCAGACGTAAGAATATTGCTTTCGGCGAGAAATTTTTATGTTTAACCAATGATGGCTATTGAGCGTAGCACTTCACTGGAATGTCATGGTTTTTATTAATGCGAGGTGCTACATTTACGTTCACTTTAAAATGGAATCGTTTCCTGATTCACAACAAATAAACAATTTGATGTTTTAATTTAGGCCATGCGTTTCTGGGTACGCTTTCGTTACTTGGCGTGTATGCACAATATAGTACACACAACTACATAATTATGTACAGAGAACTTCGGTGTTGTGAGTTTCGGCCGAACACGGAGGAGAAGGGACCTGGTCATGTTCCGCTGGTCACTTATTTCTGGAATCATACAAAATTAAGCAGACACGCTGAAAATATAAATACAATACACGTGGTTGGGTTGTATCCCGTTCTTCAGTAGTCCCCACATTTTACGGATATGCACAGAATTTCGTTAGGAATATCTAATACAAGAACATCTAAGAGCTCTGGGCTTCCGCTGACAGTGTGAAGAAACTTAACGAATACACTGTGTGACGTGCTAGTGTCTTGACGATCCAACAACTAGCTTTCACTTGTTTCTGTGTTACGAGCTCAGTAAAAAAGTGTTCACAATGGAAGGAGAAACTGCATGGGTTTGGTTTCGGATATATGTTGGAATGCAGATGCAATTAAAGTGAATAAGAAACTAAACAATACATCAAGAACAACCAAAACCACCTATAGATGTGTTCACATCAACAAACGAAACAAGCTATCTGTTGCAGAAAAAGATTCCTTGTTAACGCTATATAGTCCTAATAGCTGCCGTTTTTACAATTTATGAAATGTATGTCGCTTGTACACGACGGCACAGTACATTTTATTTAGTATTGGTAATAGCCTAACCATTATGATGTCCTGAGTAGTTTTTAGAACTGTCGGGTTGTTTGAAGATAACGCGATGTTACTCTAGCAAATACAGTTTCCATAACGAAGGAGAGAGATCATGGGGCGCTATACCATTACAGTACAGTCGTTTATCGATTTAATTGTCTAATTCATCGACGACTGAAAAATTAACATGACTTAAAATATTTCGCTTTGTGGTTTTTATGCCTGAAACTACGGCGTGAACTAAGTTGTAACACTACAGACATTTATCTAGTTTCATCTAACGCGACATAACAACCAGAAGCACAACTAACGTCGTTGGTACATGTAAACTCATTATCACATATTCAGTACACTTACAATCGTTTTTCCCTGAAGTATCATCTTGGGATCCTCGAAAGCTCATGAGAGACTTTTTTACTCTTCTCCACACAATAAAATAGTTTTTATTCCGTGTTCCCATGTGCCGTTCAACGTCCCATAGGTTTGATTTTCACTTTTTCTTTCGTGGGTTTACATGCGCATTCATATGTTTTCCACTACGCTGCCAATTGACTCATTACATTTTTGTTATTGCTACGCTCTAAATTATGCATATGAGCAGTGAGTGCAAGGGTCTTTAACTTAAGCTACTACGAATACCGTAACATTTGCAATATTTGTATAATATTTTACTACACGTTTAAGTCAACGAAAACAAAAAGGAAGAATAACATGAAAAAAAATTGTATTTGTCTTAGCATATGGCAACGAATTATTCTGTAATAACTAAATATACTTGACCGGCTCGTACGCGGAAAATAAGAACGTTATCTAACAAACTAACGGCGGCATTACCAGCAAGCCTTGTTGACATTAGTTCAGGTACTGTTATCAATATTCGGCATATACTCAAAAATAATTATGAAATCAGAAACTGGTTATTTATCACCGAATCGCCAGATCACAAAATTCGACATCGCGCAGCTGATTATGTCACTGCAGTTTCGCTAGGAAGGAACTTCCGCTTGTGACCAGAGGGAGATAAATTAACGAGCCGGAAGATGCCGCCAAGGGCTAAGCACTGGACTGCTGCCATGCGCCAGCGTAAACCAGGTGTGCTGCTATTCCACCCCGCTGGGGGAGGGTGGCAGCACAATGCAAGCCAGCGTTGGCCCCAGCTGTGACCTAACTGTGGGTAGCCTCCCCCGTGGGAAACATTCCCACGTACATAGGCGTCTGCAAATGGGTAGGGGGAAGTGGCCGTCCTACAACCCCCCCCCCCCCCCAATCTCACACTCACACTCATTGTTTTCATTCATCATGTAATTCGCAAACCTCTAGAAGTACTTTGTTTTACACCATTCGGTTAGCCAGTTGTAGCATTACTAGGCTGATCGTAATGAGACAATACCATGGCTTTAGCGATTGCTGTATAACTTACGTTTTGTTCGGCAATCTGTATTTGCCCCAATCCCGTGCTGACGAGTTTGTACCCTGCGACAAAATTCAAATGGAATACTTTGCACAAAACTTATTAATAACCAACTTTCTGGTGGCATCTACAAATCCCGTTATTAATGTGTATTGACTAGAATGCTATATAATATGATGAATTCACTGTAAAAACAATTATTTGTCGAATCACGGTTCATTTTACGCCAGGAGATGATTACGCCATCCATAGACCGAATTACGCTGATTCACTTTGCTGTTCGAAATTGCCGCAGGGAAAGTTGGCAAGGAAAATCCGTACTAGCATGCCAGTCCAGTGAGTCAGTTTAAACTCTTACAGTGACTTACACTCCCAACATTCCAATACTGAGTAACAATTGTTGATCTCTTAACGGAAGTTTCTCATTAGCCTGTAAGAAGACTAGAAAACCACAGTGAACGTCGAGCGCAATCGAGAACGATAATCAAAAACAAAACAGTAACACAAGGTTTCACTTACGTAACAATTCAGTGAAGTTCAGGTTCGCAAAACGAATTCGCAGGGCTGATGGTAGTAATTTTTCGTTCAATCAATAGAAAATATTTTTACAGCATTTCCTATATCTGAATTTCCAGATGTGTTTAAGTAATGCATGTATCAGCTTCATGGTAGGAGACGAAAGGTCAAGTTATCACAACGACTTTCATATTTTTCCCAAAGCTCCCTCCATTATTAGCAGCAACAATGGGTATTAGATTGCACTACAGTTTAAAATTGTGACACCAACCTAACGACATTGGTTGTAGTCGTTGTGACACGATAAACTAAAAAATCTTATTAGTCCCGTTTCAGTACTACCTAAGACTGACATACAATGAAAACTTCCAGCATTTTCGACATTGCTTCATACGTAGGCCTACTTTCAAGTCTCTCCATCCTTCGCACTCAATTCGCTTAATACCGTCACGGTGAATGCACATCCTTCTACACACTGGTCTCAAATGAAGGTTGCCACTCGATATTTGTCTGGAGAAAACAATGCCGTTTATGTTAACACGAAGCTGACATTCACCAAACGCCATTAGAAGGTGGCTATCATTTTTGGCAACTGCAACTGATTACGTAACAGCTGTCTGACAGAACTTCCGCAGAGGCACGGCTGAGGGCTGGGGGTCAAGAACCGTCCGTAAAACAGAATCTCAATTTTCTATAGTTGATGGTAAAACGAAAGCCCTTATTACGTTGCGAAAGATCTTTATCAAATTCTTCTTTTTTTTTATAAAAGACGTTTTCTATAATCTTTGACGGTACAGTGGGATACTGTTTCCACACTTTTTACATAAGTTAAGTGTTTGATCCAAGCTTTTATAAAAGGATTAGTCATTGAACTTTGTGGTATGGTGTAGTGAGCGGAAGTGGGAGGGAGGGATGTAAATCGATTTCATAAATTTGCTGACGAATAAACATATTGGTGGTTCACGTTAAATTTGATTACATTTCTGTTACAGAGGCTTGCGGAGTTCGTAAATTGATATAAGCTATAGCCTGCCTGATCGTGTGGGAAGTGACCGCAGGCTGGGGTCCTGGCTGGAATGCCGGCCGACCTTGTGGCTGCCATGCCAGGTACACAGCCAGGCCACCACAGGCCATCCGCCGGATCCGACCGGCGGCAGCGTTGCCACGAGGCGGGGGCGGCCCATCACATAGCAGCGCATAACCCACTTACCGTGCTTCATACTTATAAACACACAAACACTAACTGGAGCCACACGGATTGCCACTTAATCACCGACCAAATTCGCAGTGCGAGCCGTACCGGCAACGGCTATTTCACCCGAAAACACACGCACACTGAACGCAACAGCCCCGACGGCGAGCCACGCGACGGACAACTGAGGAGCGGCTCGGCGCAGCTGCCGCAGTGTTGCCAACTCCGCGCGGCTCGGCGCGGCTCTCCCCACCTGACCGCGGTAGTGGTCGGCCGTGAGCGCGTCACCTCTCCACTCCTCTCCGCTCCTCGCCCATGCTAATCGTCTGCGGCCCGCTGTTGATGGTCCTGCGGACGCGCATTCTCTCTCTCCTACTCGAGACGCGCCGCTGGCCTACCGAGAAGCCAACTACTGCTGGCCTTGTACACGCGCTGTGCAGACTGTTTCCGAAAGTGATGGATGAAACAAACCTGTCGCAAAACACACGATAGTTAATCTCTCCAGGTCCCCAAATTTCCTTGCACACGTTCATTATTTATTGACAATTCCAGTTTCAAACCTTCAATATACTGAAGCGACCTCATGCTTTCAATAACAATGACAAAAATTGTCCTTTGGCAAAGCAACTTCACAAGGTTAAGATGCCGGACACCCAAAAGTAAGCGTGTGCTGCAGCTATATTGGACTGATGGCCATACATGTTAAGTCCCATAGTGCTCAGAGCCATTTTTTGCAGCTATATTAGTTATAGCTTGCGAGCAACAGAAATCAATGAAAAAAGACGGAATGGGCACGAGAATGGTTGAAAAAAAAGGAGCTACTGGTCTTATGTTAATTTACTGTATTGATGTATTGTATTGTATGTGGGGACCTAGAAACGACGGAGAGGCTCCGTCCCCGCTGCAGCCGCAGTGGTCCACAACCCCACGACGACTACCCCAGTCCACTTCACCCCTCCGCTAATTTTTCTGACTAAAATCAGAACCACGACACCGAAAGGCTTCATAAATTATTTTCCGATGAGCGCTACATTGTACGTCAAGTTATTAGCGTTGATACAACATAAAATACAGAAGCAAAATACCTTAATGGGAGAGGCAGTCGCAGTCGACAAGAGGAATAACTTAGAGAGATTTGGGCGACAGGCAGGTCATTCTAATGCTCGAAGTTTAGTTCTGTAATATCCGCCAGCGCAATTAGTAAAATTCTCCGTGGAAACCTGTAAAGCAGTTATATCTGCCTGGAAAAGACCTGTCCAGGCAATTAACGTAAAACCTTTTTTTTATTTTTTTTTTTTTTACTCTTTGTGATAGTTTCATGAGACTATCATTGCAGATATATGACGTATATTTCGAAATGCGGGCGTCTTTCCAAACTGTTGTATAATACACTAATCAATACTATATTTTCGTATTAATGACCTAAGTAGTGTCATATTGACGCCTCCGTTGACCACATTAAAGTGTTATATACAAAGATTACCCTTGCATAGAAATTTTAAAATTCTTTTGTGTCAAAAGACTTCTTTAAAATTGAATCTAAGGTATGATATACACGACGGAATATTGAAAAATAAACAGTACATACTAACGCTGCATGACTGGTTCCTTAAGCTCTGTCAACATCTGACTGGAGAACACTGTCAAACCGTCAACACTAGACCTCACACGTTCAATATGTATTGGCAATACTGTGAATACTTTGAAGCCAATCAGTATTGCTCGACAACATTTTTAGTATTAACATAGGTCAATACACGCCCTCAGACAGCCAATATATTGGCTATTTGACAATATTACTGAATGTCTGAGAGCCCCTTAAGACTGACGGTCATTTCTTTTTACAATTCACTTATTTCATACACATCGCTAGGTATCTGTTATACTGGTTTTTGCTCTACTGAGTTGCCTGTGCCTTCTAACCACAATCTCACAGATTTTCTCGGCGTGATTCATTAACCGTGTGCTTCTCAATGTCCGGCCGCGTTGCATCGAGGCCTTCGTGAAAGACCTGCGACTACCAAGTGACTTCACGGTCTGAGCGCTTACGCACAGACACGACGGGGTATTCTGTGCGATTTCTTGAGTGAAATTTTGGTGCAAACGTCTAAACAAACTCACATTGTACATTTCACACAGATTATGTAACAGCTATAGAGGAACTGAGAAAGGGGAATTAAAATTATAACCACTTTTAGCAGTGAAATGAAATGAAATGATCGCATGGCATTTATCGGCCGGGATATCCCCTTCGGGATTCGGCAGCCGAATTGCAAGTGTTTTAATTGACACTTGCGTGTCAATGATGATGAAAATGATGATGAAGCACACACAACGTATCAATGCAACTTAGCTCACAGGTGATTACTTAAAATTTGTTTCCGTTTCGAGCTTTTGTGTAATATGCAGTCCTGTAACTTGACCTAACGTGAAAATTACGATTTTCGTATCAAATGGCACAGGAAAGCAAACATTCAAAATGAAAATTGAAAAAAAAAACACATACACACACCACTACACGTAAATCAGTATTTGTATGGAAAATTTGACCCTTTCAGACTGTCAACTGTGTACATTAGCTTTTACTATGTCCAAGCTGCAACAGAAGCATTTTTCCCCCAACGGAAACCTGAAGTATACATTTGCAAACGTTCACCTTTTCATCATGCGCAATTGCTGCCAACTATTGGACACCACTGTGAAAATGCAAGTATGTCAATGTAGCAGTACGCAGCAGCTCGTAGCCAGGAGAATGCACGGATGTGGATGCCTAGTAATTACTGAAGGATCATTTTATTTATTACAATAGAGAATATTTCATAATTGGTTATTTTAGTCCATAAAAAGAAACCAAGTGTACGAAGTACATTTTGAAAACAGGTATATACTTTTGTATAAATCTTGCATCTAAAATGATTAAAAATCACCTAAGAGCATGACCACATCAAGAAAAATGTCCAATCATCCAGAAAAAAAATCAGGTCTGAAAGGGTTAAGTAACTTACCGCACATCTATTAGTACTATTTCAATGACCTTCACAGTAAGATCTTTGAGCTTATTTGCATGACGTGCCTTTGGAGAAAAAGGGTCAATCACACCATTATCGGAAAATAAATAAGTCTCAGCATATATACTTGAAGTTTGGTAGCAACTTCATTATTTTCCGAGATTGCTTCTAAATGTCCACCTCGGTAAGTAGCCTTTGGCAAAATATGTATCCACTTAAAATGACATTCACAGTTTTCTTATGTGGATGTAACCAATTACATTGCTTTCTTAAAAGAACAACCCGGCTTTTAATCCGACTTCGTTCTACATGTTACCTGAAGTTTTTCTAAAAGAAAAAAAAAAACAAAAAAAAACACTGAAGAAGCTCACAGGATAGTCTGTGGGGAGTATTGTGTTCGATTAAGTAAACTATTTTTAATTTGCTCCTTCACAAACTTTAGCTTTCTAGTAAAACTTATCTAACAAATATAGCTAATTAAGTCACTAATGCATTGGTTCATCGGGGAAAAAAATCAATGGGGTGTCTTTGACACAAAGTCTGTAAACTAACACAAAATTCGTGGATATTTTATGGGAAAAGTCACTCAAACGTAGTTCAGTGCTTCTCAGCGAAATTCTTAGCGCAAAGTACACAACTCTTCCCAAGTCTGAAATTTGCACGATGAATGCTCGCAACTATTTATCCCGATTGTTTCTGTCTTTTGGAAACGAAAATTTTGTAGTACTTCTCTCCTTGTTCGTCCTGTAATTTATAGTACGACCTAGCACACAGTAACTATGCCTCATTTAGAACGCCTACAATACGTATCAAACCGATATATCCCTTTCAACAGAAAAAAAACAAAAAAAACGCTATTTGCTATTTACCTAGTATTCCCGTCAGTTTGTGAATTGTTTCCCAATACGAAGGCATGAAAAACTTGAAACGAACACAACTCGAGTAAAGCTCAAATGCAGGCGATGGTCCTCATGCCTGAGGGATTACCCCGCTGCTCGGCACTCATTTCGTGACGTCACGCAGACTACCGGTCAGTTGTCGTTGACTCTTTATCTGATAGGCTACGGTTGTATCCATGATATGCATAAAATAGAAATAATTGGGCAGAACGTCCGCAAGTACGCCAATTAAATAACTCCGGGTGCGGTGTGGGGCGGCGGTGGGGTGGGTAGACTGCTGTAGCCTGTTGTGGGGTTGTGTAATGTGTACCACTGAGGGCTACGGCGGGGACGAAGCCTCTCCGTCGTTTCTAGGTCTCCGGTTTCAATATACACACAATACACATACGGCAATTAACCTTCCAACTTTCTAGCACAATTAATAAGTTCTGTATTTCCTTACGATTGACTGAATCAGGATGAATTTACAGAAAGACTGTTATCGTCGGATCATTGACTGGATAAAAGCGCAGGTCATTCCCGTTTTAAAAATTGATCGTAGGGCAGATGCACACAGTTATAGGCCTATGTCGTTAATGTCAATCTGTCGTAGATTTATGGAACATGTTTTATGCTGAAGAACTGTGACGTTTGTTGAGAATGAAACTCTCCCCTATAAAAATCAACACGGATTCCGGAGAAAGGCACTTTGCCAATGTCAGCTTGCTTTGTTCCTCCTGTAGACAACGGCGCTCAGGTTGGTGTCGTGTTCCTTGCGTTCAGGAAGGCATTTGTCATCGTCCTGCACTGACGGTCAGTCAAAAAATACGAGGTTTTCCTTGCAGAAAGGACTCAACACGTCGCTCGTAATTTAACAAACCCTACATATCTAAAGGTAATTTCGGGAGTAGGCTTGTACCAAGGAAGTGTGATAGGACTACATTCTACATGTGATAGGACTTCATGGTTTACAGTGTATATAACAATGATCTAGAGGATAACCGCAGAATCTCCTTTATTCTGTTCCCGGACGATGAAGTTGCCTGTAAGAAGATAGCACGTCAGAAGACAGTAATGATTTGCAGAATGACCTCCAGAGAACTGATGAATGGTGGAGGGGCTGGCAGTTGAACCTGAACGTGAATAAATTTAACATATTGCGCATACGCAGGAAAGAAATCCACTATAGTATAGCTACACTATTAATGACATCCCGCTGGAAACAGTATCTACTGTAAAATATCTACGAATAACTATACAGAGGAATCTTAAGTGGTGTGACCACATAAAACAAGTAGTGGGAAAAGCAGATCCCAGACTGACATTCGTAGGAAGAATATTGAGGAAATGTAACTCATCCACGAAAAAAGTGGCTTATAAGGCGCTTGCTCGACAGATTACTGAGTATTGCTCACCTGTCTGGGATCCCTACCAGGTATAACTGATAGAAGAGGTAGAGAAGATCGTACAAAGAGGGGTGTGTTCCGTCACGGAGTCGTTTCATTGGCGCCAGAGCGTTACCGAGATGCTCAGCAAACTCCAATTGCAGGCACCACAAGAGAGGCATTGTGCATCACGGAGATGTTAACCGCTGAAACTTTGAAAGCAAACCTTCCAGGAACAGTCGAACTGTGTATTACTTGATACGGATCTTTACCCACAATTATTCTTACCACACGTTATTTGCGGACTGAATAATGGTTGGGGCAGAAAAAGACACTACTAGAAGCATCCTCCGCCACACACCGTGTGGTGGCTTGCATGGTATAGACTAGCGATATGCGCCGGCTTCACATGGCTAGCACCAACAAGGAACCCCTTCAACGTGTGGTCGCAGAAGACTACCGATGTTTACGGCATTCGACGCCCCACACTGTTGACCATGCAACCACAATATTGGCTGCTAATGGCAATAGGATGCAGAACTGGAGGTATCCAACGGTAAGCACCGCATAAGGCTACGGAGCGTAGTTGAACTGTTTAGCAGACGAGAAACTCACAACAATGCTACAGTGCTAGTGATGTCGATACAAAGCAGAGCAATTGCGCGATAAACAAAGCAAACATTGCATTATATCTACAACAACGTTTGCCGAAGTTGACATTTCGTCATAAAAAAAACCCCAATGGAATTTCATAGAGTGATAAAGAAGTGCCAGATGAAATAGTAGCTTTCTGCAAGATAAGTTGAAAGGTGGCTACACTGAGCCACAGCGCCAGAGATTGCGCCAAAGAGTATTATTCAGCCGCCTCCACAGTGCCTATCGAGGACTCGTAGTAGTCAGTGCTTGTTACGAGCTCGTAGCAGAGAGTGTTTGTTGAGATGTGCTAGTAGGCAGTGCTTGCTGAGATGTGATACTGAAAAGTTATTGTTGAGATGTGATAGTAGCGAGTCGGTGTGGAGAGATTGTAATGTCTAGAGTGCTTTTCCTCAATATAAACGAAGGTAAAAAAAAAATTTCTTTTCTCTCTCATTATTTCAGTGTCCTAAATAATGCGTCATTACAGGTTCAGTCAACAAAGCATCTGGCGTGTGTTCTTGTAATAGAGTGTAATTCTGGGTTTCTTGCGCAATTATAGTATTTCTATTTTTTTAATTACTTCAGTATAAATGATATTTAAAATTTCTTGTCTTGTTGAAGAAGAACCGTGCCAGATGTGTACGTTGAGTCACACTCCCACACACAGAACAATTACACTTGTGCTTTGGTTTCGTATGTTTTATAGTTGCTGGGGACTTAATTAATTAATTGTGTTAACAGGAAATTTTCATTTCATTCTTTGTTGTTGTTCTATGCAGTCAGATTGCGTACAAATACTAGTCAGGGCCAACCGTTTACGAGACACAGAGTAATCGGACATACAGCTACAAAAAATAAAAAAATTATTTTCAAATTTAATAATTAAGCCCCCATGCAAAGTCAGTGGAAAAGGAGGTGTCGTATACGCTCGATGACGATATGTGCTTAATAAGTGAATGTGACACTGGAACAGCTGTCGGGCTATGTAGTTCTTCATCCTTGTCGGACAGGCAGCCACAAATCCCGTCTCGAGTGAACCCCAGTAAAGAATAATCGCTGTGCGAATTGCGTACGCGGAAGATCATCCGCAGCGTAGTAAAGAAACAATTATGAACAGATTTCGAATAAGTCCACAGCAATATGACCGTGTAGCGCATAAGAAAACTACGGATACTCAAGGGAGGAAAAGGCACACTTGTTACAAAAAGTGGCGTCTGGGTGTTTCAAGGATGCTCGATACAATTTACTGGATGTGTGTGGTAATGACATAGTTCTTTATGCACATCAAGTTGTACGCGACATAGATTACAGTGATTTCAAGGGTAGCAATGTATGCTCGCATATTGATGATGCACAGCAAACTGCGAAATCAGCCCGAAAATTTGTAGATGAGGTAAACAAACTTACCCCATTGTTCAGTAAGGTTTTTTCTTATTTTCATTTTTTATTTCCACCTCCTATTAATCGGGATGAGAAGAGGAAATGCATATGAAATAAACCCCGGAAATTATATGTACCGAGAGAGTTGTATCACAATTAACTAACATCAATGTCTTAACGCATTTGCATATAACTATGCTGACATTTAATCTGGATAGTACATGGGCTGGAAAGTAATTTATTGTGCTGTGAGAAGTTGGAGGTGCTCTAACCCCTAAGATTCTTTATCGTGAACGTGATCTAACAAGGGCAGTAAGAAATATTCACACCACTGCAAGCAGCAGTCGGAAAATGGTCGTATGAGAACTACAACGATGTTTCCAGAATGAAATTTTCACTCTGCAGCGGAGTGTGCGCTGATTTTGAAACTTCCTGGCAGATTAAAACTGTGTGCCGGACCGAGACTCGAATTCGGGACCTTTGCGTTTCGCGGGCAAGTGCTCCACCAACTGAGCTACCGAGCACCACTCACGATCCGTCCTCACAATTTTACCTCCGCCAGTACCTCGCCTCCTACCTTCCAAAGCACTGCTTTCGGCCTAAAGCTGGTCAAAATAACTTGCTTTCCCTTGATTCTGGGCCTGGGACTGTGACATTGCAGTTCATACCACTTGGATCCACTGGACAAATTCAGCTTCTGGATTTTTGTTTTCCATGCCTATAAAACATATTATCGCACTATCTGCAGCGGCGCCTTAAAGGATAACCAGTTTCACGATAAGCTGTACAAGTTATTTCGCATCCGATAGCATGCCGTCACATTTCATCAGTTTTCATCATACCGTTACACCAGTATGATTCTACATGCATTCTTTAAGAGCTGATACCTAGCTGCACGACCTGCGCGGTTTGTGACTTCCAAGGAATTTGCCTGCGATCTAGATGGTGCGAACCTTTGTGATCACTGTGACACGCGATTTTTATTCCGTGTTCATTGTGCAAATTAATGGTTTGGTTTGAACATTTCTTGAATGTCAGCAATGAACATTTTGTGAAATATAGTACATACATCCCACAAAAGGTTGATCTCTGCACCTCAAACACATTCATTTTCTGTTGCCTTCCTGATGCGCATGGTGAGGCATTAGCAGCTAAAATTTTTCTGTGATGATTGTTAACGCAACACTTTCAAATGAGGCTTACTAGAGATGGAATTTGCGTCCTCGCACTCAAGGGGTTCCTTGTAAATAACGACGTCCCAGTAACATGTCTGACGTAGCTGTAACAAATAATAAACACAAAACTTCCTCGTGAATCAGTCTGCTCAGTAACGAAAGTCGTGTCAGAATCCATATACTAATTCCTATGATTAGCCTTCACGTGCAGACAGGAAAAAGCGGCGAGGGACTTTGATAGACATAGTTCCGCCAATTTGCACGAAATAGTGATAAATTATACACATATACTTTCCTCGTGAATCAGATTGCCTATTACTGGAAACCGTATATGGTAGTTCCTGAGATTCGGCTGAAGAAAAAAAAAATGCGGCGAGGGGCTTTGGTAATACGTGCAGATTAGAATATAGGAATGAGACCTGCAGAATGACAATAAAGTACAGTAGGTACTGTAATGCAATGAAGTTAGTAGCACAATAATAGATCAAAGAGTATCGATAGGTAGAGTTGGATATAAATAATTTCGTATATACATTTATTCATAAAAATCAGTTGTTCCATATTTAAATATCCATATTAAACATACCTGAATTAATGATGAAGCATTTTATTCAAATTTCTGTAAATTCATTTTTATTAATTGTTCAGTTACATACCAGCGATTGTTATTGACAAGGTTGTAAACTCTTTGATTATGTATTATGTTGCACACAGTCATCTTTTGTTAATAGTTCAATGTGTGCAAATACTAGTGAGTATAGGGTTTTTTTTTCAAATTCAACATGATTTCACTGAATGATCATTGGAAGCCCCCTGACTAAGACAATATTTACACCAGTGTATATTTCTTCGTATCGGAAACAGGATCCGAGACCAGCGTCATATCCCACAGAAGACAACGTGGCACCAGCGAAAGAGCAAGGTAAGCAATAGTCTATAACTATCGATGTGGGTCAGTGATTCAGTGCAACTTTCTTAAAATAAATGATCAGTGTTTTGTTAGAAGACAGATCATTGAACATTAAGCACTGAGGACCTCATTGTACTAGTACTATGAGCTGCTAGCTTCGCTTCTTGGCTTGTTACGTGGCCGCAGAAACGCATCACAGACCGCTTCCTAATATATAATAGAGCACCTTGCCTTCTTGCAACGAGAAGTAATGGAAGTCATGTGTTGGTGAGTTGGTAAAACTTGGATTTAGTTACAGGACCGGGTTGTACAAAAGACAACGAACGGTTCAGACATGTGCACCACCTCTGGGAGTTACTAGCGGAATAATCTCTCACAGCAGTATATCGATGCAGGTCGATTCTAACTTCATTACAAATTGTTTTTTTGTCAGTCAGTTTTTCAATGAGGATTCCCAGAAAAAACGGGACGCAATGACACGACTCCATAAGGCGAATGATGTCGTCAGCATTCGCTCCTATACATGTGATAACAGATCAGTACTCTATACAGTTAGTCACATTTTAGGCTTCGGCGACAGGTGTACAGTATGTTAACGGCTGTAGTGGCTTCCAGTCTTCCCTCAGTCTTCGTCGATGGCGGAAACAAAATCGACACGTGCGCCTAAAAGCTAGACAAACGTTACAGTCAGTAATTCGCTCCACGGATATCTTTCCTAATTAATGGCAAAAACTGTTCTTGACGTCCGACAAGAATCCTTAATAGAGATGTCTGAGACCGCTGTAACTCGACAAGTAGCGTTCATAGTAGAGGAGAGGAACTTTCAATCATCATCATCGTCATCATCAGTACCACGTCTCGTGGTTGAGACGTCCAGTACCGCTTTGTTCCAACGTTCTACAAGCACTGAGAAACTGGACGCGTTAAAGTTTTTCGTTGGTTACGACACTGTATCGTCCAAAAACCGTGTAGATTTTGAGTACGAGAGTGCAAGCTTCAGTTTACTTTTTTTACAGTATGTAGGGTGTGGCTGAACGACATGTATGCCTCCACACAAATACTGTGATTGAAAATCTCTGTATCTGTGATGATAATTTATGATAATCGAAACAGGCAACGATAATCCCCTGCTGGTATAGCGCAACGCACAGCGCGCTAGCTTGCGGAACGGGGAGATGAACAAGAACAGGATCGGATCCGCGCGGAGGGTTAACGACCGCAGGCTGCTACACTGACCAGCTCGAGTGCGGTTTTTAGGCGGTTTCCCACGCTCGTTTAGGCAAATGCTGGACTGGTGTCTAAAGTCCGCCGCAGAGAATACGACGCACACTCAGTCAGAATACGATAACACACAAAACAAAGTTAAGGCGATACATAGACGGATGGCAAATACGAGCCCCCCTCCTTCTTATGTAACCTTGACGACTGTGGCCTCAAGTTTGACGTCCCGCCAAGCACTTAAGTGATTCTAATAAATAAAATTTGCCAATCCTGAAAAGTGGACCCTCTACTAGACGGAATGAGCGCCAGGGAAAAGGAGAAGAACAGGTAACTGCCAGTAATAACAGAGATCTTTGGTAGCAGATGGTGGTAAGTACTATATGATATCTGCAAACCGTAATATGTTGTCCGACTCCTCCTGAAAAGTGCTGTCCCGAAATTTCAATAGTAAATCTCACCGTGCAGCACAATGCCTCTCTTGTAACGTCTGCCAGTGGAGTTTGTTTAGCATCTCCGTAACGCTCTCTCGCCAACTAAACGATCGCGTGACGAAACGCGCCGCTCTTTGTTGGATCTTCTCCATCTCCTCCATCACTCCTACGTGATAGGGATCCCAGATCGATTAACAATACTGAAGAATCGGGCGAACAAGCGCGTTATAAGCCACTTCTTTCGTGGATGAGTTCTATTTCCTTAAGATTCTTCCGATGAATCTGAGTCTTGTTTCTGCTTTTCCCACTAACTGTTTTATGTGGTCATTCCACTTAAGGCCGCTGTGGACAGTTACGCCTATATATTTTACGGCAGACGCTGTCTCTAGCTGTTTGTCATCGATAGTGTAGCAGTACAGTAGTGAATTTCTTTTCCTATGTGTGAGCAGTATGTTACATTTATTTACGTTCAGGGTCAACTGCCATTCATGAATTCTCTACGGACTGGTACTTCAAAAAAATTAATAAAACAGGGGTATAAGGCAGATCCCACTAGTATCCAAAGGGTTAAACCGGCCCTGATTGGAGCTACAGAGACATCGAGTGGCCCGGCAGACCCAGCACACAGGTTACGAACGCTCTCTCGAATGTCCTCGGAAGATCGCACGCACTGAACGGCTTAGCTGCTCGAGCTTCATACCTGCCGGTTATCAGTGTCAAATCTTCACTGAGTCACGTTGCCAGTGTGATCACCAGACGCGCGTTTGTTCACCGGTCATGCGAGAGTGAGACGCTATTAGGTTCATTGCACGTGTAAGCACGTTGTTCCCACTAAAACATTACGTTTCTTATTACTGTAAAATGCCTAACAGAGCACCGCAGCTGCTCATTGCTTGGTTCGCTGTCTCTGAACAACACTCAATCACATGAAAAATCGCGCAATCTCTTTCTGGAGGAGGAGGAGGAGATTAGTGTTTAACGTCCCGTCGACAACGAGGTCATTAGAGACGGAGCGCAAGCTCGGGTGAGGGAAGGATGGGGAAGGAAATCGGCCGTGCCCTTTCAAAGGAACCATCCCGGCATTTGCCTGAAGCCATTTAGGAAAATCACGGAAAACCTAAATCAGGATGGCCGGAGACGGGATTGAACCGTCGTCCTCCCGAATGCGAGTCCAGTGTGCTAACCACTGCGCCACCTCGCTCGGTAATCTCTTTCTGTCCACCAGTCTTGTAATTACGATACTGCAGAAGAAAGATTTATTTTTCTTTCGCATGCGCGCGCTTGTCCGGAGAACAGGTACTGCGGCGACTTCAGTCGTTATGAAATACAAACAACAATCAGATGTATAAAGGAATGACGATACTTAAAATTTGTGCCGGACAGCGATTCGAACCCTGATTTTCCGCTTTATGCAAGCGGTCGCCTTAATCGCTTTGGCTATCCGTCCACGACTCATGGGAATTACACGAAGTGTGCACGCGTACAGACTGTGACGCAGGAACGACGACACATGGAAATTTCGATCTGGCTGTCAGTCGTGCACTGATAGCCAAAGTCCCGGCAGGGGACTGGCTGTTGTGTGTCCTTCATCATCATTTTCATCATCATTGACTCGCAAGTCGCCGATGTGGCGTCGCCTGAAAAGGACTTGCAATACGGCGGACGAACTCCTCCGAATGAGGCCTCCCGGCCAACAATGCCATACGATCATTTGATTTAAAAAAATAATGCCGGCACGGTAGCCCAGCGTGCTCGGTCAGAGGATTAGCTATCCTCTGCAAAAAAAAAGAAAAAAAAAAAAAAAAAAAAAAAAAAAAAAAAAAAAAAAAAAAAAACAAAAAAAACTGAGTGAACGGATCAACGAAGAACCTGAACGGGTGTCATCGGACGTCCGCCCCGAACATATTCAACGAACACTGTAGAACAAAATGAGATCCAAACAGCACAAATTAGTAAAAAAAAAAAACGGTTTAAGCGACCGCTCTGAGCACTATGGGACCTAACGTCTGATGTCATCAGTCCCCTAGAACTTAGAACTACTCAGACATAACTAACCTAAGGACATCACACACATACATGCCCGGGGTAGGATTCGAACCTGCGACCGTAGCGGTCGCGGGGTTCCAGACTGTAGCGCCTATAACCGCTCGGCTTTCGAATCCCCGTCCGGCTAAAATTTTCATAGTCATCATTACCTTATACAACTGGTGGTTGTTCGTATTCGCAACTGCGAATACTTTTCATGTCTTCTAATTCACCGCCTAATATTTTTCAGTTATTAACTGTAACGTGGATTTCGTTTTTGGGGTACTGCTGTCGTAGCGAGTTGCCACCTCTAGTGGCAGCCACTTTAGTCAGTCATTCGTGAACTTTCTGTAATGTGGAACACATAGTGAATGGTCTGTTCTCATGGTCGCCACAATGACGCTCGTTCGCGCGGATCTCTATCGGATCTACCGTCTAGTTGCCGCCACCATCGCGTTGTAGTAACCACCCATTGCACAAAGGTGACCACCGCAGCTCGCTTCGACACAGACAGCTGTCGCCACACGCCTATCAAAACAAATGACGCGCACTTCCCACATAAATCAGCGACGTTCCCTCCGCGAGGGCTGAAAACGTGTGTCAAGTGACCTCGCTGTTTAGAATCGTCAGTTACTGTGTCCTGGTAGAGATGTTAGTAGTTTAGTGGTTATTTCGCTACCTGCATTTACTCAGAAAAAATTTCAGAGTCGGGTCTCATTTGGTTGGCAAGCGTGTAAGCAGATGGAAAGGACGAGGCGTGTTGCCCATGCTTCCAAATATTAGGAACATTTCCGAATAACTAGTGAATTGTCGCGGTACACGGAGCAACAACAATTACTGCAAGTCGTACAGAATGTTGGAGAAATTTTTATCGCGCGCGGAGTGAACAAATGCTTACTACCGGAAAGGCTGTCGGACTGAGGAGTGTTAATTGATGCTCCAGATAATCAAGTTACGAAATTACGTATCTCTCTGTTAAGTACAGAAACCAAACCTTCCATCAAGAGCACTACTAGTACGAGTTGGTGCCAGTTGCAAGTTGAAATTTCAGATTAATTTAGGCGGTATGTAACACAAGAAATTAATTGTTTGTATGTGCAACTTATATTGGCTTTGAGGACCTGGAAAGGACATTTGATCTGGCAACAGATGTTCAGAGTGCCGAAGAAAGCATCTCTAAAATACAAATTCGTGCGAGTGATACACAGCTTCTATAAGAACAAAGTGGCTGTGACCAGGAATTTTCGTCAGGAACAAGAACCAAAAATTTGCAAAGGCGTAAGATAAGGATGTGCACCTCCTCCTCTTATACTCAGCATTTACATCCAGGGAGCTGTAGACCAAGTTAGTGAAACCGCTAAGGGGGCAGTTCGATATTAATCGGCAGAAGACAGATGGTAGTCTGTTAGTGTGATCACGGATATGAAAGATCTTGAAAAGGTCCTCGGCACAATGGAAAGGATTTTCTGCAGTCAGTATGGTATGAGCATAAACGAGGGAAGACTAAGGTGATGGTATGCAGTGCTGAAGAAGACTACGAACCTTTAAGAATATGAATTGGAAGAGAGGAGCCAGAAATGGTGGAGGAATTTACCTACATGGGGAGCAGAATTACAAGGGATGGTAGAAGCCGGAAAGAAATTGTGAGCAGAATACAACAGGCCAAAATTGCGTTTCATTTGTGGAAGAACTTATTCATCAGGAAGAACATCAGTCTGGAAATAAAAAGACGGGTTATGAAAGCATTTGTTTGGAGTGTGGTCCTATATGAATGTGAAACCTGGACAATTGGAAAACAAGAGAGAAGTCGGCTAAAAGCCCTGGAGATTTGGTGCTATTGAAGGACGATGATGGTCATCACCTAGAGGGAAAGAGTTACCAGTGAATAGGTGCTGAGAACAGTACAGAAAACCAGATCTCTACGGAGACTTATGCAGATAAGAAGAAACAAACACGTAGGATACATTTTGAGACACAATAACATCACTGGAACTATATCAGAAGGTGAAAGAAGCTGAAGAAATGAATTAAAATTCGTGCCACAGCCAGCACTTGAACCGAGGTCTTCCGCGTACTATGCAGATATGCTAACCATTATACCCCCATAGCAGTACGACTAACACCGCTGCATATACTACTCTAGTCCAATGCCCTCCCTAACACAAACTTCAATACACACCGTTAGTTCATTTTTACTTCTTAAATCGTCACTACTGCTGGGGATCTTCGATGTTGGAATAACACCTTAGCTTTGTATGTGATGGGGAAATCCTGCCTGCACCTCCGGCGCAGGTGAGCTATTGATCTGGTGGAATTGCAATTTCCTTGACATGTATGAGTCTCAAATTTATCTTTGATAATGATAGAAGCTGAAGAAATGAATTTAAACTTGTGCACTAGCCAGTACTTGAGCACAGGTTCCCCGCTTACTGGACAGACGACCCGTTTTGGTCTTCTTAGTGACAATTTAAGAAGGGGAAAATGGGCTGAGGGCGTGTTTCGCAGGGAGTTGCCTAGGGTAATCCGTGCAACTATATTAACCATGCTGCTATGGTGGTGTAGAGGTTGGCACATCTGCCTAGTAAGCCGGAGAACTGGCTTGAAGTCCCAACTGTGGTACAAGTTTTAATTCATTTCTTCAGCTTCTATCATTATGAAATATAAATTTGATATTCGTATATGTCAAGGAAATTGTAATTCTATCAGATGAATATCTCAGAAGAAGCTACTGAGGGAAGAATAGCCAGGGACGACAAAGGGTGTCATTCATGTAGCAGATTATGAATGATGTGGGACACACTACATACGCGGAAATAAAGAGGAAGGCAAACAGAAGAAGGGGAATGGCGAACTGCTGCAAGCCAATCTCAGGGATGAACAGTCGCCTTAATCTCTTTGGTATGTGTTTGACAGATAAAGCAGTGCGCCGGCCTGAGTTTCGAATCGGATTTCCCTGCCTTTTACGAATGTGCTTGCAAGTTATGCACTACCCATCCGCAAAGACATCGAATGTTTACCCTCTGTAGAGTATGAGACTTATTTGACAAGAAACTAATGATCCAGACAAGTTCTGAAACAGAAGTAGGTGATAACAGTACACCTCATAAGCGGGGTTTCGAAACGGAATTTTGGGTTTTACGTGCCTTCGAAATCGATTTCATTAGAGACGGAGCACAAGCTTAGATTGTGTCAATGATGGGGAAAGAAATCAGTCGCACTCTTTTAAAATAACCATCCCGGCATTCGCCTGAAGCTATTTAGAGAAATCCGACGCGGGTTTGAACCGGCGTCCTCCCAGATGCGAGTCCCGGGTGCTAACCACTGCGCCACCTCGCTGAGTACTTCGTTTGCCATCGAATTAACTAAGACACACAACCGTGCCACGCGAGCCATTCCAGACGGTAGGTAATTAAACGCGGTAGCTTAGATTAACACACTACGTCTAAAATGGCTCTCTCGATCTTCCCATGCTTTTTGTACCGAATTGGTAAAAAGTGGAAGGATCGGACAGCAGCAGTAAGAGAGAAAGAAAGACCGCGACGGGACTGTTTTGACGACGACGTAACGCCTCTTGCGGGCGCAGAACAGTCTTCGCCATTTTTACGGCCCTTCGCGGGTCATTAACCGCTGCCTGCATCTACCGAGCCTTAAGCGTCCCCACGCTCGTATATTTTACGGCATGTTCTGAGGCATCAAGCGATCACAAATTTAGCATTGGAGGGCAGCGTGGAGGGTAAAAATCGTAGAGGGAGACCAAGAGATGAATACACTAAGCAGATTCAGAAGGATGTAGGTTAAGTAGGTACTGGGAGATGAAGAAGCTTGCACAGGATAGAATAGCATGGAGAGCTGCATCAAACCAGTCTCAGGACTGAAGACCACAACAACCACAACAACTCGCTACAAGACTACATAACTAAACTTATTGTTGAGCTGCTTGAAATAACAATGCGTTGACATACTCTACCTCTGTTACGTCTTGCAGTAATAGTGTTGCTAACAATGATTTTGAGATTTCGTTAACTTGGCAGGGCGCTTTCGTGAAGAATGTGCAGTGACATACTTTTTTATCGGTGAAAAAGAGTAAAATCGGTGAAAGAATAAAATACGCCAGAATAAAATACGCCAGAATTTCGGTCAGGTACGTCCACCAATCAAAATTATGTAATTAAATAAAAATCGCAGTTCCTTTCAGTGCTAGCTATTCCCACAACCTTCGATTTTTGCGATTTCATCTTTCCTTTAGCCTTAAATTACGGTGATCATGGAGTGCTAGGGTGCTTTAATTCCACTAGGTAGATCTTGGCCCTTATGACTTCGTGGAGGAGTCAATGTGGCCCGCGGACTAAAAAGTTTGGAGACCCCTGACCTAATCAAACAATGTCTCCACTGGCGGCGTAAAAATGTGGTGATTAGAGCAGCTTGTGGCATAGCAAAAGGTGCTGCCTAATCTTGTCAAGTATGGTGGACTACCTTGCTGTTTTCTCTTTATCGGGCTCTCGAAATAATCCTAAGATTGGCGACCTAGCTTTCCAGAAAAGTGATTCTGGTTGCTGAATTTAAGGCAATGTTGCAGAACTGCATGTTGAAAGATAACAACACCCGCAATAAGTGTGCAGATTTGACAGTTTGGGCTAAGCCTCAGGATGTCGCCATCATTTCCGTCAGTTTCCGTTACTGGCATAAAATAGAGAAGTGTAGAAATTATTATCACACACTTAGAGGCGGCTTCCCATGCCAAAATAAGGAAACGTAGCGATATTACAGTAACTGTGTTGTTAAGAAGAACAATGCATACATGTCCGAAGGAACAGGCACCGCAGCTACTACAGGCGTTATGCAATACGTGAAATGCCTTCACAGTTGCGAACACGGACAACCATCAGCTGTATAAGGGGATGACGACAGTGAAACATTTGTGCAGAGCCGGGACTCTTGCCAAAGGCTGAGCAGTCTCGTGCGCTATCAGCTACGCTATTTCTTTTTTCCGTCAACTGCTCGTTAACCACTGCGCCATCTCTTCTTCTTTTTTTTTTCTTTAAAGATTACAGGAATGCTGGCCATTATGCCGCTGTTTTTTTATGTGAGTGAATGCGAGGCAGGTGGCGGCAAAGAGGCCAGGGGCCAAGAATTACGAGGCCTGGCCACGATGCCGCCCCCCATGCCCTTCACCCACTCACATTTTTTTGTAATATATCTGTTTTTTTTTATTAGCTTTGAGAAGACTTTCAGCACCAGGCACGCAGAGGCAAAGAGGGCAGGAGTCGAAGATCCGAGGACTGGCCATAATGCCTCCCCCATAGCTGTCACTGAGTGTCTCCATTGTTCCCATGTATTCCCGCATATGCGTTAACTGTAGATCAAACAGAAGTAGTAATGAAGGTAAAATAAATAACAGACTGCCACTTCCAATGACGTGAGTTCCTTGTAGGACATAACTCATAACAGGCGAAAAGGTGGCGGAAAAATCCATAACAAACATTCATTCAAAAACATTTTCACAATTTAAGTTATTATGCATTGGATGGATATGACATCTGTAAGGAAGCCATTTATTTTTCAACAAATGAAAGAAAATTCGGAGCCGCAGAGGTTTTGTCAAATTAGAACAGTTCTCATTTTAGAACCAACATAATAGAAGATTCCAGGAATAAGAAAAGAGAAAGAATAGTATTCTGATAAAATTTTCCACCTCTATGTATCCTACATAAATCAACAGATAAAATTTTTTGAAACCATTCCTTTTATTTGTTATTCTTCTGCAACTTGAAATGATCTTCTGCAGTATAAAACATGTACTCTTCTGAGTTAGAAGTTTTGTTCGTTAACACGTAAAACACAAACTGTCCCAGAAGCCACGAACAACTGTTATTCTTTGCAGACAGGTAACATTTCCAGCCGGAGTGTAAAGCTTCAGTTATCGGAATGTGACTTTCTGCGGTTCTGTTGACAAGTGCTAATTTCTTCCTGATTCTATTTCCACATAAGAGCATGTGCGCTACAGTTTCTACAAGCTGACATTTGTCGTAGCATGGAGATGGCCTCCATTTAATTCTCCATAGTCGTTCGGCTGTGGGTATGGCTTCATTTACGACGTCATACCACACGGCACTGACTCCACTTGGTAGAATTTTATTGTTGATGTTTTTCCAAATGTTTATCCAGTTTTTAGCAGAATATTTTACCTGAATTTGGTTGTGAAGACAATTTCCAGTAATATAATTATAGAGGGTTCTAGTGTTGGTTTGTGCTAGCGGAAGTCTTATATAGCTCGAATCGACACAGTACTTTCGGACGTAATCTAGGCTGGAATCTATATGTGCTACATTAACAGGAGCGTTCCTGTACCCAAGATCTAAGAAGAGGAATGGAAATTTCGTTATGCCTATCTTAGTGGCATGTATTAGTTTAAAAACACGAATTAGAAACAGTGCGTCACATATAGGTTTAACGTCTTCAATTCCAAGTCCCCCGTTGTGCCTCTGAAGAGTCGCCGTGTGGATGGAGACTTTGAAGATGTTTTGTTTGCACACGTTCTAACACGCTGCAACTTGTATTTTTTGTGCGGTGACGCGCGGTATCGGTAAGACTGCTACAACATGATCTACTTTGCTCAGCATGTATGTATTAATAAAGTGAACTTTCTGCACACGATCTAACGGTCTCATGTTATGGTCCTTCAGCAAGGCTCTGATGAAATTAAGTTTCCGCTCCCAACTGTTCATAGCCATGAGCTTGGGATTCGCCCTTAACCACAATCTGAGTTGGAGTCTCTCTTGAGTTATATCCAAGCAGTGCACACTTATTGCCCTACTGTAAGAACCGAGATGCATTATTTTGAATTTTTGAAGATTCAGTTTTGCGCCAGAGGATCGTGAGTACTGGTGTTCCAAACGTCGCTCTTCATCGACCTCACTATTCGAATTTACAATAATGCTTATGTCGCCAGAATAAACTGTCTTAATGTTGAAGCTCTGTAGTCCTCTCAATTTCTGGTGTATTGTCGACAGCAAAGGTTCCACCGCGATCGCATATAATGTCATAGACAGTAGACATTTTGGCGTACCGATTGTTGAACTGGAAATGTTTCAGCCAGTTGTCCATTGATTTTAAACCTTGAAAAAATACCACTGATACATTTACGTATGACAGTCATAAAGTGATCGCTGAAACCCATTTTCTGCATGGTGATGAACAAGAAACCATGATTGATCTTATCAAAAGCTTTATCAAAATCTAGAAACAATAAGGAAAGACTATTGTCACTTAACTAAATAAGGTATCTAGCATTGATCTACCCTTTACTGCAATCGTTTGGTAAGTACCTGGGACATTTTGCAGGAGAGGCTTCATCCTGTTCAGCATGTGACTGAGAATCTTAAAGTCAGCATCGAGTAAGGTGAGTGGTTTTAAATCGTGAATACTCTTTCTGCTTGGTTTTTTAGGAATGATTACAATAAGTAAATATAGGAGGGATCGCTTCGTTAGTTAATAACTCATTGTACATATACGAGGTGTGACAATAAAGTAATGAGACTGATTTTCTTTGCAAGATGGTGCGGTTCTAGGCGCTACAGTCTGGAACCGAGCGACCGCTACGGTCGCAGGTTCGAATCCTGCCTCGGGCATGGATGTGTGTGATGTCCTTAGGTTAGTTAGGTTTAATTACTTCTAAGCTCTAGGCGACTCATGACCTCAGAAGTTAAGTCGCATAGTGCTCAGAGCCATTTGAACCATTTGCAAGATGTGGAAACCCTACAGGCTTGCGTAGGCACAATATCTTTGACCTTGGTCTATAAAGTGCTTCTAGTCCAAATGGCACATCGATGCAACTGCTCAATCTTGAGTTGCACTTTAATAAGTTAACACGTGTTTGTGTTTCTCGTCGCGGAAATGGAACCGCATAATATTGCGCAACGGTATGCCATTTCTTTTTGCGTTAAATTGGGTGAAAACGCGACTACAACTTGCGGTAAGCTTCAGAAGGCTTTTGGAGAGGAGGTTATGTCAAGAGCTCAAGTTTTTCGTTGGCATAAAATGTTTAGTGAAGGCAGAACGGATGTTGAAGATGAAGACCGCAGTGGACGACCATCAACCTCACGGGCGGATGTCAACTTGGCCAGGGTGCGTGAACTCGTACGATCTGATCGAAGATTATCCGTGAAAATGTTTGCAGAAGTACTGAACGTCAATCGAGAAACGGTTCGTCTAATAATAACTGAAGATCTTGGTATGAGAAAGATTTGTGCAAAAATGGTCCCCAAAAATCTCACGCCAGAACAGCGAGAAACATGGAAAAATGTGGCAGCCGATCTGTTAGAGCAAACGGATATCAATCCAGAGTTGTTGAGCCGTGTTATCACTGGCGATGAAAGTTGGTTTTTTCAGTACGATCCAGAAACAAAACGTCAAAGTTCACAATGATGCTCAAAGGGATCACCCAGACCAAAAAAAGCTCGCATGTCAAAGTCAAAAGTGAAATGCATGCTTGTGTGTTTCTTTGATTCCAAGAGATTTGTTCATAAAGAGTGGGTGCCTCCTGCACAAACAGCTAACCAATATTACTACAAAGAAATTTTAGAAAGACTTCGTAAAAGAGTTCTTCGTGTCCGTGCCAACGTTGCTGATAATTGGATTCTGCATCACGATAATGCGCCATCCCATACTGCTCTGTCAGTACAGCAATTATTAACCTCAAAACAAATTTCAGTTCTACCACAGCCACCTTATTCACCAGATATCGCTCCGTGCGACTTTTTTTCTATTTCCAAGAGTCGAAACGGCGGTCAAGGGACACCATTTTCAAACAACACAAATTGTTCAAAAAGCTGTGACGAGGGTCTTGGAGGATATTACAGAAGATGAGTTCCAGAAATGTTACCATCAATGGCAGAAGCACTGGAAAAAGTGTGTGCAATCAGAAGGGAACTACTTTGAAGGAGACAACACTAAGCATGAGTAAAACGGTAAGCAACATTTTTTTTTTCACATCAGTCTCATTACTTTATTGTCGCACCTCGCATGTGAGCTCATTTCCTATTATGCCGCACATGCGTGCATAAAATCCGACCGGGATTCCATCGGGACCAGCTGACTTGTTCCTCGGAGCGTCGTTAATTATGGTTTTTATTTCATCCTGAGTTACATGTTCGATTAGACTGGCATCCTCCTCCTCACGTATTCCCGTCGTAACGTTTGCTAAAAGTTCTTCACTGTCCCGTCTATCTACACTCCTGGAAATGGAAAAAAGAACACATTGAAACCGGTGTGTCAGACCCACCATACTTGCTCCGGACACTGCGAGAGGGCTGTACAAGCAATGATCACACGCACGGCACAGCGGACACACCAGGAACCGCGGTGTTGGCCGTCGAATGGCGCTAGCTGCGCAGCATTTGTGCACCGCCGCCGTCAGTGTCAGCCAGTTTGCCGTGGCATACGGAGCTCCATCGCAGTCTTTAACACTGGTAGCATGCCGCGACAGCGTGGACGTGAACCGTATGTGCAGTTGACAGACTTTGAGCGAGGGCGTATAGTGGGCATGCGGGAGGCCGGGTGGACGTACCGCCGAATTGCTCAACACGTGGGGCGTGAGGTCTCCACAGTACATCGATGTTGTCGCCAGTGGTCGGCGGAAGGTGCACGTGCCCGTCGACCTGGGACCGGACCGCAGCGACGCACGGATGCACGCCAAGACCGTAGGATCCTACGCAGTGCCGTAGGGGACCGCACCGCCACTTCCCAGCAAATTAGGGACACTGTTGCTCCTGGGGTATCGGCGAGGACCATTCGCAACCGTCTCCATGAAGCTGGGCTACGGTCCCGCACACCGTTAGGCCGTCTTCCGCTCACGCCCAAACATCGTGCAGCCCGCCTCCAGTGGTGTCGCGACAGGCGTGAATGGAGGGACGAATGGAGACGTGTCGTCTTCAGCGATGAGAGTCGCTTCTGCCTTGGTGCCAATGATGGTCGTATGCGTGTTTGGCGCCGTGCAGGTGAGCGCCACAATCAGGACTGCATACGACCGAGGCACACAGGGCCAACACCTGGCATCATGGTGTGGGGAGCGATCTCCTACACTGGCCATACACCACTGGTGATCGTCGAGGGGACACTGAATAGTGCACGGTACATCCAAACCGTCATCGAACCCATCGTTCTACCATTCCTAGGCCGGCAAGGGAACTTGCTGTTCCAACAGGACAATGCACGTCCGCATGTATCCCGTGCCACCCAACGTGCTCTAGAAGGTGTAAGTCAACTACCCTGGCCAGCAAGATCTCCGGATCTGTCCCCCATTGAGCATGTTTGGGACTGGATGAAGCGTCGTCTCACGCGGTCTGCACGTCCAGCACGAACGCTGGTCCAACTGAGGCGCCAGGTGGAAATGGCATGGCAAGCCGTTCCACAGGACTACATCCAGCATCTCTACGATCGTCTCCATGGGAGAATAGCAGCCTGCATTGCTGCGAAAGGTGGATATACACTGTACTAGTGCCGACATTGTGCATGCTCTGTTGCCTGTGTCTATGTGCTTGTGGTTCTGTCAGTGTGATCATGTGATGTATCTGACCCCAGGAATGTGTCAATAAAGTTTCCCCTTCCTGGGACAATGAATTCACGGTGTTCTTATTTCAATTTCCAGGAGTGTATTTCCATTCCCGCGTAGAGATCACTATAATACTTCGCCACATATTGTTTTATGGCGGTCTGAGTAGTGTACTCTCCTCCATAATCGACCGCCATCGCGGTTATTATTCTCTGTTTCCCTCTATGTGTTTCCCTTATTACTTGGTATAACAATGTACGTTCCTGCATAAGGTCGTCCTTGCCTCGACATCGCGTATACACCCCATCCAGACATTGTTGGTCTAGGGCGGTTATTTTCGACTTAAAGCGTTTCAGTTTGAGTATGTTTGCCGAAAGGCCATTTGGTGATAGAGGTCTCGCAAACAGAAGTAATACTCTGCCGTTTGTTTGCGCCAGTGTGCTTGGGCTTTTGCGTACTGTATAATGCATTTACGAAGTACGGGTTTTGCATATTCGGTCCACCAAATGATCCGCTCCCGATACATCGTTTGGGAGCGTAAGCATTTGTGCCACGTCTGTCTAATCTGTTGCTTAAGTTCAGCATCCTGCAATAGTGAGACGTAAGTTGCCATACCCCACGACCACGAAAAGTTTTTTGTCGGGTATATCTGAAAGAAATATGGTATGCACAATTTTCGGGCCGGCCGGTGTGGCCGAGCGGTTCTAGGCGCCTGTGTTGTTAAGAAGTACTATGAAAGGCATGTCCGAAGGAACATTGCGTAGTACTTCTTAAGAACACAGGCACTGCAATATCGTATTTTTCTGCCGTACCAGGCAGAGACTTTCAATTAAAATGTCTGCCCTTTCCGGCAATTACATAATACACTAGACTCTCGCTAATCCGGCCACGGTGTGGCCGTGCGGTTAAAGGCGCTTCAGTCGGGAACCGCGTGACCGCTACGGTCGCAGGTTCGAATCCTGCCTCGGGCATGGATGTGTGTGATGTCCTTAGGTTAGTTAGGTTTAATTAATTCTAAGTTCTAGGCGACTGATGACCTCAGAAGTCGCATAGTGCTCAGAGCCATTTTTTTAATCCGGCCATTCCTGGCACATATGAGTGCCGGATCTGCGGAAGTGCTGGATTATTGAGTGTCTGAAAGTTATTTTATTCATTTATTGTTTTTCATTAATTTTGAAAACGTAGGGGATATAGTGTACTGTACATTATTAAACCGAAGGATACAATTTTAAAACATAGAGGATGTAGTTTTATTAAATCCGAAAATACATTAATTTTCAAAGAAAACTTAGTGAATACTGTACATAATTATACAATCGATACACTCACTATGAAACATGTCCCTAATTTTTTAACTGTCGCAATGATGATACGTGACGGTGGCATGCTTTATCGCGCAACCGGTTTACAAGCATTTACATCGGTACTGCACGTAATGTGGTTGTATCATAATGTACTCCAGGAAGACCTCGGGAGCTTCAGCACCAACAGTGTGAGAAATCTTCATACTCTCTCCTCCCGTGTCTTCTTCATCACCTTCATCGTTACTTTCTTACACGCCTTTGATTATTTCTTCATCTGTTAAGGTTTGGTCCGTATCACAATTTTCCTCATTCAGCCACTTCTGTTTTCCCAACTCACTATCCATTTGTGTTGAGTACTGTCGAATATCTTCTTTCTTTTTGATGTCATACATAGTTGCTCGTCCAACATTGAACTCAGCAGCAATGGCTTTCTGCGAAGAACCTCGATTTAACTTATCTAAAATTTCGCGTTCTGCTTGAGGTCTAGCGTAACGTGTTTCCTTTTAGGAGACATGATTCCGAACTGTAAAGAAAGCTACAATTTCAAATACACTATATAAAGCATTGTTTAACTAAGCATTGTTGCGCACGATAATTCAATGTGCACGTGTTTTTGGATGTGCGCCGTATTACTGAGAGGCTGCACTACTGACGGCCGGATTAGCAGGAGTATAGTATATGTGTACGAATACAGGATGTGATCCAACAACGGCGACATTTGGAAATTTGGGTCTGGCCGTAACTCGTGCACGGATATCAAAGCGGTTAAGGCGACTAATCGCGTAATGCGTGAAATTCGGATTCGATCCCAGGTCTAACAAAAATTTTCATTATCGTCATTCCGTTATACAGCTGATGGCTGTTCATACTCGACAACTGCGAATACATTTCATATATAAAGTAAGGAAAGACTGTGCGCAGTCAGGTAGGTTGTCTTTGTAGATGCAAGTTGCAAAGCGACACGAAACGGAACGAGTGTGTGAGGCCGCTGTAGGGAAGGCCAACGGTCGACTTCGGTTTATCGGCAGAATTCTTGGAAAGTGTAGCACGTCGATAAAGGGTAACGAGTACAGAGCACTTGTGCGGCCTGCTGTTGAGTGTTCGGGCTTTCCGCCAGGTCTTACTAAACGACGACGTCAAAACAATTTGGAGGAGAGTTGCTAGGCTAGTTACTGACAGGTTCGATCAACACGGGAGTACTGCGGACATGCTCCGCGAACTCAAATGGAACTCCCGCGAGGGAAGACGATGTTCTTTTCGCGAAACACAGTTGAGAAAGACAGACTACAGGACGATTCTACTGCCACCGAGGTATATCTGGTGTAATGACGGCGAAGATAAGATAAATCAAGGCTCATACGGAAATAACACACCGTCGTCTTTCCTTCGCTCCATCTGCGAGCGGAATAGAAAAGGGAATGACGACTAATAGGAGTGATACGAGGTACCTTCCGCCCTGAACCGTACTGTAACTTCATGTAGATACAGATAGTGCCGAATACTTCACCAAAAACCGTGCTCGATTCACGTTGAGTTAGTTACCGGCGGTGGGCTGCATCGCAGGCAGCAGTCAGGACCGCTGACCATCCACAGAGCTGAGGCTGTGGACGATGTTCCGACAAGTCGAGACGTTGAGCCCAAGTTATCCTGACGGCACTCCGGATCAGTACTTACGAAAAGTCTCACTGGGCTACCGAGACAGTGAATACTCTTAATTCGACCGAACTGCGGTCTCTGCTTCACATCTTCTCTCTCTACCAGTCCAGAAAAAGAGATGCCTGAGAAATTCTGTTCTCTACACGAACTCCAAAAAAATTAACACCCGCCGACCCCACTGAGTTACATGTCTGCTTATAGCGGCCGGTCGCGGATCTTAGCGCCAATCACAAATGTACAGATCACTGAGACGTGGGACTTAGAGAAGGCAGGAAAAGGTATGGACGGGGCCTAATCAGTTACCGTTGGTTGCACAGTAAACACGTACACTTTTTTAAGGAAATACTTTAAAACAATCATTTAAAAAAAATTGACTGCAACACAAGCTACACTGACGGCTGAAGGCCTTATCAAGAAGAATTCAAATTATTTGTCAGCCGAAGGCCACAAGCAATAGGAATAATTTAAACAAAATATTATTTTTGAACAATTGACACAATCAGACCAAATAAAGAAGGGAGTGATCCACAGACAGTGTTCCAAGGATCGACCAGAAAAAAAAAAAAAATCCCTACAGCTGCGTAAGCGTTAAGACAGGCAGCCAAGGGTTATGCTCACTTAACGGGATGGCAACTCAAACTAGAGACAACTTAAACGCCGACCAGCACACTTGCAAAATCCACCTAGATGCGATAGCCAAAACCACGATAGAATAACAGTTAACGTCGTCAAATGACAAGCATTTAATTACACAAGTTGGCTCCACCAAATCCTATTACGCAGACAGGGTTAAGACCAAACTGCCTATTCAAAATCTGACTAGATGCACATGGAACCGCAAAAGACAATTCCACAAACAAACAACACTAAAACAGTCACTATACAGCCACAAGACGAATTGCACGTAGAAATGAACGTTAAGAACACAGAAACGGTCGAAAGACCTGATACACGCCGTCCACTGAGACGACCGACCGAACGACCAATCAACGTGGTAATCAAGTCAGGCAAGGGAAACGTCGGAGTATAAAACCGCCAACTGACAGCTTGATGGCATGAGGCCACTTCGACGGACGGACGCACACACAAGTGAAAGTTGCACTACTCGAATATAACAATCCATTCAGCTTAAACTCGCTGAATCCGGACCTCGGCGTGGTCGTGCACTCTCGCGACCACACCCTTCCATCGGGCAGTGCCTATATCTCGCCAGCTCCCTCGGCGAGTACTGGCGCTGCCGGACCTCACTCCTGCTCCGTCCCCACTCTACTGAACTCCGGTACACGACGACCGGGAAATACTAGAGGTCGCTCCAAAGATAGTACCACAGTACTCGATATCGATAAACGACGCTGCTGCCACTCACGGACAGACAAAGCGAAGAAACGTAGTGGCGCCAGTGAACGCACTAAGAATACGAGAGGTCACAATCCGAATACACGACGCCAACCTGTCAACAGCACAAACGCCAGCCGGAGCACGGCTCAATCACGGCAGACCACTCCTACAAAACATCACGAAAAATCTTGTTGCAATTGAAAGGCTTGCAGCCAAAAATTAGTGGCGCCTTGTAACGTCAGCAAGCATCAACAACTGGGCGCCAATCAGCTTGCTCTTGTAAAATGCACGCGGGAAGACCGCTGAGAGGGAAGCGCAACCGACATAGCAAAATACTGTTCCTCCGTGAGGCGCTAGCTTGGGAGACACGCCACTGTCACCAAACCGCGATTTTGAGAACGCAACGATACAATGCCCGGCTGCACCGTCTCAGGCGCCATGTCATCGCGCTGGCGGGTTCCATGCAGCCCTCGTTGCCTTCACTCAGGCCGAGAGAAAGACGAAGGCGCTTTTGAAAGAGAGGCTCCAAGGAAGGCAACAAGCCAGTCTCTCCTTGCGTAGCTGCAGTCCTGCAACACCCACACCACATATAAAGTTTGAATTTGTGTACAAATGGCTCAAATGGCTCTGAGCACTATGGGACTTAACTTCTGAGGTCACCAGTCCCCTAGAACTTAGAACTACTTAAACCTAACTAACCTAAGGACATCACACACATCCATGCCCGAGGTAGGATTCGAACCTGCGATCGTAGCGGTCGCGCGGTTCCAGTCTGTAGCGCCTAGAACCGCTCGGCCACACCGGCCGGCATTTGTGTACAAATCCAACACATTTCCTATAATATACTTTCCAATTGCAAATCATTTTACCCTGACATTCGTCCAAGCGATCAAAGCCCATCTTCTGACAGGACTGTGTGTGCCAGCTGAAAGACAGTTTTCGAGGTCTTGACCATATGGTACATGCTAATGAATTTTATCCACTGCATTGTCTGTGCAGCAATGGACATTGTCATTTAAAGAAACGAACGAGCCACCAGTGGTGTCTGCGTCTAGCGGAACAAGCTTTCAGTAATATATCCTACAAAGTTTTCGGGGAATGGTGTCAGTCAACCTGGAGGTATGTATGTTGTCAATGCTGATTCCTGCACATGCCGTAAGTACGAAATTGCGAGAAAAGTGGAGAGACGTTAGAAGGTGTACCCTCGACCAGTGGGTTTTAAACACACACCTACCGATACTGATGTAGATTCTGCCTCTTTTCCTCAAACACTTGAGGTGCTTGCAGGTTCGTTGCCTTGCAAGGGACAGCTGATTTGCTAATCCAGTCTAATCAAAAACGTTCAAACGTGTGTGAAATCTTATGGGACTTAACTACTAAGGTCATCAGTCCCCAAGCTTACACACTGCTTAATCTAAATTATCCAAAGGACATACACACACGCCCATGCCCGAGGGAGGACTCGAACCTCCGCCGAGACCAGCCGCACAGTCCATCCAGTCTAATCCAGCTCTCCACTGGCAGAGAGCTGGATGTTGACCGGGTATTTAACTCTAATTACAAAAAAAATTGTGAATGCGAATATCTTATCATCAGCTGTATTAGGTATACATATAGTATCTATTAGTGACATACGAAAATTTTGGTCGATCCGGGCTTATCGCGAGTGATCACTTTAACCACTTAGCTTATTCGTGCATGCCCTCCGGACCAAACTAAACTTCCGTACGTCACACTGCCTACGTCCCTATTCTGTAGTCGCCTATATTCAATACTTAATGTTTGCAGTTTTGCTCTGTATTCCCCCATCGGTGCATTGTCTGTGCAGCAATGGACATTGTCATTTAAAGAAACGAACGAGCCACCAGTGGTGTCTGCGTCTAGCGGAACAAGCTTTCAGTAATATATCCTACAAAGTTTTCGGGGAATGGTGTCAGTCAACCTGGAGGTATGTATGTTGTCAATGCTGATTCCTGCACATGCCGTAAGTACGAAATTGCGAGAAAAGTGGAGAGACGTTAGAAGGTGTACCCTCGACCAGTGGGTTTTAAACACACACCTACCGATACTGATGTAGATTCTGCCTCTTTTCCTCAAACACTTGAGGTGCTTGCAGGTTCGTTGCCTTGCAAGGGACAGCTGATTTGCTAATCCAGTCTAATCAAAAACGTTCAAACGTGTGTGAAATCTTATGGGACTTAACTACTAAGGTCATCAGTCCCCAAGCTTACACACTGCTTAATCTAAATTATCCAAAGGACATACACACACGCCCATGCCCGAGGGAGGACTCGAACCTCCGCCGAGACCAGCCGCACAGTCCATCCAGTCTAATCCAGCTCTCCACTGGCAGAGAGCTGGATGTTGACCGGGTATTTAACTCTAATTACAAAAAAAATTGTGAATGCGAATATCTTATCATCAGCTGTATTAGGTATACATATAGTATCTATTAGTGACATACGAAAATTTTGGTCGATCCGGGCTTATCGCGAGTGATCACTTTAACCACTTAGCTTATTCGTGCATGCCCTCCGGACCAAACTAAACTTCCGTACGTCACACTGCCTACGTCCCTATTCTGTAGTCGCCTATATTCAATACTTAATGTTTGCAGTTTTGCTCTGTATTCCCCCATCGGTGAGAACTGGACTATGAGTAAGCAAGGCCCATAATGTTATTGTCTTGGGCCCGCTGCCGCACCTAATATGTCTGGATGAACAGACATTAATGATGGGGCTGGCGCAAGATGATCAGCTAAAACATTATGACCACCGACCTACAATCCATGTAAACAGCTCCAGGTGATAGCAGCGTCACCTGGCGCGGAATGATTGCTAGTCAGACACACGCACGGTGCATGTAGTACCAGTGAGCGTGCTGTCCGTATGTAGAATGTGAAGGCACGCGATCTATCTGAGTTTGACCCAGGGATGATTGTGACGGCCCGGAGGCTCGGCACGAGGATTTCGGAAGCTGCACGACTTGTCCGATGTTCGAGGAGTTCCGTGGTGAGGTCTCCAAAACGTGGCGAAACAAAGGTGAAACCACTTCCAGACGTCGTGCAGTTGGGCGACCATCGGTCGTTACAGATGCCGGACGCCGTACGCTGGGCTGACTGGTAAAAGAGGACAGGCGGCGAACTAACATCAGACTTTAATGTTTGGTAGAACACACACTGTACCGAACACTCCTAACGATGGACCTCTGCAGCCGAAAACCCATGCGTGTGCCAATGTTAACACCACGACATCCACAACTACTACTGAAATCGGCCCATGACCATCGGGACTGGACGTTGGCGCAGTGGCAGAGCACTGCATAGTCTGACGAACGCCGATATCCTCTTCAACATGCCGAAAGAAGGGCGCGAATCCGTCGTCTTCCAGGGGAACAGCTCCTCGACACGTGCATTGCGGGACGGCGTCGGCTCCATTATGCTCTGGAGAACATTCACGTGAGCATCGATGGGTGCCGTGGAGCTCGTGCAAGGCATCATGATGGCCAAAGAGTATCGTAACTAGTTGCAGATCACGTACAGCCCTTCATGAAGATCATGTTTCCCGACGGCAGTGGCATTTTTCAGTAAGATAATACGCCATTGCAAGTGGCCAGGACTGTGACGGAGTGGTTCGGGGAAAACAGTGGCGAGTTTCTATTGATGTAATGGACCCCCGACTCGCCAGATCTGAACCCGATCGAACACATCGCAGATGTGATTGAACGTGGCACCAGAGCCCGTCGCCCCCCTCCCGGGAATTTATGGGAATTACGTGACTTATGTGTGCAGATGCGGTGCCAACTCCCTTCAGCGATCTACATATGCCTCACTGCTTCCATGCAACGACGTGTCGCCGCTGTTATCCGGGACAAAGGTGGACATACCGGTTATTAGGTAGGTGGTCAAAACGTTCTGGCTGATAAATGCTTGGCGCTTTATGTTAGAATACTGTAATCCTGTTATAATTTGATATAAGGATCATCTACAGATGTATCTCTTTAGATGCGAAATCGGTAGTGACTTATTCATGAAAGATTTCTAGAAGCCAGTGCGGAAGATTTTTTTCATTATGTAGAATTCTGGCTGCAGTTGATGACCATTAAAATAATACCTTCTGTTGAGGTTACGAGGGGGGGGGGGGGGGTTATAAAGACGAAGCGACACGGGAAGCTGGACAAGAAGACGATTGTGCTCCGTCTACATCTACACCGACACTCCACAGTCCACCGTACGGTGCATGGCGGACGCGGACTGTACCCCGTACCACTACCACTCATTTCTTTTCCTGTTCACTCGCAAATAGAACGAGGGAAAAAGAACTGTCTATATGCCTCCGTACAGGCCCTAATTTCTCGTATCTTACCTTCATCGTCCTTACGCGCAATGTATGTTGGAGGCAGTAGAATCGTTTTGAAGTCAACTTCATACGTCGGTTCTCTAAATTTTCTGAATAGTGTTCCTAGGAAAGAATGTCAGTTTCCCTCCACGGATTTCCATTTGAGTTCCCGAAGCACCTAGGTAACACTTGTATGTTGTTAGAACCTACTGGTAAGAAATGTAGCAGCGCGCCTACTTCTATGTCTTCCTTTGATCCAACCTGGTACGGATCCCAAACACACAATCAGTAGTCTAGAAAGCGTCGTACTAGCGTCCCATATGTGCTCTGCTTTACAGATGAACCGCACTTACCTAAAATTCTCCCAATAAACCGAATTTGACCATTGACATCCCCTACCGCAATCCTCACATCCTCCTTCCATTTCATATCGCCACACGTCGTGAAGCTGGGCACCACCCCTCATTACGGTGACGTCACGGCGTGGGGAGCTTCTGGAATCCCGCCGCCTGTTTGCCTATCACATCGCTACACCCAGATATTTAAACGACGTGACTGTGTCAAGCAGGATACCACTAATGCTGTATCCGAACATCGCTCACCCGCATTCAACTTACATTTTTCTACATTTAGAGCTACCTCACACTAACTAGAAATTTTGTCTACGTCACCTTGTATCCTACTACACTCAATCAACTTCGACACCTTAACGTGTTCCACAGCATCATCAGCAAACTACGGCAGACTGCGGCTCACCCTACCCCCAGATCATTTATGTGTATAAGGAATAACAGTGGTCGTATCACACTTCCCTGTGGCGCCCCAGACGATAACCTTGTCTCTGATGAACGCTCGCCGTCGAGGACAACACAATGGATTCTGCAACTTAAGAGGTCTTTGAGCTACTCACATATCTGTGAACCTGTTCCATAAGCTTGTACCTTCTCTAACAGCCTGGACAACAGTCTAGCTCATTCTGGACCTGCTGCTTCTTTGGACTGTTAAACTTAGCCTCACCCCGCCCCTGTTATTCTCGTAAAGTGGCGTCCAGCGACTTGTTCCTCCTTTCTCGGACAAGAAGGCCATCCCGAATGACGATGAGGTGGCGTTCGAGGTGGAACATCTGCTGAGCAGGCGACTTGCACCACGAAGGTCAAGATGTGTCTCGTTAAAGGATTAATGTGTGGAGGAGGAATGAAAAGTTTGATTTTTTCTAGCGGATAGCTAAAACTTTACCGCCGGCCCTGGTGAAGTACTCGCAATCCTGGCCGCGTGCGTGGGGCGCGGCGCAGCGGCAGCAGAGGCAGGGGGGCCGTTGCGACACCCGTGTTCGGCCGCAGCGCAGCACGCCCACGGTGACGTCACGGCCAGGGGCGCCTCTGGAATCCCGCCGCCTGTTTGCCTACCTGGCGCCGGCCGCCACATTCGCTAGCGAGAGAGAGAGAGAAAGAAAAGGAACGAGGACAAAATAATGGCTTCTGCGAAGGCGCACCTGCTCAGACTTCGCGGTCACAAGCAGCAGTAACAGCTAACACTGCGAGCCTTCCTGATTCGACACCTTTTCCCAGAATTCCTTTCTCTAAGTAAGGACACTTTGTCGCGTCACTGCATAAGCCATCAATGAAATCACAACCACTTACGTAAGCATCATTGGGGCCGTTAACAGTTTCCTCGCTATCAGACTTCTATCCCATAACTGCATTCGGACGCTTTTACTGAACTGCATATACAATACACTCACAGTTTGACCCTAAATGTGAACTTATAAATTGTGAGATCCACTTACATGCAGAAATGGTACTCATTTTACTGCTTCTTAATCGGCCACCTCACAGTAAGAGATGGGTGTAGTTCCTCAACCCCCCTCCCCTGCCCCTCCCGCCCTTGAGCTTTCGTTGAGTTACGCTCTCCAGCCACACGCACCCACTTTGCTGACGCATGATTTCGGACGTCATCCACCCACCTTCCATTAGGCTGTCGTGTTGGTCTCTCCCTATCTGTTGTAGTACAGTAAACAACTTCCATTTGCCTGACCATTACTCACTACAGTCCATGTCTTACTGGCGGCAATGTACAGTTTTCTTTTCCCAGCACACCGCCAACTTGGTTTTGAAAACGCTACTTACCTTACCAAAAGCACCACAGGACAGTACTTACTTCATCTGGTGTATATCCATTCGTCTTGAAACGTGCCAAATACGAAAACCCATCACGTGGTTCTATGACTGCATTATACAGGTTTAGCATTTCTGCCTCTGGATCACGGGGTCTCGGGTTCGATTCCTCGCCGGGTTGGAAATTTTCTCTGCCCGGGGACTGGGTGTTTGTGTTGTCCTCAACATTTCACCTTCATCGTCATCATTCCTGTCAGTAACGAGATTGGACTGTGTAAAAATTGGACTGCGTCAAAATTGGGACTTTGTACGGGCGTTTTTGACCGCGCAGTTGAGCGCCCCGCAAACCAAACATCATCATCATCTTCATCATCACACAGGGTGATCAGGAATATGCTGAAAAGCTTGTGAGGGTATTGCGGTGTAGATGCTGCACAGAAATAACTGTTAAGGAGAAAAAATTCGATACGTTACACCTTTTCCGAGTTAATTAGCAAATTCAAAGGGCCCACAAAATACAATTAGTGTCAGTTCTCATTAAGTAGATAACAGCACACGAGACTGCTCAACCTTTGGCTCGGGATCGATCCTTACTACAGTCCCATGTCCAATTTCTGTGTCGCTCTCTTGTCCAGTTATAGGAAACAAAACGAATATCTTTCGTGACACCGTCCCTGGCCGGCCGCTTGAATTCGCGCGCAACCGCCTGATTGGTTAACTTCAATGCTAATTAACTCGGAAAAGGTGCAACGTACCGAATTTTCTTCTCAGCACAACCTACCCTGCAGCAACTCTTACAAGCTCTTCAGACTGTCCATCACGTGCTTACTCTGAGGCGTGGCGCCTTATATCGCTGCTGTCTAGAGCCTGTGTATCAGGAGAACGATTAATGCCTGCACAATGACAGATGGTCCGAAGCAGGTTGAGTAGAGTACGTAGTTCTAATTTGTGTCTTCTAGAGGACAGCAACAGACAGGTGTAAACAGAAAGAACTATAATGTAGTTTAGAATTTTGACCACGAGAGTTCAGTAGTGCACAGAGACATTCGAGAAACAGGTCAAGAGAATGTTTTTGTGTCTTGTTCTATTTATTTTCTGGTGGCTTTTTTGTTTATTTATGTTTGTACAGATTTTTATATGCTTTTAGTAATGTGAATGATTATTGAATGTGGTCTAAAGTAAATATGTAGATCGTTGTTCTACTGGTGAACGCTGTACGAACTAGAGTGAGAAAGTTTTAAGAGAGTGTGAATGCAGACGACGGGGAAATTTGTATCATAAAATGTTAAGTAAGTTTATGGTAAAAGGAAAGCTAACTCGAGTGCAAATGAAAATAGTTAATAACGTAAAGTATAAACAAAACATCAGAATGTTAAATATTTATTTCGGAAAAAAGTACAGTTCGAAAGTGTGTTATTTGTTGATTGGCTAGTCATGAAAAGCACGAGCTAACGCGGGAAAACAATGTTTTTCTATTGGCCATAAAGAAAACTGACCAATCAGAAAGGAGTATTCTTCGCCCGTCTTTTCTCTTAGAGATACAGAATGCTTACAGCAGTCTACAGGAGTCAGAGCCCAGCCTTTCAATGGTACGGTCTTGTGTGGCATGAGCTTCGGAGGAAGTTATTATTTGCCGGTTTTAGTTGTGCTACGTGTTTCAAAAGTGTTTCAAAGTAGAGGCATATTTATTCCGATGTGGGTTTTTAGAAAGTATGGAATTTTTAAGTAATTTTGCGTATGAGAAAAGACAGTAATTCTGCGTGGCATATTGAGCAGATCGGTGGCTAAAAATTGAGTGCATTAGACACCGATAAACTTAATAGTACGGGGAGCACTTTCATTTAAGAACAATCCGTGTTCGGTTCAAATGGTTCAAATGGCTCTGAGCACTATGCGACTTAACTTCTGAGGTCATCAGTCGCCTAGAACTTAGAATTAATTAAACCTAACTAACCTAACGACATCACACACATCCATGCCCGAGGCAGGATTCGAACCTGCGACCGTAGCGGTTACGCGGTTCCAGACTGAAGCGTCTAGAACCGCACGGCCACCGTGTTTGGTAGTTGTTCAGATTTCGGGAATACATTACCAGAAACTTACTAACGTGAATGAAAGTGTTTGTGCATGACTGCGTTAAGATTAGCATGGGCTTGACAGTGAAGGTGTAAATTATCAAGTTTCAGAATATACCGAAGTTTTGCCAGTGTTTCCACCTTTCTTTCAAAATTAAGACCTTTTCCCGATTCTTGGAATAGTTACGTTGTATGCAGCCTGGTGCGAGTTGCAGTACGGCAGGCTTCTGCTCGGCTTTCCGACCGGCGATCTGCTGCAACGAGTTCACAGGTAGGTGCAGGTAATGGACGAAAGAAAACGCGCCGCCGCAGTACGCCTACATAATGCAGGGTGGTCAGAAAGTCTGAAAAGCTTGTAAGGATTAACTGTTTGTCGGTGGAATTGATACCATCACCGCATGTCACTGGTTCCTGTGTCTGGTGCTACCGTCGGGTAGCGCAACATTCAGAGAAAGTGGAATAACTCTTCGAAATAGTGTATCCGCATGTAGGAAGAAAGGAGACAGACAAAGAGTGATTGCGTTAGTGACGAAATTTAGCAACAAAAATGATGTAGTCCAACATACAAAGCAGCGAATGCAGAATATGTTACCAGAGGAAGAAAGAAATGTTTGAATCCATTGATACAACGATGAACCAATATGAAAGCGTAAACTTCCCGATTTCTTAACTGTTGCTTTGGCCTGTGAGACCATACGCGTTCTTTATCCTCATCCACCAATCATTTCTGGCCCTGGCTTTCATGGCCCGTTCTCCTTTTCTCAGGCCTGTCGCCATCATATCACTGTTGATATCAACTTTCTGTCTTGTCCGTCGCCTTCCTCAGTCCCTTCCGCCTTACATAAATCCTGAAAATACCACCCGTGGTAGTCTTTCCTCTTCCATCCTAATTAGGAATCCTGCCCCCATCAATGTTCTTTTCTTCGTCCTTCGGATAAAATCAGCTTTTGAGTATAGGTCTTCCAGTTCCTGGTTTTTTAATATCCTCAATTCCTGACTGGATGTCTCTCATCGGACCAAATATCTTCCTTCATATCTCTTTCTCGAAGACTAGCAGGTTTTGTTATTCTGTTTTCCTTAATGTAAATTTTTCTGAGTTGTCGAAGGCTACGGGGTGAATTATACTCTTCAGTAGTCTGATCTTAAAACTTTTCGAAACTTCTCTACTGCACAGCACATCTCGCAAGCCAAAATATGATCTATTTACGGCTGCGAGCCTTGCCTTCAACTCAATTTCTGTTCTATTCTCCTGCCTACAACTGGTTTCCAAACATATAATTATGTTTACTCTTTTAAAAATGAATGCATCAACTATCAATGAGGTTTCATCATTGGGTGCTCCGTTCACGACTATGTACTCAGTTTTCTCCTCGTTAATTTGTAACCCTGCTTTAGTTGCAAATTTTCTGTAAGAATATGTCACGAGTTGCAGGTCCTCTTTGGTATTACATATCAGAACAACGTCCGCAAACCGTTTTATTGTCATATTATCCGGTTTTATTACATCTTGATTCAATTTTTGCTGTTCTCTGTCTATCTTTTATCTAACTAAATTAAAAAGTATTGGAGATAATGCGTTTCCTTGTCTAAAACCAGTTCTGACTTCAAAATGTTCTTAAGTTGCTGTAGTGATCTTTGCTCTGCAATAGGTTTTCTCTAAACTCATCTGTACTAGCTTTATTACCTTTTATGAAAACGGGAACTCTTAAAAACATTGATGGTTGTGCCCATGTGCAGGCTATCATAAGCTTTTTTTTTAAACTGCAAAAACCATGTGAATATCAACGTTACGTTTCCATCGTTCGTCGGTTAATTGTCTGAGCACAAAAAGATGATCTGTAGTTGATCTGTTCCTCCTAAAAACATTGTTGATAATCCCCCGTAATTCCTTCTGTAACTCGGATAACTTTTTCAGTAGGCTCTGTATCAGAATTTTTTGGCTCCATTAAAAAGAGTGCAGTCCCTCGGTAGCTATCACATACCAGGGCCGTTCATTTTTAGTCTAGAGCAGATTATGCCCATTTTCCATCGTCATGCAATCTCTAATATTACCAAGCATTCTTTAACAGTTTTGTAATTATTTGGACCAGTATCAGGTCTCCATTCCTTACTAGTCCTACTGCAATTTGATCTTCGGCGAGAGCTTTGTTGTATTTTAGGTTTTTGATTATTTTCCGTATTTCTTCTTCATTGGGGTTCTCTAGTCTGCTGTCTACGGTGTACCGTACATCACATGGAAGAGACTCAGTAGGGTCATCACAGTTTTGTAATGCTGCGAAGTACTCTCCCGTTCTTCTTCAGTGCTATTCATGAGAATTTGTGTCTTTAAAAAATGTTTCTTTTTTCTTATTTTTCTGAGTTACTTTCTTTACTTTTTAGTACATTCGTCTTGTCCCTTGATGGATACAGTCCTCTTTAGATTCTTCATTTAGCTCCTTGTAATATTTCCGTTCCTTCCGCCTTAGTATATTTCCGTTTCCTTCCTTATTCTGCTATATATGTTCTTTAACTCCTGCTCCCTCGTATTTTCTAATCAACTCTTCTTAGCCAATCTTCTCTCTTCAGTTTTTGCTGGCAGTTCCCAACATAATTCCTAAATTCACTCAATATCCCCGATATGTCCTTACAGAAAAACTAGACAATATTATAGAAGCGGAAGTATGAACCCAAAATGGCAAGGCAGTATTCATACCACGAAGTCCATTCATTTCAGCTTACACGTTACTCCATTTTGGACTGATGCAGCAACAGTGGTTGAATGTTGCAAAAATAGAAAGCAGTCTCTGTTGCAATGACGCATTTCGGGCGGTTAGCGCGTCTTCAGGTTTCTTGAACAGCGGGCCGGATTAATCACATTTAAAAGCCATTGATATGATGACGCTAAAGCGAAGACCGCAATTGTCAAATATGGACATTGGAAAGCCAAATCATGGCGATATGCGGTGCGAAGAGAGGTTAGCGATCACAGCCATGAATCATAGTGGAAACAAATACTGCTCCAGATAACGTATATGCTGAAGCCAGTCGGCCACATGGTAGATTGACGCGATAACGAAAATTAGGAAAAGCGCGGAAAGGCAGCGTTAATAGCAAAAAGGGATTACTGAAATTAAGTAAATGCTGGACAGAGCCGATAAAAATGATGGAATAGAATAAAGTAGACTTAAAAATTAAAAAACAGATGAACTAGTGGTGGCATAGAAAATGACTGTTTCAGTAATCTGCCACCTGTTAAGATGGACAGAAATGTCAATCTAAACGAACAGGGAGACAGAGGAGGGGAGGGGGTGACAGGGGAAAGGATAGAATATGGTGAATATATGGAGATAGGGTGAGGTGAATTAACAGACTCGAAGGCCTAAAAAATATTGGGGTAATGGGAAAACTAGGAGACCAAGGCAGAAAACCGAACATGAAGCCTGCAAGATCTCCTCGTTTATAAACTGATATTGTTATTACTCAGCTTAGCCGCAAGTCCGTTGAGGGTGGTATATGTGGGGTACAGTATGACTGGTTAGCATTTCCACCCGGAATTTGCGAGTGTAAGTCGGAACTTCCTTGATCCGCCTTGGTGGGTCGTGTCGGATTTCCTCCTACCTGTGCGCGGTGCACCTAATGTAAATGTCGCCCCGTGCAGATTCTTCATTGGCGCATTGGATGTCTCTGTCGGTGGAAGCTAATTATCTGAAACTGCTGTCGATCAACTTTGGGGCATCTATTTACTCGAAGTTAACATTCAGAATGCCGTAATATCACTTTTATTCCTATTAGATCAATAATGAAACACTCACGTCACAAACTACTCGTAACCGAGAGCATGGCTACCATCGAACAAGACAGGAAGAGCTCTTAACGCCGACTGCCGACTTAAGGCGCGCAGTCCGTATCTCTTACTAGTTTCGTCACAGTTCGTGGATTTCCGATCAAGTTCGTACTTACTAAGATATGCATTTGTTAATGAATGGGTGTGAATTTTAACTAGGCAAAATTATGATAAATAGTTTTAAACATCCAGTGGCTCCTCCTAGTATTCGTGTTGTCATAAATTACTTTAATTATTAAATATAAATAAACAAAATCGGTGACTTTGGCGCCAAGATGGCGGTACTTCCGGTCATGTATATTTCCCAGGCTGACTCTTGTTGCTACGGTCCAGCGCTGAACCCCACCCCACTACACCCGACATATGGTCGCTTCGTCACCTAGCAAGCCAGCGTGGGAAATGCTCTCCGACTCATGGTCGGCTACGGACTAAAGCACTTCCTAACTATCGTAAATACATCAATAAGAGACAATAATTTATTAAAACTGGTAAAAATGTCTTCCTCACGTAAGGGGCACATTACAAGCCACAGAGGTGGGAGGCGAAGCCAGAAAACCGAACACGAAGCCACGATGGTAGAAGGCCAAGGCAGCAGAAGTGAGGAGCAGGCCCAACAAGGAGTGGGGAACTGCGAGTGCGGGCGGATAATGTGCTGACACAGCGCTCTTTTACCTGTGGTGTCGTATTACAGCTGAGACAATTGCACATGTCATATTTCGCTGACGTCAGCATCAGCAATTCCTCAGCTCCAAGGTTATTCCAAGAATCGTGATATCCTGCCGTGTGCCAAGGTCAAGGAGAGGACTCCCTGCCCCCACTGCTCTTCTGAAAATTCTAAAGGAAGCACCCTCTCCTCCCCCCCCCCTTTCTGAGCGCCCCTCTGTATCCCTGCATTTGTGGGAGTGAGGCTCGACTGCACTTCATTTTCAACTGACGTCAGTACTCTACAGCCTCCCCGTGCCCCTGCGCTCCCTCGCGCCCTGCACTTCCACTTCTGCTTTGCTGCTATATTTGCACTGCTAACTTTCAAAATTCGCTTGAGGACTGACCCTCCAGTCCTCACACTGGTATTTTTTACTGTATTGTCATTTTATCCCCCCCCCCCCCCAGCTCCATATGGGCAGGGAGGGGTGAACGTGGGCTGTCAGCGATACAGATGACCCGCTCTTCAGCCAACAGCCAACAGACAATAAAAAAGTAAAGTAGATGAAAAAATAAGAAACTGATATCGGATGTACATACATTGAATTCAAAACGGTGATGAAGCATCCTTGGCGGAGGGGGGGGGGGGGGGGTAAACGGGTGCAGAAAGCGAGGTGGAGAGCATTGCGTTAGAGGGATTTACAGAACTTTGCATAGCAACATATTGGTAACGTTGATTTAAAACTATATATCACTCGTGATGGAATACTGGATCGAATAGATGGCATATTTCTGTATAAATATTTAAAAATCAACATTGACATATAAAATATAGATAACGAAATAGAAATTATTATTTGTTGAAAATGAGTTGTTTACCATAAACATTTTCCCACACGCTCATTTTCACATCCTTCTTGCTCCAGTCACCAGCAGACGGCTGCTCTGAAAAATTGGTATTTCTCTATCAATAATTGAAACCCTACATCTGTGTATAAGATAAACATTACGAATTAGGAATTCGTATTTGTTGAACATGCGTTTTACCTTAAATACCATCCTACAAACCCACAAAACGCGAAATCCTAGCCCCTTCAGTCACCAGCAGATGGCTGCAGTATTTAAATCGGTCACAAAGTTCGGGCATAGTGTCACACAAATAGACGGCTCCAATAACAATTAAAAAACGCAATAGATCGTAAGTTAATCTACATCTAAGATGATTCAAATATTCTGACTCGTGCTTTCTTTTACACTGCAGACTTTTTTGCGATATTCTGACATCCAACAAGGTTTCTCCATGCATTAACCTCTACTAGCTACGTAAACTTCTCATTTTTCGTGCTGCTAGCGTACTCTGCGGACATTTTAGAAAATTTGCAATGCCCAGAATGCTCCAAACGTTCTCAAGTGGGGAGAAATCCGGCAACCTTACTGGCCAAGGTAGTGTTTGTCAAGCATGAAAGCATCAGAAACTCTCGCCGTGTGCAGACAGGCATTATCTTACTGAAATGCAAGCCCAGGATGACTTTCCATGAAGGGCAACAGAAGGGGGGGTAGAGTATCGTCGACGTGCCGCTGTGTTGTACGAGTACCGCGGATGACAACCAAAGTAGTCCTGTTATGAAAGGAAATGGCACCCCAGATCATCACACCTGGTTGTCGAAGCGCATGGGGGGCGACAATCAGTTGGTATTCCATTGTTGTTCGAGCGTCTCCAGACGCGTCTTCGCTGGTCATCACTGAAGACAATTCAACTACAGTCAGAGAGATTCCAAGCCGAAGACGTGTCTGGAGAACAGCGGTGGTGTAACAACCTGACTTTCGCCCGCCATACAGCCCAAAAACCAGGACCGATGACCTGGGATGACATTTCATTTCATAGCAGGACCCCTTTGGTTATCATTCGCGGCACTCTTACTGCACAGCAGTACGTAGGCGATATTCTACGCCCCGTTTGTTGCCCTTCATAACAAGCCATCCTGGGATTACATTTCAGCAAAATAATGCCTGCCCGCAGATGGTGAGAGTTTTTACTGCTTGTCTTCGTGCTTGCCAAATCCTACCTTGATCAGCAAGGTCACCGGATCTCTCCTCAGTTGAGAATGTTTGGCGTAGGACAGATTTTGGCATGACATCCCTCAGGAGGACATCCAACAACTCCTTCAATCAACGTCAACCCGAATACATGCTTGCATACGTAACAGAGCTAAACCAACGCGTTGTTGATTTGCTCAATTTGTGAAGCTCTTTCTCCCAATAAATGATCCAATTCTTCTGAAATTGTAATCACATGTTTGTCTGTACATGTACATTACAGCTACCGATTTCAACCCCATTCGAATAATTCTTTCGTGGTGCTTCCTTTTTTTTTTTGTTTTGTCTTGCAGTGTACTTTGAATTAGCTAGATGCTGTACAAATGAGGTGATTAATTGCACATTTTACCACTTCGGAAAACAAACAGAGAAAAAGACTAAGAAGAGCGGGCTCTTTTCATCTGTTTTCTTGCTATGTCCTTTTCGACGTTGGTTATACAATATTTTAATCTTGTTTTTAATTGATTTTCAGTTTTACTTTCTAACTGGCTCTATTAAGTTACTTCAATCGTTGCTGTAGTATATGTGTGCTGGATTGGAACAGTGCAACGAAACGTGCTCACTTCCGATAGAACTCGGAGGATCTACGCTTCGCTCATGGACTGTCGGGAGCAGACCGATAAATATAACACTTTTCCCTGCATGACTCCTCTCTCGCTTCTGTATGCCTCTCTCACCCGATCAGTTTTTGAAGCTTGCTGACAGACGTTGTTCCAGCGCATCATTCGCGTTTTGGTCAGGAAAGCGATAAATGCTCTCGGTCACATCGTGGGGTGGGTTGTGGAGAGCAGACGTACATGTAAGTGCAGATGTGAATTATGGCTCAGAATACCGCCTAGGAATTGTTTCCGGAAATAATATGCACGCGATCTCCCTGTTTGTTTCTTAGCTAGCAAACTTTGGATGGCATAAGCGGAATCATACAGGCGCCCGTGAGCCATGCTCGGGTAGCTCAGCTGGTAAGAAAGTCGTAATTCTGCAAGTCACAGATGAATTAGAACACACGGCGCACGCACACGTCTTTCTGCTTAGAGAAAGCTAGGTAACTTGAAGAGCGCAGCTAGAGAGGCATAGCTCATAAATCAAAGTGAATGAAAATTTCTTCCTCACTCTCATTTAAGAGACAGGTAGTTATCGGGAAGATAAAGGAACGCCGGAAAGGGTGACGAAGTTTCCTTCCTCCGCCAGACTCGGCACAGGCTATCTTCGAAGTAAGTAAGCAGTGTGTGAGGTTTTCATATTTCTGCCATTCTAAGTAACTGACCTTCACTGTACAGGAACAAAGATGCATGAGCGCGCTGCACGGGTAGTGTATAAGATCCTTGACTCTGTGTTGAATGTAATCTGTGGTGCGCTTGGTCGCTAGTTAGTTGTGGAGCGCTGGGACATTCTTAAAAATTCAAATGGCTCTGAGCACTATGGGACTTAACATCTGTGGTCATCAGTCCCCTAGAACTTAGAACTACTTAAACCTAACTAACCTAAGGACATCGCACACATCCATGCCCGAGGCAGGATTCGAACCTGCGACCGTAGCGGTCACGCGGTTCCAGACTGAAACGCCTAGAACCGCACGGCCACACCGGCCGGCGGACATTCTTATTTGAGGCATTGGAGCTATTGCGTTCTTAGAGAATGACATCTGATATTTTTGAATCTGAGAGAAATTATCTGGGATACTTATTATGGAGATGAAAACTTGTTTATAGAGCTATTTTACGGTGGAAAAGATTTTCTGAGAAATATTTCAAGATAACCCATGGACACGCACGAATGAAATGTTTGTCGGAATTATCAATGAAAGGAAATCTTTGTCCTTTAGATAACTAACAATATTCATGATTTGTGTTAGTTTGATCTCCTTGTTTTCATTGTCACAAATCACGCAATTGGTTGAAATGTCTGTAATGAGAGAATTCAGTAATTGTTAGAGTCGTCTTATGTTGTACAGTCTTTTTTGACAATGATCGGAATTTTATTTTTCTAGAACGCTTTTATTTAAAGTAAAACCTTCCTCCATCATTATTAGTAAAGTTTAAAATATTTTGTCGTGTTTGTATTGCGCATTACACCACACGCAGTCACAGATTGTTTCTGATAAGAAAAGAAAAATTTAGAGTAGATTATTTTCATTTAGCTGTTGAATTTGCTGATTTCAATTTCTTTCGACAACATAGGTATACCAGAGACAAAACTGCATTCTGAGAAAGAGGTAAGTTACCCTTCTTTCAAGGGAGATCTCACTTTGGAGCCTTGTGAACAAACAGTACGTCGTCAGAATTCTCAGGTGTGTACTAAGTGACCAGATTATCTTACAGCGAAAAGTTAAGGTAATATTAAGCAGTTATTTTCTTCCGTGTTCAGCAATATTTTATTTCGTGCATATTCAAGTCAGACATTGCACTTCATGTTACGTAACTTTCATAATGTACTCCAGTATTGTGTATCAGTTAAATAGTTTTCACTGAGGACATGATTAATTTTTTTGGCATCTAATCAGATTGATTTTCATTATTTCATTGCTCAGTAGTGGAATACTATATCTAAAATACATGTTACATGAAGAGAAAGTTTTGAAAAAAGAATATTCAGTACTTCATAGAAAGCTTACAAGCGGTACTCTATGACGAGGTGATTAACAGACGAAGCACTCGGTCGAATAGGAAGAGGATGTGGAAACAAATAGGCAGCAGTCCTTTCAAATGGATCCTCCCACTATTTGCTTCGGTAGAGCTAGGTAAATTACAGAAAATATAAACATCTATGGCGTTTTCTATTTTTTAGACAACATTAAACGTGACTTTACAGGGGGCTCTAGAGTGAGGAATGAACATGTCCTGCAACAGGTCGACGAGAAAAAAAATGCGTGACAGAGAAGGGAGAGAATGGTCGGGTGCGTGCTGTGGCGCGAATCGTTGCTCTGAACTACAGCTGAAGGAATGGAAGACGGAAGCAGTACGAGTGTTTGAGGCAGATCGATGACGGTCTGGGACGCTTCACCCATGCTGAAAACAAGGACTGCGTTGGAGACGGAGGGGTGGTTGAATTCGCTGATGGGAGCCGATGAAGCCTCAGGTACGCCTGTATCAGAAATGCAGGCTGTTGCTTCAGTGCAAAGTTTCCCGAACACGAGTACGTCATGTTAACCACTGTGCCACCTAGCTCAGTCTAATAACTCCAGGAAGTCCTGCGAGAGTGGGACGTACGTGTTGCGTGTGGGTGAGGGGAGAGGAGGTGTGGAGGTGGAGGTTCCCTGAATCCTTGGCGAACGCAAGAGGTCGCAGCAGCTCTTGGAACAGTTACCAGCGCCAAGAACTTGCAGCGGTTTGATTAACAATTTTCCAGTACCTGGGAAGTTTCTAGTCCTGTTAAAGTACGCCATATTTTAACGGCGAACATACTCATTTGCTTCAGCGGCGCACTTGCGGCATGGACACGCATTGTGTACAAGTAGTTTACTCACACGTACGGTGACATCTTTCATCCAGACATTTACGAAGTTCACACAGTCCGTTAGCATGAGCGCTGTTTCTGGCTTCTGGCCTAAGTGGGTTACTGTCAGGTAACAAAATCAAATGTTCCGATTTCAGCCGACGGTCCATTGTAGGATTCTGGTCGCTTGTTTCACATTTGGTAATGATTTAGACCGCAGGTCTCTCTATAACTGGCTGGATAAGTCAGCTCAAAGCCCACAGAAACCCAAGGCACGCCATCTCCAACAGAACCGGGCCTAGAAATGGATTACAGTTCGAAGACACTGCAATCTTTTTTCAGTCTGCTTATGAACTTCTCGGCGATTTTTCGTCGTCGTCGTTAAGCGACTTTATCTTCCTTCCTGCTGGACATCATTTTTGTGGCTTGTGAGTCCGACCCACCAGCCGAGTGTTGGTGAATGTCACGAAAGTGCTCATGAGTCTGTGGCCCCGCTGACAAAGAACTGATAGAGGGTAAGTGATTCGCTGGCACTAGCGGAGAGCGCACTTACTGTACCTAAAACCGAAAATATCGCGCAGTAAACATTTGTCGACACAGCACGTGGTACGCTACGCACACAATCACAGCGTCATTGAGGACACACAGGTCGTCGCGAGGAAATCCCAGTACAAGCTGCTAACCTCGCTCAGCCAGCACAGTCCGTTATTGTCGAGGTCAGCTGAGCACACTGTAGCAAGGATGAGAGTAGCGGAGAGATGGCAACCAAAATACAATGTAAATAGTTTATTACGGCGGCAGCCGACAGAGGCAAAAGGTGAGATGTGCGCTCTAATGATCATGCTACGCATAATCCTTATTTTGTTAACTTTGAGATGCAGTACTAATCTTTCGGCATTTACTGTTACACTCATTTTTGTACCTGTCACTTTGTCTTATCTTTCGTGAATTTACTTAGTTATATTATTTACTTCTGAGGGACCTTACACACTGTTTAGCAGGACCACCGGCTGCTTCTAGCGGTCTCTGATGTAGGTGGGCCTGCCAAACTGGAGGGACGAATGGGATCGTGGGCCCCCTCGATTGCCTGCAGAACTGTTCGTCGTTTTTTTGTATCTATCGAGGACTAGCAGTTCTTCGGCGCTTCCAGGCATGTACCAGGCTGGGTAATAGGCAGCCACGGTTTGCGGCGTCTTCGCTGCGTTCCCTTTCCCTATACCATGCAAGTGTAGTCCATTACAGAAGGCATGAATAGTCTATAGGTGAGGTGATCGTAGCCGTTTGACAGACTTCTCGTTGACTACAGGGTGCAGAGCTCCGAACCGAGCCTCTGGGAGATCCATTTCAAACTTGCTACTGACACATCAGTTTCCCGTGAGTAGTCACTACGAAGTAATGGCCTAGCTGATTAAAGGTACGGGCTCGCCAAGAAGCTGGACTGCCGGAAGAAATCGTCGATGACGTTTCTTAATAGCCGTGACACTCCTGATGCGAGCTCTGCAGCTCCAGTGTCCACACACGACGTGACCCTCCTCCAGAGTCTACAGTATAGACTGTTTACTCTGAACTGTCTACAGTTAACTGTCTAGAGGCTCCCAGAGGTGGCTGTGGCCGTGGCCGTATGGCCAGACACTTTGACGCTGAAATAATGACTGGTATTATTGTCCAACTCTGACTGGGATCTACATCTACATTATTACCCTGCGACTCACAATTAAATGCCTGGCAGAGGAACCATTTTCAGTCTATTTCTGGACCTGTCGACTCTCTAACAGCGCGCGGAGAAAACGAACACATAAATCTTTCCGTGCGAGGTATGATTTCTCTTATTTTATTATGTAGGTGGGCGCCAGTAAAATATTTTCACAAGCTGCGACATAGTCGCGAATATAAACAGTGATCCAGGTACTGATACGAAAATGTAGACTTTCACGGCCGGAAATGTTATGTCCATTATAATTATGCAGGCTGTTATGTCGTGGTCGGTTGATGAATTCTGTGTCAATTCCCAACGATTCGTCCACGTCTGCGGAGGACATCTTCAAGGGGGTCTGTAGCTCGATGGAAGGTCCGACACACAGTAGCGAGCCAGTGGATGTGTTGGACCTTCCAACGAGCTACAGACCCCCTTGAAGATGTCCTCCGCAGACGGGGACGAAACGTTGGGAATTGACACAGAATTCATCAACCCACCACGGCATAACAGCCAGGATAATTATAATGGACACGATCCAGGTACTGTAAAATATTTTTTATTCCGGTCTTTGATCACAATTTAAAGTCCTTTATATGTTTTGAGGTTGCCATTACGGTTTTATCACATTAGGACATGGTGTAGAACAGATCTGAAGATGGTCATTACTGACTGAAACCGGTCATCGTCAAAGGACTTTATATTGAGATGAAAGACTGGAATTAAAAAAAAATCTGAAAATATTTTCACACTCTGAGGAGGAAGTTGGCGATTGAAATTTCATGAGGAGATCCTGCCGCAACGAAAAACGCCTTTGTTTCACTAACTGCTACCCCAGTTCGTGTATCATATCCGTGGCACTCTCTCCCCTATTTTGCGATACCACAAAACGAGTTGAGTTTCTTTGAACTTTTTCGATGTCCTCCATCACTCCTATCTGATGTAGCCAGTACTCCAGAAGAGGACGCCCAAGCGTAGTGTTGGCAGTCTCTTTAGTAGTCCTGTTGCGTTTTCTAAATGTTCTGCGAATGAAACGCAGACTTTGGTTCACTTTCCACGCAACATTATCTAAGTGACCCTTTCAATTCAAGTTATTTATAATTGTCATCATTGAGTACTTAGTTCAACTCAGAGCCTTTAGATTTGTGTAATTTATCGAGCAACCAAATTTACTGCATTTCTCTTAGTGCTCCTGTAGCTGACTTCACACTTTCCATTATTTAGAGTTAGCTGCCACTTTTCACACCATGCAGTTGTCTTATCCAAATAATTTTGAAATTGGTTTTGATCATCAGGTGACTTTAAAAGACAGTAAATGACAACAACATCTACAAAACAATCTAAGAGGACTGCTCAGATTGTCTCCTACTCGTAAAACCAGCTGCGGCTCGTGCAAAATTTTACCAGTGTGCTGCAATGTGGCGGCCTATAGTAACAAGGGTAGTAATCGTAACTAAGTTGAATACATTAATTTTACGCTTGTTAATTTTACAAATATTAGTTTAACATTGCGAGGAGCAAAATAAATTGAAAAAAGTTATGGTAGTAGTGTGAGTAGAATCTAGGCCGACAGAGTGCTAGTCAGTGCTTTTAAGCACTGGACTATCGCGCCTTTGCGTGACCGGCGGCTTTAAAATCCCTCAGACATGCGCATAAATCTTTAGAGAAGGTTTTACCTTTTTATATGGCTCACTCGGGCGAAATATTCTAGGAACTTAAAAGAGGCATCAACTTGCTCCTACTCACATAATTTTATTTTATCTATGGTTTCTGTCGACGGAATCACTGGCCTTCTGGTAATCAATATACATCTTTCGAATTCAGTAATCTGTGGCAAATGATTGACTTCGGATTAAATATTTGTTCAGAACATGATCTGCTCTTCTTAAAACCACCTTGACATTCACCTAAATTACCCTCCAGTGTATTTCTACAGTATTTAGTATAATCTTCGAAAATATGTTGTATGCAACTGGTTGCAAAGAAATTCCTCTGTAGTTGTTAACATCTCGTTTATTGCCTTTCTTATGTAATGGATGTATTAAGGCCACCGTTCACTCTCCTGACAGTTTTTCTGCTTTCCAGCTTTTTTCAAAGGTTAATTTTAGCTCGTTTTTTTAAATTTTAGGTAGAGACAATTTCGAAAGTTCTGCTGCAATAGAGTCTTCTCCACTAGCTCGACTTCAGTCGATCAAAATTACCCACGTAATTCCTACTGGAGTTTTAATCCTTCAACGCAAGTGATACTGGTTATAGTTCCGCCTTTCATCCTGCGACTTAACTGTGGACACATCTGATGCTGCATGACATGTAGAAGTCATGTTGACTGCCGTATTATCCTTCCACCTAAAGATAACTACTCCATCTTTGCTCAATCTGTCATCGAATTCCCTTCTCTCAAGCTCCTTGTCCTCCATAGTTTTGTCATGTTTTCGTGATTTATTGTTCCACAAGCGTACAGTCCATTAGACTTCGGGTTCTTGAATAGATCATATGATGTAAAATAATTGTCCATAAAAATAATATGACTCTTTCCATCAAGACACTGTTTAAAATCAGAACCACTTTCGATCATGACCCTACTACTGTAGTCTGCGAAACTTTTCCTGCATAAACATCACATGTCAAGTTGTATCACGACTCATCACGTAACATCCACAGTTTGTACCCTCTGTGTCTATGTACTATTTGCGAGATGATCTGCCTTTGAATTTAACCATTGCTTCATCAACAGCGAGATTCTGATGCGGTGTATAGCAACCTTGCAATTTCCTGTTCTAATGATCTAGCAACAGATACAGTTTGTCGTAATTCCGACTGTCTGTCGGGAACCACATAATTATCGTTTTAAGTGCCAGTTACTCAGAAACCAACTAAATCTTTGTATATCTACAGGCATTAGCTTCGATATGTAACTTTCACCAAGGTCTGCTTGACTGTTTTAGTAATCTCTGTAATAGGTTTTTTAGTGATTTCCATGTAAAGATTTATTCCGATAAAGGTTTTTATTTCATGTTCGTTGGTGGTGACGAAAGATTTTCCTGTCTGTGTTACATACCAACTGGTTTGAAACACTATATAGTTTATAAGTGTTTCATCAAAGAAGTCGCAAAATAAATCAACTGGCTTCAGGTTCAGTTTGTTCTTTATTTCTGCAACCACACCACCTTGTCCAATAAATAATCGCACTTGGGCAGCACTTGTTTCTTGGCTCTAGTTTATCGTGACTCTTGATGGAACAGCGAGAGGCACCAGATTGCTTTCACTTGTCTCATCACTTTCACTGTTATCCTCAGAATCACTACTGCTCAACACACGACTGGAAACATGACTAGAAACTGCACAATCTGTAGCGAATGTCGGGTCATTGTCGTCACTTTCATCACCGTCAGTACTGTAGTTACTAGACAGAATTCCGTCACATAATATTCGGTAACATTCTTCCTCTGTTCTTCTCTTTTGGCGAGACGTGCAGGATGGAGAAAGAAATATACTAGACGGAGAAGATGGGCGGTGTTTAGCGCCATTAACCACACAGAAATCCGTTCGTGAAGAACAGAAAGTTCTTTTCAAATAAAAAGTACTATTACTTATAAATTTACGGGAGGTCAGCACATAAATAATTACTTACCGAAAATAGCCATATAAAGAAGAACTACGGAGAGAAACCCGCGACACCAACAATGCATGAAATATCAGGTCGTGTCGTAAATACGCGGCTGAAGTCCTGCACTATGATTCTCGTGCCATCTACTGAAACTTCAGTCAACAATCAGTTGATTTTGTAGTTGAGAGAACTGCCGCCCCTGAGCTGACTACCACCCTTTCAAAGCGTCTACGTATGTGGTAAGTTACAACGATACCCGCCCATTAAACAGTTAATTGTCGTCGAGATATATCGACTGTGGTTGCAAACTCGGGATGTTGTGTTTAATGATGTCCACAGTGAGAGCAGACAAATGAGAGTAGCTGGAAACATCTCAGGGCCGCTGTTCTCTCCCTATTAAATTAGTTTCACGCTACATACCCAGCCCCTGACTATAGCTGGAGAAATGGCAGCCAGTCAGGTTCGCGTTCCGGGCATCGTCCTACGGACGCTTGACACGAATCGTGACGGACGCCGTGGGGCCGGCAAAGCAAAACAGGCTTTACTTACAACTTTTGTCAGCTTATGAAAAGGGGTTATCATTTCTTGCAAATGGCTGTAGCGTGACATTGGCCCGCTGTAATTGAGGAGAGCCAGGTAGCTGTCGAAACCAGAGTTCCCACGCTAAGGGAGCCAGCAGTTGGCGTGTGTAGTAGCTGTGTGACATCCGGCCGGGGGCTGGGGGTTACGATACGGGCAGCGTGGGAAGCGCAGGTGGGGCGAGGCGCGGCGGCCGCTGTGGAAAGGCGCCAGCGATAACTGTCGTCCATTACTTGTTTGTAACATCAGGTGGTGACTATGTGATGGAGCGACGAGAAAAGCCATTCGCCAACGGCGAATATTATGATACCTTTTTCATAGCGCTGCTGGCACGTTCATTTACACTGAAGCGCCGAAGAAACTGGTATAGGCATGCGTATTCAAATACAGAAATATGTAAACGGGCAGAATACAGCTCTGCGGTCGGCAACGCCTGTATAAGGCAACAACTGTCTGGCTCAGTTGTTAGATCGGTTACTGCTGCTACAATGGCAGGTTATCAAGATTTAAGTGAGTTTGAACGTGGTGTTATAGTTGGTGCACGAGCGATGCAACACAGAATCGTCGAGGTAGCGATAAAGTGGGGGTTTCCCGCATGACCATTTCACGTGTGTACCGTGAATATCAGGAATCCGGTAAAACATCAAATCACCGACTTCGCTGCGGCCGGGAAAAGATCCTGCAGGAACGGGATCAACGACGACTGAAGAGAATTGTCTAACTTGACAGAAGTGCAATCCTTCCGCAGATTGCTGCAGGTTTCAATGATGGAGCATCAACAACTGCCACCGTGCGAAACATTCAACGAAACATCATCGACATGGGCTTTCGGATCCGAAGGACCACTCGTGTGCCCTTGATGCCAGTACGACTACAAAGCTTTACGCCTCGCCTGGAACTGTCAACACCGACACGGGACTGTTGATGCCTGGAATCGTGTTGCCTGGTCGGATGGGTCTCGTTTCAAATTGTATCGAGTGGATGGACGTGTATGGGTATGGAGGCAACCTCATCAATCCATGGATCCTGCATGTCAGCAAGCTGGTGGAGGCTCTGTAATTGTGTGGGGCGTGTGCATTTGGAGTGATATGGGACCCCTGATAGGTCTAGATAGAACTCTAAATGGTTCAAATGGCTCTAAACACTACGGGACTTAACATCTGAGGTCATCAGTCCCCAAGACGTAGAACTACTTAAACCTAACTAACCTAAGGACATTACACACATCCATGCCCGAGGCAGGATTCGAACCCGCGACTGTAGCAGAAGCGCGGTTCCGGGCTGAAGCGCCTAGAACCGCTCGGCCACGGTGGCCGGCCTAGATACGACTGACAGGTGACTTGTACGTAAGCATCCTGTCTGATCACCTGCATCCATTCACGTTCATTATGCATTCCGACGGACGTAGGCGATTCCGGCGTGCCAATGCGACGCCGCACACTTCTAGAATTGCTACAGGGAGGTTCCAGATAACACTGTTCTGAGTTTAAATACTTCTGCTGGCCACCAAACTCCCCATACATGAACATTATTGAGCATATCTGGGATGCCTTGCAACGTGCTGTTCAGAAGAGATCTCCACTCCTTCGTACTCTTATGGGTTTATGGACAGCTCTGCAGGATTCATGGTGTCAGTTTCCTCCAGCACTACTTCAGACATTCGTTGGGTCCATTCCACGTGGTGTTGCGGTATTTCTTCGTGCTCGAGGTGCCCTACACGATATTAGGCAGTTGTACCAGATTCTTTAGCTCTTTAGTGCATAAAAAGTGTGGTGTCACCGCCAGACACCACACTTGCTAGGTGGTAGCTTTAAATCGGCCGCGGTCCATTAGTACATGTCGGACCCGCGTGTCGCCACTATGTGATCGCAGACCGAGCGCCACCACAAGGCAGGTCTCGAGATACGGACTAGCACTCGCCCCAGTTGTACGGACGACTTTGCTAGCGACTACATGGACGAAGCATTGCTCATTAGCCGAGCCAATAGTTAGAATAGCCTTCAGCTAAGTCAATGGCTACGACCTAGCAAGGGGCCATTAGTTACATTGCATGTATCTAAAGAGTCTCACTTGTATCGCCACAAGCTCCAGATGTACCAAAAGGATGGATTAAAGTTAAGTATTCCAGAAGCTACGTACTTTTCTTTATAGCATTCATTACGTATCCTGTTTCAGACCTCACGCCCATCTGCGTGAGCGTAGCGCGTGCCTTTCGGCTTCCTCTCATTGTGTCTAGGCTGTCTTGTCTAGACACAACATTTTTGGCGACGAGGATGGGATCACTCTGCCTTCAAATTCTGCGGCGAAGGCAAGTCTCGTATGGCACGGAGGTGCTCTGGACTGGGATGTATGCCTTGTGCATTTATGACATGTCCCAGATATGGTGAGTCACGAGCAAAAAACACACACTTGTTCTTCCGCAAGCGAAGACCATTTTGTCGCAACACTTGAAATAATGTTCGTAGGTGTGCTAAATGCTCATCTGCTGTCTTTCCGGAGATCACAATATCGTCCAGAGTCGTGGTCCCACGTTCGTTACAGTCCTCTGTTTTACGGCTTCTTCACCAAGGACATTGGGGTATAGTGCGAACGAAACAACTTGCTCGTCAGCACTGTACTTGGTTCGGAATCGATGCTGCGATTACGAATATGTGTTCTTCTTGCATGGCGTGTACTGAACAACAACCCGCACAGCCGCGGAAAGTCTTTGCATGGCCACAAGCCACTTCCCCTTGGCAACGCTTACACATCGATTTTGCTGGTCCATTCTGGAATGCTCGATGGTTGGTTGTTGTCGATTCTTTCAGTAATTTTCCTTTTGTTGTCCAGATGTCTTCCACGACGTCAACTGCCACCATCCAAGCGTTATCTGCTATCTTTTGCATTGAAGGTCTTCCGCAGACTATTGTTTCCGACAATGGCCCACAATTCATGTCTGCAGAATTTCAGTCTTTCTGCAAGGCCAATGGTATTCAACATCTGACATCCGCGCCGTTTTCGCCTCAGTCAAACGGTGCCGCTGAACGATTGGTCCGGACTTTCAAGTCACAGATGTCGAAGTTGAAAGAGTCGCATTCTCGGGAGGACGCGTTGTTGCTCTTTTTGTCATCGTATCGCTCTCAGCCTCGAGATGGTCGCTCGCCGGCTGAGTTGCTCCACGGTCGTCCTCATCGCACCTTGATGTCTTTGCTGCACCCGCCGCATCAGGTTCCTGTGCAGCGGCAGTCTTCTGCTTTTGCTCCAGGCGACGTTGTATTCTATCGCAACTATCGTGGTTCACGGCGTTGGCTCGCAGGGCGCATTCTTCGCTGCCTCGACCGCGCGACGTATTTGGTTTTGGGGGCCTCTGGTGAGGTGCGTCGGCATCTCAATCAGCTGCGCCTCTGTCGTCGCACGGGTTCTGCCGCTCCCCGTCTGCTTTCAGCGACGGTGCCGTCCGGTCAGCGCCCTGGGGACCCATCTACTGGCTCGCCTCATCCCCAGGTGTTACCGACGATGCCTTCCATTTTGCCCCATGGCGACGCGCCGCTGCCGCCTCCGCCGCCGCCGCCTGCCCCCAAGCCGGCGTCGCCCGCAGTGGACTCTTCGCTGCAGCCGCCAAGCGCCTCCCTGGGTCACGCGCCGCCGATAGCTTCCCGTGACCAGCCGTCCTCCGCCATGGAACTCTTGCCCGCTCCGGACCACATGGCGTCTTCGCGCGACGGGTACCTCGACGCAATGGAGGTCGACCCTGTGTCGCCACTGTGTGATCGCAGACCGAGCGCCACCACAAGGCAGGTCTCGAGATACGGACTAGCACTCGCCCCAGTTGTACGGACGACTTTGCTAGCGACTACATGGACGAAGCATTGCTCATTAGCCGAGCCAATAGTTAGAATAGCCTTCAGCTAAGTCAAAATGGCTACGACCTAGCAAGGCGCCATTAGTAACGTTGCATGTATCTACAGAGTCTCACTTGTATCGCCACAAGCTCCAGATGTACCAAAAGGATGGATTAAAGTTAAGTATTCCAGAAGCTACGTACTTTTCTTTATAGCATTCATTACGTATCCTGTTTCAGACCTCACGCCCATCTGCGTGAGCGTAGTGCGTGCCTTTCGGCTTCCTCTCATTGTGTCTAGGCTGTCTTGTCTAGACACAACAAAAAGAATTCACAAAGGTTTAGTCGACCGATCGCAGGCGACTTTGCGTTCCTTACTGACATATTTTTCCAATGTATTGAAAGGTGGCTACACTGTGCCACTGCGTCAGAGATTGCGCCAAAGAGTACTATTAAGCCGCCTCCACAGTGCCTGTTTAGAGTTCGTAGCAGTCAGTGCTTGTGGAGAGATCGTAGAGGACAGTGTGTGTTATGAGATCGGAGAGGAAAGTGTGTGTTGAAAGTTCGTAGCAGTCAGTGCTTGTGGAGAGATCGTAGAGGACAGTGTGTGTTATGAGATCGGAGAGGACAGTGTGTGTTGAAAGTTCGTAGCAGTCAGTGCTTGTTATGAGATCGGACTGGACAGTGGTAGTAGAGAGCTCGTAGAGGACAGTGCGTGTTAAGATCTCGTGGCAGTCAGTGGTTGTTGAAAGTTCGTGGCAGTCAGTGGTTGTTGAGAGTTCGTGGCAGTCAGTGCTTGTGAAGAGATCGTAGAGGACAGTTTTGTCGAGAGCTCGTGGTTGTTGTGAAGTTGGAGCAAGATGTTGTAGTAAAGAGTATAGTTCCATGTCTTATGCAGTTATTTGATGGGAGAGATAGCAGATGTTATTGTAATGAGTGCATTTCGTCAATATATATGAAGGTAAAATTTATAATGTTCCTTTATTAGTTGTGTATCTGAAATAATGTGTCACTACAGGTTCAGTCAACAAAGCATCTGGCTCGTGTTCTTGTATTAGAGTGAATTTTGGTTTTCTTGCGTAATTATAGTTTTTCTAAATTTCTTTTGTCACGTCGGTATAATTGGTATTTAAGAATTCTTGTCTTGTTTGAGAAGAACCGTGCCAGATGTGGACGTTGAGTCACACTCCCACATACAGAACAGTTACTTTTGTGCTTATTGGTTTTGTTGGTTTTTTTAGTTGCTGGGGACTTAATTAATTAACTGTGTTTACTGAAATTTTCTTACATTGTTTTTTGCAGTCAGATAGCGTAACAATTCTAGTCAGGGCCAACCGATTACGAGACTTACGTAATCGGACAGACAGTTACTAAAAAATAAAAATATTTTCAATTATATTTAATTAAGCCCCCATGCAGTATTCGAAAAATTAATGTACTCAAGACTAGTTTCACACTCAAGCCAAACAGTTTACGTAGCGTATCACAGTTCGGATTCCAGAAGTGTTGCTCGACTAACGGTGCTATTTATACAAGTGCATTCATTTATTAGGTGGTACAACTCTTAAATAATAAAATGTCGCCAGTTCGAATTTTTTGTGATCCGTCCAAGGCGCTCGACTATGTAGATTATTTTACTCTCTTACAAGAATCCTCTTGAGTGCGAGATTGGAATCTCAATCTGTAGCAAGGTTCACTTGAAAATGTTTGGTTAACAGTTATCACAGGAAAAGTATTAGCTGCTGATGACTCACCATGTGCCTCAGGAGGGCGACAGAAATCTTGAGTTTCTGGGAGGTGCAGAGATCAACCTTCTATAGGATGTATGTATTACACGCCACAAAATGGACATCGTGGACATTCAAGAAATGTTCAAAATGAACCATTAACTTGCACCATGAACAACGAATGACAAATGGAGCGCCACAGTGATCAGAAACGTACGCACCATCAATATCGAAGGCGAACTCGTTGGGAGTTGCAAACCGCGCAGGTATCTAATCATAAACAGTGCATGTAGCAACGTATTGGTGTAAGGGGTGATGAGAACTGATGGACTGTGAAAGCTTGCAGCCGAATGCGAAACAGCCTGTCGTGGAGCTTATCTTGAAGCTGGCTATCCTTTAAAACGTAGCTGCAGATAGTGCGATAATAAGTTTTATAGGTACAGAAAAAACAACATCCAGAGGCTGAATTTGTGCAGTGGTTCCAGGTGGTATGAATTGAAATGTCACACACTATTCAGGAGGGATTGTTTGCTCTAAAGGAGTACGATTTTTACACGCAGGCTTAGAATCAAGCAAGAAGAGCTTATTTTGACCAGCTATTGGCCAAGCAGTGCCCATACCACAGATGTAGTTGTCTTACGTCCATTTTCCCACTCTTGCTTGCTTGTGACGTAAATATTCCATACTGCTCTTGTTAGATCATGCATTCGAAAAATAATTTTAGAGGAAGAGCACATCCAACTTCTCGCAGCACAGTAAATAACTTTCCATCCAATTTACCATCCAGGTTAACAGTCGGTGTAATTATATACCAATGCGTTAAGGCATTAGTGTCAGTTAATATTGATACAACTCTCTTGGTACCTCTGATTTCCTGGGCTCCTTTCATATGTATTTCCTCTTCGAATCCCGATTGATTGGAATTGGAAATAAATTGCTTACTGAACGATGGGATAAGTTGTCTATGTCATCTACAAATTTTGGGCCGATTCCGCAGTTTGCTGTGCATCGTCAAGTTGACTCTTTGTTTGAAATTTCGTTATCTTATAGCTTCCAATTCTGTAGCACTGTCTGACGTTATGCAACCATCCACGCTTCCCTTGAAATCACTGTAATCTGTGTCGCGCACATTACGTAGTAGGTCACTATCAAGCACATCCTGTAAATTATATCGAGCATCCTTGAAACGTGCAAACACCAGTTTTTGTAACAAGTGCGCCTTTTCCTCGCTTGAATGTCCTTAGTTTGCTATGGACTTGTTCGAAATCTATTCATAACTGTTTCTTTTTTTTACTATGCCGCGGATGGTCTTCCATGTATGCAGTTATGTTTAGTGCCTGCTCCTTGGATAACGATTCTTCTTAACTACGTTTAACTGAAGACGGAATTTGTGGTCCCCTGTCCGACAAGGATGATGAACTACGTGGTTCGACTACTTTTTCATTATCACTTTTACTTGTTAAGCACTTATCGTCATCATTGTACTCACGCACATTGTTCGCACAGTCGTGCGTTTACGACACCACACATTCCACTGACTCATCTTGCGGAAACGCTAATACACTCCTGGAAATGGAAAAAAGAACACATTGACACCGGTGCGTCAGACCCACCATACTTGCTCCGGACACTGCGAGAGGGCTGTACAAGCAATGATCACACGCACGGCACAGCGGACACACCAGGAACCGCGGTGTTGGCCGTCGAATGGCGCTAGCTGCGCAGGATTTGTGCACCGCCGCCGTCAGTGTCAGCCAGTTTGCCGTGGCATACGGAGCTCCATCGCAGTCTTTAACACTGGTAGCATGCCGCGACAGCGTGGACGTGAACCGTATGTGCAGTTGACGGACTTTGAGCGAGGGCGTATAGTGGGCATGCGGGAGGCCGGGTGGACGTACCGCCGAATTGCTCAACACGTGGGGCGTGAGGTCTCCACAGTACATCGATGTTGTCGCCAGTGGTCGGCGGAAGGTGCACGTGCCCGTCGACCTGGGACCGGACCGCAGCGACGCACGGATGCACGCCAAGACCGTAGGATCCTACGCAGTGCCGTAGGGGACCGCACCGCCACTTCCCAGCAAATTAGGGACACTGTTGCTCCTGGGGTATCGGCGAGGACCATTCGCAACCGTCTCCATGAAGCTGGGCTACGGTCCCGCACACCGTTAGGCCGTCTTCCGCTCACGCCCCAACATCGTGCAGCCCGCCTCCAGTGGTGTCGCGACAGGCGTGAATGGAGGGACGAATGGAGACGTGTCGTCTTCAGCGATGAGAGTCGCTTCTGCCTTGGTGCCAATGATGGTCGTATGCGTGTTTGGCGCCGTGCAGGTGAGCGCCACAATCAGGACTGCATACGACCGAGGCACACAGGGCCAACAACCGGCATCATGGTGTGGGGAGCGATCTCCTACACTGGCCGTACACCACTGGTGATCGTCGAGGGGACATTGAATAGTGCACGGTACATCCAAACCGTCATCGAACCCATTGTTCTACCATTCCTAGACCGGCAAGGGAACTTGCTGTTCCAACAGGACAGTGCACGTCCGCATGTATCCCGTGCCACCCAACGTGCTCTAGAAGGTGTAAGTCAACTACCCTGGCCAGCAAGATCTCCGGATCTGTCCCCCATTGAGCATGTTTGGGACTGGATGAAGCGCCGTCTCACGCGGTCTGCACGTCCAGCACGAACGCTGGTCCAACTGAGGCGCCAGGTGGAAATGGCGTGGCAAGCCGTTCCACAGGACTACATCCAGCATCTCTACGATCGTCTCCATGGGAGAATAGCAGCCTGCATTGCTGCGAAAGGTGGATATACACTGTACTAGTGCCGACATTGTGCATGCTCTGTTGCCTGTGTCTATGTGCCTGTGGTTCTGTCAGTGTGATCATGTGATGTATCTGACCCCAGGAATGTGTCAATAAAGTTTCCCCTTCCTGGGACAATGAATTCACGGTGTTCTTATTTCAATTTCCAGGAGTGTATTTCACCTGCCACTTCTTTCTCAGTCTGCGAAATTCCTTTGGTTCCTTTCTGTCGACATGTCAACTTCGGTAACTGTTGTTGTAGATATAACGCGATAGTTGCCTTTGCTCTGCATTACATCAACACCACCAGCACTGTACCACTCTTTTAGTTACTCATCGACTACTACGCTCCGTAGCCTTATGCTGCGCTCGCCACTGGATACCTCTGGTCCTGATCCCTGTTGCCATTAGCAGCCAATATTGTGGTTGCATGGTACACAATACGTGGTGCGTCGAAAGCTGTAAATATCATTGGCCTTTTTTGCGACCTCGCACTCATGGGGTTCCTTGCTGGAAAAACGCAAGTTTTATGAATTCGATGACTTTATGCACAGCTAGTTTGAACCATTCTTAAAAGAATGCAAAAGGTTGTTCTGAACAATTCAAATACTGTGAGAAGGGAAGAAAATTTTAAAAACTGTTGAGAAATCACAAAGAGATTCCCACAGGGTTTTGGTTTGGTTCCACTCCGTCTCTTATATATGTGAATGACCTGCCACTTAGCGTTCAAACAAGCAGAATTGGTACTTTTTGTAGTCTGTACTAGTGTTATAATAAATCTCATTGGAGAGAAGGCGACAGAAGACATGGTAAATAATAATTTTCAAAGAACTATAAAGTGGTTCTTAGAAAATGGACTTTCGCTAAATTTAAAAAAACACACTAAACTCGGTTCTGCACAACAAACAGGGTCATACCAACAACTGATGTAGCGCACGAGGAGTAGTGAATAAACAGGGGAGAATGTTCCAAATTTTTGGGTGTACCTATTGATGAAACTTGCACTGGAAGAAGCGTGCTACTGAGCTCCTCAAACAAGTAAGTTCAATTACTATTGCTCTTCGTACAATTGCTAATCTTGGAAACAAACCAATCAAACTCCTGACATATTTTGCATGTTTCCAATCAATAATTTCTTGTGGAATAATTTTCTGGGGTAACTCATCACTTAGAAAGAATACATTGATTAAAAAAAAAAAAAAAGAAAACGAGAAGTAAGAATAATATGTCGAGCTGACTCACGGACGTCATGTAGGTACATCTTGAAGGAGCTACGAATTTCAACTGCGCCATCACAAAACGCTAATGAAATACATCATAAATAGTCAGTTACAATTTGAGAACGGTGATGATCATATCTATAACACTAAAGGGGAAAATGACCTTTATTGTCCATTATTAAACCCCCCAGGGGCTCAGAAAAAAAGTTCAATATGCGGCAACAAAAAGCTTCATTTGTCCAGCAACACAGAATGTGTGACAGGTTGAGAAGCAAGCTTTAAATGTAACTTAAAGTAATTTCTCCTGAACAGCTGCTTGTGTTCCATTGACGCCAGAAAATGTACTTATTTTTAAATGTAGCTGCATGAGTAGGACTAAAAAATGTCTTCATACATATCCCATAAACTGACTCGCTTCATATCATTTCGATAACAGAATCGTTCAGATGATCTATGGAATATGTGACTAACTAACCACGATTCCAGCCTTCTTCTAGGCTCGCTTCTGCTTTTGGATATAAGAAAGTATGTTACAATTCCACGATGATAATGAGGATGTCTAGCAGAGTTCACAGTTGTACTTTCCGGCTAATCAGTGAACACAATTTGCTGGTACTCCAACTTTCAAATTTTTCGTAGAGCTAGCATCGTAGCATCCCGCCACGCTATGCCCAGCCTTCTTTTCCACAGTCGCGACGAGTGGATCGTTCGCGAACCCACGGGTCCTAAGAGAAGCTTCACTAAACTGAACCGAAGCACCGAGGAACGACTTCCGAGAAACGGCTGCTCTCCGTTCTCTTCTGTCGTTCGTTCGCTCCCATTCCTCGGTCAAATACAGCTGTTCATCGTTCAGCACACAATTCTCGTTCGTTTCGTTCATTGCGTTCAGCGATTCTCCTTCAGTTTCAAACCGTTCTCTAAATCTTCTTCTCCGTTCGACGTATATGTCTTGTAATCTAAAAGGCGATCAGAAACAGTCCGAAAAGCAAAGGTGTTGCAGGGTAGCTTGTGATGAGAATTAATTGTTAAGAAAAAAAATGCGATTCGTTGCTGCGCTGTGTTATTTAACATTGAAGTTAGACAATCAGGTCGTTCTACACAAATTCGTCCACTTGCACGCGCTAAAATGAGCTAATGGACAGACAATTTTGGGTCCGTGAATTACCGCTTGTTGAAACGCTCGTTACCAGTTAAAGTGTGCCTTTTTCGGAAGTCGTAAATTTAAACCAGGTGTGCGAGAACTATGTTTGGTCGGTTTGAGGAAACCGAACGAAGAAAACAAATTTGGCGACACTGTCCCTGGCAGGCTGCTTGAATTTGCGCGCGACAAAAAAATGTTCAAATGAGTGTGAAATCTTATGGGAATTAACTGCTGAGGTCATCAGTCCCCAAGCTTACACACTACTTAACCTAAATAATCCTAAGGACAAACACACACACTCATGCCCGAGGGAGGACTCGAACCTCCGCCGGGATCAGCCGCACAGACTGCGCGCGACAAAATGATTGGCTACCTTCAATGCTAAATTACTCGGAAACGGCACAACGTTTCGAATTTTTTTTTAACACTTATTTCTGACCACGATCTCTCCTGCAACACATTTTACATGCATTTCAGAGTATTTCTGACCACCCTGAACGTTTTTCTAATTGGAAGACTTACATATCATCTAATTTGTACTGGGTAAGGCAGTTATCACCCAAACTTCCAGATGTGAGAGGGTCAGAACTATACAAAACGGTGAATATCGACAGAGTAACAATCAAAATTCCGATATAGTTTGCGCTACGTGCTGTTGTCGAGGAGAACGTGTGTAAAAAGTTTAAGTAATAGGTAACACATGAGCTGTGGACCACAGGAAAAGCGTAACAGTGAGTGTCGGTTATATAGAGCTATCGTGGGTAGGCTGCCAGATCGTTAGTTAGTCGTAACAAGGGTCCCGGGTACGAGTCGTGGTTTTGCCAGTTTTTGTACTCTAGCAATTTACAAACATGGCAATAGTTTTAACAAAGAAGATGAAAGCCTAAAGGTAAACGGGTTCTGCATTTCGGTACTGCAAGACTTCCTGGTGGCAAGCCGAGAACCACAGTGGTAATCAGCATGGAAAGGCCCTCAGGCGTGGGCGTGACAGGTACATGATGGCGTACTCTGCGGCCGCGGGATCGACCCCAGTCGGCATTAGCAAGGGAGAGAGTCTTCGACAGTACCAGCCACGCCTGCTGGTCAAAAGTCAGAGAAATCGTCAAATAATCGCCAACTCAAAATACTGAGGCAAAACCCAGATTCGTAAGCAACGTGTTGCTAATCAAGATTGTGATCCTGGAGTTTTCTGTCGCACTGGGATGTTGTCAGAAACAAAGGTCGCGATGTGTCGCAGAGGTGGAGTGACGGGGGCCAAAAAGCGCGCGCTCCGACGTGGTCGCCGAGGTCGCAACAGTAGCTCGCGCAGTGAGCAGCTGTCCAGAGCGACGTCCGGAATTACAGGGAATGCTATCGTAAGGCGTGGCGGATCCGTAGAGGGGATAATCCAGATCGAGAAAGGTAGCCGTGTGGGTTCGTAGACGAGGTGAGAGAGCGAGTAGCAAGCGGGCTGCCGCCTTAGGCTGCGTTCTCAGTGGCACTCCAGATCACGTAAGACGTGATCTGGGGTGGCGCCGACTACGGTCGCCATACGCCGACGCCAGAGGTCGCCCGGTAATATCGGCCGACAGCGTGGTCGCTGTGCGTCCGATGTCCTTCGTCAGTTTTTGTCTGGGTCAAGTAGGTTAGGCTAGGTTACAATCTATTCTGTGTATGAAGTAGGCTAGATTTTAACCTCCTTGCGTGGGATGGATACCAAGACGCCTCTGTGCTTGGAAGACGCCAATTGCCTGTGAATGGGCTATATCTGTCTCGAAGAGAGACTCGCTGTCCTCCGTTACTAGAATAAACACACTAGTTTTACGAGTGTATGAAATGACGAGAATTACATTTCGTTACATTATCGAGAAGATTCGTAGTGACATTGAAAAGCAAGATTACAAACACTGTTTCGCCTTATTTATTTAAAGTTGTGCAGGCATACGTCAATTATCTTTCAATAACTGTCATTCAGCGTACGTGTAAAAGACAAGCATTAAATTTAGCGTAAGATACTCTGAACACCTGAAGCACTGGAAAGTGGAAACACATACAGTACACCACATTTACAAACCACCTCACGTAACAGAATCACCACACTACTGGCATAAAAACGCCATTAAGCAGTAAAGATAATTTGCAGAGAGTTGATGCCAACCTATCACAATCCAGAAAAAGTTCAATTACACTGACTATAAGCATAAGACACGTCAGCCTTCTCACTTGAACAAATTATTTTTTTCAGGTTATAACCTACACCTAAAATTTCCAATAAAGATTTTGCCTGCTTTAGGTTTCCGACAAATCTGCGACATAAGTCCACAGATTCCAAACTATATCCCAATTACGATATTTTTCTCCTCAGGACGCCACAAACTCACACTGTCTTGAACTAAACCTATCAGTTTCTTACACTACACTTTTCGGGGCTGACGAAGTGAGTCTATTTGATCGAAGAACACAAACTGATCTGAACTTCACGGATTGTCATCCGAAGTCTGTACGCTCAGGTGATTAGATCGGCTATACTGTGACTGAGCATGTAGTGTCGTACTGACTTGTAAAGATCGGCTGTCCTCGGGCGATGTCTGTCGTCGGCGGATTCTACCAATATCGGTGTCAGTGAGACCACATCCTTAGAGCTCGATGCACTGGGAGGGAGAGAATAACAATTTCTGAAGAGTTTAATAATTCTTGACAGCGCGTTTAAATGCGTGCAAGTTCTCAATAGAACACGACAAGATTAAGACCTTTGGTCGGTACCTTTTCAATTAAATACTGATTTCCCGTGGCCCCGGAACGGAGCCGAGTGTCCCCGAACTGTGGCGGACAAGCCTACTAGTGTGACGTCACAAGTTCGTTGCAGGGCCCATATATCTAGTTGGCCTCGGCACCGACCCTATGACGTCACCAGCCGCGCCCCACTCTCAGTTCCACGGGTTCTACTTTTAAGGAAAAACGGAAGTGCTGCGAGATTCTGAGAAAAACAGTCACCTCATGACATGTGTGTCTTCACCATGTCCCTGTCAAGAGATACTTAAAGATACGAGCTCATTACTCTGAAAATTAACCGTCCTGCAGATAGCGCGCAGTTATCTCCAATTTCTTACTTTTATCGATCACGTAATGGTAGTGGCATCATCTCTAATACAGAACAAGTGTTTACGTTATTTCATTTACATATGCATTTCTTTCGCGTGGTATGGTTAGAACCTGCAGGCGCCCTCTTACACCTAACTAGACGTTAACAGTTGTTGAGTACATGAGCGATATTGAAATTGTATGTGTAAATTATCGTAGAAATTTTTCTTGTTTTCGATGTCTGGAATCGCGCTCGTAAGGTATGAACTGCTTAGAAACACGCGTGCAGCCTCGACAGAGAAGCTGCACTACACAGAGATGAGTTTTGAGGTGATTTTTTCTCTACGAAGATGCGCACCAGACTTATCTAGCGATCGCGATGAGAGAAGAGGAGGCAGTGACTTGAGCTTTGGTGTTATATGTCAACAGTTGAGTTTTGGTTTAGTAGCAGTAAACAGCAAATGACGGACATTTTTGGGAATTACATTATGGATTAATGGAAGACTTATTGTGGGGAGAAAAAAATTGATTTTTACATTGGTATGGTTATACTCATTTTGGAGAATGGCTAACAGGTAATGATTACTTTGTTTTGTTTGCGGTAGCGGTTTTATAATGTAGCATTCTTGGTTCTTCAGGCATTCAGATCAGTAATCTTTTTGCTCTTCATTTTATGTTGGCATTTATCGATCATTGTGAGAGAACTGGATTTACAAATTAGATTTTGGAATTTTGTTTAAGGGAAGATTATACATGTGAAGGTCAAGTTTTGTAATTCTTGGACTATACTTGCGTAATTTAAGAGAATGCTTAACTATGATTGAAGTGTCACTAAATGTTATGTCAAATAATATGAGATTGCTATTGAGCTCATATAATAAATTAATTTTCAATTTATTTAAAATCATTATCAAAAGTTATGAACCAAGAATGATAGCAATGTTTTCGGAGAACGCATTGCACCTTTTGAGTATCACAGCAGTTAGATTTGACAGCTCTGTTACTGTGACGCGGTGTAGCTACGCGAACAGTTTGCCCGACGTTATGCAGTGCGGCCCAGGTAAGCCAAATCGTATAGAAAACAGGTTTCTTTCTTTAATTAAATTTCACAAGGACTAATTTCAGTTCCAAAGCAATCAATTTTTCATGAAAGTTCAGAGTAAGATTTTGTGACAACAATAAGTATCAGACAGGGCATGATCTTAGAATTCTCGCACTTATGTCTCTCTCTGCATTCTCGCAGCTGAATTTAGTCATCAACATTTAACATTACGCTAGCTATCGGGTTTAAAGTCTGGTCCGCGCACCATTCAAATCAGGAAGCCCAAAATTTGGCAGACAATTAAACATTAAAATATAATATGCATTACAGATCCCCCATCACTAAAATTTAATTTAAACTGATAACTTTAAACATACAGGGTAAATATGAATGAAACCGACAAGCTGCAGAAACGGATTCCTGACTGGAAATGGAAGAAAAAAAGGGTCCTGTGAAGATGTGTCTGGAAATGTACGATGTGCGTACAACGATAACAAATTGTCCCGGAATACAGTACAGAGTTGCATCGCATCCACGCCACAACAAAGTCTCAAGCTGTCCAGGCAGAGTATTCCGCAGGAGGTTCAGGTACCTTCCTCCAGCGAGGCATTGTGGAATAATAACCAGTAAAAGTATTTGGTCGCCAAGAATCCCTGCCCACACACTGATGCTGAACCGATGCTGATGAGACGCCTCAACCAAGCCCCGAGGATTGCAGATTGAAGATGCCAGTTCTGGTAAAGGTTCCTTCGTCGGTAAAAAGGACTGATGACAAAGATCTTATAATTTTGATGATCTGGTACAAAAACCAACGACAGAATCCCTCCCATAGAGGGAAATCCGCTGCTGACAGTCCTTGCATTGTTGCAAGTGATAGGGATAGTAGCGTACTTTGGCTTACGCCATGTGGCGTGCCACTTGCCTGGAGCTTCTGCTAGGGTTCGTTAAATACCCTGCAGAACCTGGTCCTACAAATCTAGAGTACACACAGTTTGCCGCCTCCCTGCAAGTACGTCTGTCTGAAAGGACTCGTGATCACACAAACGACCAAAAAAGGACTTGAAATGTTGTGTAATGTAGTTGGTGTCTGTGGGGGTACTTGTTTTGGTATAGCCGTTTCCGTCCCACTGGCCATAAACAAACACCATCTGGGTTTGTTCCTCACATGAATAGTCGACGAGTCTGCTGTTTACAGTACGCTGTGTTAATCACACAGCCTGCAACACCAAGGGACACAAGGCACATAATCAGAGGTACTTTCATTCTTCAGTGTCATCTACCATGGAAACGATGCACTTCCGGACACATGTTCATAGGACCTTTCTCCGCCATTTCCTGTAGGGAATTAGTCCCTGGAGTTTGTCGGTTTTATTAATGTTCACCCTGTATAACGACAATAAAGATGTATATTAACGAGTACAAGGAATTTAAGAAACGTCAGTCTTATCAACACTAGGTTATGCAATTTCCTTATTATGTTGTGAGTGATCAGCAGTGAAGTCTGGCCAATTGTGGAGAAGGAATCGCAGTCAGACGCTAACTTAACTGGTCAGAAAAAGAGTGAGAAATAAGAGGGTAGATGAGGTGGAAGGAAAGGGATGAGGAGGAAAGCACAGACATTCTGCAGTGTGACAGATGTACTGGTTCGCTGTTCGACAGAATAAAAACATGTGGGATATGCCGAGAGACTAGACGAACCGTTAATCTCCTCTTGAACGCAGAGTGGTTTTGGATAAGACGCAGATTAGAGGGTAGTTTGTTCCACAGTTTTATATCTGATATGGACAAGGAGGGAAAAAGATTAGTGTTCTGCAAAGGTAGAGCCAAGGTGCTGGAAGTATCTGATCTGTAAGCACTCTGTCATAACAGCACGTAATCATTCTAGCATTGCAGCATTAAATAAGAGGTCAAAGAATGGCTCAAATGGCTCTAAGCACTATGGGACTTAACATCTGAGGTCATCGGTCCCCTAGACTAAGAACTACTTAAACCTAACCAACGTAAGTACATCACAGACTTCCATGCCCAAGGCAGGATTCGAACCTGCGACCGTAGCAACAGCGCGGTTCCGGACTGAAGCGCCTAGAACCGCTCGGCTACAGCGGCCGGCGTCGAAGAATGGCACAATAGAAGAGATCCTCATAAACCAAAAGAAGCAAGCGAGCTTCTACACTATGGCTCGAGACGAAACACGATGAATAAAACAAATTAGCGTGTCTCGTGCCAACACTACTTCGAATATAAAATATGCTAGCGGTAAGACACAATCAATGCCTTCCCTGCGCCATAGCGTTAGAAATACCATCGATGACAGGTTGCTAAAGCACAGTGACTAAACAAATCCATCGGAAATTACTTCAACAAAGAAAAAGAAGTAAATATTCCAGAATTCCAATCAAGAACAGCTGCCAACATGAGTAACTTAGAAGAAGATATCCTCGGAGTAGTGAAGCAATTTAAATGAATAAATGTACGTCTTCCGGTCTAGAATGTATACCAGTTATATTCCTTTCAGGGTACACTGATGCAGTAGCTCCATGCTTAACAATCGTATACAACGATTCGCTCGACGAAAGATCCGTACCCGAAGACTGGAAAGCTCCACCGGTCACATTGGTATTCAAGAAAGGCAGTAGAAGTTATCCACTAAATTACTGGCTCGTATTATTGACGTAGATATGCAGCCGGCTTTTGGAACATATATTGTGTTCGAACTTTATGATTTACCTCGAAGAGAACGGTCTATTGACACACAGCCAACACAGATTTCGAAAACATCGTTCTTGCGAAAGACAACTAGCTCTCTACTGACACGAAGTGCTGAGTGCTACCGACAAGGGATTTCAGATTGATTCCGTATTCCTGAATTTCCACAAAGCTTTTATCACCGTACTTCACAAGTGGTTTTTAATCAAATTGCGTACTTATGGAATATCGTCTCAGTTTTGCAACTGGATTCGTGATTTCCAGTCAGAGAGGTCACAGTTAGTAATAACTGATGGAAAGTTATCGAGTAAAGTAGAAGTGGAATTTGGCGTTCCTCAAGGTAGTGTTATAGGCCCTCTTGTTTCTATTAGCTGTATAATGATTTAGGAGACAATCTGAGCAGCCACCTTAGGTTATTGGCAGATGATGTTGTCGTTTATCGTCAGTAAGGTCATCAGAAGATCAAAACAAATTGCAAAACAATTTAGAATAGATTTCTGTATGGTGCGAAAATTGGCAATTGACACTAAATGACGAAACGTGTGAGATCATTCACATGAGTGCTAAAAGGAATGCGTTAAACTTGGATTACACGATAAATCAGTGAAATCTAAAGGCCGTAAATTCAACTAAGTACTTAGGAATTACAATTACGAATAACTTAAATTGGAAGAAACACATAGAAATTGTTGTGGGGAAGGCTAACCAAAGGCTGCGTTTTATTGGCATGAAAATGTAACAGATCTACGAAAGAGATTGCCTATACTATGCTTGTACGTCCTCTTCTAGAACACTGCTGCGCGGTGCGAGATCCTTACCAGATAGAATTGACAGAGCACATCGAGAACGTTCAAAGAAGGCCAGCACGTTTTGTGCTATCGAGAAATAGGGGAAAGAGTGTCACGTACATGATACAGGATTTGGAGTGTAAATTATTAAAACAAAGGCGCTTTTCGTCGAGGCAAGGTCTTCACACGAAATTTCAATCATCAGCTTTCTCCTCCGAATGCGAAAATATGTATTTTGTCGACATAGACCTACATAGGGAGAAACGATCATCATAAAAAACAAAGGAAATCGGAGCTCGCACAAAAATATATAGATGTTCTTTTTTTTCCCTCGCGCTGTTAGAGAATTAGTGTGAAGGTGGTTCGATGAATCCTCTGCCCGGCAAGTGTGACTTGCAGAGTATCCATGTAGATGTAGATGCAGTGCAGATGAAGAAACCAGAACCGGCACAACCAAATTTTATTTCAAGCTCCGCAGACGTTACTCTGTAAACAGCGCTAGTTATGCAGAACACGAAGTTATTTGTTGTCGTAGCTGTCTTCATATGTTGCAAGTGCTATGTACGAGTGCGGCTGACGCTGGCCTATCTAATCGAGCGGCAACTGCAGCGAGCGACGCCCATTACACACACACACACACACACACACACACACACACATACATACACGAAACAGGACACGGGCTTGTAGCGACACAGAGGAAAAGAGGGGGAGAGAGAGAGAGAGAGAGAGAGAGAGAGATCAGCTACACTATGTGCTGGTGCACCCGCCAGGTCACACTCGAAGTCTACGCAAATGTGTCCGGCATACAAATGCGCTCTGTCAAATACATTTGTGAAATACTGTTTTTAAAATTCTGTCACACGGAACTTTTGATCGCTGGCTTACTGTTATTCAATTTACGTGTCAAATGCTAGGGAAATTTTATGCTTTTTATTTTTTCCTGTTGGTTTCTTTTTTTGAATGTAGATATATTTGTAATTTCCACATCGCTGCAGCTTTCAGAGTGAAACTTCACATGGGAGCTACTGAGCGAAAACGAACTTTTAAGTGGCTCACTTCGACTTTTTACAATTCTCCCGATAAATCATGGTGTCCCCAATGAATCGTGGAAAAATATGAGAAAAGTTACGATACCTCAAAACATTACGTGGTGAATGTTATTTAACATGGTAAAAGCTAAATAAATAAAACATGAAAGCTATTGCGGAGTAGAGGGGGTGATTTTGTATAGCACGTCAGATATCGTTACGAAATATGGTTGCACTGTTGAAGATGGTGCCTACAAGGTCTGTGAGGAATTAGTCCCAGTCTTTTTACTAAAAAAAAAAAGCTTGAAAATGTACAAAGGTCTGGAAATTGGGAAATTTGTGGTAAGTTCATATTGGACCAAACTGCTAAGGTCATCAGCCCTTAGGCTTACATACTAATTAATCCAACTTATTCTAAGGACAACACACACGTCCATGCCCTAGGCAGGACTCGAACATCCGACGGGGGGAGCCGCGCGAACCGTGACAAGGCGCCCATGACCGCGCGGCTACAAAGGTCTCCCACCCGCAGGCGTTCGAGACAAACTACAGAACAAGGGATTACAGCATTTTCATGTGCCCTCTTAGCAAGCAACATTGCAGCAGTCCGTTGTATCACATGAACAGCATACGCCCCAGGACTACATTTAAGCTGAGTTTACAGCTGTGCGCCATGCCCCTAGTCGCTGTGCGTCTGTTATTTCTCTCACACGCCGGAAGATGCATGTACAGTATTTACAGTCACGCCTCTTTCTCGACACGTGCGCATGCCTGGTGTCCATTCACGTCTTGATAGAACCACACACAACGTTGCAGTGATCAAATGTCATCGCAGGCGATATATTTTGAAACAAAGACGAATCGTAGGAAGAAGCACGAGTACTAAGATCATCAATATATTTTAAGTTCAAATGGTTGGAATGGCTTTGAGCACTATGGGACTTAACTTCTGAGGTCATCAGTCCCCTATAACTTAGAACTACTTAAACCTAACTAACCTAAGGACATCGCACACATCCATGCCCGAGGCAGGATTCGAACCTGCGACCGTAGCGGTCGCGCGGTTCCAGACTGTAGCGCCTAGAACCGCTCGGCCACTTCGGCCTGCATATTTTAAGTAATACACGTGTCAGTGTGATGGAATAGATAAAGGCGACACGTAGTACTGTGTTTAACAGCTGTACTATTATCTGGAAGTAATACTGCACCCTTTTGGGCAGCGAAGAAAATACAAAATGCAGAGACGCAATACCAGTGGTGACAAGGTTAGCTCTGACGGAATTCTTGCTACGGGGGAATTTCAGTTCACGGTATGTACTGTACAGAAATCTAACATATACCTCGAGTTTTCAAGGCTGTAGTGAAATGCTTGGAAATTTATGTCAAGCTAGGTTGATGCGCATTAAAATTATTCTTTCTGGCAAACGAGACACTATTTTCAAGCTTAACGTGTGCACTCGATAGCCCAGGAATACGTAACTATGTTTATTTCTGAACATACAACACTAAAGAAGTACATTAAAAAAGAAAGACCACCAGGAAGGATAATACTATTTCCTTTATATATACGTCAGTCAAATGCTATCAGAATTCAGTACAGCGGAAAACCAAAGTTGTAAATTTTATAATTTTTTATTTACTTGATGAATAGTTTCGGGCCGGACGCGTTTTCAGATCATCCAGATGTCCAAATGGTATTTCCAAAAATACAAGCACCGTGTCAAAAATATACACATATTATGAAATACAAATGAATAGTTTACAGCGCTGTAACTTTTCATTTGAATTTCATAATACGTATATATTATTGACATGGTGCTTGTATTTTTGAAAATACCATTTCGACTAACTGGATGACTTGAAAATAGGTCCCGGCCCGAAAATAGTCACAAAGTAAATAAAAAAGTGAAATTTGCAATTTTGGTTGGTTTTTCGGTTTTTCGTTGTACTGAGTAATAGAAGTTGCTGACTGGTAATTGTTCCAGGATGCTGGAAGTTCGTCCTATTAGAGTTGTGTGTGTGTGTGTGTGTGTGTGTGTGTGTGTGTGTGTGAAGTCACATACGATTAATTACTGTTTATCTTCAACCTCCAAACTCTAGAAAAGAGTGGGGAAGTCGCGCTAGATTCTGGAATAAGGTGAAATTTCCCGCACTGTTTGGGGGTTTTTGACAGCAAACGAAGGCCAAATTGCTAAAGCAAAGGTTATAAGTGTGTGTGTCTGGTAAATATGAATGCGTGGGAAAACCTGAATCTTTTTAACACAGTGAGACGCAGTAAAACCGAGCACGAAACTGAGAGAACCGCGGACAGGCACACGACTGTTGCACTACATGTAATCCCACCCCCCATAAGCGGTGGGGAGACCTCTGCGCCTGCGCACGGCCTCACTTTGCACCGTTGTATGCACCCCCATGCCTCACCATGAAACGGCCCCATGTACGTAGTGTCCACGAAAAGTCGCACAGGTATAAATGCTCTTTTACTTTGGCAATGGAGAAGGATGGACATTTGCCCCTTCTTTGACGTTCTAATTGGACGTGGTTATGCAATATGGAACCAACTCCAAAATCTACTTTTCGAGCTACAGCTTCTTTTAGCACAACTTTACAAATAAAATTCAAATTTGACTTTATCCCGAAGCTACTGTCGCATTATAAACATTTTCTACTTCTCTATCAGATCAATACTGTACGTCTCAACATTTACTGATCCACCGATCGTAAAGAGCCGACATTGAAGCTGGTTCCTTTATTGCCTGTCTTTAAATTTAACGCCGGGAATTGGTTCTTTTGGTTTGTCGTTGGGAAGAAAGAAGTAGAGGCAACGCTTATGCAACTGAAATAACTACACTTTTGAATTCATATCTGAAGAATTTTTTATTCAGTGTCAATGTAAGAGCAGGAAAATGAGGAAGTAAATACAAAAACGCTTGAAACATTGTACCAAGTCTGCTGCTATTTTATTGTTGTTATATAGTTTTAGTGAGAGTAAATAACTGAACAATTAAGGTAGCAATATTGTTACTATTGTTAATTGTGTAAATACTTTGTGCCCATATGATTCTTTCGCAAGCTGAAATCTTGAAAACTACTCCAAAGTGAAATCAAATGTACCATCAATGTCATCAACATCATTCACAATGTCGGGGGCTGAAGTTGTTTTCATAAAACTGTTTGGCATCCCCTGAGATGAGGCCAATATCGATTTTATATTCTGCAATTGTGGCAGTGGTGCTGGTTTACCATTTGGCCATAAAGTTAATAAGAATGCTGTTAGGCCTGGCGAAGACTTTGGGGAGCCTGCAGTACGTCCCTGAATATTTACTTCAACGAAATTCTCATCGAAGTTCTTGTTCATGACCATCGAATAAGTTTTCTTATTTGGCGATGATCCAGCCCATTAACTTCGTTATCGTGCATGTCATGCTTTCTGTTCAATATGTTTTTTTATAACGCTGAAGTACTCTAACAGTTTTCCTTTGCCATACGATGGATCTGAAGAGGGTGTTTTTCTGGCTTGTTGCATGAAACTGATGTATATGTATAACAACTTAGTGATTAATGCTATTAATTAAGATGTTATGTAATACAGCCGCTAATAATCATTATATGTTTAAAGTACAACATCGCCATATTAACATCACAGTGACTGCTTTCAGCATTTTCTGCCAAACACAAAGACACCAAGGATTTTTCTCTGGATAACATCTCTATGACAACAGTATGCCTTTTTAAACAATAACATACAAGAAAATACACTCCTTGTAACTTCTAGTCCAGTTAATTACTTATTTTCAACTCCAATACGCAAGCAAGCAAAACATGTGACATTCTTAACGGATTTGGATTCATATTGCAAATCGCTGCCAAATGGATACGGCAACTGGTAGTTGGTTCAGACCTGCCTTAGACAGCAGCGCGTTATGGAATGGAGTTGGTTCTGTTTTGCACATATTCCATCACTGTTTGCGGCAGAGAACCAGAAATCTGAAAAATGATAGGTGTTTCCTAATTGCATAACTACGTCCAATTGTGTGAAAGTTAGACTGTCAGTTTGGCCACTCCGTGCATCGTAAACCACCCACACGGACCAATATCGCAACCAGCTCAGTTTCCACCATCCCGCCCAAAAGAGAGCTGCGCTGAACTCTCTGACAGGTAGAGCAAAATACAAATCGAACGAGAACGATCTCAACACTGCAATAAAGTATCTGTCCTCTGTGTTCAGACAAAATGGCCATCGTTTACATGGAATGAGGTCAGCTCACTCCGGAAACCCAAGTCCAGTCAATCAACACATCAGCAGAAATCATCAAGCTGTATTGGACGGATCCTTAAAAAAAACCACAGGATTAAGATCGTCTTTTCATAACTTTAAAAGCTGCTAACTTGTATAAGTCAATGAATCTTTTTTAATCGCAATAAGAGCACAAACGTATTTTGCTTTTTATCAGTGTCTATTTAATATCTGTTTCTGTTAAAGATGATAGTTGGTTGGTAGATTAAAGGGACAAAACTGGACTTTTACTGCATTTAATGATACTGTTTTGCACGGCAAGAGAATGGAAGAGTGGAAGTTAAATAGCATATCAATGCGTTGGTCCCGGATCGGAGGGATACAACGAATGTGATACTGTCTCCTGAGCCAGTTTTGAAAAATTTAATTGAATTTTACTCCTTATATATGGAACATTCAAGGTAATACATACAATGATAAGGTAAAACATTACGACCACTGCCCGCCGCGGTGCTGAATGCCGCTTAGTGGCGCTGCAGGCACATGACGTGATAATAAACGTATGTAAGCGGAACAGACACGGACGAGGAATCACCGTAGCGAAGATATGGGCTGCAAATTTTTAAATCCATTGAGAAAGGCGACTTTGAGAGGCGGAAGATTATTATTTCGCGGAGCCTGTGAAGGCGTATCTCGAAAACGGCGAAGCTGGTTGAATGTTCATTTGCTACTGTCGTGACCATCTATACAAGACGTAGGACGATAGCGAAACTACCACGAGGCGTTAAGTGGTTAGATGCCCAAGACTCTTCACAGAACGTGGGGTGCGGAGGCTTGTCTGCTCTGTAAAGTAGGATAGATGGTGATCTGTGGCATCTCTGCCGAAAGAGCACAATGCTGGTGCACGCACAAGTGTTTCGGAGCTACAGTCATAGACTGTGCGGCTGGTCCCGGCGGAGGTTCGAGTCCTCCCTCGGGCACGGGTGTGTGTGTTTGTCCTTAGGATAATTTAGGTTAAGTAGTGTGTAAGCTTGGGTTCAAATGGCTCTGAGCACTATGGGACTTAACAGCTATGGTCATCAGTCCCCTAGAACTTAGAACTACTTAAACCTAACTAACCTAAGGACATCACACAACACCCAGTCATCACGAGGCAGAGAAAATCCCTGACCCCGCCGGGAATCGAACCCGGGAACCCGGGCGTGGGAAGTGTAAGCTTAGGGACTGATGACCTTAGCAGTTTAGTCCCATAAGATTTCACACACATTTGAACATTTGTTTCGGAGCACACCGTTCATCGTACACTGTTGAACATGGAATTCCGCAGCAGATCACTCTACGTGTTCACACGTTGACCCAACGACATTTTCAGTTACGATTACAGAGGGCACGGGACCATCGGAATTCGACAGCCGATCATGGAAATCTTTCGCGTCTTAGGATGAATTACACTTTTGCTGCACTAGGCCGCTGGTCGTCTCCACAAACGCCGTCATTGAAGTGAACGGCGGCTCGAAACGTGCACCGCGCAACCGACACAGGCTGGTGGAACAGGAGACATTTACCTGCCCTTGCATGGGACCTGTGGTAGCAATCGACGACGAGTTGACAGCTGCGAACCACCTGTATCTCTTCATGCTCGATGTCTTCCTCGACTGCGGCGTCATCTTTCAGCAGTATAATTGCCCGTGTCTCGGAGCCAGAACAGTACTGCAGTGGTTTGAGAAGCATTATAGTGAACTCACGTTGATGTCTCGACGACCAAATTCGCCTGACGTAAATGCTATGGAACCCATGTGGTTCGATATTGAGGGCCATCACCTTGTACGCAAATCAGTGACCCTTTACTTACGCGAATTACATGACGTGTGAGTAGACATCTAATGCCACATACCTCCACCAAACAAGCTATTAAGCGGGTGGTTATAAAGTTTTTGCTCATCAGTGTAAATGAGGGAGCAGAATAAAAAGCATTTTCTTGTGCGCGCTGGCGACAGCAGCGATGTCGCTGCGCACTTAGTTTCTCGCCTAACTACAATGTAGTAGCCAGCAAGTGCGAGTGCGTCTGGTTGGTTGGTTGTTTTGGGGAAGGAGACCAGACAGCGAGGTCATCGGTCTCATCGGATTAGGGAAGGACGGGGAAGGAAGTCGGCCGTGCCCTTTGATAGGAACTATCCCGGCATTTGCCTGGAGCGATTTAGGGAAATCACGGAAAACCTAAATCAGGATGGCCGGACGCGGGTTTGAACCGTCGTCCTCCCGAATGCGAGTCCAGTGTGGAGTGCGTCTGGCCGGAACTGTTACGTAGCTGCAATACGATACTACGCAGCTTACATACGCTATGCGTGGCATATGGCGAAGTGGTGCTTTGCACAGGTCCCAGAGGAGACCAGTGGTAAAGCGGGAAGGTGGCAGCCCTGTCTGAAGGTCGCCGCCACAGTTGAGATTCTCGTTGTTTGCCTACTAGAGACTCTTCTCTGCCACTGCGGTCCATGCGCGGCACGCACAACTGCGTATTCTCACAGCTGACGCAATCGTGCGATGAATGCCGCTCGCAAACGCCGTGCAGGTTCTTCACGGTGAAATTTTCAGGACTTGTTTACAACATTGCCTGCAGGCGTTACTTCACTAAACAATGGTGTGTCTCCGTGCACCACTATTTGAAAATAGGGAATCGAACAACTGTGAAAGTAAGACTGGAAATCAGTTGTAATCAGACTAATATAATGTATAACCAATAGAGTGAAAATAAAATACTACAAGTAAGTCACACAACCAACTGACGAATTTTTCTTTTAATTTTGAGGCAGTTGAAGAGAATTATTCGATGGTAGTAAAAGTAATAAACACAAATTTAAAAATGTCCTGGGGTGATATTGGTGAAGTACACTGAAGCGCCAAATAAAGAGGTATAGGCACGGGTATTCAAATACAGAGATATGTAAACAGGCAGAATACGACGCTGCGGTCGGCAACGCCTGTATAAGACAACAAGTATCTGGCGCAGTTGTTAGATCGGATGCTGCTGCTACAATGGCAGCTTATCAAGATTTAAGTGAGTTTGAATGTCGTGTTATGGTCGGGGCTCGAGCGATGGGACACAGCATCTGCGAGGTATCTATGAAGTGGGGATTTTCCCGTACGACCATTTCACGAGTGTACCGTGAATATCAGGAATCCGGTAAAACATCAAATCTCCGACTTCGTTGCGGCCGGAAAAAGATCCTGCAAGAAGTGGACCATCGACGACAAAAGAGAACCGTTCAACGAGACAGAAGTGCAGCCCTTCCGCATAGTGCTGCAGATTTCGGTGCTGGCCCATCAACATCGATATGGGCTTTCGGAGCCAAAGACCCACTCGTGTACTCTTGGTGACTGCACTACACAAAGCTTTACGCCTCGCCTTGGCCTGTCAACAACGACAATGGACAGTTGATGACTGGAAATATGTTGCCTGGTTGGACGAATCTCGTTTGAAATTGTATCTAGTGGATGGACGTGTATGGGTACGGAGACAACCTAATGAATCCATGGACCCTGAATGTCAGCAGGGGTATGATCAAGCTAGTGGAGGCTCTGTAATGGTGTGGGGAGTGTGCAGTTGGAGTGATATGGGACCGCTGGTATGTCCAGATACGACTCTGACAGGTTACACGAAAGTAAGTATCTTGTCTGATCACCTGCATCCATTCATATCCATTGTGCATTCCGACGGACTTGCGCAATTCCAGCAGGACAACGCGACACCCCACACGTCCAGAATTGCTACAGAGTGACTCTTCCGAGTTTAAAAACCTTCGCTGGCCACCAGACTCCCCAGATATGAACATTATTGAGCATATCTGAGATGCCTTGCAATGTTCTGTTCAGAAGAGATCTCCACTCCGTTGTAATCTTACGGATTTATGGACAGCCCTGGAGGATTCATGGTGTCAATTCCCTCCAGCACTACTTCAGACATTATTCGAGTCCATGCCACGTCGTGCTCGAGGGGGCCCTACACGATTTTAGGCAAGTGAATCAGTTTATTTGGCTCTTTAGTGTAAATGCGATTTCCAAGAAGTTTCTCAAGTGGCTAGTGACAAAAAGATTTAGAATGAGTGTGCATCATGGGTTTTGACCTGGCGGCAGAGACACGAGGTGTTTTAATGCGAAAAATATTGAAAAACAGAGGGTTTCTCAGCAATAAGTGGAGAAGTGCCTCGAATTAGCAGGAAAGATAGTTAGCATCTGTGCAGGATACGGTGGCCAATGTGCAGTGACTGCTGGGCAGGATACTGTGGCCGATGTGCACTGACCTCTGGGCGAGTTCATTCGTTTGCTCTGGAAGGGGAGGCCGGCATTGTATGCCTGGTTTCGTGCAGTCGTCTATGCACTGCGATGACAGAATCGAGGCGCACGTCCTGCGATCATTCTCAAACGATTCTACAGAAAATGTTCGGTTAAAAAATTTCATTCTTGCGTTTCCCGTAGCTTTATATGTCTGCTTCATGATGACATGCCCATCGTATCCTTAATGGTCATAGTTATTGTAATATTTGTATTTAAGTAAGACATGCCACGAAATTCGAAAAAGTTTGCAATGAAAAATAGGGGTCACTATGAGTTTGCGATTGGTGCATGTTACATAATATGTTGCTGAGTATGAAATATAAGTAACATATCGAATTTTCCTTTAGACTTGGGTGGAACTCTCTGTCCCCTATGTAGCACATTAATTTTCGATCGCACACACCACCGGTAAAGCCAGAACGAAATAGCCTCAACATTCCTCGTATTTTAATAAAGGTTTGAGATATCGAAATGAGATTTTGGTAAATGATGGCACACAGAAAAGAGAGTATTTTGCTATATGGTTATAATGCAGATCTTCATTATCTACCATGTTATTCCACTAACTATAGACTATTTTGATGAAAGAATGTAATTTTTCAAGGGCCATTGATAGCTGGTTAAATGATAAATGCTATGGGTTTTGCGGTAGCGTAAGTGAACACATTATATGTTTATTTTTGTACCAGGGATGCGCTGTTTCACCAGCTATTGACCTCATTTTTCTTCAGTTCCTCATGTAATAAACTAAAAAAACCACAGTTTCAGATTCACTCGCACTGACATCTGCACAACATGTTGGTGTGGTGAGTTGTATAAACACTGGTGTGTTTTGGTAAAAGAAAAAAAATTAACATAGCAACAAGAAAAATGTAGGTTTTGCTCAAAATTCGTCACTCATGATGCTTCTCTGAAAGCTACAAATGGTTAACATAAGGTGAAAATAAATCACTCCATTTTCAGCAGAATCCTTTTTAGATACTAACCAAAGCTGAGGTTAATGGTCAACTGAATGGTCAACTAGCTAATATGGGCGTGGAAACACTTCACTTAATATTTACAGAAAATGTGAGTGTAGGCTTCAGTTTGGAATGGCACTTCCCCTCCAGTTCTCAACATTTCTCCTACGGCTCTCTGATCGATCCCCCACCACTACCGCTCTCCCTGTGCGTGCCCTGCCGATTGCGTATCTAGCGGCCACATTATTGTACGCGAAGGACGAGGGAAGAGATTGGCAAATACGTGACGATGTTCGCAACAGGACTGAAAGAAAGGCGGGTGGGACTTGTGGACAGGCACTGGATGGAGTAAGTTTGCAGATGTAATGCCCCTTTTACACGATCGACTTTCTTGTCTCAATTGACTACTTGAGCCACGTGCGGCTACTGCAGTGCCTCTCGCGTTTCATTTGAATACTGAGTCATCCAAAACATGTACAATTATTTGCTCGAGAAAATATATACTTGCAAACACATCAGACAATATGTAGAACGTAGTAAATAGCGCCTTTTTGCTTTATCCTTTGTATCTTATTTTCATGCTAATTGTCAAATAACAATGAACATTTTTTTTCTCTGATAATTTCAATATTTTCACTGTTGAAATAATTTTCATTAAACACGTTTATCTATTTGCGTTCTTAGTCATGTAAAGTCTAAGTTTCCTTCTCCGAAAAACGTAAATACTTTTTGCTTTCAGTTGTTTATGATCTCTTGTAGACTAGAAGAAAACTAGTAGGAAGAAAATACCAGGACCTTGTGTAACTTGACAATTGCACGAAAACAAAGCGAACAACATAATAAAGATTAAGAGGACAGGAAACTACAAAATCAATTTCTGTAATAGGAGTGAACTCGACCAGAATAGGTTACATCATCCGACGTTAGCAGGCGCCGCCATAGTCCCTTGTCTCTGCGCTTGCGCGGTGTGCGCCTTACACGGAAATTTAGAACTCCACACTCGGCACAACCTATAGATCGTTGACGTCACATACACACTCGTGACGTAGTTGGCTTCTGTTTTATACGCACACACGAAAGGCGCATGTACATCGAGTAGTCGATTTGGAGCAGAAAGTCAGAAAGTCGCTCGTATAAAACGGGCTTAAGGCGAGACTGACTCGGCGAGCTACGGGTACATTCGGCTGCCGGCCGCGTGTTCGGGTTACTCATGAGTGGGGCAGACGTCGTTTTCTCGTGCCCCTGGTCTTCTGTCGTGTAGTGTCGTGGCCTACTACTGCCGTGCGGGGGCGGCGCCACTGCCAGAAATACCTGCTGGTCACCTCACCACAGTCAGTTGCGTTAGGGGTTTGTGTGTGTGTGGGGGGGGGGGGCGGATGGGGGGGGGGGCGGCACCTACAGTTCTCGGTTCACTACAGCTTCAGCTCGATCCAGCTGGCGTACTTCCAGCGCTGCCTGCAGGTAGGCAGTGCTGAGTTACGCCTGTTTCGCTTTCTATACGAGTTCCGTGCCTGCGTGTCAATCAGCAACCAACCACGGCGCGCCTGTATTTATGACTCCAATGGTTCATAGATTGTGCCGAGTGTGCAGCTCTAAATTTAGGACTATGCTGCACACTACGCATGGGCGGAAACAAGGACCTACTATAGCGTCTGCTAATATCGGAAGTTCACCTATTCGGACCGTGCTCACACCTATTGTACAAATGCATTTTGTGCTTTCGTGTTCTTTATGTTTATTGTGTTGTTTGATTTGTTTTCAGGACACACTGAAAAGTTACACAAGGTCCTGGTACTTTCCTTCTAATGTTCTACAAGAGAGACGAAATATCCGATAGCAAAAAGGTATTTATGTTCTACAGAGAGAAAGTTTACACCATGCGTTACTAAGAACGTTAATAGATACTGGTTAGATTAAAATTATTTCTACAGTCAAAAAGTCAGAATTATTTGACGAGAAAAATAGTTGCCGATGCAATTTGGCATTTAGCAAGAATACAAGACTCAAAGTATAAAGCAGATAGGCCCTATTTACTGCGTTCTATATATTGTTTTATGTGTTCGCAAGGATATATTTTCTCGAGTAAATAAAAGTTTTATTCTCATACGTTTCGCTGGCACTTTTCCTATTCTTTCAGTTCTCAGGAGCGTCAAGAATTAACCACACGACATTTGACAAGAATTGTAGAGGGTCCACTCAGAATTCAGCTATGATCGTTAATAAATTCCCTTATCATTTATTGTTGCAACATTTTGTTGGTATATTTCGATTTTTCCGTAAAGAGGATAATCCCTCATAATCTCACTTTCACTGTTCAGGTACTAGACGAAGCTGACCATTCGACGCAGACGAGACTCAGTAACGGAATAAAACTCCAGGGGCGCTGCAGAAGACCCAACTGTCTCGAATAATCAACTGACACAAGAAAGTTGATCGTGTAAAAGTGGCTTTAAACCTTTATTCATTGGCAGGAATTTGGAGTCCCTGTGTGGAATTATGTAACTCAACGGCCCGTTTGACCCGCAGGGACTGAATGTCCCACTCCATGTAGTTTGTGCTCCGTATGCTGGATGTCAGTACAGCCTATACACCAGCCTAGAATGTGAACAGCTGTACCTCAAATGGCTGCTTGGTGTGTCAAACAACACTGCGAGGTTGCATAAATAAAAGTAAAGCTCTTATATGCTGTCATACGAGTTATAATTTCTTTGTAGTTGCCTTTATACATACTAATGATAATTTCGAATAAATATCAATGCAGTACCCTTGTAATAATCGGTTATAACATAAAATAAGACTGGGGCTTGTCAGTCCGATCTGGTCCAGGGCAGTGAATTCACAAGTTGAGGTTACATTTGCTTTTAGTCACTTTGCTTTGATGTTCACAGATTTTTCTGCTTTCAGGACCATTTATAAACAGAAATGTCCTTGCTGAGGACAATATAGCATTTCATTTTATAAAAAAAAACAATAGAAATAATGCGTGATTTCTAAAATATTAGTGAATTTAGTAAGATACTGTTTTGATCCGGCTATAGCTACCTATTACAAAAGAAGTCTTATAATCGAAGAAATTCGTACCCAATTAGAGTGTTTTCAGATGATTTTGATACACCACCTGATATAGTGATGACTGTGAAGATCAAATGATGCGTAGTATTCCTTGGAATAATAATGCAAAAAGTGTTCAGGTGTCTGCTAGTACTTCACAAATTATTACACAATCTGAACTAAGTGCTAATGAGGGGAGGCAAACAATAGCAAAAATGTTCAAACTGTATCGCTTCAGCTCAAAAAATGTTCAGATGTGTGTGAAATCTTATGGGACTTAACTGCTAAGGTCATCAGTCCCTAAGCTTACACACTACTTAACCTAAATTATCCTAAGGACAAACACACACATCCATCCATGCCCGAGGGAGGACTCGAATCACCGCCGGGATCAGCCGCACAGTATATCGCTTCAGCTATATGCTGGTATTGCATAGGATACGGATGGACAGTCATGCAGTTCACTTTCTTTCAATTTATCATGGAAATGAAGTATGCAGTATATCCAGAACCAGGAAAGATGGAACAAAGCTTGAAACAGGGGCCCTGACGGCTGGAAAAGATTATAATAAATACATTTGCGGCGTTGATAAAGCTGACTTGGTGAGATCTCTTTATGAAATAGATAGAAAGTCCAAAAAAGTATTGATAGAGACTGTTTTATGCAGTGGTGGCAATAACCGCTGTGAATTCCTATACTTCATAGAGTGATGTAAGAGGGACGCTTGATCGGTTTCAAATACAGAATTTCACGTGGATATAAGATGAGCATCAACAAAAGCAAAACGAGGATAATGGAATGTAGTCGAATTAAGTCGGGTGATGCTGAGGGAATTAGATTAGGAAATGAGACACTTAAAGTAGTAAAAGTGTTTTGCTATTTGGGGAGCAAAATAACTGATGATGGTCGAAGTAGAGAGGATATAAAATGTAAACTGGCAATGGCAAGGAAAGCGTTTCTGAAGAAGAGAAATTTGTTAACATCGAGTATAGATTTAAGTGTCAGGAAGTCGCTTCTGAAAGTATTTGTATGGAGTGTAGCCATGTATGGAAGTGAAACATGGACGATAAATAGTTTAGACAAGAAGAGAATAGAAGCTTTCGAAATGTGGTGCTGCAGAAGAATGCTGAAGATTAGATGGGTGGATAACATAACTAATGAGGAGGTATTGAATAGAATTGGGGAGAAGAGGAGTTTGTGGCACAACTTGACAAGAAGAAGGGACCGGTTGGTAGGACATGTTCTGAGGCATCAAGGGATCACAGATTTAGCATTGGAGGGCAGCGTGGAGGGTAAAAATCGTAGAGGGAGACCAAGAGATGAATACACTAAGCAGATTTAGAAGGATGTAGGTTGCAGTAAGTACTGGGAGATGCTTGCACAGGATAGAGTACCATGGAGAACTGCATCAAACCAGTCTCAGGACTGAAGACCACAACAACAACAACTACTCACACTCGGAAAACAAATGTCCAAAGAAAGGAAAAGGCCCAAAAAGGTTCAAAATTCTCCTCTTTCAACTCCAAGGAGAAGAAAGCATTTTCTGTACCAAACGACGTACGTTTTCAGAATTCACGATCTTACTGGCCAACATTAGTCAGTTCAAGAGGCAGATGTGAACATTGCTCATCTACAGAGTTGGAATCTAGACCGCATTCAGAGTGTTTAGAGCGTAATATTTTTTAAGTTTTAAAGAAAAAAACTGTTTTTTACAAGTATCACCAGCATAAATAATCCTAGCTGGATGATTCTGTTGTGACTTCTCAGTGCCTCAATATTCTTCGCGTTTGCAATCCTGTTGGGGCTTGAAGTCCTCCAAACATTTTATGGATTTTAATGACTCTGTATCACTTTTGAAATGAAATAACTTGATACTAATTCAACAAGAGTTCCTCAAGTATTAAAGCAATAATTCTGAACCCAGATTTTATATTTTTTACAGTTACAATAAATAGAGGGTTAAACCCACATATCTCATTCCACGTCAGCAACGAGGTGAGCATGTTCTCAGATCATCAACATCCATACCGCGCAAGCCTCTTTACGGTCTATGGCGGAAGGTGCTTTGTGTGCCAGTATCACTTCCCTCTTTTTCTTTTTCTGTTTCAGTGACGCATCGTTCGTGCATAGTACTGTTTCTGGTCAGCCTCTGTGTGGGATCGAATTTCTCTAATTTGATCTTCATGTGTTTTCGATGTATATACATTGGAGGAAACAATATATTCGTTGACTGATCTAGGGAAGTAGGCCCTAAGAACTTTAAGTGTAAACCACATTGCGATGCAGAACATCGCTCTCGCAGCATCTGCCACTCGAGTTCGATAAGCATCTCCATGGTGCTTTCGCGCTAGTTAAATGAACCTGTAACCAAACGTTATGCTCTTCTTTGGATCACCTCTATTTCGTCTATCAGTTCTGTCTGTTACGGGTCCCAGACTGACGAGTAGTATTCAGATACTGGTCTGGGGAAGTTTTTTTAGGCTACCTCCTTTGTGGATGGAGTACGCTTCCCGAGGAGCCTTACAGTGAATCTCAGTCTGTCATTTGCCATATATGCGATTACGTTTATGTGATCATTCCATCTTACATCCACCTTAAATTTTGTCTATCACGTTTGTTGGGAGAGCTGTGTGCTGTGTAGTTTGGCATCTGAACCGTCAAAGTGAGGTAATGAGCGACTGCCTTTTTTACGAAAAAATCGAAATATAGTAATAATGTGTAGGAACAAGAAACGATAATGAAGTTTACCAGCGGAAAAATGCTCGTATCGGCGCACGAAAAATGCGAATATGTTCCTGTTTATTTAAAAGACTCTGACTGAAGAGTTGGTTACCAGCTACCTCATTCTACCTCCCTCAGGACCTTTAAATTTTTTTTCTAAAAATTTTAGCATGCGCTTTTTTAATGTACAACTGACATCTTACTCCACAAGCTCCCCTAATTGTAGCTCACTCACAACCACTAGTCGATCGCTGTGTCACTCATACACATCAGTCCTAGTTGCTCTTTCTGACCCACTCATTATCTCTTTGTGTCTCTGTCATTGTCTCCTGTGCACAGCCACAGTCCCACGCTACTGCAGCCTCCACTCATTGTCACTCTCTCTCTCTTGTATTCTCTTGGTGTTAATATCTCATTCATTCCTTCCCACTGCAGCCGTCTCTTCACCATTTCTCTCGTCCTCGTAGCTATTGTCATAGAGCGTCTCTCATTATCACTGGCTCTCACCCACTTCCACTTTCTCCTTCTCTTTACTGCTCTCCCACTGGCACTGTCTCCTTCACTCTTTTCCTAGCACTATTCTATCACTGTTAACCATGTTTCACTGCTACTGTGTCCTCCTCCTCTCACACAGCCATTGTCTCCTTCGCTCTTTCTCTACCACAACCACTGTCTACTACTTTTTCCGTCTCTTTCCCACTGCCACTGTCCCTTCTCCCTAGGCACAAAAAAAGCGCGAATATGTTTGCAAGCCAGGATTTTTAGGAAAAATTTTAAAGGTGCTGCGGAAGGTAGAATTAGGCAACTAGTACCCACTTTTCAGTCAAAGTCTTTTAAAAAAACAGGAGCATATCCGCATTTTTTTGTGCTGGCTCTCTTCTTTTCCCTGCCACAGGGCAAGTAAAATTTTGATAGTTCACTTATGTGAATTGGGATAACGCAAAACTAATTTTACACCTCAGACCGGATTTTACGTGAACAAAAATTTTGCACGTGCCGCAATACTACAACACAGCGTTCCCAGATGGTAACGGAGGCGCGGCTTATTTCTCCGTGCTACGTATTTTATAAACTACGTTTTCGCCTCGCACCGGTTTTTACGTGCGTATTGTACCACTAGACATTTGTTGGATGTGACTGCCTCAGTAACTGTTCTGCAAACACTTAATCGTAAAGTAATGGGTATATGTTTATGCGTAACATGTACGTTTGCATATGTTGAGGATTAACTGCCACTTTTTCAGAGAATCATTAAGTGGTTCTCTGCAAATGGGCTCTCATTAAACTTTGACAAAACACAGTACATACAGTTGCACACAGTAAATGGAATGACACCATTAATAAATATAGACTTCGATCAGAAATCGGTAGCTAAGGTAGAATTTTCAAAATTTCTAGGTGTATGCAATGATGAGGGGTTGAACTGGAAAAAACACACTGAAGATCTGCTGAAACGTTTGGGTTCAGCTACTTATGCTATTAGGGTCATTGCAAATTTTGGCGATGTATATCTTAGTAAATTAGCTTACCACTCCTATTTTCATTCTATGCTTTCGTATGGCATCATATTCTGGGGTAACTCATCACTGAGTAAAAGAGTGTTCATTGCACAAAAGCGTGTAATCAGAATAATTGCTGGAGCTCATCCGAGATCATCCTGCAGACACTTATTTAAAGAGCTAGAGATCTTCACTGTAGCCTCACAATATATATATTCACTTATGAAATTTGTTATTAACAATCCGAACGAATTCAAAAGTAATAGCACTGTACATGGCTAAACACTAGGAGAAAGGATGATCTTCACTACTCAAGATTAAATCTAACTTTGGCTCAGAAGGGGGTAAATTATGCTGCCACAAAAGTCTTTGGTCACATTCCTAATAGCATCAAAAGTCTGACAGATAGCCATATAGCATTTAAAAGGAAATTAAAAGAATTTCTTAACGGCAACTCCTTCTACTCATTAGATGAATTTTTGGATATAGTAAGTGGGTAATTTCCCCAACCCCGACCCAGAACAAAAAAATAAAAATATTGAGTGTCATGTAATATTTTGTGTAATGTAATATCTTGTGTAGACACCTTTTATTAACCTGACACGTTCCATATCATTATGAAGTGTCGTATTCATGATCTAAGGAACAACTACTAATTCCTTGAACCAAGTGTCGATCTTCTGCAGGTCTTCCTGTGTATAGCTTCGGTTCTCAAGCGTTGCAGCGTCTCCACATGCAACAGCATGGAGCTTCTGACATCATGCCTTGTGGCCACACGGGAGAGTTGGCAACCTGAACGTGATTCAGCAGACGTCACTCTGCGTAATAAGGGGCAAGCGTGATTTCCACTGACGGCACGGGCTGCAGAGTCTGTGCGTTTTTTGTGGGCGTCGACCGTGTCGCGTCGACTCGGCAGACCTTGGCCCGTTTCTCGCGGTGCACCGAACGTGCAGCGGTCTCGTGCGTCGTGCGAGGCCCATGTCTTATAGCTGTACAACTCCAAGTTCAAGTTGTCACGCATTTGAAGTTGCTTTCTCTGCTTCTGACTAAGACGTGTCTATCTCTGTTTTTAGTTGTTTGCATCTGTCACGGTTAGGTTTGCGTATCTAGCTGGGACCCCGTCGGGACACACTGCGATGGGGGTGTAGGAATGAACTAAAAAACTTATTTAATATAATTACTTTTTATTTAGAACACAAATACGTGGAACCTGTTACAGCAGAAGTAGTTGGTACACCATATTTTTCGGAATATTTCATCTTTTTCAGCAAGTCTTTTTTTCCTTTTTCGTATATATTTAAATCTACGCAAGTCAGTTTGTTGTCCCACCGGCACTGTAAGATTGATTCCACCATCCCTGGCAGAAGTCGATTTCATTCATCAGTCCACTGGGCCGACATTACCGGAAATATTCTTTCCATAGTGGCGTTGTGTGCGGGAATCGAAAACAAATACTGGCATAATTTTAGCAGCTGGCACTTGTGTTCAAGATTTTCTGTTTCCTTAAGAAAGTAAATCCACCTTTCTTCCACGGAGCTGTCAGATTTCCATTCTCCCCAGCCATGTTTATTTTCTAAAGAGCTCTTCAGATACACATATTCCTGAAAACAATTGTCGCCTGAAATCTTCACACCATTGTTAGCCAGGTATAGAACAGTATTTTTAATCATCATTCAATGTGGGGTTTCAGATAGCGTCATCCAGTAAAATATTTGATATTCATTAAAAGAAATAGTTCATTTCCCTAAGTAATCAAATGATATGGTATAGAAAGCCACTGTCTCTTCCTCAAATTTCAAAATCAAGTTAATTATTTTTCGGTTACGATTCTCATTCTTTAATTTGTTCAAATTCATCTTGGTTTGCACGCCAATAAAATGGGCAATCTTCCTTTCATTCAGACATTTTTGATCGTCGATTAGTATTTTCTTATTTTAATTATCGAAACTTTTTTCATCCCCTTGCTTTTTATATTTCTTTCCAACAGAGCCAAGTTTGACTGCAGAAACATGAAGTACATTTCACTGATCGGGCTGCTGAAAAAAAATCTGAAATTATTTTAGGTGTCTGTCTTCGGCGTAAAAAACTGTTTTAATGGAATTCAAAGTTTAATAATTCTCTCAACTGCGGGCATCAGTGACAGCCACTTGTTTTTAAGCGAGAGAGCGTCTAGCCGTGTGGTTGTCTGCCCGTCTGTCACTTCACCTCTCCGCACGGTAGCAGTTACCGGACTATTTCCGTCAGTATCGACAGACAGAAGCTCTCTGCGTACTATACCGTACCACATTTGCATCGGCCCGGTAAACAGAAATCAGCCGTCCATTTTGTCAGTATGCAGAACACATACACTTCACACACTTGGTACATACGAGCTTGCCGAATTTAGCGATTACAGGAACAGATGTGTTACCAGATTCAGGACTTCCTGAGAGATACAAATCAATACGTTATTCTTATCGGGATTAAATCGACAGATATGAGTAATTTTTGTAGTAACCAGAGGGAGTATTTATGATACTCGTTACTGTTTAAGATATACACGGACCTGTCACATTAATGTGACCATCGGATATGTTCAACGCCAACGTGCAACAGCCACTCAGAGACGGCGGGTGGAAGTACTAGTAGCATTGGAGGGTGCACAAAAGCGTATCCGGGACACGCAGAAAACACTACAGTCGTTGTCGTAATGCGGAAACCGACCGATTTATCTGACGTCCAAAGCTAATGATCACTGGCTTCGGGCCAAGGGTGGAAGCATGTCCGAAACGGCTAAGTCTGTAAACTCGTAGCCTGCCGCCGTGGTTAAGATACACCGTGCATGGCAAAATGGCGCTATCCAAAATCGTCGCCGACGCAAACTGTGGGGCACAGCGGACCAAAGATGATATGGGAGATCGACGGTTGTGGAGACGTGCACGATCGAATAGACGGGCAACTGTGAGCGGCTGACCACCCAGAAGTAGTAACGGGCTACCAACAGCGTTCAGTGAACGTTGCTGCGTATGGGCCTTTGAAGACTGGCAGATGCCTCTGAACGTGAATAAATGTAACGTATTGCGCACAAAAAGGCGAAGAGCTCCCCTACTTTTCGATTACGCTGTTGGCGAAAAATCATTGGAAACACTAACCACCGTAAAATAATGAGAACTAACCGTCCAGAGCGCCCTTAGGATCAATGACCACATAAGAAGATTCGTGGAAAAGCAGATGCCAGAGTGAGATGTACTGGAAGAATCTTAAGGAAATGTAATTCATCCACGACAGAAATGGCTTAGACAACACTGGTTCGACCCACTCTTGAGTATCGTTCATCACTGTGGCGACCCTCAGCAAGTAGAAAAAACAGAAGAGACATATAAGCTGCAACGAAGAGCGGCGCGTTTCGTCACGGGATCGCTTAGTAAGTGCCAGAGCGTTAAGGGGAAGCTCAACAAACTCCAGTGGCAGACACCACAAGAGAGGCGTTCTGTATTGCAGAGAAATTTGGTGTTGAAATTCTCAGGGTCTACAGTCGAAGAAGACATGGCAACATACTGTTTTTTCCCAAATATACTGCCAGAAAAAACTAATACATCCTTTTATAGGGTTCCAATTCACTCAAGATTTATTGCACACGGAGTAGATGAAACTGTTACCTTTATAGATCAATAACACTAGCGGTTCTCAGGTACCAGGTACCCATGCTGAAACATCCATATTAGTATGATGGTGTAGCCACCACAGGCGGCAATGCAGGCGCTGACCCTGATATACAGTCGATCGTACAGATGGCGAATACTGTCCTCGAATACGTTACGCTCGACGTGTTCACGTAATTCTGTAAGAGCTGCTGTTGACGAGTCGCGCTATTCACTTCGCGCCCCATAATATCCCGCGCGTACTCGACTGGAGACAAGTCCTGACACCGTGCTAGCCAGGGAAGTTGCTGCTCGTCTGGCAGACTACGTTGATTTCACGGGCAGTGCGTGGGCGAGCATTTATCCTGTCGGAACAACACATCTCCTTCACGCTGCAAGAACGGCAAAAGAACGGGTTTAACAACATTCTGCACGTACCGAGCGCTGATTAGCGTCCCCTCCAGAAACATCAAAGGTGAACGATAGTTGTAGCTTATCTCATCCCAGACCACAAGGCGTAGGATGGGGCCAGTGTGTCTTTGACGAATGCACGCTACGAGGCAGCACTCAACAGGTCTACGTCGTACGCGCGAGTTGTTGCATCTTGCCCACTCGTCGCTTAATGGGTGGCTAAAGGATGCTGCATTCTCGGAATACTACGAGGGGCGTTTGAAAAGTCCGTGCAAAAATAATAACTACTTACATGTTTGGGGCAAACCTTTTTTATTTGCCGACATTGTCTCCTTTTGACTTATAGACTTCGTCCAACGCTATTCTAATTTGTTGAGCCCTTCCGAATAATAGGAATTGTCCAAGTCTGCAAAATAACTATTAGTTGCTGCAATCACCTCCTCGTTTGAATAAAATCTTTGCCCCGCCAGCCATTTCTTCAAATTGGGGAACAAATAGTAGTCTGAGGGAGCCAAGTCTGGAGAATAGGGGGGATGTTAAACTAATTGGAATCCTATTTCCATTAATTCTGCGACCACAACTGCTGAGGTGTGTGCTGGTGCATTGTCGTGATGGAAAATGACGTTTTGCGGTCCTATCGCCGGTGTTTTTCTTGCATCTCGGTTTTCAAACGGTCCAATAACGATGAATACTATTCACCTGTAATAGTTTTACCCTTTTCCAGATAGTCGATGAGGATTATCCCTTGCGAATCCCAAAAGATAGTCACCATAACCTTTCCGGCCGAAGGATTGGTCTTCGCCTTTTTTGGTGCAGATTCTCCCTTGGTAACCCATTGTTTAGATTGTTGTTTGGTCTCAGGAGTATAGTACGGCATCCATGTTTCATCCACAGTAACGAAACGACGCTTTAAGTCCTGCGGTTTCTTCCTAAACAGCTGCAAACCATCCTTGCTACACTTCACAGGATTCCGTATTTGGTCAAACGCGAGCAATCCCGGAACCCATCTTGCGGATAGCTTTCTCATGTCCAAATGTTTATGCACAATATTATGTACCCGTTCATTCGAATTGCCCACAGCACTAGCAATCTCACTCACCTTAACTCTTTTGTCATCCATCACCATGTCACGGATTTTATCAATGATTTCTGGAGTCGTAACCTCCACACCGCGTCCAGAACGTTCAGCATCACTTGTGCCCATGTGGCCACTCCGAAAATTTTGAAACCACTTATAAATTGTTCTAAACGAAGGTGCAGAGCCACCGTAATGTTTATCAAGCTTCTCTTTAGTCTCCTGAGGCGTTTTGCTTTTCATAAAGTGATGTTTAATCACCACACCAAAACCTTTTTCGTCCATTTTTTGACAATCACAAAGAAATATACCAATATGGCTGAAACTTGGTGTGCGTTCTTTTCAAAGATGATACTAACGAAACATAACCTCGATACCAGCCGGTGGTGCCATCTCTCGGACTTTGCACGGACTTTTCAAACGCCCCTCGTATACAACAATTCAAACAAGTAACAGCAGTTTTATTTCAAAAATGCAGATTGACAATACCTAACTTTGAGATTTACAAGTAGTAGTCGCAAACGAGGGGCGACGTGCAATATCATTTAAAGTCCTTGGCTGTGTGTAGTGTTCCCGGAAGTTGACAGTTCGGCGAATCCTGTCCACTGATGTCTGTATACGGAGCCGATCTGAGCGGCCGAGGCTGGCAGCAGCGGCGCTTACATTGACTTCTTGCAGGGGTCGCTCCTGGCCCGGCTCGGCCCTTGTCAGCGGGCTATTGGCTGACGTTTCCTCGCCGCCTTCTCTAGTTTTCCGTTTTGTGTCTTCGTTCCGCCGCTTGTGATCCGTGCTGTGGTAGCTCTACGTTCTGCCACTGCTGCCCTTACAATACGACGATCTTGGCGGGCGTCTGCGCTGCGTGGATATCCAGAAACTCGTCTACGGGTGTGAGAATGTTCACGTGACCACTGATAGCAGCGTCGTTGCACAACTGACGCAGCATGTCCAACTTGTGTAACAGTTCTCCGAAAGGACCGTTCCGCCACTCGGAAGGCTGCAATTTGAACCACTCGGACTCGCTCAGTTGGCTGTAAGAAGCACGCGTGTGCCACAATGCTGCCTGATGCCTGCCTGCACCACAATGAGATATCTGGCTGTGAGCGTTCCCTCTGAAAGGGTGGACACGGATGGCGCTCTGACAGCCATGCCACTACGCCACCTGTTGGCGGACGACGTTGAAACCATTACGCGTACCTCCCAGGTGGCATATGCCGTCATCGGATGAAAATCGACGTCATCTTTTTAAGTGTACTATTTTTTTCCGGTAGTGTATGTCTGTCGACATGACCACAACATGCAAAACAGAGTGCTGCGAGAGGTACCCCTGTCACATGCCGTGTTGGCGAGACAGAAGAAGACATAAAAGGGCACTCTAGTAACTAGTCATTGTCAGTTTATAAATTCATTCCACCCTCGACGACTGGTAACACTATACTAATGTGTCCTATTCGACTGTTTGTGTGAAAACTCCCAGTTCAGTTACTTCGTAGTGCGTCTTTTATTTTCAGTGCCGTAGCACAATTTTATTTTCATTTTTGACATCACAGAAGGAGACGTGCCATGCAGAGTGCTACAACAGTTAACGCGAGTGCGATGGATTTGTGATAAGATAGTTTCGTGGCTGTATCGTTGCAACGATAGTCGGACGGTCAGTTGTACTGTCATGATTTCTGTCCGTTGCTGTACAGCAAGGGGGGGGGGGGGGGCGGGCAAACAGCAGCCCACGGACCACATGCGGCCCGCAAAGGGTTTTTGTGTGGCCAACCAACACACTCAGAAAAATCCGCGTTCACCAGATTTCCTTCCCGTCCGCACCAGATCTCCACTAGAACGACCAGGTCAAGGCACATGCGCAGTGTATACGCGCAGTGTCTTTGGGGTTGATCTGGTTTATTTCCATTCTGTCTGTGCAACAGTAAATATATGTTTCCAACTTTAGTGAAACCATGAACCCACCGAAAAAACCATAGTATCAGTGATGAATGTTGTGTGTTTAATATAGACCTTTTCTGAAATAGAAAGTAATGAATCAATTGAGCCATGGCGCCATTGAGTTAGTAGACTGTTCTGTCTGGCACCACTGGCTCACGTGTAGTATCGACTATCCCTCTTGCGGCCCCATTGCCAATATCTATGAGGAAGAGTTGGTATCTGTGGGTTGTATTCTTAGAAGGTCTTTGCTTGCCGATATATATACGGGTTCTGTGTCCCGAGAGAGACCCCTTCCTTCCGCCTCCTTGATTTCTATCTCACCATCTATGGCCATCCTATCGCCCTCACTCCCACCCTTAAGTACGTTGGCGTCACCCTCGACCGTCGCCTCTCCTGGACTCCCCATCTCCTGACAATCCAAGCCTAGGCACGCTCCCGTCTCCATCTCCTTAAGCTCCATTCCGGCCGTATGTGGGGTCTAGACCCCTCCACCATCCTCCACACCTATAAATCCCTCATCCGCCCTATCCTTTGTTACGCCCATCCGGCCTGGATCTCCGCCCCCCCTACCTTTTATAAATCCCTCCAAATCCTTGAACGCCATGCTCTCCGCCTCGCCTATCGCATCCGTCTCCCCTCCCCCACGCGGATCCTGTATGATCTCACCCCCTTCCCCCACCTCCTCCTCTTCCTTGAAAGGATGCGGATCCTGTACACCTCCTGCAAACTCGATCCTCCTCATCCGCTTGTCTCACCCATCCTCTCCCACCCCCGCCCGCTGCCGCGCCTGTATTCCCACGTCCCACCCGGTCTCCATCTCTCCACCCTCCTCACCCTCTCCCAAGGTGGCTTCCGCCAGCTCCCCCTCCCTGATGATGTCCTCCTCCCCTCCATCTACCCCTCCTATCAACTTTGATCCTCCCCCCCACTTCCTGTGTCCTTTCCTTTAGGCACCCTCCCTCCCTTCTCTTTCCTTTCCCCCATCCCCTCCCTCCTTCCCTCTTCCCCCGGGCTTCCCCTCCACCTTCCTCCCTTCCCCCTATCTCCCCTGCCCATGGCATCTGCTCTCCCCTCTCCCACTCCCACCCCCCCCTCCTCCTCTCTTGGCAGGTCCCCGGACTCGTACACGGTTAGTGAACATTCGCGCGCCGGAGACCAACGCCTCGTGTTCTGTGTGCCGTCGTTTTGTGCTTAAGTGCTTAAGTGTTATTCGTTTTGTGTACCTCCGTTCACGTGTGACACTTTTCGTCTCTGTCTGTGTCCATGTGTCTGAACAATTTTATCTTGGACTCTACGCCCGTGAACGGCACCTTGTATTTTAAACAGTTTTGTCACCATGTTTTTTCTCTAAATGTCTTCATTTGTATATTTGTGTTTCTCTGCGGCCAAAGAGCGGCGTAGTATGCGGCTGCAGGCCTGCCTGTAATACAGGTTTCAAAATAACAATAAAGGAAAAAAATCCCGAGAGACAGGCACGAAGTTTGGGGACTGGCGGTAGCGTCGCGACAAGGGGTGGTCACGAAGTCCGAGCGGCCGAAGCCACGAGCTGCGCAAGGAGGGCCTGCGCAGAGCGAAGATACCGGAGTACTTCACAGGGGTCAGCGTCGACTAGAAGCAGCAGGCCGACATCCCGTCGGTTGGTTGGCAACATCCGTGTCGGGCGACCGCTCGTGGCCTGGCTGCCCTCTTCTACGTGGCTTTCATCGGCACCACTCAGTAACCGCTGCGACGTACCGTGGATCCATGGAACTCCTTGCTGATAAAAGGGAGTAACATTCTGTAATCCTCGTGGTGATTTGTTTCATTGTCTCCCTTCCCTCCTTATTCTTTTCCGGTTTGTACCCGACCCTCAGAGTTTTACTCGGTCGGCTCTTTGGTCGTAAATATAGCCAGTAGGATTGTATGGCTCTGAGCACTATGGGACCCAACATCTGAGGTCATCAGTCCCCTAGAACTTAGTACTACCCAAACCCAACTAACCCAAGGACATCACACACATCCATGCCCGAGGCAGGACTCGAACCTGTGACCGCAGCAGTCACGCGGTTCCGGAATGAAGCGCCTAGAACCGCACGGACACCGCGGCTGGTAGTAGGATTGTACCCAGACACTAGTTGTCCTTTGAAAATTTCTCCCGCTATTATATTCCCTTTCCTTTCTGGTTTGTACCCGATCATTAATGTTCTAATTAATCAGCTCTTGGTCGTAAATACAGCCGGAACAATTGTACTAAGGCACAGGTTGCCGTTAAACAAAAGAGGGACCTTGTGGTTAGATTTAGCTGTTAACCGGTTCAATTCTAAGATTGTAATTGCATTTCTCAGTCATTAGTTATAATCTGAGCACTAAGCTGTTCGTTTCTGTGTTTGCAAGACCGGGTCATTATTGGTGTATTTTAGCTGGATCTTGTGGCTCCGACGAGTGAGTTCTCTTGTAATAAGTGTTCACAAGTAATGTTTTAAGACGTTCCTTCAGAGCGGTCTTAATAACTGACAATCACTTTAACTTTGAAAATATTAGCAGCCAACTGTCACCAGGGCTTCAGTCAAAATAAAATTGTCAGAAAGGACGGGTTGGAATCCAGTTGCACCTTGGTTGCCGATTGAAATTAAGAGGTTGGTTGCTTTGAAGTAAGCCTTATTATTGTCATATTGTTCGCTAATATGTTTAGCCTTTAAGCACAGGTACGCATCTTAAGCCCGAACCTTTTGACATACAGCTTTTAGATTAAAGGTTAAGTCATCTGTTTTGAGTAACTGAATCACTCTTGTCGTCAATGGTGCTTATATAGTTTTCATGTGTTGCAGAAGGGCATTTATTAAGACAGACTGTATCCAACGCGGTAGTAAACACAGCTGTTTCACTCGATATCGGGCGGGCTGCAGGTCCGGCCGTCTTGTAATCAAAAAATGGTTCAAATGGCTCTGAGCACTATGGGGCTAAACATCTGAGGTCATCAGTCCCCTAGAACTTAGAACTACTTAAACCTAACTAACCTAAGGACATCACACACATACATGCCCGAGGCAGGATTCGAACCTGCGACCGTAGCGGTCGCGCAGTTCCAGACTGTAGCGCCTAGAACCACTCGGCCACTTAGGCCGGCGTCTTGTAATCATTGTCATATTATTTGCTGTTTTGTAATACAGCATTTCAGATTTCTTTTACAAAGATTAAAAGCTTATTCAACGTAAGGTTTAAGGTCAAAAGAATTTTGCAAATTTGTTCATTTTGTTAAACAAAATATTATGGTTAAATGCTTCGATTATCTGTAAAATGGTTCAAATGGCTCTGAGCACTATGGGACTCAACTGCTGAGGTCATTAGTCCCCTAGAACTTAGAACTAGTTAAACCTAACTAACCTAAGGACATCACAAACATCCATGCCCTAGGCAGGATTCGAACCTGCGACCGTAGCGGTCTTGCGGTTCCAGACTGCAGCGCCTTTAACCGCACGGCCACTTCGGCCGGCCGATTATCTGTAAAATACAGTTTATATATTGTTAAATAAACAGGTTGTGTGAAAAGAAAGTTGTATTGGTGGATCTTCCCTTCCACGTTTTCCTTAATTACAGTACGTACCACGTCTCAGCAATAATTTTAAAAGGTGCGGTCCTCCGCTACCCCCCGCTTCCACGCGGTGGCCTTCAAGCTAAAACAATAGCGCACATCTGCTGTACATCATATCCGGTAGCGATCAGTTCGATCTGAACCTGTGCCAAATAAGGGTTCGTTTTATCAGCAGCTCTTGGGGATCTCACAAGTATTACTTATTGTTCTTAAGACACAATCACACCACCATTTGACGATGGTACTCTTGACTACGCGACAGAAGCGCCTTGCTGCATGTGCCTTTAGTCTGAAGACCAGCACTAGCTGGACGGAACCGGTTGGAGCATTGTGTAATGCTCATCTGATTGCGTCATAAAAGGTATACGAAAAATAAAAGAACGTAAGCCAGTCACCTGGTCTCCAGGACATTATGCCGTTTTTCTGCGCATCCGTCTTCTGATGGATATTGAGACACAGCAGCTGTATTTATGTGCAATAATGATGATGATACTCTCATCTGTATGTATTACTTCTATTTAGTTACGATCAGTTTCAATGATATAATTCTTCTTCTTCAGGCCTTTAGATACAGCAAAAATATTATTTATCATACTACAGCAAACATCTCTTTCATCAGCCTTAATTTATTTCACATTGCGCTTAAGTATGTCACATTTTTCAGTAAAAAATTACTTTCTTTAAATTCTGGAGGTAGTTGTGTTCTGTTTTTCGATCATTGTATTCGCTACTTTTGGATCACTTACCTCCACTGGAGGCCCTAGGGGCTGCTATTCCTGCCAAAAATGAAAGAAATTGATCCCAGAACCTCTCGCTATTACAATCCTTCTACTCCTAGATTACGCTAGTACTGCAGCACATAACTATTAAGTAAATTACACGGATATATCTTTCGTGCACGTGGATCAACAGACATTCTGGAAAACTATATCGGAACGTACTATGAAGACGTCGCTGCTTAGAACAATATGCCATGTACTCGTAAGCTGAATGGCCGGCAAGTACACGGTCACATCAAGAACGGTTCCTTAAATTACCATGCACATTAACTGTTTTCTAAATTTAGCACGTTAATACTAAATTCATTAAACTAATGATTAAATAAATTCAATAACAAAACGAAGAGTAACGAAACTGCCCTTGATGGTGAGCGGAATAAGGATCTTTAAATCCGAAAGCAACTATGGTGGCTTTTAAATAGAAGTGTCGTACTGGATTACTTGTGACTGGCCGGTGGTTTTAAGGTGTAACGAGTCGGTAACCGGAGAACAAACCTGCTCGGACAGCACAGCTGCAGAGCAATGCCTGCTGGAATACATGCCCAAGGGATCGGCGACGGACAGCGTTGGCGATGTTTGGGTTGTAGGGCTACAAGGCCTATGGTACCATCATATAATGCTGAGACACTAGTCTGGTAAAGTTCGACAAATAATTTATAATGAAATAATAAGCAAACAGCTGCGTAAAAGATATTTAATTTCTTTGCCGTTTTCGGGCACTTAGTGCCCTTCTTCGGAGGTTTATGCCTATCGCATTATTTGCGAGTGTCAATAATAAAGTGCATACAGCACCTCGCCAAAAAACACACTGTGAAAAACATGTCCTTGGCGTTGTGCTGTGTGAACTTTATTATTAACACTCGCAAATAATGCGATAGGCATAACCTTCTAAATAAGGGTACTAATTGCGAGAAACCAATAAAGAAATTAAATTTCTTTCACGCAACTGGTTGCTGATTATTTCATCATACAGGGTGGTCCATTGATAGTGACCGGGCCAAATATCTCACGAAATAAGCATCAAACGAAAAAACTAAATAGAAAGAAACTCGTCTAGCTTGAAGGGGGAAACCAGATGGCGCTATGGTTGGCCCGCTAGATTGCGCTACCATAGATCAAACGGATATTTTTTAAAAAATATGAACCCCTATTTTTTATTACATATTCGTGTAGTACGTAAAGAAATATGAATGTTTTAGTTGGACCACTTTTTCCGCTTTGTTATAGATGGCGCTGTAATAGTCACAAACGTATAAGTACGTGGTATCACGTAACATTCCGCCAGTGCGGACGGTATTTGCTTCGTAATACATTACACGTGTTGAAATGGACCGTTTACCAACTGCGGAAAAGGTCGATATCGTGTTGATGTGTGACTAGTGTGATCAAAATGCCCAACGGGCGTGTGCTATGTATGCTGCTCGGTATCCTGGACGACATCATCCAAGTGTCCGGACCGTTCGCCGGATAGTTACGTTATTTAAGAAAACAGGATGTGTTCAGCCACATGTGAAACGTCAACCACGACTTGCAACAAATGTTGATGTCCAAGTAGGTGTTTTAGCTGCTGTCGCGGCTAATCCGCACATCAGTAGTAGACAAATTGAGCGAGAATCGGCAATCTCAAAAACGTCGGTATTGAGAATGCTCCATCAACATCGATTGCACCCGTACCATACACTCAGTCGCAAAAGTATTCGGGCAGTGGGAAGTTTCACAATGAGTACTCGAGAAACGCTGACTATGAAACCCAAACATATTTATTAGCAATATATATGCGTAACAACATTAATTACAAAAGAATTATTGTATTATTTCGTTTACAAAACATAAATAACAGAAAAATTAAAAACAAAAATGAAACATCCTGCACACCCTACTGCTACAAAAGTATTCAGACACTGTCCAATAAATGTTCATAAGTTGTATTGAGAGGCACCCACATGCCTTGCTCATACTGTGGCATCAAGCAGTCAGGCCTGCAAGATGAGTATTTCTCAATGACTGATTACGAGCTCTAGTACTCACAATTAACCTACAAATTATTCTCATGTTTGAACGTTACGCAACGGAAACGGATAACGCACATCTGACTATTAGTAATTTACACAACTCTGATTGTTCACTACGCACTGGCAATACCACATTTTCTTTCTTATTTAACGGCTTTGATCAACACGTGGCCATCGCACTGAATACGAATGGCGCACACATTATAAATTCTGGATATCATGACAACATACTATTCGAAGGAAAAGGCCACCAATCTTTTTCTTTTCACTATCTTTTTTATTCCGATAAATTCTATAACCTAAACACACCAGTACATTTTCTACAACAATTACACATGAGAAACTCCGCCCAGTGGATATGGCTTTACATTGGTGATTCTCTATCTTATGTTCTCGTAATTATGTAACACTACAGTGCACTTTCTGGATAGGATGGTGGATCTTTTGCTATATCTCACACTTCTACTCTCACAACCATCATCACCGAGCGGTACAAAAAGGAACACGCATAACCCACTGCCTCTGAACCTATCTTGCTACTCTCCCATGCAAACCACACATACTTAAATTACATGAAATACACCACACTGGCAACATGGAATACAACACAAGGAATAGTCACAACGTTATAATCACATCACTTTCAGCTTTCCCACTTCAATTAGTATTTATCCCAGTTTCACACGACACTGCCCCACTTCGTAACTTTTCTTTCCTACTATGAACTCTGGAGGCTATATGCACGTCTTCCTGTGCAATGCAAGCCAAGTGGCGTTGCTGGATAGACGGCTGACTCACCTTGCTTCACTCTCATGTATTATAGTTTGAATCAAGCGTCACACGGAAACATAACACGCAAAGTAATATTAAGAACATATTCGTCACACACGAGAGTCCTCAACTGATACCATGGACGAGTACTTCTCTTTATCCTTTGTCTCATACACAGATTGAGACTCACACAGTACTCACCACGTGGAAGTACACGTCTCTAATTTCAAGTCCAGCACACGCCATTTCTTAAATATTTCCAACTTATAGTATATACGCCAGTAATTCAGCTTAACTTAAGCACTCGGAAGTATTTCAACTTATTGCTACACGTGGTTTCATTCTGACCTTTGGTCACTTCCGAAGATTACTACGATCCCCTTAATATTACCTGCCTGACATTTAATTCTCCCCACAAAAGTTCCTGAAATAGAGAAATTATTATTCCAAACTACTCTTAAGTATTTCACATGCATACCATGTCTCCACTCTTTTGTCTTTGCGGAGCACACCTAAGACAGGTCTTACCAACACAAGATCCAGCGGCAGAGTGCGCAAAAATGGCCGTTCTTCAGGTCATCTCGCACCTCCGCCGAGGTGGGGGAAGACCATGCTACCCATTGGTCAGCCACATTTCAGGCGCTCCAAGCTCAGATAAATTTCATCTCTTTGGTTCCACCAAAGGTGACCAAAGGACCGTCTCAAAGATGTTCATATACTGCACATTCACTATCTGCGGTTAGCAGACGACCATACATTCATTCATTTCGCAGATCTCACCAAATTGGATGTAGGGATTTATTTTGTGGGAGTGCACATGTGATCAATTAAATAAATAAGTTGTCCTTCTTTCCTACACTGGTATCCGGCTTCGGTGTATTAAGTGAAATTGAGGTATTATTACAAAAAATATGTTGTTCTGACAACAACAACGAAGAATGTTGTACCTATTTTCAATGTCGGGCGGTACTGTACCCTTTCAGTATGACGAAAATGTCAATACCTTGTGGGTCCGCCTTTAATTTTCAATACCTCCTCCAATTTACTAGGCATACTTTCCACGAGTTTTTTCGTGAAATCTGGGCCTATATTTTCCCATTCTTGGCGCAGTTTCTCTTTCAAGGTCTCCTTCGTATAGATGTTGTCCGCGCGGAGGGTCCGTTTCAATTTATTCCACAAATGTTCGATTGGGTTAAGGTCTGGTGCTTGCGGAGGGGAGTGCAATACCTTCGGGGAATTGAAGAGCAACCACATTTGTACAATATGCGCGATATGCCTGGGATCATTATCTTGATAAAAATGAAAGTTGTTCGCAATACCTTGATGTCGTGCACTCTGCTTCAAATGTCCTCGCAGTATATTCAAATACGCTTCCTTGTTCATCGTATCATCAATGAACACAAAATCACCCATACCATTGCCGGACATGCATCCCCACACCATGATGCTCCCACCTCCAAACTTTATTTTTGGTTTCAGGTTCCTGGGATTCAGTTCGTCATTGGTCTTTCGCCACACGTTTGCCTTTCCGTCGCTTTGCCATAATGTAAATTTACATTCGTCGCAAAATATCACCCGATTCCACCAAGCCTGATCGTATTCGGCGTATTCCCTCGCAAGCTGCATACGTTTCTTCTGCTTCACTGCATTTATGAATGGCTTTCGCCGTGCCACTCGACCATGCTACTGCGATCGTCGTAGTACTCTCCGCACGGTTTCGGGATGAAATTTTATACCAAGGTCTCCCCCCACCTCACTTGCAATTCGTGTGGCAGATATTTTCGGATTCTGTTGTACCTTTCGCACAATCAGACGTTCATCTATCTGTGAAAATGTCCGTGGCCGTCTTGTACTGCAACGGAATTCCAATCGGTCTTCTTTCTCGAACCGTTTAATAATGTCGTGAACTGCACTTTTCTTCATGTTCACTATTGCGGCAATTTCCCTGCAGGTTTTCCCCTTCGCGTGATGATAAACGACAAGTTGCCTTTGCTCGAACGTGGAACACTTCCCTCTGCGTCCCATCGTCGACCTGCACAGGCTCGCGATACGTGTTTACTAATCATCGCTATCGTCTCGCGGAAATGTGGGACACACTGCAGTAGCTTCACCCTCTGTGCGTCTCGGAATGAACTATTCTCTCACGTTGTCCGCCTTTGTCCGAATACTTTTGTTGCACCTTCCCATGCCGTTTTCAGAAAATACTACGTAACAGACACATGTCCAACAACAATTCTTCGTATTTGACGTGTGTTTCACGTTGCGACATCGCACCCAGAGTCCCAAATATATTACAAAGTGCAATTTCTGTATTTGTTCATGCGGCAAACTGCAAAATTATGCGCCGTTACGTGCTGTCCGAATACTTTTGCGACTGAGTGTATTTCTATGCACCAGGAATTGCATGGCGACGACTTTGAACGTCGTGTACAGTTCTGCCACTGGGCACAAGAGAAATTACGGGACGATGACAGATTTTTTGCACGCGTTCTGTTTAGCGACGAAGCGTCATTCACCAACAGCGGTAACGTAAACCGGCATAATATGCACTATTGGGCAACGGAAAATCCACGATGGCTTCGACATGTGGAACATCAGTGACCTTGGCGGGTTAATGTATGGTGCGGCATTATGGGAGGAAGGATAATTGGCCCCCATTTTATCGCTGCCAATCTAAATGGTGTGATGTATGCTGATTTCCTACGTAATGTTCTATCGATGTTACTACAAGATGTTTCACTGCATGACAGAATGGCGATGTACTTCCAACATGATGGATGTCCGGCATATAGCTGGCGTGCGGTTGAAGCGGTATTGAATAGCATATTTCATGACAGGTGGATTGGTCGTCGAAGCACCATACCATGGCCCGCACGTTCACCGGATCTGACGTCCCCGGATTTCTTTCTGTGGGGAAAGTTGAAGGATATTTGCTATCGTGATCCACCGACAACGCCTGACAGCATGCGTCAGCGCATTGTCAATGCATGTGCGAACATTACGGAAGGCGAACTACTCGCTGTTGAGAGAAATGTCGTTACTTGTATTGCCAAATGCATTGAGGTTGACGGACATCATTTTGAGCATTTATTGCATTAATGTGGTAATCACGCTGTAACAACTGGCGTTCTCAGAAATGATAAATTCACAAAGGTACACGTATCACATTGAAACAACCGAAATAAAATGTTCAAACGTACCTACGTTCTGTATTTTAATTTAAAAAACCTACCTGTTACCAACTGTTCGTCTAAAATTGTGAGCCATATGTTTGTGACTAAAACATTCATATTTCTTTACGTTCTACATGAATATGTAATAAAAAATGGGGGTTCCTATTTTTAAAAAAACGCAGTTGATATCCGTTTGACCTATGGCAGCGTCATCTAGTGGGCCAACCATAGAGTGATCTGGTTTCCCCCTTCAAGCTAGACGAGTTTCGTTCTTTGAAGTTTTTTCATTTGACGCTTATTTCGTGAGATATTTGGCCCGGTCATGATCAATGGATGTTTGTAGTATGTGTCAGGTACGTACACCATTTGTTGAGACGGAGTGCTGGAGCGGGCCTGATACAAAAATGGCGACCGTGTTGCTGCTGCTAGGCTGGAATACCATCGTCATATCAACATTAGACGGATAGACGGAATGATGCTGCAATCATGTTATGGGTGAAACGCTTTGAAGCAACAGGAAGTGTACTAAAGCTCAAATCGCCAGGAAGGCCCAGAAATGGTCGCTCACAGGACGAACAGAAGAGATGCAAAACGTTGTAACCAGTAGTCGAAAGAGTTTTGTGAGACAAATTGCGGCAATAGTGGAAACGTTCAGTCGTAGTGTGCACAGAATTTTATGGAATGATATAAAGCTGCAACGTACAACAGTTAAATGAAAGTGACTATGAAAAGCGAATAACATACTGTTGAATAAAAATAGGGACAATGAGGACTTCTTAAATTTCCTATGGGTGTATGACGAGGCACATCTCAGTGGTTACTTCAACACGGAAAACTGCCGTCACTGATGCTAGGATAATCCTCACGAACTCCATTTACGCTCCTTACACAGCCAGAATAGCACAGTGCGGTGTGCTGCCTCTGCAGTAAGCATAATTGGCTCTTTCTCTTTTGAGGATGAACGTGGACGAGGAATCAGTCACATCTCAGCGGTATGCTGCCATGGTTGACACGTTTCTCGCACCTCAACTCCCAACAGTTTCCTACAAACGAGTGCTGGTTTCAGCAAGCTGGAGGTACGTCACATTGTGCTCAAATTCCAATGGAAGCAGTGAGTGGAGTGTTTGCTGCTCACATCATTTTGTAGCCTCCCATATTTCCCGACTTACCGATCTGCTATTACTTTATTTGGATGTTCCCAAAACACAGGGTCTAGAGGACGCTGCAGACCTGAAAAACACCATATGTGCAGCAATTAGAAAAGATGCTTGAACGTTCCGTAAACGATTTACATTGCCTACTTTCTGAGTGTCAAAGTAACAATGGTGGCCACCTACATGACATCATTTTCAATACATGAACAATGTGTAAAATGGCAGTACGAAAGGGTTTCGTTGTTCTGATCAAAATTGTTTTAGAATATAATCCCCGGTTTGCTTCGCTATATCTAAATCGGCCTGCCTCCCTGACACCTTGTAGAATGTCCTTTTCCCTACACTCCATGTGCGAGTGGAACAGGAAAGGGAATTATTAGTAGTAGTACAAGGTATCACCCGCTTGCGATGTACATGTGTAGATAACTTTCGCAATACACTCATGTGACAAAAATCATGGGATGCCTTCTAATATTCTGTCGGTCCTCCTCCTGCCCAGAGTAGTGCAGAAACTCGACCTGCCATGGACTCACATAGTCGTTGGAAGTCCCCTGCAGAAATATAGAGCCATGCTGCCTCCATAGCCGTCCATAATTGCGAAAGTGTTGCCGGTGCAGGATTGTGTGCACGAACTGACCACTCGATGATGTCCCATAAACGTTCGATGGGATACATGTCGGGCGATTTGGATGGCCAGATCATTTTCTCGAACTGTCCAGAGAGTTCTTCAAACCAATCGCGAACAATATTGTGGCACAATGACATCCATAAAAATTCTATTGTTGTCTTGGAACATGAAGTCCATGAGTGGCTGCAAATGGTCTCCAAAGAGCTGAACATAACCCTGATAGTTTCAGCTGGGTCAGAGGATCCTGTCCATTCCAAATAAACACAGCACACAGCATTACAGAACCAGCACCAGCTTGCACACTGCCTTCTTGACAACTTAGGTCCATGGCCTCCTGGGGTCTGCACTACATTCGAATCCTATCATTAGCTCTTACCATCTGAAACTGGGACTCGTCTGACCAGGCCACCGTTTTCCAGTCATCTCGGTTCTAAGGGATATGGTCACGAGCCCAGGGCAAGCGCTGCAGGCGATGTCGTGCTGTTAGGAAAGGCATTCACGTCGGCCATCTGTTGCCACAGCCCATTGACGCCACATTTCGCCGCACTGTCCAAACGGATACATTCGTCGTGCGTACTGTAAGGTGGCTATAACTTCGCACCTTACAATCACTCATCAACATACTTTGCCATGATTTACAACTGGAATTATTGCCATGATTTACAACCGGAATTAGGTATCAATTGGTAGGTTGTACATCGTATATATGAATATTTAAAGAAAACTGACATTGTCATGTACACCTTGTAAATAGTTGTTCATGCTTATTCCATCAAAGGTGACTGAATGTCTTTATCATCAAAACGGCGTAATGAATGATTGCCTACACTAGTAGAGGTTGGAACGCCAGTGGAAATGAAACGGCAGGCGTAACTCGAGCCCTGGGTGGAAAAGCCCGCAAAGGTGTGTTGGTTCTGCTTAAACACAAGAAGTAGCCAAGACGGACGGTCGGGGCACCAGAGCGATGAAGCACAATACAGCGGCGGCTGGCCGGTGTTGTAGTGGCGCCGGAAGGAAAACCGGATAATACTTCGGAAACCCTGAAATCTTGGACGCAGCAGAGAGGAACGAGGAAGCATCACCTCGGAAATCACGCAGGCTGGGTCATTTCCGAGGATTTTTACTCTGAGAAGCGTATCATTGTATGTATTCCTAATTAACGAGGATAGGTATTTCCTCGCAAACTTTCCAAGCTGGACGACAAAAGACTACAATATGGTTGGTCGGCGTTTGGAAGAATCTGTAGATAGGGAGAATATCCCGTGGTTTCGAGAATATGATTGGCTTTCTGCAGTTATGAGGGAGGGGAGCCGAGATTTGCTGGGAAGTCATCGGTGGAGAGAGTCTTCCGTTTTGAGCGCCCGCGTTTGACGGTCGCTCAGTATCAGCTTTTGTTGGTACAGACGGACCTGCTGTCTTTGCTCTCAGGAGATTTTATAGTTAGAACGGTTAGGCACTGTACTGTTGCGACTTATACGATACTGGACTTTTCCTCCAGGTAGGGAGTCGTCGTTGTGTACGCAGCGTTCAGTAATTGAGGGCACTTCTTCTGCCTATACTCACGTTGAGACGTTATCTAAACTCAATCCTTGTGCCTGGGTATTCGTGTGTCTCGTCTGTAGAACACAGAGAGGAGAAGACAGTATTAGATTATACTAGTCAGAGGACCGTCTTATGCCGTCCTAGTGTTTAAATGAGTCCTTTTTTTATTTTTTTATTTTTTTTTTTAAAATATTTTGTAGCTGGAGCTCTTCTGTCGCCACAGACGTGTAGGAGAACCATCGCTCTGACGCACTGGACGCAGTACATACGGTGATATTGCTAACTGCTTCGGCGTTTAGGGCTGTAAGGCAAAATTTTATTTCCACTGAGGTTGCAGACCACTGTAGATCATCTTTGAAAGTAATGTCTTCTAGTGTTTGGTACATAGGTGATGTCAATCATCTCGCGTTATTTATATTACATCGCGTAGCCATAAAAAGGGGCAGATTACGGCAATTGATCAATAATATTAGTTAGGGAATCCATTTGTATCTCTTTATGTACATTGGACATTGATATATAAACATTTGTAATATATAGAGGGGTTTTAATCGACAATAAATGTGTAAGCAGAAACAGCATTTATCATTTGTAGTTACTAGTTCCCTTAATCATTCATTTATGTTGATTTTGTATTTATATGTTAAAGAGCAAGAAGGAGGAGATAATATCATCATTAAGAGATCCTAAGATCTGCTTCAGGGGGTAGTCGGACATGGCCAAATGTTAATTTTCGCGCCGACTGGAGTCAGTTTTTGTGCGTGCTCATTGTTAGTACCTTGATGACGACACAACGAGTAGCGTACAGTTCCTGCACGATACTAGCAGATGTTTCCCTGTGGTGCACGGGTCGCCAACCAGACACTCAGCCGGCCTAAACTAGGAGACTCCTTGGCTCGCGGCCTGTTTCTTCCACGGTACGGAGGCACCAGCGTCCGTCGGCCGGGGCCGTGCTGTTGTGACCCCGTCTGAGCCGATCAATACGGCTTCCTCGGCGCCCGCCTGGATTGAATTAGGCCGCCTGCTTTCGAACCGAATGAACTGAGCCGCGTCGCGTCGCGCCACACGTCTTATCGTCGCTAGCGCTGCCAGCACATCCCAGCCGAATGATGCACGACTGATTTTTTTTGGGGGGGGGGGGGGGAAGGGGGGGGGGGAGAGCAGTGCCTGTCTGCGCGTAAGACGCCCATCAATATGACTACATATGGACTGTTCAGAGCACAAGGGAATTAAGTTCTCAGAAAAATAGACAAAGTTTCTACTGCGTAATTGATTACATGAAAAGTTGACACCATTGTAAAATGCTTCAACGAGAATTTTTTTTTTTTTTGTATAATGTAGTCTTCTACCGAAGAAGGGCAAATTTATTTGCTATTACATGCTACTTGAATAGAAGTGTGAAATTCTGGACGTGAATGTATTGTGCTTGTATCTTTTTATTCTAGTCTTCAGGTTTTATTGAGGGACAAGTGCAGAAAATACACTTCTTTAATATATAATTATAATTTTATTCCCTGTGTCTGCTTCTAACAAGTATTTCCAAATAGGTTCAAATGGCTCTGAGCGCTATGGGACTTAACATATGGCCGAGCGGTTCTAGGCGCTTCAGTCCGGAACCGCGCGACTGCTACGGTCGCAGGTTCGAATCCTGCCTCGGGCATGGATGTGTGTGATGTCCTTAGGTTAATTAGGTTTAAGTAGTTCTACGTTCTAGGGGACTGATGACCTCCGATGTTAAGTCCCATAGTGCTCAGAGCTATTTGACTTAACATAAGAGGTCATCAGTCCCCTGAAACTTAGAACTACTTAAACCTAACTAACCCAAGGACATCACACACATCCACGCCCGAGGCAGGAATCGAACCTGCGACCGTAGCAGTCGCGCGGTTCCGGACTGAAGCGCCTAGAACCGCTCGGCCACAGCAGCCGGATTCCAAATAGGCAGTTATATTTGACTGTATTAAGCGCTACAGTACTGCAAGGATCGGAAAGCTGGGTGATGACGACAAAGGAGAAGGCCGCTTATTGAGATGAGAAACGGTAGATTTGGGGCGGTGAAAGGGGAAAGAAAATGGAGAATAAGGACAAATGCAGAGCTATAGACACTTTTTGGACAGATGAATATTGTAGTGAAAATTAAGCGAGGAAGAATAAGATTAGCTGGACACGTACAGAGAACGTCAGAAATTCGAAGTGTTGAGTAAGTGTTAATACGAAAGCCCATAGGAAGACGGAGAAGAGGGAGACCCAGGAAAAGTTGCCTCCAGGACATGGAGGGAGGAGGAGGAGGAGATTAGTGTTTAACGTCCCGTCGACAACGAGGTCATTAGAGACGGAGCGCAAGCTCGGGTGAGGGAAGGATGGGGAAGGAAATCGGCCGTGCCCTTTCAAAGGAACCATCCCGACATTTGCCTGAAGCGATTTAGGGAAATCACGGAAAACCTAAATCAGGATGGCCGGAGACGGGATTGAACCGTCGTCCTCCCGAATGCGAGTCCAGTGTGCTAACCACTGCGCCACCTCGCTCGGTACATGGAAGGCGATCTCAATGCAATGGGAGTCAGGAATTGGAGAAGAAAAGCGACAGAGAAGAAAGGAGGCAGGTGGCAAAGGAGATCAAGGTTCTACAATGGCTGTAGCGACATCCAGCGAAGCAAGCAAGTTATACAATTTACATTCAAGGAGAAATGTATTTAGTTTTATCTGTTTTCTCTTGAAAAGCTGAAGAATCTTTTGCGGCAATGTCATGCTTTGGGCTCTTGAAAAAATGGTGACGCACATACGCATTACATAGCAGTAAATCCTCCATGTCCTTTTTCTTCACTTTTGTTACTGGTCGACGTCTGGTATAAAGTGGGCCCTACTAGATGTCACAAAAATATATCATGGCATGGTCACGGTTCGTTCTTAAATCATCTTTGTCAAATTGTACATCAAGGTTCACAGACTGCTTAAACATGAGGGTAAAAGAGGATTGTATTTTATAATGTAACCATCTCATAGTTAGCCAGTTGATGCCATAATCCTCAGCCATTTTCTTCTGTTCGTTAATGAATTCTCAAAGTTTCCGATAGATATGAGGTCTGAGGATTTCATTTCAAAGATCTTACATCTGGGGGAAGTTTTCTTTGCATCTCTAACGATATTTTCTACTGGCTTGCTCCATTAAACCAAAATCACTACTTTTAGGTAAGTATGAATGTCCTGATAACAATAATTTGTGATCAATTGCTGAGACTTCACTCTCGGATGTTGATATAACTTCATGAGAGAGAATGACATTTTAATGTACCTGTTTTCGGCAGTGCAGGAGACTGAAAATAAGATTATTACCTGTAGAGTTTACGCACTATTATAGAGCTTATTCCAGTTCTTAAGGAATACTGGAACCGAACGCCTTTAGCATTTCTAGAACCAACACTTTTCCGAGACCTCGTAATCGGAACTGACTGAACAAGACCTCAAAGGTACACATTGTGCCGACTCTATTCACTAAGTTTCTACAAGGAATGAAAAATGTTCTCTCTTCACTAATAATCGTCAGTCCGCTTCAATTAGAGCTCATACACCGACAAAGCAAAGCATGCAATCTAGGACAGTGGACAGGTTCCCCTTGTGCTGTAAACGAAAGGTTGCTCCCTTCTATGTTCAACAGTGTTGCCAGTCCTATGGCAGTTATTGACAACATCTGGACATTAATCTTTTATGCTCATAAATAGCTTCATAAATAGTACTTAAAAGTGGAATAAATCCGAAATGATCAAAAATGGAATTAATTCCCTTGTGACATATGTACAAGCAGCATGAATTACAGACGTTGTCGCGTCTGTCAAATGTGTGGCAATAGCTGTGTAAGGCGATGGAAAACGGCAGATAATGGGGAGTAGAAAGGTTATTGAAGAAACATTGCCAGTCACCCATTACTTACATTATATTACGATTTATTTTACATTACTGTTCCACTGAGGTTGTTATAGGGCAGCTGCTGAAACTAACAACTTTCTTTCCGTGTGGGTCACAGATTGCGAAAATGAGCTTTCTATGAAACGAACTTTATACCAATGCCTGAAAGGATGTGGAAAACGTAACGCAATTCTGGAATAATCGCGAGAGAAGGGAATGACCGACAGATTCTCCTGGGTGCCAAGTTGTACCAGAGGAGGAAGGAAAGGCCTACCGTGCGTCTTGCGCCAGGAGCCACCGCTTGGCTTTCAAAACCGGTGGCAGCAAAGGATCCACTTACAAGGGAAACCCCCCGTCGCACACATCTCAGATTTAGTGGTAAGATGCCCCAGTGGGGCAGTGAACACAGATCAAGTATGAAAACGGGAAGAAGGTGTACTGAACTACGAAAAAAGAAGCAAAGTAGAAACAGTGAACAGTCCAAGCTCAAAATGTGCAACATTGACCGAATGTAACTAGCCACGGCGTCGTGGTTATGTGGTTACGGTGCTGGAAGGTGAAAGGGGGAAACCGTGTTCAAACCTCGTACCTCTTGTTGTTGGTTTTTGTTTTGTTTTGTTTCACAGAATAATGAACTTACCGTCCGGTCATTGACGTGTCTGTTCGCTGTATCTAAATTTGTATCTGTGCCGTGGTGTAACGTCCATTATGCAACAGCGAGTTATAACGGAGGGACTTCCAGACGTACGTACCTTCTATTTGTTCTACACAAGTACTACTACACGTTATGATTCTTGCATTCTGTTTTGGAAGTTTTGATTCCTGAATGCCTTTGTTGTAACACATTTCACACCCGTCACACCCGTTTATTTATTGTTTACATTTCTGTGAGGGGTGTATACGGCATCACGCCTGCTCTCAGTATTGATCACATTTACTTGCGATGGTAATATATTCTTACCCCATGAGTCATGTTCTATAACCAATGCATAGTATGGCAATTGCCAAGACTACAGAAGGAGAACAGACACGTCATCGACCGGTTCATAAATTTGTGAAAAAGAAAGTGGAGCACGAGGAAGATTTGATCATGCATCTCCCGCTTGACATTGCAACATCGTGACGACACAACCATCACAACCACGACGCTATGCTTCTTGTAATTCCCGTGATATTGCACGTGTTATGCTCGGACCATTCATTGTTCCTATTTTGCTTCTTTTTTCACAGTTCAGTTCACTTTCTTCTTGTTTTCTTGCTTCATCTGTGTTCAGTTTTTGACCGCCTATCTACTGGGCCATTTTACCACTAAATCTGAAGGGTATGAGATGGGGACTTTCCCTTGTTAGTAACACACGGGCTGGACAAGGACTACGCCTCGTCTGCGATGGTACAGAGCGACTCGCGGCAGACTCGAGAGCCGTGAAAACCAGTTTCACTCACCTCACTTTGCGCTGCGCGTAAACTCTCGTTCCTTGATCGCACTGCTGTGTCTGGTAGTTTTACCTACCTGCAACAGACAGGAAAAAACACATACATGAAAATGTGGTTCTCGAAACTCCAGTCTAAAGCGCTCGTAATCTTAAATCATTACTTCTTTAGAACTAAACCAGTTTCCTATTACCGAGCGTACACTTGCTACACGTACTTGTGCAATTTGTTCTGAACCTTCACATCCAAATTATACAGACGAGAGTGTATCCCGAACAAAGTATCCTCATATAAAGAGTGAACGACAGAAAGAGAATGTTTCAGGCTGTACGAGCTATACACTGCGGGAGAAGCATATGTGTGTGTGTGTGTGTAATACACTGCTTACGTCCCATGATAAGCAAACAGCTGCCTGCCGCTTCGAAGAAAGCGACGCAACCTAGAAAAATAATGTACAGTCGCCAGTGTTGTGTTCACGTTGTTCGTTTTTCATGCCTGGTTGTCGAGGATGGAGCGTCATGCGCTGCAGCAACTACAGACGTGCACTGAATGTACGGTACAGCATCGTGTAGTCTCCGAGACGATAAACGAGAGTGAAGAGAAATATTTCGCACCAAGTTTCATCCGAACTGAAAGAGCTTCATCTTCGTGGATAGAAACTACGAGAAGTTGGATAGTTCCGACCAGGCAGCCGGACAAAGTTCTTGACGAAAGAACCGTTCGCACAGCGGAGCTTGAGCAGATGGTTTGGGTCTTACGGGAGAACATTCATCGGTAAACACGTTTGACCTTGTCCGTGAGGCGCACACTTGACAGAACACAGCGCCGACGGCGCTGCTGCAGCAACAGACACACCTGTGCGGCGGGCCCAAATCATTTTGAACCCGGAGTTCAGGCCTGTCAGTGGGTTACGCTGTGATACGTGCAGTGAGCCCAGTGGTCGCCACTCTGAACCCCTGCTGCAGCACGTTTAAGCGCCTGATGTGAGCCAATACTGTCAGGAAAAGACTGGTTCCTTATCTCAGGGCACTCAGTTCGTGAAACCTACCGTCTGGTCATACTTTTGGGACGTCCTGCACGTAATGAGATTGAAACGTCCCCTTAGAAAAAATTAATGAATTACTGTGCTGATAAACCTCTTACATTATTTGATTTTCAAACAGCTGAGCGGAACTGAACGTACTCAAGACATTTCGCTCTTTACCTATTCTGACCAACACTAAACTGACAGCTAATATTTTTAGCGCAACGCAATCTGACTTTCAATAATCCCTACAAGAGAATCGCCCTGACTAACATTAACCTATACCTTTCACAAATCACTTACCTCACAAAAATCTTCGTTACTCGAAGTACTGCAATACAGCGAGCGCCACTACTGCCAGCTAAATAAAAGATTCAAACTACTGAAGGCACTAGCTGCTGATAGGCATAGTTAGCAAATGAAAGATTTTGATAGAGAACAAACAACGTATTTACCTTAATAGTGTTCAAAAGTCATAATATATATATCAGTCCATGATATCCAATATTACAAATTTACTCTTTCTGATGGACACACGTCCAGATCGTCCGCTCTCAAAATTCCGCCATCTCTCTCCCCACATCCAACACTGCTGGCGGCTCACCTCCAACTGCGCAACGCTACGCGCTGTTCACATCCAGCTGCCCAACACTACAATAGCATATACTCCAACAATGCAAACCAACCACAGCCTTCACACAGCACAGTCAATGATTTTCATACCGAGCGCTACGTGGCGTTACCAACATAAAAACCTAAACAGCCTACTTACAAGATAAACGTTTGAAGTCGATTGACGATTTCAGTACGGCCCAACGTCCCTCTGTCTTGACTAGCCGATAAAATGTGTGATTACGGCATCATGTTTATTTGCTGTCTTAAAAAGAAATGTTCCATGGCTATCTGTTTATCATTCGACAGTCCCCCGGAACGCGAATGTAAACATAAGATGTTTTTCGTTCGGAGACTTGAGTCATCCGTGCTGTTAGACAGATACTACAGAATAGTATGTCGACAGGGATCACCGCCGTGTCTGCCAAGAATGACGTGGAGGTGTTTACAGTGTGACAACCGTTGATAAGAGTCAGAAAATAAACTGCGATTTTACACTGCAAGAAATATCCACCTGGTACGAAAAAAAACGAGCAACCGTAACCAAATCCTAGAAAATACACTCCTGGAAATTGAAATAAGAACGTGAATTCATTGTCCCAGGAAGGGGAAACTTTATTGACACATTCCTGGGGTCAGATACATCACATGATCACACTGACAGAACCACAGGCACATAGACACAGGCAACAGAGCATGCACAATGTCGGCACTAGTACAGTGTATATCCACCTTTCGCAGCAATGCAGGCTGCTATTCTCCCATGGAGACGATCGTAGAGATGCTGGATGTAGTCCTGTGGAACGGCTTGCCATGCCATTTCCACCTGGCGCCTCAGTTGGACCAGCGTTCGTGCTGGACGTGCAGACCGCGTGAGACGACGCTTCATCCAGTCCCAAACATGCTCAATGGGGGACAGATCCGGAGATCTTGCTGGCCAGGGTAGTTGACTTACACCTTCTAGAGCACGTTGGGTGGCACGGGATACATGCAGACGTGCATTGTGCTGTTGGAACAGCAAGTTCCCTTGCCGGTCTAGGAATGGTAGAACGATGGGTTCGATGACGGTTTGGATGTGCCGTGCACTATTCAGTGTCCCCTCGACGATCACCAGTGGTGTACGGCCAGTGTAGGGGATCGCTCCCCACACCATGATGCCGTGTGTTGGCCCTGTGTGCCTCGGTCGTACGCAGTCCTGATTGTGGCGCTCACCTGCACGGCGCCAAACACGCATACGACCATCATTGGCACCAAGGCAGAAGCGACTCTCATCGCTGAAGACGACACGTCTCCATTCGTCCCTCCATTCACGCCTGTCGCGACACCACTGGAGGCGGGCTGCACGATGTTGGGGCGTGAGCGGAAGACGGCCTAACGGTGTGCGGGACCGTAGCCCAGCTTCATGGAGACGGTTGCGAATGGTCCTCGCCGATACCCCAGGAGCAACCGTGTCCCTAATTTGCTGGGAAGTGGCGGTGCGGTCCCCTACGGCACTGCGTAGGATCCTACGGTCTTGGCGTGCATCCGTGCGTCGCTGCGGTCCGGTCCCAGGTCGACGGGCACGTGCACCTTCCGCCGACCACTGGCGACAACATCGATGTACTGTGGAGACCTCACGCCCCACGTGTTGAGCAGTTCGGCGGTACGTCCACCCGGCCTCCCGCATGCCCACTATACGCCCTCGCTCAAAGTCCGTCAACTGCACATACGGTTCACGTCCACGCTGTCGCGGCATGCTACCAGTGTTAAAGACTGCGATGGAGCTCCGTATGCCACGGCAAACTGGCTGACACTGATGGCGGCGGTGCACAAATGCTGCGCAGCTAGCGCCATTCGACGGCCAACACCGCGGTTCCTGGTGTGTCCGCTGTGCCGTGCGTGTGATCATTGCTTGTACAGCCTTCTCGCAGTGTCCGGAGCAAGTATGGTGGGTCTAACACACCGGTGTCAATGTGTTCTTTTTTCCATTTCCAGGAGTGTACATATATCTATACGTTTCATATGGAGGACTGAATTAAGGCAATGACACGCACGCGCGCACAGACACATACACACCACACCAGCGCGAGCGCACGTGCTTTGCGTACTATATATTTTTGTTGTTGCCGAGCGGTTCTAGGCGCTTCACTCCGGAACCGCGCTGTTGCTACGGTCGCAGGTTCGAATCCTGCCTCGAGCATCGATGTATGTGATGTCCTTAAGTTAGTTAGGTTTAAGTAGTTCTAAGTTCTAGGGGACTGATGGCCTCAGGTGTTAAGTTCCATTGTGCTTAGAGCCATTTGAAACATTTGAAGTTCGTTGTTCCGTGAGTCGCTTTGCACGACACTTCATAATGGCATGCATCACGGCGCTTTACTGAATGTCAACACGAGTGGTATTTAAGTATGACTGTGTTGCGATCTTTTACACGCGAATCCGCGCGATAAAAAACAGTGTTTAAAACGGTTGAGGCTTTCATGTCCACTTGTTCACCTGTTTCCTGTTAGCATCTGTCTCGCCATCTTCGACCGACTTTTGATTTTCTCGCGTATCGCTAGTACTAGTTTCGTTTCAACAAGCTAGAAGACAAAAAGATAACCGGGTCCTGGATTACCGTGCTGTGCCGAGAGATAGTTGCAGACAATAAGGGGAGTACCACAGCGGTAACCATCAGCATAAGGTTCTCAGACGTTGGCGCGACAGGTACGTTTGATCTCTGGTGGCAAGCACCAGCATTGGAGGGTGAACCTCTGAAAATGACAGCCACTCGCGCTGGCGAAACATCAGGAAAATCAGCAGAATATCATGAGACGGAGCACATCAGACGTAGCTGATATTTAGTTTAATTACACAAGTAAGTATGCAACACTTTTATAGTAAATAGGTTAAAAGTATAAACTATCCTGTGGAACAGAAGGACTTTCCCAGAAAAAAATTCAACTTACCAGGTATTAAAATCCATGGAGAAGAAATAAAAACTTTGAGGTTCGCCGATGACATTGTAATTCTCTCAGAGACAGTAAAGGACTTGGAAGAGCAGTTGAACGGAATGGACAGCATCTTGAAAGGAGGATATAAGATGAACATCAACAAAAGCAATACGAGGATAATGGAATGTAGTGGAATTAAGTCGAGTGATGCTGAGGGAATTAGATTAGGAAATGAGTTTTGCTATTTGGGGAGGAAAATAACTGATGATGGTCGAAGTAGAGAGGATATAAAATGTCGACTGGCAATGGCAAGGAAAGCGTTTCTGAAGAAGAGAAATTTGTTAACATCGAGAATAGATTTAAGTGCCAGGAAGTCGTTTCTGAAAGTATTTGTATGGAGTGTAGCCATGTATGGAAGTGAAACGTGGACGATAAATGGTTTGGACAAGAAGAGAATAGAAGCTTTCGAAATTTGGTGCTACAGAAGAATGCTGAAGATTAGATGGGTATATCACGTAACTAATGAGGAGGTATTGAACAGAATTGGGGAGAAGATAAGTTTGTGGCACAACTTGACTAGAAGAAGGGATCGGTTGGTAGGACATGTTCTGAGGCATCAAGGGATCACCAATTTAATACTGGAGGGCAGCGAGGACGGTAAAAATCGTAGAGGGAGACCTAGAGATGAATACACTAAGCAGATTCAGAAGGATGTAGGTTGCAGTAAGTACTGGGAGATGAAGAAGCTTGCACAGGATAGAGTAGCATGGAGAGCTGCATCAAACCAGTCTCAGGACTGAAGACCAAAACAACAACAACAACCTCCAAATGTATCTTTTTTTGTTATCTGGCAGTCATTTAATATTATTTGGTAAGATATCAAAGATTTAGGTGACAGCGTTATTCACTCCGTTACCGGGTAAAATCAATTTTAATAAAGAGTAATAAACGTGATGTCTTTCTTCTACATGGTAGAGTCCCATTATGTGACCATCTGTCAAAAGCCTGAATAGCCACCTGTTGCAGCCCGGACGTGCAGGAAGAGAGTCAGTGAAGTTGTGGAAGGAGGGAGCCATGCGGACTTCAGTGTCGTGGCCAGCTGCTGGAGGTTTCTCGGATGAGGGTCCATGGCGCGAACAGCCCGATCGATGTGCTCCCACAGATTCGCGGGTTTAAATTCGGAGTATTTGGTGGCAAGGGGAGTACGGTAAACTGATGCTGGTGCCCTTCAGACCACGTACGTACATTGCGAGCTGTGTTACACGTTGCATCGTCCTGCTGATAGATGGCACAGTGCCGAGGAGAAACAAACTGTGTGTAGGAGTGGACAGGGTTCCCCAAGGTTAGATGCATACTTGTGTTGGTTCGTTGTGCCTTCCAGAATAACTAGATCACCCTAGGAACGCTACGATAACATTTCCCAGACCATAGCGCTTCCTCCTACGGCCTGGACTCTTCCAGCGATTGTTGCAGGGCCATACACGCCGACGGCATAAATCATGATTCGAATGAAAAAGCCATCTTCCACCACTCATGAACATTCCAGCTGCGGTATTGGCGAGCAAATTCCAGCTTTCGTCGCCGATGAACAGCATTCAACAGGGGTGCATGAACCAGGCGCCTGTTATGGAGGACGTTTGCGAGACACTATTGATAGCCCCTTGGTTTACCTGGACGATGAGTTGCTCAACAGTTGGACCTCTATTCGCCCGTACATATCTCCGCAGCCGTCGTTCAATCTTATTATCGATAGACGGTGGTGCAAAACAGTTGCCTCAGCGCCGGTTTTGGATAGCACCATTTTGCCATGCGCGGTATACTTTAACCACAGCGGCACGCGAACAAAACTTATGAGTTACTAACCACCTTCCACACGGAGCATGCCCGTATCTCATCACTGACTTCTAATATCAGTAGCACGCAGTTGACGTCAACAAGTGTATGGGCCTGAAGATGACGTTGTTACAACATTGAAACTAGTTACCAAAATAAAATCGACACCTTAAATACAGCTGGAGGAATTTCTTCATTTTTAATATAAATTTATACCAGCTGACGTCCCACTGTCCTCCATTTCAACTATGTACGAGGATAAAACTTAACCGTTTCGGAAATACTTCCACCCTTGGCCCAAAAGCCGATGATCGTGTCCTTTTGGACGTCAGATAAATCGCATTGCGAGAAAGACTACACTGTTTTTCGCATCCCCCGACATATAGTAATATATACCCTCCACTTCTAGTCCTAGCACCTGCCGTCTGTGAGTGGTTACCGCACATTGACGTGGAACACAGGTGATGGCCACAATAACGTGATTGGACCTTGTATTACTACAATTAAGTATGTCATTATTCCTTCAGAACATTAATGGATAATGCACAATACATTCCACATCAAAATCATGTGTTCATACTGTAGTTGAAATGCCCAACTCTTTCAACTCTTGTCTATGAGAACCACGTAGACTGATGGGCCAAAACATTACGACTACCTACGTAACGGCGTGTTGGTCCATCTTTGGAACACAATACAGCAGCGATTTTGTGCGGCATGGATTCCACAAGTCCTTGGTAGGTTTCCGCGCGTATGTGGCATCAGGTGTCTATGCGCAGGTCTCGCAGTACCTGTACATCATTGTGGACCGGTGGTTTGTGAGTGCCGAGGTGGCGCCCGATAGCGTTCCAGATGTTTCCCGCTTGGTTAAGATTCGGTAAAGTTGACATCAACGGAACTTCACTGTTCCGCTCATCAAACCACTTTACTGCGGTTATAGCCTTGTGACGCGAAGAGATATCTTGGTCGAAGATGCTATCGCCGTTGGCGAAGACCTCATGGAATGCAATGGTGCTCGGCGATAATGTTTTATGTAGTCCACAGCTACCATGTTCCCCTCGATAACAAGTACTGGTCCCACGGAATCCCAGATGAGTGTCCCCCATAGCATAATACTGCCTCCAACTGGCCTGAGTCCCCCCGTCGGAGGTTCGAGTCCTCCCTGGGGCATGTCCTTAGCGTAAGTTAGTTTAAGTTAGATTAAGTAGTTTGTAAGTCTAGGGACCGATGGCCTTAGCAGTTTGGTCCCATAGAACTTACCACAACTTTCCAACTTGCCCTGAGTCCGTTGCACGCTGCAAGTTCCGCACAGTTGTTCGCCACGATGTCGACGTATCCAAACACGACAGTTAATCAAGCGTTAACAAGAAACGCGACTCATCGTCCGAGGTGACACGTTTCCATAGATCCATGTTTCAATATAGATGATCATGATCTCACTGCAGTTGGCGACATTGCTGCGTCAAAATGGGAACACGTAGTGTGTAACGTGGTCGTATCGTTTTGGTTTTTGTATGTTATCGATGTGCATGTCAGAGAGAGAGAGAGAGAGAGCAAGTTACGTTACAGTTAGACAATCTTTGGTCTTGTCGTGGGACAGTCTTTGTCTCTGCACAGTCTGATACATTCTTAGTTGACGTGTGTTACGGATGGACGTAATCTGTAGTGATTTGTTGACTTTTGATTTCCTCATCTAATGATGAAGAAATATTGATTGTAATGGACAGTTAGGACGAATAAGATGTATACACTCCTGGAAATGGAAAAAAGAACACATTGACACCGGTGTGTCAGACCCACCATACTTGCTCCGGACACTGCGAGAGGGCTGTACAAGCAATGATCACACGCACGGCACAGCGGACACACCAGGAACCGCGGTGTTGGCCGTCGAATGGCGCTAGCTGCGCAGCATTTGTGCACCGCCGCCGTCAGTGTCAGCCAGTTTGCCGTGGCATACGGAGCTCCATCGCAGTCTTTAACACTGGTAGCATGCCGCGACAGCGTGGACGTGAACCGTATGTGCAGTTGACGGACTTTGAGCGAGGGCGTATAGTGGGCATGCGGGAGGCCGGGTGGACGTACCGCCGAATTGCTCAACACGTGGGGCGTGAGGTCTCCACAGTACATCGATGTTGTCGCCAGTGGTCGGCGGAAGGTGCACGTGCCCGTCGACCTGCGACCGGACCGCAGCGACGCACGGATGCACGCCAAGACCGTAGGATCCTACGCAGTGCCGTAGGGGACCGCACCGCCACTTCCCAGCAAATTAGGGACACTGTTGCTCCTGGGGTATCGGCGAGGACCATTCGCAACCGTCTCCATGAAGCTGGGCTACGGTCCCGCACACCGTTAGGCCGTCTTCCGCTCACGCCCCAACATCGTGCAGCCCGCCTCCAGTGGTGTCGCGACAGGCGTGAATGGAGGGACGAATGGAGACGTGTCGTCTTCAGCGATGAGAGTCGCTTCTGCCTTGGTGCCAATGATGGTCGTATGCGTGTTTGGCGCCGTGCAGGTGAGCGCCACAATCAGGACTGCATACGACCGAGGCACACAGGGCCAACACCCGGCATCATGGTGTGGGGAGCGATCTCCTACACTGGCCGTACACCACTGGTGATCGTCGAGGGGACACTGAATAGTGCACGGTACATCCAAACCGTCATCGAACCCATCGTTCTACCATTCCTAGACCGGCAAGGGAACTTGCTGTTCCAACAGGACAATGCACGTCCGCATGTATCCCGTGCCACCCAACGTGCTCTAGAAGGTGTAAGTCAACTACCCTGGCCAGCAAGATCTCCGGATCTGTCCCCCATTGAGCATGTTTGGGACTGGATGAAGCGACGTCTCACGCGGTCTGCACGTCCAGCACGAACGCTGGTCCAACTGAGGCGCCAGGTGGAAATGGCATGGCAAGCCGTTCCACAGGACTACATCCAGCATCTCTACGATCGTCTCCATGGGAGAATAGCAGCCTGCATTGCTGCGAAAGGTGGATATGCACTGTACTAGTGCCGACATTGTGCATGCTCTGTTGCCTGTGTCTATGTGCCTGTGGTTCTGTCAGTGTAATCATGTGATGTATCTGACCCCAGGAATGTGTCAATAAAGTTTCCCCTTCCTGGGACAATGAATTCACGGTGTTCTTATTTCAATTTCCGGGAGTGTATATTAGAAAGCGAAGAGAACATAAATTTTGAATAATGTTATTGTTTTTTAAAGAAAAGAAATCTGAGGTACCATTATTCTCAGAATAATTATTGTCAGCTAGTTAATGTGCTCAGAGCTGAGAGAAAGACACCCCACTTCCCTGAGTCATGCATTAACTATTAACTGATTAAACTCTATGATTTTTATGGAATGCTCAGTTAATATTGGACGCTTTTTAAATCATTATTCTCTTTGTTAAGCATGGTATTGTTCAGACCTATGTTACGTGTAGAGATCACGCGAAGTTTTACTCTGTCTTTCTGAACATATACTTCATTCTAAAATCGTTGTTTTGGAATACCGTTTCATAGGAATAGTTACTCTCACCACCCCACTCTTTATCATTACGCATCATCACAGGTGGCATGCAACGGTTGGAAATTTTATTTAGAAACAGAAATCTAGTTTAGCCGCTGCCTGCTTGCTGTTGTGCTTTCGAGAAATCTGCAAAAAATGTTGTCAATACGTGACGTAACTGGAAATTTTGATTACGGCCAGATAATTGTTTTACTTCAGTTGCGCGTTTTATACGAGACAAGTTGAATTCAGATCAGTTACAGTACAGGTCAAATTACGTTCTGTTTAGTCAAAGGTTAGAATACGAGTTTAAGTTGGACAACAGTTTGTAGGGACGTAGTTTTAGCAATACGTAGACTTTTATAGAGCGGGAGGTAGAGTTGGGCTAAATTCTATACAGAAAGAAATGTAGTGAGGATGTTAGAAGTGATCGTCTACTATGGAGCCTGTGTTTAAAAACGTGTGCCGATAGGTTTGTTGGAGGACACTTGTGCTTGCGCCAGTACTGTATTCTGTCATCAGATCTGCCACATACAGCCGCTTATCCTGCTTTACAGAGCGAGCAAACCTCCGACTTCAGTGTTCTATGATGAGGTGTGAATGTCCCCCACCCTCTCGCCTACGCATGGTTTCAGCTTCCTTCAGCCACTTTCGAAATATGTCCATGACAGTAGCACGCCAGAAATCAACCTGTTTCACCGTTTCCGAGATGCTCCTTTCCATGTATCGGACCATAACAATGCCGATTGTCAAAGTCGGTTACGTCAGTGGATGCCCCACTTTGTGGTCTGTATTGTCTCTGTTCCGCTTGCATAGTGTGGTCAGAAACAGCCTGAAAAGTTTGTAAGGGCGTTGCAGGGTAGGCTGCGCTGAGAAATAATTGTTAAGAAAAATTTCGATACGTTGCGTCGTTTCTGAGTTAATTAGCATTGAAGTTAGCCAATCGGGCCGTTGCGCGCGCAAATTCAAGCGCCCCGCCACTGACGGTGTCGCCAAACGTGACTTTAATTGGTTTACTAAAAAGGAACAAGAGAGCGATGCCAAAATTGGGCTTGGAATAGTAGTAAGGATCGAACCCGAGCCAAAGGCTGAACAGTCTCGTGCGGTATCATCTACACTATGTGAACAACTGACATTAATTGTATCTTGCGGGCCGCTTGAATTTACGAGCACAACGGCCTGACTGGCTAACTTCAATGCTAATTAACCCGGAAACGGCGCAACGTATCCAATTTATTCTTAAAAATTATTTCTCAGCACAACAATTATTCCTCATCGCGTCATGCCCCAAAACACCAGTGTAGCGGTGAGAAGTTTTCGTAACGTTTCGGCTCATCAGTGTAAGCCGGCTGTGGTGGCTGAGTGGTTCTAGGCGCTTCAGTCTGGAACCACGCGAGCGCTACGGTCGCAGATTCGAATCCTGCCTCGGGCTTGAATGAGTGTGATGTCCTTAGGTTAGTTAGGTTTAAGTAGTTCTAAGTTCTAGGGGACTGATGACCTCATCTGTTAAGGCCAATAGTGCTCAGAGCCATTTGAACCATTTGATCATCAGTGTATTGTTGTTACATATTTTTATGCAATGAAAACTTTCTGCCTTAGAGATGTGCTAGCACAGAAAACTATTCCACATGAAATTAATACATGAAAATAAGCAGGCTATTTTAAATTACCGATTTATCTCTCTCACTAGGTACAAAAGTGGCTGAACTGAGAATCTGTAATTTTTTTTCAATTTAAATTCTCATCAGTACATGCACCTAAACGTGCGAAGATTTTATCTTGCTTACTGCCCATGGTTTAAATCTCTCGATAATTTTATACCTTATGATGTGCAGAATTGAATACGATCCAATTTTTTTTTCAAATTAAGGAAAAAACTACGTGCAGAAAACCAAGCAGTGATCTTTTGTATACACATTATTTGTGCTTTCCTCTGTCGGGAGGGATTATAACACTTGTGTAAAACACGAGTTTTTATAACAGAATGTTGTGATTTACAGAGTTAGAGACCATCTATTGCTCTTTTGTTATTTAATATATGTAGAATCTGGTGAGGGAACGCACACATAGCATCGTAAACTGAGAATGCTTTCCGAAATGCAAATTGTAATTTGCCTTTACCAAAATGAGACACCACTGTAGGCCACGTCACATCACAGGACGAAGTATGAAGAGGCCGAGGCCTACGATAAAGACAGGCCTCGGCGCGTACGTCACGAAGGTAGTCCTGCACTCCCTCGCTCGCTCAAATCAGCAGACAAACTACGTTTTTACACCTGTTAACTCGCAACTAGGCGTGTCCGTACAAACGAAAACTGAATCTTCTGCTGGAATCCGCTATTATGGAGTCTTACTGTTATTAATCCTATAATGATGAGAAGTCCATGGGGTGGCTGTACTGGCGAACAATAAAATTAAATCATACTAAAATGTTATCAGATGCATGAGGCACCACTTCCAGCACGTAATGAGTACTGTTAAGCAGGAGAGACCAAATGCTATAAACAAGCTCTTATACCATTTACACTCCTGGAAATGGAAAAAAGAACACATTGACGCCGGTGTGTCAGACCCACCATACTTGCTCCGGACACTGCGAGAGGGCTGTACAAGCAATGATCACACGCACGGCACAGCGGACACACCAGGAACCGCGGTGTTGGCCGTCGAATGGCGCTAGCTGCGCAGCATTTGTGCACCGCCGCTGTCAGTGTCAGCCAGTTTGCCGTGGCATACGGAGCTCCATCGCAGTCTTTAACACTGGTAGCATGCCGCGACAGCGTGGACGTGAACCGTATGTGCAGTTGACGGACTTTGAGCGAGGGCGTATAGTGGGCATGCGGGAGGCCGGGTGGACGTACCGCCGAATTGCTCAACACGTGGGGCGTGAGGTCTCCACAGTACATCGATGTTGTCGCCAGTGGTCGGCGGAAGGTGCACGTGCCCGTCGACCTGCGACCGGACCGCAGCGACGCACGGATGCACGCCAAGACCGTAGGATCCTACGCAGTGCCGTAGGGGACCGCACCGCCACTTCCCAGCAAATTAGGGACACTGTTGCTCCTGGGGTATCGGCGAGGACCATTCGCAACCGTCTCCATGAAGCTGGGCTACGGTCCCGCACACCGTTAGGCCGTCTTCCGCTCACGCCCCAACATCGTGCAGCCCGCCTCCAGTGGTGTCGCGACAGGCGTGAATGGAGGGACGAATGGAGACGTGTCGTCTTCAGCGATGAGAAGTCGCTTCTGCCTTGGTGCCAATGATGGTCGTATGCGTGTTTGGCGCCGTGCAGGTGAGCGCCACAATCAGGACTGCATACGACCGAGGCACACAGGGCCAACACCCGGCATCATGGTGTGGGGAGCGATCTCCTACACTGGCCGTACACCACTGGTGATCGTCGAGGGGACACTGAATAGTGCACGGTACATCCAAACCGTCATCGAACCCATCGTTCTACCATTCCTAGACCGGCAAGGGAACTTGCTGTTCCAACAGGACAATGCACGTCCGCATGTATCCCGTGCCACCCAACGTGCTCTAGAAGGTGTAAGTCAACTACCCTGGCCAGCAAGATCTCCGGATCTGTCCCCCATTGAGCATGTTTGGGACTGGATGAAGCGACGTCTCACGCGGTCTGCACGTCCAGCACGAACGCTGGTCCAACTGAGGCGCCAGGTGGAAATGGCATGGCAAGCCGTTCCACAGGACTACATCCAGCATCTCTACGATCGTCTCCATGGGAGAATAGCAGCCTGCATTGCTGCGAAAGGTGGATATACACTGTACTAGTGCCGACATTGTGCATGCTCTGTTGCCTGTGTCTATGTGCCTGTGGTTCTGTCAGTGTGATCATGTGATGTATCTGACCCCAGGAATGTGTCAATAAAGTTTCCCCTTTCTGGGACAATGAATTCACGGTGTTCTTATTTCAATTTCCAGGAGTGTATATCGAGTATTGATCTTAAATTAAATTTTGCTGTAGTACTGTTAATCAGTAAGACTTCATAATAGCAGATTCCAGTGGAACATTCAATTCTTGTTAGTATTTACACGCCCAGCTGCGAGTTGACAGGTTTAGAAACGCATTTTGCCTGCTGAGCTGAGCGAGTTCAGGACTACCTTCGTGACGTACGCGCCGCGGCCTGTCTTTCTCGTGGGCCCTCTACCACGCTGTGTGCCCGCCCCTCACTTGTTGACATGCAGCGCCACGGACGGACAGCGTGCCCGCATGTTGTGCTCCCCAGTTTCACAGACAGACAGACAGCCCTCTGACTGAGTAGCGCCACGCTATACACACAGCAACTGCGGCCGACTGCGGTGGGCTCGAGCCATCGTCGCGTCTGAAGCTCTGGCGAGACCGGAGCCTGCGGCTGCCTTCACTCGTGCCGGGCCGCCGCGCCGAGCGTGTTTCTGGCAGTTCCCTCGTGAGGTGCGCTCTGTCCAAGCAGCTCCCTGTTCACTGCCGCTTGCTGTACTACATTCCTCTGTTTCATCAACTGATTCCGCTAGGCATACATTTTTTAACTTTATTTTACCCGCTGTGTGGCAATCGCGATTTTATTCAAGACACACCTGAAGATGTGTTTGCAGGGCTGTACATCTTAAATTACGATTAATGACCAAAGCCAGGCATTCTGTCCTGTATCATATTTTCTTTCTTTATGAGCTGGTTTCAATTTAGACCTTCAACCTTGAAGGTTAAGTTGTATAACTTTTTAATAGCAATGAATAGTTCTACCTCCGAGACAGATAAAAGTGGCCCGTGTCAGTATGAAGGAAATGCAGTGAAATTACAGAAACCAAGAGCTAAAATGTGCTTAGCACTTATTTACAATGAGAAATACAGTGATAAGTGCATTTACAGAAGATGCTGAAAGTGACTCCCAGCAACACCAATACTCAGCTGTGCACGTCCAGGCATATTCAGATACACCCGGTGTTAAGCTCGGGTATTGACTGCGGCAACTTCACGGCTGATGTTGTCTTTCAGTTCCGGTACTGTGTGCGGATTTGTTTCACAGCGCTTGGTCTTCCAGTGTCCCGTCCTCCCCCCTCCGCCCCCTCCCCCCCCCCCCACCAAAAATGTGTTGTTAGACCCGGCGAACGTGGTGGCCTTAAATATTTGCTGACAGTTCGTTCCTCAGTGAAGACATCATGGATTCGTTCAAGGGGTACCTTAGATGCGAGTCTGTTGACCCATCTTGCTGGAAGAAGCAGTATTATCTTTCATTTTTAATGAGTTGAGCACAAAACGTATCAAAAATTTTCATATATGCCACCGTGTTGAGGGTAGCGTAAAAAAGGAAAGGAAAAAAAAAGATAAATCTGCCGAATGATGCGCGTTCCTGTTACTTCGCACCAAACGCCAGTTTTTTCACCATGGGGTGGTTGCTGACCCACAGTGTTAGGGTTCTCCGTTCCCAGTACCTCGTGTTCTGTGAATACACATGACTGGAAAGGTGAAACAATGCTTCATCACTCATGATGTTATGGAAAAGGGTGTAACAAACCATCGCTGATGTTATTCAAAAGCCAAGTGCAATAATCAACCCGTTTCTTACTGTCATTCTCCCTGAACTGCTGCACAACGTCACACGATGTGGCTTCAAATTAACCCTAGGACACCACTATTTTTTTATGTCCCCTGCTTTTGCCCAAGTAACTTTTATACTACATATTCGATTTGAGTTATTGTTTGTTGGCTATTTTATGAAACGTTAGTGTCAATATATTTTATAGAAAATTAGTGCTTTGAAAGAAAAAATAAATAAACTTATTATGGGTCCAACAACCCCCCCCCCCTAGACTTCCATGCTATAGAAAATTTCCCTTAGTAGTGTTTCGTATTTCTCATCTCTACAATAATGCAAGTTAGTTTCTTGTTAGTTGGTATTCTTGATATTCACAACAATCGGTTTACTTTCAGAGGAGTGATTTTTGATGTCAGTCAGCTGTTATTTATCTTGCAAACTTGCAGTGAGTTAGTGCAGTTCCCTACTGTTCACACCCGGACTTAAAAATGAGTAAAAGAATACGTGACTCGTCTTTAGAAAGAGTTCTGAATGAAATTTTAGATGAAGATTCTGACTCGGGGAGTGAAAGTGAATATGAGGATGGTGTTACGGAGTATGATTCAGATCGGGAAAGTGATGTGGATGTCAGAGAAGATGAAGATAGCGCAGTGACCATCAGGATGGTATTGTGGCCAAGTCTGGAACAAGGTACGTAACCACACAGCCTAGAATTCCTCGGAGGTCTGTTGCTAATATAGTAAGAGAGCAGGCCGGAGTAACTCCAGCTGGCGTTTGGCATTCACCTGGAGAAGCCTTGAAGTTACTTCTTACGCCTGACATCATGGATGTTACAGTAAAACATTCAAATGAAGAGGCAGTTAGGCGAAATATTACTTTGACTAATGAGAAAGAATTGTATGCCTTTATAGGAATCCTGATACTTATGGGGGCAAATAAGGACAATTCTGTCAATGTACACGATCTTTGGTCAGATCTAATGGGTCAGCCAGTTTACAAGGGTATTATGGCAAAAGAACGTTTCAAGGAACTTATTGCAATCATAAGGTTTGATGACAAAAGTACCCGCCAGCTAAGAAGGGAAGCAGACAAGTTCACAGCAATCCGTGATGTTTTCAACAAAGTGAATGATAGGTTTCCACTACTGTATAAACCAGGGGGACACCTCACCATTGATGAGATGCTCAGCTTGTTTAGAGGGCGCTGCCCCTTCAGAGTATTTATGAAGGATAAACCGGGAAAGTATGGCATCCTTATATGCATGATGTCCGATGCAGTTGACAGATACGTCTTGAATATGGAACCCTATGCAGGTAATGTTCAGAATTTGTTGAAAGAAGAACGGGGTTCAGCAGCTGTCGCAAACGTCTGGTAGCACCTGTGAAAAATACTGGTCGAAATATTACTATAGACCGATACTACACATCGGTGGATTTGGCAGAAGAGTTATACCAAGACCACAAAGTTACTACACTAGGAACTCTCCAGTCAAACCGAAAGCATATGGAATATAGACATAACGAAGAACACGTCAAATCGAGAGCTATATTCATCAATGTTCTTGTTCACAGACCCATCAACAGGTAGGCATCCAGTAACTTTGGTGTCCTACATAGCAAAAACGAAACCAAGTAAAAACTTACTGATGTTGTCAACAATGCACCAAGATAAAGGCACTGTTGGAGGAGAGAAGAATAAAACCGAGATAAATTCATATTATAATTCCACTAAAGGTTGAATTGATACCACTGATCAAATGGCGCTTATGTACACCTGTAAGAGGGGAACAAAGAGATGTCCTCTATCTGTATTTTACTCTCTCATCGACATTTGTGCTATCAATGCAACCACCATATTCATCCAGCAGCATCTAAGATGGAATGAAAAGAAACACAACAAACGGAAACTTTATCTTCTGCAAGCTGGGATGGAACTAGTGAAATTGCAGGTAGAAGAAAGAAGTGCCAATGCAAGAGGGTTATCTAACCAAATTGTTCAATCAATGGAGACTATTCTACAAAAGAAAATCAAAGAAGTGACAACAGAAGCACGTCAGCCTCCTGCAGGGAAACGTCGGTGCCATATTTGTGTAAGAGAAGCTAAAACAAAGAAGCAGAAGTACAACAATCTAAGTAAACCAAAACAGTATTGTGGACAGTGTGATAAACATGTGTGTAACACACATTCAGAAAAAATTGTGAAGTGTGTCTCTTGTCTTGAAGTTGAGGACTCAGAGTAGTCTATTATATATGAACACGTCTGTATTTTGTATTGTAATACGTCAATTTTTTATTCACTCAATCCAATATTTATAACAATTAACAACATTTATAAACCGATGCCTTAGTTAAAATACATAAACCATTTTGAAAGTTGTAATTTTTCGTCTCTAAACTTACTTAATACCTGTGGGCTCGCCGAACCCCCCCCCCCCCCCCTTACGTATTCAAGTTAGAAAAAAAGGCTTGGGCGTCCTAGGGTTAAGCCTTTTCAATATCCGCTGGTAACTTCTCCTACTCACATGCCCTTATTGGGTCAAATGACGTGTAGACTTCTTTGGGATCCTAATAAGTCTTCGGCAAATGTCTGTAATAACTTCCGGTGATCAAACTGAAAAATTCTTTGTCGTTTTACTTTTTGCACAGATCCGTAAATGCGCCAGTCTTTATACAGACTCTGTATTTTTCTCTTTGCTGGTTGTCCTCTACCAATATACTTGACCCTGAAAATTTCGCGTGTTTCCTTAACCGAACTTGTTTTCATATATGTTTCCACGATTTCAATTCTTTCTTGTATCGAGAATGTCATTTTGCACACCGCAAAGAGAAACGTCTAACTTCAGTCATGGAATAAACTGAAATATTGACAGAAGGATGATAACAATCGATTATTGCATAACTACATTGTTGTAGCTGTTTGATCTGTTTCAGCAGTCGAAATGTTGCATTCGCATTCAGAGGGGAGGCTGGCTACTTTTAACTGCGCCACTCTGTAGGCCTATCTCTGACAATTAATTTTATTTGTGACTGACTATAAACATTTTTATCCTTCAACTGATATCCACATTATTCAAGATTAGACATATGCTAATATGTTTACATTTATGAAAAAGCCGATTGATATTTTAGGAAACGCAGATTGTTCAGTCCAGAATATCAACATTATGTGAACTGCTACATAAATTATGACTAAGATTTAGTTTTAAAATAAGGAAAACAAGGGTGGGAAGAAGAGTTTATCAGCAAATAAAGTAACGTTCCTTCTGCAGCTGTTCCTGGTAGATTCACAAGACGCGTAATGGTTCAAATGGTTCTAAGCACTATGGGACTTAACAGCTGAGGTCATCAGTCCCCTAGACTTATAACTACTTAAACCTAACTAACCTAAGGATATCACACACATCCATGCCCGAGGCAGGATTCGAACCTGCGACCGTAGCAGCAGCGCGGTTCCGGACTGAGGCGCCTAGAACCGCTCGGCCACAACGGCCGGCCACAAGACGCGTAGACGTGTAGACAGCCACAAGGCACCAGCCACCTAACGCATGTTGTGCTTTTACAGGGGAAGAAATAAAAATCTTCGAGGTTTGTGGACGACATTTTAATCCTGTCAGAGACGACAAAGATAACGACAAATAGTGATCAATTCCAATTACCAGGTGTGTTAGGAGGATGTCAATTTTTTTTAGAAGGGGGGGAGAGGTTAGCGTTTCACGGCCCGTCGACAACGATGTCATTAGAGACGGGCCACAATGCATTTTCGAAGTAACATCCCGGCATTTGCCTTAAATGATCCAGGGAAATCACGGGCAACCTAACTCAGGATGGCTGGAACCGTCGTCCCCCCGAATCCGAACCTAGTGCGCTAACCATTGCACTATCCCATTCGGTTTTTTTGTTTATACGAGGTATTTAATTTATTCGTCTACATCGCTGTTACTCTCTCTTCAAAATAGCCCCCACTGACTGTTATACACTGCTTCTTCTATTCCGCTTAACACTTCTGGAAGTCGATCTTCGGGATAGCTTTCAGCTCTCATCTATGCTTGTAAAACGACGGCCGTTTTATTTATTTTTCCAAACAGTAAAAAGTCACTCGAGGCCATTCCTGAAGGACGTGGAGGCTGGGGCACCAGTACAGTACTGTTTTTGGCCAAAGTGCACGAACAACATGCAGGGGCATATTCGTGGTGCGACATTCATGGTTTGTTTCGCCACGAATCCACTAGAATTTTTCGGACTACTTCATGAAAACGTGTTGGACTTGTAAGTAGTACTCCTTTCTGGTCATTAGAAGTTTTGGCAAGAACTCATGGCGCACTATGCCGTTAAAATCGAAAAACACAGTGGGCATAACTTTCACGCTTGTTGTTCACTCGTGTCGAGCTTTTCTGTCCTGGCGATCCAGAACACTACCACTGGGACGAATGAGCCTTAGCCTCGACGTCATATCCGAAAACCTGCATTCCATCAGCTGTTATGACACGTTTCAGTAGTTCTGCACCTTTATTGTACGAGATGGCTTCCACCTCCGCCAACTAAAATATAACAATGCCAACTAAAATATAACAAAATTTTACCAGAAAGAGGTTTGTAAGCGTCCCATATTGCTGTTGGGAGCGGCGCGACAGAGGATATGGATCGATGGAATTTTAGAAAATGTAACTCGCGTATCGCAATTTGATAACCTCTCTATGCTGTATGATTGATTTCAAAATGTCGGACTTCTTCCCTGAATGACTGCCGCACAGTAAAGCCGTACAGTAAGGAAAAATGAACATTACAAATAAATAATGAAATCACGCCAATGGCGGATCGGTGCCGCATCGACGTGTTGAGTCTTCCTTGTGACAAATGTTGACAAATAGAACTCGTAATACAACAAATACTGCGACAAACATTTAATGTGGTGGATTAATAAAAATATAACACATTTGGGAAGATAAATTAATTCGTATGTTAAGAATCATTTACAATTAAAGCCCTTGGTCACGATGTTTACATTATGAAAGATGGAGGAATAAAGACCAATGCAATCAGCCAGGCTTCTCCTAGCTGCTCTCTAAAAAATTGATGGCTGCGCCTTCTGTTATGACATAGATAACGCAATATGAACCTCGACTTTTTGTTCCCAAACCTTTACACAAAATTTTACACAAAAAACAATTTTTTCGGAGTGGGTACTACAGGTGACACCATCTAGAGACTGTTGAGCAACTCGCATTCACTGGTGTTTTTGCTCGAAATGGAACAACACTTCAACAGATTTTTAAATGCAACTCGTATATCCTGCTGGAAGACGTCGTCAGATCTGTACACGTGGTTGGTGTCAGTTTGCAGTTTGCTTGACTTTTTTTTTTACTGCAGATCTGGCATTTTACATACTTACAACTGGAATGTTTGGACATTCTGGTGCCCAAAAAAACGTCTTCGGCGTACCTGAATTAAGCAGTTTGCTGTGGAAATGATAGTCCGTAATTTTACTACCGGTGCGTTTTGTTTGATCCCCCTCGAAATCGGCGAGGTGTACTCACTGAACACGCTCGACGTCACATTGCCGTTTTTACACGGGCGCTAACATACGATTTCGCGCTCTAAAGACGTTATTTTCTGTATGAGATATACTGCTGTCCGTAACCTCATGAATTTTTTAAAAATTATGTTTGTACTTCACGCAGGAACAAGGAACCGAAATGCAGACATTTTGCTGATAGTTTTAGTTGAAGACCCTGTGTCACCAACTGATGGAAGCCAGAAAATGTCCACGTCAGAGATGCTGTATCAGTGATGCGTCTCTTTCGTTTAACTAAAACTCTTGTAAACGAGGAAACAGCGAGAGGCTGATCCGCGCCGTCTGTGACAGTACAGCGGTAGTAGGCCGCGAGATCTGCAAGACGCAGCCCAACTAACGACACGGCATACGAGAAACCAACACCAGACGCACACTGACAGAAAAAATCACAACAACAAGAAATAATTAATGTAGAGTAATAAAATTTCGGGATTACATTTGACTAGGTAGCATATTTAAGTGATTAAACATCGCAAGATCACACGGTAGTGCAAGCGCGAGATAAGCCACTGCAAATGTGAAATCCTGGTACGTTAATAACCGGTGTAACAGAATGTTCAATGTGAACGTGCATGCATTGTGTCGTAAAGGTGCCGGATGTCAGTTTGTGGGATGGAGATCCTTGCCTGTTGCACTTGGTCGGCCAATACAGGGGCGGTGAATGCTGCTTGTGGATGATGCTGGAGTTCTCGTCTGAAGATGTCCCGTATGTGCTCGACTGGAGACAGATCTTCTGATCGAGCAGGCCAAGGCAACATGTTGGGTTACAAGAGCGCTATCCTGTTGGAAAACATCCCCTGGAACACTGTTCATGAATGGCAGCACAACAGGTCGAATCACCAGACCGATGTACAAATTTGCGGTCAGGCAGCATGGGATAACCACGAGAGTGCTCCTGCTGTCACACGAAATCGCACCGCAGACCATAATTCGAGGTGTAAGTCCAGTATGCCTAACACGCAGACTGGTTGGCTGCAGGCCCTCGACTGGCCTCCTCCTAAAGGCTGGTATTACACTATCATATTTCTTTGTCAAAGCCGGTATGTCAAAGAAATTTGATGGTGTAACAGGGAACTCCCCCCTATGAACCCTGGACCTTGCCGTTGGTGGGGAGGCTTGCGGACCTCAGCGATACAGATAGCCGTACCGTAGGTGCAACCACAACGGAGGGGTATCTGTTGAGAGGCCAGGCAAACGTGTGGTTCCTGAAGAGGGGCAGCAGCCTTTTCTGTAGTTGCAGGGGCAACACTCTGGATGATTGACTGATCTGTCCTTGTAACAATAACCAAAACGGCCTTGCTGTTTTGTTACTGCGAACGGCTGAAAGCAAGGGGAAACTACAGCCGTAATTTTTCCCGAGGGCATGCAGCTTTACTGTATGGTTAAATGATGATGGCGTCCTCTTGGGTAAAATATTCCGGAGGTAAAATAGTCCCCCATTCGGATCTCCGGGCGGGGACTACTCAAGAAGATGTCGTTATCAGGAGAAAGAAAACTGGCGTTCTACGGATCGGAGCGTGGAATGTCAGATCCCTTAATCGGGCAGGTAGGTTAGAAAATTTAAAAAGGGAAATGGATAGGTTAAAGTTATACATAGTGGTAATTAGTGAAGTTCGATGGCAGGAGGAACAAGACTTCTGGTCAGGTGACTACAGGGTTATAAACACAAAATCAAATAGGGGTAATGCAGGAGTAGGTTTAATAATGAATAAAAAAATAGGAATGCGGGTAAGCTACTACAAACAGCATAGTGAACGCATTATTGTGGCCAAGATAGATACGAAGCCCACGCCTACTGCAGTAGTACAAGTTTATATGCCAACTAGCTCTGCAGATGAAGAAATTGAAGAAATGTATGATGAAATAAAAGAAATTATTCAGATAGTGAAGGGAGACGAAAATTTAATAGTCATGGGTGACTGAATTCGAGAGTAGGAAAAGGTTCAAATGGTTCAAATGGCTCTGAGCACTATGGGACTTAACAGCTATGGCCATCAGTCCCCTAGAACTTAGAACTACGTAAACCTAACTAACCTAAGGACATCACACAACACCCAGTCATCACGAGGCAGAGAAAATCCCTGACCAGTAGGAAAAGGGAGAGAAGGAAACATAGTAGGTGAATGTGGATTGGGGCTAAGAAATGAAAGAGGAAGCCGCCTGGTAGAATTTTGCACAGAGTATAACTTGATCATAGCTAACACTTGGTTCAAGAATCATGAAAGAAGGTTGTATACATGGAAGAACCCTGGAGATACTAAAAGGTTTCAGATAGATTATATAATGGTAAGACAGAGATTTAGGAACCAGATTTTAAATTGTAAAACTTTTCCAGGGGCAGATGTGGACTCTGACCACAATCTATTGGTTATGAACTGTAGATTAAAACTGAAGAAACTGCAAAAAGGTGGGAATTTAAGGAGATGGGACCTGGATAAACTGAAAGAACCAGAGGTTGTACAGAGTTTCAGGGAGAGCATAAGGGAACAATTGACAGGAACTGGGGAAAGAAATACAGTAGAGGAAGAATGGGTAGCTTTGAGGAATGAAATAGTGAAGGCAGCAGAGGATCAAGTAGGCAAAAAGACGAAGGCTAGTAGAAATCCTTGGGTAACAGAAGAGATACTGAATTTAATTGATGATAGGAGAAAATTCAAAAATGCAGCAAGTGCAGCAGGCAAAAAGGAATACAAACGCCTCAAAAATGAGATCGACAGGAAGTGCAAATTGGCTAAGCAGGAATGGCTAGAGGACAAATGTAAGAATGTAGAGGCTTAACTCATGAGGGATAAGATAGATACTGCCTACAGGAAAATTAAAGAATAGAAGCTTTCGGAATGTGGTGCTACAGAAGAATGCTGGAGATTAGATGGGTAGATCACATAACTAATGAGGAGGTATTGAATAGAATTGTGGAGAAGAGGAGTTTGTGGCACAACTTGACTAGAAGAAGGGATCGGTTAGTAGGGCATCTTCTGAGGCATCAAGGGATCACCAATTTAGAATTGGAGGGCAGCGTGGAGGGTAAAAATCGTAGAGGGAGACCAAGACATGAATATACTAAGCAGATTCAGAAGGATGTACGCTGCAGTAGGTACTGGTAGATGAAGAGGCTTGCACAGGCTAGAGTAGTATGGAGAGCTGCATCAAACCAGTCTCAGGACTGAAGACCACAACAACAACAACAACAATAGGGAACTATGTCAAATGTCGCCTGTCGTCAAACAAATAAAAGTGGTTGTCTTCTGTTCACTGGAACGTGAAATGTAACCGCTTGGAGCGCTAGTGTCGCTGCAGCTATTTGACGCCTCTTTAGTGTGTTTGTAAACATTGCTTCGAAGTTGGTGTGTTCTTTCGACTCTTTTTTTTTATATATTTGCTTCGACTTGGGGGGGGGGGAGGCAGCAAGGGGCACAGTGCATGCTATTAATTGTGTGTTGGTGGGCAGGTGAAATATGCTGCAGCCAACATCATGTCCACAATCACAGCTATAGCCATCCACCTTTACATCTGGAAACATCCAGGCTTCTTTTCAGTAGGCAGGAATAGAGGATGTGGTGACACTCAAAAATAAAAAAAATATTTCTCAGCTTTCCATTCTACTTTGTTTATGTTTGAACTCTGAATGCCACAAGTTAAAAAGAGCTTCATCTGTTTCGTACTTTTTATTAATTTTGTAGTGTTGGAACACTAATTCCATTAATTAAATTAGTCAACATTAAAAATAGTTGTTATTGCCCATATAGTGAACTAAACATTTATTTACCTTCACATATTCCCACTTCAGTGTTTTATAAATCGCTTCACATGTTTCTGGAACTATTTTCGTTAATGTGCAGTGTGATATTCCAGTGCTGTATTGTAAACTAGAATAGCTCTCTCCTGTATCAAGAAATCACAGTGTCACAGTTTGCCTGTCTTCTGCACATACAGCATTTTTCAAGAGAGTATTCTGTTTTGTAATATGAGAAACCACTTTACTGAGCAAATACTGAAATACACTCCAATCCATTCGTAAGTAAATTGTGTATAAGACTTGACGTCCTGTCTCCCATAAGTCCAACCCCTCGTCCAAGTCGTGGGAGATGGGCAACGGCACAAAGTAGGGGACTGCCTATAGGGGCGATGTACAGCGGGGACTTCGTGTGCCCCAGGACCGCTACGGTAGCTGGGAAGGCCCTATGGGAACCCTGAAACGTGACGGCTAACGGGGCTCTGGTGAAGCTGCGATAGGCCTAGCAAGCCAGTAGTGGATAAATCAACTGCTTTCAAAAAAGGGAACATGCCTCGGATCACGGAACGGATTTAAAGGAAACCGACCAAGCAATGGAAAAGGATTACGAGATGGTTTACGACTGGGCACCTTAAACGTAAGGACTCTAACTGAGAAGTTAGAAGAAATTGTAGAAATGATGGAAAGGAGGAAATTGGACATCTTGGGACTTGCTGAGACTAGGTGGAGGGGAGTTGGTGAAAAACCACTAAGTAAAGGATGTAAACTGTACTGGATAGGGAATGAGAGGGGAAGAAATGGAGTGGCAATAGTGGTCAGAGAGGGTCTGCAGGAGGAGGTGGAAGGTATCAATGATCGAATGATAAAAGCCAGAGTACGGGTGAAAGGAAAAAGCATTGAAATCATCCAAGCATATGCCCCACAGGTGGGGTGTACAAAAAAGGAGAAGGAGGAATTTGAAGATGACATGCAAAAGCAGCTAAATGGAGGTAATCAGATTATAATAGGGAACCTCAACGCACATGTTGGCACAGACAGGAAAGGATTCGAGGAGATAATGGGACCAGAGGGCTGGGGGAACCGAAATAGAGAAGGAAAATTGATGCTGGAATTCTGCAAGAGGAATGGGCTGGCGATCGCAAACTCCTGGTACAAGAAGAGAAGTAGCCACAAAATAACTTGGTACAGTGGAGACTGGTCCCAAACTTCAGTAGTAGACTATGTACTAGTGGATAGGCAGATGATGAGCAGCCTCACAGATGTTAAGGTCATTCCATCTGAGGCCTTAGACAGTGACCATCGGCTTTTGGTATCCACCCTGAGAGAGAAAAAAGATAGGAGGGCAACAGACATACAGGAGAAAAGGTTGAAGACATGGATGCTGAAAGAGGATGAACGGAGGACCCAGTACCAGACACTGATCAGGAAGAAGCTGCCAAAGGAAGATCAGAGAACAGTGGAAGAAGAAGGGGGAGATTTTAAGAGGGCTCTAGTTGAGGCAGCTGAGACTGTGTGCGGAAGAACTAGCACAAAGAGGAGAAGTAAGGAAACCCCATGGTGTAACAACATATGTAAAGAGGCAGTACTTCGAAAGAACAAAGCCTTCAGAGAATGGTTCCAGACCCGAACAGAGGAAGCTAGGGTAAAATATAAGGAAAGCAAGAAAGCGGCACAGACCATAGTAAGGGCGGAGAAGAAGAAGTGGATGGAAAAATGGACAAGAATGTTAGAAGAGGACAGTGAAGGGAGCAAAAAAGTAATTTACACCATGGTAAGAAATAAGAGGAACGACAGAAGCGAGTGCCTGAGGATCATGGATAATAATGGAAGAGTTGTGGAGGAAATTCATGAGCTCAAAAAGATTTGGAAGGAGTACTTTGAAGATTTGTTGAATGCCGCCAAGCGGGTAACTAACAGCGATGGAGAGCCTAACGCAGCAGACGATTATAATAGTGGGGAAATTGATGATCTAACTTGGAATGAAGTGGAAGAAGCCATAAAGAGGACGAAAGGGGGCAAGGCACCAGGTTGGGACGAAGTAACAGTGGATATGATACGAGCAGCAGGAGAAGTAGGAACCCAGTGGCTATACAGAGTGCTGAGGGTGGTGTGGAAGGAGAACAGAATTCCTGAGGATTGGAAGAAAGGAATTATAGTCCCGATCTTCAAGAAAGGGGATAAAAGGAGATGTGAGAACTACAGAGGAATCACCCTGCTATGCCACTGTGGAAAAATCTATGAAAAGATCCTGGAGAAGAGAATAAGAAGCAGTATTGAAAGTAGACTGCAAGAGGAGCAGTATGGTTTCAGACCGGGAAGATCAACAACGGACCTCATATTTGCGGTAAGGCAACTGCAGGAAAGGCACTATGAGTACGGGAAGGACTTAATCATGGCCTTTTTAGATATTGAAAAGGCGTATGACAGTATCTATAGGGACAAGCTCTGGGATGTGCTGAACGCAAAAGGGATAGATGAAGAGATAACACGAAAAGTCAGAAAAATGTATGAGGGAAGTGAGAGTTGTGTGAAAGTGGGGAGGGAACGTACTGCATGGTTCAAGCTGGAAAATGGGCTGCGACAGGAAAGTGCACTTTCGCCTTTATTGTTTATTATTGTTATGGATGAAATCCTACAGCAAGTATCAGATGCAATTGGAGATCATAAAATGAAAGCAGTGCTTTTTGCCGATGACCTGATGTTATGGGGAAATTGCGAGAAGGAGGTGCAAGAGCAGTTAGATGTATGGGAGGCAACGGCAGCACAATATGGAATGCATTTCTCTGCAAAGAAAAGTGAAATGATTGTCACAACAAGGAAGAAGAATAGGCCAAATGTGGATATAACTTGTGGAGGGGAAAAACTACAAGTGGTAGAGAACTTCAAGTACCTGGGAAGCATGATTGAAAGTAAGGGGGGAAACGCAATGGAAATAAATGAAAGGTGCAGAAAAGCAGGGCAGTTCTTCAAATGCATTAGGGGGCTTATTTGGAGCAAGGAGGTGCCACAGAAATCCAAAGGAATTATATACCGAACCTACTTTGTCCCCATATTGGCATACGGAAGTGAGACATGGGTAATGCACGAAAGCGACAAAAGTAGAATACAAGCTAGTGAAATGAAGTTCCAGAGGAGCAGGTTGAGTGTAACAAGACGAGACGGATTGCGAAATGTGTATGTGAGGGAAAGACTAAAGGAGGAACCAGTACAGGACAGGATAGAAAAATCAAGACTGCAGTGGTATGGACACATGAAGAGAATGGATGAGGGAAGAATTCCAAAGAGGATGTTTGATCTGCAACTGGAGGGGAAGAGGCCCAGGGGAAGACCAAGAGATAGATGGGTGAAGGGAGTGAAGGAATGTGTGACGAGAAGAGGAGAGAACTGGACGAAGGTGGAAGAGGGGGAATGATGGAAAGACAGAACACGATGGAGAGGCTTGTGTTCCCGGCAGACCCAGCCAGTGGCTGGAAACTGTCCAAGATGATGATGACTTGACGTCCTCCACTAGCAGCCCTCTAACACATTTTGCTGAATGCTTTTACTATCTCGACGTAATACCTATGGCTTCATCCAAGTACATTTCCCATTTGCCGCCGCTTTTCTTCCAAGTACAATTGTGGTACTAGCAACTCCAGCGTATAATAACGGTATGTCCACCATCTTGAAACTTGATGGAAAATACGACGACAGTGTAATAATCCTTTTTAGAGCCACGTCAAAGATCTTTGTCAAAGAAATTTGACAAATATTTGACAAAGAAATATGATAATGTAATACCGGCCTAACCAACACACGGGCGTCACTGCCACTGAGACAGAAACAGCTTTCGTCAGAAAACACAACAGACGTCCATCCTTCCCTCCAACGACCTCTCGCTCGACACTACTGAAGTCGCAAATGGTTTGTGGTCAGTGGATCACACGCCAAAGGGCGTCTGGTGACCTTGAAGTAATCGATTTGTGACTGTTCGCTGTGTCACTGTGGTGGCAACTGCTGCTCATATTTCTGCTGCAGACGCAGTACAATGCGCCAGAGCCATGCGCCGAATACGATGGTCTTCGCTCTCGGTAGTCCCACGGAGCCCGGTCTTCTTGGGACCTTACATTGTTGTGACCACCGCTGCCACCAGTCATGTACAGAGGATACATTCCTGCCAAGTCTTCCTGCAGTATCGCGGAAGGGTCATCCAGCTTCAGTATCGCAGAAGGAACACCCTAGCTTCTTGTATCCCTGTTACACGCCCTAGTTCAACCTCAGTGAGGATAATTCTTAATTAACATCAACTCACCACGTCCAATATCAAAGGTAGCTAACGTTCACGACCGTTACAGCACGATTTTAAAGCAAACCAGATTTGCACCCACACAGTGGCGCTACTACCGCTACTCTTATACGACTGGCGCGAAATTTGAATAGACATCGTATTTCAGGTGCAGGAACACACTACCCACTTTCGTTTAAGTCGCACAACTCCTTCTTGGTGTTGCGTTTCTTTCTGCCGTCAGTGTATTGTGAAAAAAAATCTTCTCCGAAACCGGTAAATAAAGCCTGTACAGCACTGAGCCGTGCACGGCTCGCGTTTATCCCATTTCTTATTTGTCATCTTCTATTATGGTACTGCCGCCTCGTTTTCTTATTCCATTTACTGGTGTCACTAACTTCCTGCCTTACTTGCCCGTGAGTGGCAGCAGCAGCAGCGCGTATCGATAAGTGCACTGCTGTACCATCTCTGCAGCGACCGATAGTATTTCAGGGTCGTCGCGTGTCTGGCGGTGAGTTCGGGACGGACCAGCAGTGCAGTTGGGGGACGGAGCGCGTGTGAGGCGCCGACAGCCAGTGCTCGCTGACCGCTGGCGACACACACGAACTGTCCGACGGAGGGAGATTGGAGCGGGACAACCGTTGGTTGGTCGTCTCATCGGCTGACGTACACTTGGTCCTTTCACCGTTTCCGGGCCTGGGCAGTTGATCGGTTGACGTGGAGCAGCGAGGAAGTCTCCGTGGCGAGTGTCTGGCCGGGGCCTCGTGGCGTCCACCCGCGGTCGGAGTGTGAGGGGCTGTTCCCATTGCTACGAGGCCCGTGGCTCACCGATCCCGGACACGGAAGTTAAGTCTTTACTCAATCTACCAGCCAGCCACAACTGTTCGCATTGTGTCGTTTGAATTTTGTTGTGGGCTGTTGGGACATCCTCTCGCTTGGTCCGTTGACTGTTTGTCGATTGCGTGTCGTCGGATCGTGAATCGTTGGCCCGACTGCCTGTCTCACCTGAGCGAGCGTTAGTGTTTGAATTCCAGGCCAACCCTCGGAAACTTCCGATCGCCGTTGGGTGTACTTCCTTTTCTCATTTGTTCTTGTTGTTTGTATTTGTGTGGCTTCCAGCCGATTTTTAAATTAAGGTTGTTTTGCCCTTGTTTTAAAGTAAGGCTTTATGGTCTTTTACAAATTTATTTTGGTCTGAGTCTTAAGTGATGAGCCTTACGCCGATTTTTAAATTAAAGTTGTTTTGCTCTTAAAGTGTCAGATTGTTTGGGCCTTCAGCCTAATTGAAAGAACTGATTTAAGATAGGGCCTTCTGCCTTTTAAATTTCTGATTTTGGTGTGAGTCTTAAGTTATTGGCTTTCAGCTGATTTTAAATTAAAGTGGTCTTGCGCTTACGGCATGAGATTGTAAGGCGCCATCAGCCAGTAATTAAGTTCCAAAAATTAATGCTTTGTTCTTTTTAAAAATTTTATTGGCTCTTGTAATGTTTGGTCAAATAAATTAAGTTGTATGTTCGAGTGTACCTGACAGCCGCTTATTTTGGCCCCTTTCCACAGTTTAAACCACCTGTCCTGTCCTGCGGGTTTAGCAGGGCGTCTCAAGGACCAGTAAAGAATGTGCAATGATTACTAGACCGATATACAAATTCAACATCACCAAATTCAAATACTCATATCCTCCGCAGTTAACAGCTTTTACCATTACAAAGACATTCCTACAAAACCAAGAAATCACAGTATTAATAGGCTATAGTCAAAATATCAACCCATACGCACACCGTGTCTGGCGATGTAAACAAACATTCAGCAGACACCATTGATTTCCAAAAATAAACTAGCATTCAGCATACTCACACAAGGATAATATCTAATAAAAAAGAGTAATGCAAGCAAAATCCACCCCGACAGTGGTGTTCACTGGTGGTTTCCCTCAGTTGTGAGGTAAATAGCGGGATGTGGAATTCCGCCAGGCAGTAAGAAAGGTGCAGCCGCGACCAGAAGCAGCGTCCCTGGCGAAGTCTGGCTGGCACCGCAGCTGTGGTGTAACCACTCTCGTACTCGCCGCACTGCAGCCGGAGGCAAGTGTTACGTGCCAGTTGCGTCAGCAGGTACGTAAGACTGAGCAAGTGAAGAACGTGGAGGCGTTCCTCTCGCTGCCGCCGGTTTCCTCCGCCGCAAGCCTGGCAGGGAACAGCCTCCCCCTCTGCCACCCCAGTACTCCAGTAGCAACCGGGGCACAAAGCCCTCTGCCAGTTGACGGCGCGGACCTACGGAAAAAGTACCGAATGCCCACTAGGGTGGTCTACTGGCTATACTCGACAACACTCGCTGCTCTCCAGCTCACTTTGCGGGAGGACAAGTTCGCCCGCTCTCAGCAATCAACCGATACCGATTACGAAGTATAAATCTCACCGTGGATACAGGTCTGTAACTGAAACATGTTATCAAAGACAGTAAGAATCGCGATTTGGGCTGTTGCAAGATTAACAGCCGGGTCCTTGAATACAGTGTCTCAGACTGTGCGGTGTCGGCCTCGGTGTTTTGCGTACCCATAGATGCTATAGTCCAGTCTCTGGATAATAACAGAGAAGGGAATCGCCTCAGTTGGTTATCCAAATTTGCATTAACGGCAATGATAATATCGCCCAAAGTAAACGACTTACTGAATTATAATTAACAGAGGTGAGCCAGTCAAATACGACGATTGGCTACCACATCACACACACACACACAGGCATATTAATGAGAAGAGGGATCATCTAGTCTATGACGGAAACAAGTGGTCACTATAACAATCAGATTTGTTACCGAAAACCACAACACAGGAATTATCCACTGAGATAAACAATTGAACAATTAATACTTGGATAAAGGTCTCTAATGATGAAATAAAACCTTGGCACAAACGAGTGAGCATGACAAATGCAAAGTTACGCGAACAGAACATGACTATGACCAGTGTCTGTAAGCTTGGCTAGTGAAATACAGGAAGAACATGGAAACACAGGTTTGAACACCAGTGAAGGAACTGAAAGGAACTAGCCGGCTGCAAGGCGTTGTAATGGAATAACTGGCTCCTGGAGGGAGCGAATTAACATCGCATCTCTACAAAGTAAGTGATCCCAATGACGGCTCGTCTTACCAGACTCGTACCTCAATATGGAAGATAGTAGCAGTAGCGGCTGGAAGTTGAGTTCAGCTCTCTGTACTCGAGCAGAAACATCCCTCTGTGCGACTACAAGGCTCGCCTCATCAGTCATTCAACAACGAGTCTTTACACCACCGTGCCCTGGGAGTCCGTCTCTCTCTTTACTACTCCATTTCCTAGCAGCAAGTGAACACTTTCAACTCTTTCTGGATGCTCTGAAACTCCAGCTAGTAGGCTGGGCAGACCCTTCACCGTACTAAAGAGAGAAGTGAAAAGACAGCCATAAAAGACGCAGCTTTCAACTGTTATGTGGCTTTAGGGTTCGATTACACTGATCAAGGGAACGAGCGTAAAATATTCTGTAATATAACGTGTGGCAGTTTCAGAGAAAACTGGCAATGCAAAAAAAACCTTGATATAAAATAGTCATGATTATGTCGTAGGTTACTATGAAACTCCACAAGACTCGTCCGGGCAGTTTAGCAAGGAGTTTTAGATACTAGTTCGCTATTTCACCCATGATACACGAGGATACCCCCCGTGATAATACAGGAAGCAGCGACGTATGTAGCCTACGTTGTTGGCAGCACTGTTAGAGGAGTATTCATAAACTATCAACTATCTCAGCAGAAAAAAAAATCAAGCTGCGACCTTGAAGCTTTCTGGTGGTGTCGGTCGGTCTCTATAGATGCGCGCTACAATGTGACGCATTTTTCCCAGCGATGGATGACTTGCCGGAGGCCCTGGTTGCACAACCCTATATTTTGGCCGTTTAGGAGGCGTTTCCCTATGAAAAACACTGCGTCGTTGTTCTGAAAATGCCTACCACACACTGGTTTCTTCATCCAAAGCAAGAGAAAGAAGTCACTGGGTGCTGAGTCACGAGAATACCGGTGAGGCAAAGTGTGACAGCTCAAAGAAGCACCTCACATGACTGTGCTCTGCACAATAGGCTGCAGCGTTGCCGTAGAACTAAATCGTCCACTCGGACAGCTTCCCCCGACTCTTCGTCTTTACAGTCTCGAGTGACCTCGTCAGGAAATTTGTGTAGTATGCTCCTGTGACGGTTTGCCGCTTACTAACACAATTCGTCAGCATCGCAACAAAGTAGCCTCAAAATACACTCCGCATTACTTTGCCTGATGTTGGTCGAACCTTCTCCTTTTTCGGCGGTCGTGAATCTACACTTTTCCACTGCTTTTGACTGGGTGGCACAGTGATTCACCCAGCACTCCTTCATGGCGAATAGGCTCCTAAAGAAGTGATCTGAATTGGCCTGACACTGCAGCAGCGTTTCCATACTGCCTCGATTCGGTCGACATTTTGAATGGATGTGAGCAGTTGCAGAATGCAGCGACTTTTGTCATGCTCAAAGTGTCCTGCAAAACTGATAGATGGCTTGCCGGCCGGAGTGGCCGAGCGGTTCTAGGCGCTACAGTCTGGAATCGCGCGACCGCTACGGTCGCAGGTTCGAATCCTGCCTCGGGCATAGACGTGTGTGATGTCCTTAGGTTAGTTAGGTTTAAGTAGTTCTAAGTTCTAGGGGACTGGTGACCTCAGAAGTTAAGTCCCTTAGTGCTCAGAGCCATTTGAACTATTTTGATAGATGACTTATTTTCATTTTTTTCCCTATCGCCTAGAATGTGATACGCCGCTCTTTGAGTCCCAGACCGTTCAGTTCTCTCTCGATTCACGGTCCTTCACAGACAGTTGGATTGCGACTTCATTCTTCGTCGTTCATATTTGTTTGCCCACACTGGTAGCTTCTTCACAACCTAGTTAATGCCTCGTACGACAGTGCACTGCTACCGTACACTTGCACTAACTTGAGCCGTGGTGTAGGTACTAGCGATTGCTGTCTCCGTGGGGCTATGGTCTTTGACTGACTGTCGCCTGTTTCGATCGCCGGCGTCTCGCCAGGGAGCCGCGACTTCCTAGTCGACTGTATGAAGGCTTGAGCATGCGCTCCTTAGAGAGGAGGTTTGCTTGTTCTCGCTGCAGAAAGCGGCCTGTGGTGTGACGAGACAGTGTGGTTTTTGAAATGTGTCAGCTGTAAGGACCGAATTGTGACTGCATGGACTAGCGATGTTTCTACAGGGATTACTCAATTTATTTCGTGAGCATCTGACTTTTCACTATCCTGTGCTAGTGAGGGTTTTGAGCCTTGTAGTGTACCGTTAGGTTCCACCATTCTGGTTCTGAGTAAATTGCACAGTGATTCCAACATTTCACACTTTGGTATGCGCATTCTATGTTATGTTGAAATAATGGCTTACAAATAATGGCTTACAAAACACTCGTTCGACCTATACTTGAGTACTGCTCATCAGTGTGGGATCCGTACCAGATCGGGTTGACGGAGGAGATAGAGAAGATCCAAAGAAGAGCGGCGCGTTTCGTCACAGGGTTATTTGGTAACCGTGATAGCGTTACGGAGATGTTTAACAAACTCAAGTGGCAGACTCTGCAAGAGAGGCGCTCTGCATCGCGGTGTAGCTTGCTCGCCAGGTTTCGAGAGAGTGCGTTTCTGGATGAGATATCGAATATATTGCTTCCCCCTACTTATACCTCCCGAGGAGATCACGAATGTAAAATTAGAGAGGTCAGACAGTCGTTCTTCCCGCGAACCATACGCGACTGGAACAGGAAAGGGAGGTAATGACAGTGGCACGTAAAGTGCCCTCCGCCACACACCGTTGGGTGGCTTGCGGAGTATAAATGTAGATGTAGAATGTAGATGTAGATGTAGAATTATCATTGCACAATACCAAAAGACTTAAACATTAATTCAGAGGCTAGCCAACTTAACTCTATTGTTCATTACATTCTTTTGGATAACTAGAACTCATAAGTGTAATTACACTGACGGAAGAGAAAACCGCAGCAACAAGCAGGAGTTGTGTGACATAAATGAAAATAGTTGGCAGGCGTGTTTCTACATCTGAAAGATGATGTCTATTCCAGTTTCGCATAAGAGCGGAGCTAGTAGAGCCGCTATGAGGATGCAAATCAGGTTTGCTTTGAATTCGCGCTGTGACAGTCGTGAGCGCTAATTGCCTTAGCGAGTGGCCGTGGTGAGTTACGCTAGTCGAGAATGCATCTAAGGCGACAAAGAAGTCGTTAGGAACACCTTACGGAGTCTGAACGAGGCCGTGTAACAGAACCACGAGAAGCTGGACGTTCCTTCTCCGATTCTGCAGAAATACTTGGAAGGAGTGTACCCACTGTACATGATTTCTGGCAGCGGTGGTCACGGAAATGTACGGTCGCAAAAAGACCGGGCTCCGGACGGACACGTGGCACACTTTTCTGTATCTACAGCAGCAATCTGAGCGCAGTTAGCACCACGGTGACACAACGAGCTGTTACAAATCGGCTACTTTAAGGGGGGACGATGAAATTGACCAAAAACGTCAATTTTCGAATTATTTTTTATTTGTTAGTACAACTCATTGACAATAAGTTCCCAGAGTTTCAATGTTGGAATCGCATCCGAAGTGTCTGAAAACTGATTAAAAGTGTGACGCGGCCTCCCTGCCACGCCCACGTTTTGAAGCAGCACTTCAATACCGGCTCGGTGAACAACGATTCTGCCAATTACTTTCAACCAAACATGTGCGGGATATATCTAGAAGGCCGTGATACATACTATTTGCTTTCATAAATCATCTTTGGCCGATGCTGCACTTCTCAAAAAGTGTGTTCATGGGAAAACCCAAAATCCAATCTCTAAATTCACTCATATGGAAACGATGCCCTAAAACACATTTGCATCTGCTACAGTTGTCAGAATTGCAACTTATGATGCACGTATTGTATTTAATGATGGAAACGTTGGGAGGATGGTATTAGAAAGAATGGGCTTGTAACGCCGGAAATGCATATCCTCCTATTTCCATCTATTGTACTATTATTTTTTTCCTTGTTTTGTTACCTCAAGATATGACATTTCTGTCTCTTTATATATTGTAATTGTTTTACTGTTTGTATATATATATTTATGCACTCATGTCGATGTATAATTGGTTTGTTTCGTAAATATTATTTGTATTTTTACGCTGGGTCTTGCCTAGGGAAAACTGCTATCGAACGATTACATCGATGGGTCGTGTGAAGAATCAAAGTGTGTAGGATCTTTGGTAGTGTTAACTCTGCCGCGTGGAGCGCGGGCAGGGCAGTGGGAGTCTGGCGGGAGTAGCGAGTGGAGCAGGTGTGTTGTGTGACGCTCCCGCGAGTTGCCGCGCTTTCGGGGTTTGGCAGCATGTAATTGCGCTCGACTTGCGATGATAGTTTCTGACATGGTGTCGCGGACGGGAAACATTAACTAGCGCACATCAAGAGCCCGTTTCGTCTGGTGACCGTGTCGAGAAGAAGGCGCGCCAACATCCAGCTTCTGCAACAGCGACGGCCGACAATGAGTGACTGTCGCCACCTCCTCGACCGACGGCTTCAAACCTTCAATCAACCGACAAGGAAGACTGGACGCACGTAAAGTTTTAGAACTGTATGGCAGACCTCAGCTTTTAATCTTGTTCCATTTGCCTCGCAAAATTACAGCAACTTAGCATCAACCTTTGTTGCTCATTGTCCCAATTGCATTACCAAGCAGTGTCCCTTCCTTTTCCGAAATGAACCCGAGTGTCGTTGAAATTCAAACGCCAGCATTAAAGTAATATAGCTAACTCGTTTTCACTGCTTTAATTTCAAAGTTCAATTATGGCATTAATAGCTGGCTACAATATTCAGATTACACAAGCACGAATTAAGAGTGCGAGCTTTGTTACCGTATTTTAGCTTACCTGTGACTGCAGCTCAGCTTGGTACGTACTAAATTTTACTATTGTTAATTGTTCAGAATCATTTAATTCAAGTTCAAAGTTAAATCTCTCGTTTCTAAATTGCGTAGAGTCAAGTTGCTTTTGAAATGATTGTTGAGGTAGTCCAAGACTAACCGTATTTTACTGGATTTCGATGTGCTTCAGAAAGAAAGCTCACTATTAACTTCAGTCACTAAATTAACTTTCGATTTTCCGGTTTTATTAATTCTTTTGCTAAATTAAGTCAGAGTGTAGCGAAATTTATTACTTCTGACAAACTTTCAGTTTTCACACTACACGTGTCAACCTTCAGTTGCCACGCTTCTAGTGTTAATTATATGTGTAATAACCTTTCTTTCTCAGTTACTATAGTAATTGTCCTTAGGACTGGCGACCGTGATTTCCCCCAAATCTCAAATATCTAATTACCGCTAATTAATTGTTAACGTAACGGCCGCACATTTACTTTCTTTATTAACTTTACCCCTTTTCAAAATTAATTTCCACCAGTTTCATTAGCACATTTCCTTTCATTTAGATGTAACCCTTTCCTCCCTCTTTACCGACAGGTTAACTTCGGTGACGATTGCTTTTCCAAAACTCCCATTAGGTACACGCGGTTTCATTTTTCACTGTCATTAAGGTCGATAAGTGAGGGGGGAGGTTACACGTGGCGACCTGGTGACAGGACAATCTTCGGATTTGAGGTTGTTCTGGACACGAATTTGGCATTGTGCAAATCTCGTAACAAAGTACTGGTTACGTACAGGCCGTTACGTCAGCGAGAATAAGTAGTGGGAGTAATCCTAATTACATTTGAGATTTGTCATTTATATTGAAAATTATTAAAATGAGTGAAGGCAACAATTATCAAAATTTGGTAGACTTGGATACGGAACAATCGGTCGAACAGTGGGAAACGCGCACGGCGGTTCCCATTGTTCAGGGGCAGGCGGCTAGCATGAAAGACGCGACCGCCGAAACGCAACAAAGAGCAGAAATGGAATTCCAAACTTTAGAAAATGTTTCGGAATCGGAAGCGAAAATCAAATCTGTACCCCTTGATGATGAATACGGGGGAACATATATAGAGGAACCAGCTACGGAAGTAAAACCGGTAGTCTCCAGGAATTTAACTGATTTATTGAATGTTTTGATTAATGAAATCAAGAGTCAATCGGCAGAAATTATAGCTCTGTCTGCCAAGCAAGAAGCTCAGTCTGAAAAGATTGAACGAAAGCTAGACAATCAGAACAAAGCTATTAATGTTGTTAACAACAATATTGGAGTTGTTAATACAAAAGTTGATAAAATCAAAGAAGATATTGTTGTAATTAATACCGAAATCGGTAATCTTAAACAGGAAATGATAGGCGTTCAGGCGGAAATTGCGAGCATAAATACTCGTTTTGATTCCGAAATTAGCAGAATCGAGAAAAGTGTAGGAGAAGCAGTTGCTCCGATCATCGAGAATAAGGTGACGGAACAAATTCAATTAGTGAAAAAAGAGGATCAACAGAAGGTGGAAACTTTAAAGGCTTTAGTGTCCGAAGTAGACACTAAAGTGAGGGAGCAGGCTAATACCTGCGAAGAGAAAAAGAGGGAAGTGGAAACGCTTGCGACAACCACTTGCCAAGTAATTACGAGAGTGTCGGAATTAGAAAAGAAACTTGACGAAAAACAGAGCTATGTGCCAATCTGTGCACATAGTTCGGAATGGTTGACGAAAGAGGAGCGGTTCGACCCCTTGAAAAAAGGCGGTATACACGCGACGGATTTCATTAAAAATTGTGAAAGAGTTTTTCCCAGATCATGGACTAATGAGAGAAAAATTAATGCGGTTATGATGTGCTGGCTGGTGATGCCAAGCGTTGGGGCTTAAACCTCGACATTACGAACCTGACTTTTGACGAGTTTAAAAATTTGTTTCTGGCTGAATACTGGTCAGAGCAAAAACAGCAAAGTGTCTGGCGCGAATTTGTCGTATCGAGGCCTTTCGATGCGAGTTCGCGCGGCTCGATGAAGGAGTTTTGTGAGGGCTGGATCCGCAAGTTGGAATATTTGCGTGATCGCCGCACGGAATCCGAAATAGTCTGGGAACTCTACAAAAAGCTTCCAGATGATACAAAACGCTACGTAGGAAGCAATTACAGGACAATCAATGATTTCCTGGAAAGAGTTGAGGACGAGGACAATAGGCGCAATAATCGCGACAGTGGTAGAGGCCGTGGTAACAACAACGGGTACCACAGCAACCACAACAACTATAACCATGGGAATAATGCATACCGCAACCATGGCAGCAATAACAATAATGGTTCGGACCGTAATAACAATCGGTACAATGCAAATAATAACCGGAATGACAGAAACCAGTATCATACTAGCGTGATACGGGCTGCGCAGAATAGTAATAACGCCAGAGGGTGTGACCAGCCGCCTCAGCAGTATCCGGGGAGCGTATCTGCTGGGACGAGACAGGGAAACCATTAGCCGCGCCGGTGAGGGGCCGAGCGGGCGTGGAGAAATTTTGGCGGCCCAATAACAAGAGAAAACCGAGGTGTCGCCGTTATGAAAATTCCGTATGGAATAATCAACGGCGGGAGAGTGTGCCAGTGTTAAGAGAAAGGAGTGCGCCCACAAGTAGTAGATCAGCAGTATACACGGCAGTAGGTAGTACATTCACTGTCAGTGAGAACAATTTAAGTAGTGTTCCGGAAATCGATTATAAAGTGGCAGCTGTAATACCCACAGCGGAACTGGAGATTGAGTTTAAGAATGGTTCGCAATTGTTGAGAGAAGATCAGATGTCGGATAACACGTCCGTCATCGAGCGAGGGGATGCAGAGAGGGATGAGGTCTGGTTAAGGCAGTTCGGTCGCTTACACGACGAACTAAGAGATTATAGGGGTCTGTATGGGAGAAGCGTTTATGGGGAGCGCGTGAAGGATTTTCCGCGTCTCGTCCCGCAGGAAGATAGTGTTTGTGAAATGATAGAAAGTTCTGGCCCTAATCGGCAGACTTTACTAGAAATAGTTGATGTTAAGGGGGAGCACGAGCAAGATTCGTCGTGTTTCGTCCCGCAGGAGTTAGATGTTGAAGTAGTAACGGAAAGTTCTGGCCCTAACCGGCAGACCTTACCGAAAGTTTCAGTGGTAGAAGTAACCGACCCATCCGACGCAAACCTCCAGTTTAAACATTGCGAGAGTATTAAGGAGAAAGATTGCGAAAATTTTAGTGATAGCCGGACACGATTGGTAGAAAAGCACATAGATTACAACGTGTATGAGGTTAGAGCTGACATTATACGGTCAGACGATAGCAGTGTGGGTTGCGCAGATCTAGCGGAAGTAATTGCAGAAACTACTGGACACATTCCTCCAGGTAGATTGGCGGATGAGATTAATCTGACCAAAGTGGAATCAACGAAGACGACAATTAGTGAATTGATAGCAAAGCAACACTCACTAGTTGACGAGTTACAGGAAAAGGTTTCGGTGTTGGAGGCGAAGCTACAGACTAAGCCTCAGGACAAACTTGTTGAAATTAAAACTGTATGTGAACAGAGGCTGAAAAAGCCGCCAGATAAGCCGGATGGTTTTTTCTGGGATGACCTGGATATAGACGAGGATTTACTGTGGGAAAATAAAGAAACAGTCGAGGACAAGTGTAGACAGATAGTAGTGTCGGTTAATATGCACGACCTACAACTAAACGTGTTGATTGACACCGGTGCAGAATTGAGTGCTGTATCTGGGAAAATATTTGAGTTACTGAAAGACAGACCTGGCATCGTAGTTATGCCAGTAACAGGAGTGAAAATTATCGGTGCTACTGGGAAGGCCAGTAAACCGGTCACAAAACAGATTTTTGTCCACTTCGAGATATGTGGGGCACGATTTGAACAAGAGTTTGTCGTCGTGCCAGACTTGACTACGGGAGTAATTATCGGGTTAGATTGGCTATTAAAGTACCGTGCAGTGATTAATTGCGAAAGCAAAACTTTGAAATGTATGTCAGAAGATAAAACAATAGTAGTTAGTTTTGACGAGGCAGGAGACTGTGTGCATAGGCAATACCAGCCTATACACATTGTTAACTGGCCGGATGACATTGATGTAGGAATGAATTTGAACTGCCGTGACGTGAGGAATTTCGGCATTGACAGAAGTAAAAGTTTAGTGGAAGAGATAATCAAATTCCCTCCACGGATTGACATTAGTATTGGTGTGAAAAAAGATCGTTTGCCAGAAATAATGAAGCTAAGAACTGATGCTCGCATACGTCGTCATGACGCTAAAGCGCGTTTTGCTAAGTTTGCAATCGGAGACTTAGTACTTGTAAAAGCTCATGAGAAATCGAGCGAGATAGACCATGAAAACTCTAAATTTAAGTTTGTTTATAATGGACCATATAAAGTCATTGGTATGCCTCACACAAATGCTTACGGAATATTGTAGACTTGAAATTGTACCAACCTAGGATCGATTAATACCACACAATGGGTAATTTATACAGTATGTAAAATAGAGTGTAAGATTTAACGATTTGCTAGATTGCCATGCTTTTGACTGACCAAGGTCATTAAAGAAGTTGTAATTAATAAGTAATTAATTTTGATTAATCAATTTAATTTTAATCAATTTAATCATGATCTAATCAACTGAAAAATCCAAGCTGCTAGTTTAAGTTTTCAGCTGAGTCACAGTAGATTAAGGAATGTAAATATGATTTTGTAAATAGCTGTAAGATTTCATAAATATGTGATTTACTAGTCATTGCCGATGTACTTAGACGCTGTTTTAAGTTTCAGGCTAGTACATGCGTGTGATGATGGACAGTGTTGAGTTATCCACTGTGATAGTATTAAGGGACTCCTTGAGATTACTCGGGAGTGAGTTTTTCCTAAAGAATTCAGTGAAACGGACGTTCTGGAAACGCCGTCATAAGGGCGAGTGAGATCAAGCGTGCCGCACACGCGGGCGCAACAATACTGGCGAGGCGAGCCGCTGTCGGCTCTTGTGCCGCTGTTGGCTCTTGTGCCGCTGTCGGCATCCTTTGTACTCGCGAGTACGGAATGTGGAGTTGCTTTTCTTCCCGGACAGCTGATGTGAAAGGATTCTGCTGTCAATATTTATGTTTTATTTTATCTGCTGTATATTATTTTCTTGTTTAGCGTTAATTGGACATGACGAGAAAATTAATTATGAAAAGGTTACATAAAAATGTGTATTCTATGTAATTAATTATTAGTTTGCGTATTTTGATATACCTGTTTTTTATGACCATGCACTCTGATCAATTTTGCAAATAGTATTCCATTTCTTATAGTGTTACGAATTTTAATGATTTTGGAATAGCTAAACCATTTTCTATGTTTTTTATGAATTTTGATATGTTGTCAACCTGTTTTACTTTGTGCAAGATGACAGAGCGGAATAAGATTAGCAGTGTCTCCACTCAATTATTATGGTCTAAAAATTGATTTATGATTAATTAGACGAATGAAATTTTTGTTGATGTTTTGAGCATATGCATTTCCGCTGTTTCTTTTTTTGGGACATTTTCTGAGTCTGTTTACGTTACACGAACATCCTCAGACAATGTGGGGCACGTGTAACGCCGGAAATGCATATCCTCCTATTTCCATCTATTGTACTATTATTTTTTTTCCTTGTTTTGTTACCTCAAGATATGACATTTCTGTCTCTTTATATATTGTAATTGTTTTACTGTTTGTATATATATATTTATGCACTCATGTCGATGTATAATTGGTTTGTTTCGTAAATATTATTTGCATTTTTACGCTGGGTCTTGCCTAGGGAAAACTGCTATCGAACGATTACATCGATGGGTCGTGTGAAGAATCAAAGTGTGTAGGATCTTTGGTAGTGTTAACTCTGCCGCGTGGAGCGCGGGCAGGGCAGTGGGAGTCTGGCGGGAGTAGCGAGTGGAGCAGGTGTGTTGTGTGACGCTCCCGCGAGTTGCCGCGCTTTCGGGGTTTGGCAGCATGTAATTGCGCTCGACTTGCGATGATAGTTTCTGACATGGTGTCGCGGACGGGAAACATTAACTAGCGCACATCAAGAGCCCGTTTCGTCTGGTGACCGTGTCGAGAAGAAGGCGCGCCAACATCCAGCTTCTGCAACAGCGACGGCCGACAATGAGTGACTGTCGCCACCTCCTCGACCGACGGCTTCAAACCTTCAATCAACCGACAAGGAAGACTGGACGCACGTAAAGTTTTAGAACTGTATGGCAGACCTCAGCTTTTAATCTTGTTCGATTTGCCTCGCAAAATTACAGCAACTTAGCATCAACCTTTGTTGCTCATTGTCCCAATTGCATTACCAAGCAGGGTCCCTTCCTTTTCCGAAATGAACCCGAGTGTCGTTGAAATTCAAACGCCAGCATTAAAGTAATATAGCTAACTCGTTTTCACTGCTTTAATTTCAAAGTTCAATTATGGCATTAATAGCTGGCTACAATATTCAGATTACACAAGCACGAATTAAGAGTGCGAGCTTTGTTACCGTATTTTAGCTTACCTGTGACTGCAGCTCAGCTTGGTACGTACTAAATTTTACTATTGTTAATTGTTCAGAATCATTTAATTCAAGTTCAAAGTTAAATCTCTCGTTTCTAAATTGCGTAGAGTCAAGTTGCTTTTGAAATGATTGTTGAGGTAGTCCAAGACTAACCGTATTTTACTGGATTTCGATGTGCTTCAGAAAGAAAGCTCACTATTAACTTCAGTCACTAAATTAACTTTCGATTTTCCGGTTTTATTAATTCTTTTGCTAAATTAAGTCAGAGTGTAGCGAAATTTATTACTTCTGACAAACTTTCAGTTTTCACACTACACGTGTCAACCTTCAGTTGCCACGCTTCTAGTGTTAATTATATGTGTAATAACCTTTCTTTCTCAGTTACTATAGTAATTGTCCTTAGGACTGGCGACCGTGATTTCCCCCAAATCTCAAATATCTAATTACCGCTAGTTAATTGTTAACGTAACGGCCGCACATTTACTTTCTTTATTAACTTTACCCCTTTTCAAAATTAATTTCCACCAGTTTCATTAGCACATTTCCTTTCATTTAGATGTAACCCTTTCCTCCCTCTTTACCGACAGGTTAACTTCGGTGACGATTGCTTTTCCAAAACTCCCATTAGGTACACGCGGTTTCATTTTTCACTGTCATTAAGGTCGATAAGTGAGGGGGGAGGTTACAGGCTTCAAGACAGGAATTTTTACTCAAGACATTCTGAGAAAAATAGATTTATAGCTAGTCTCTGCAGCTAAAAAGTTAGTTGAAGACCTGATAAAGGAAAGAAGACTGACAACAAGAAACCAGAAGAGAAGCCTTGAAGGGAAAGACGACCCAGAGTACAAATGTGGTGCCTTCTGAAGAAGTGACATAAGGAAAAGAGCGGTTGAACTTTAAATTGCGTCAGCCGTGGTGTCCGAGCGGTTCTAGGCGCTTCAGTCCGGAACCGCGCGACTGCTACGGTCGTAAGTTCGAATCCTGCCTCGGGAATGGATGTGTGTGATGTCCTTAGGTTAGTTAGGTTTAAGTAGTTCTAAGTTCCAGGGGACTGATGACCTCAGATGTTCAGTCCCATAGCGCTCAGAGCCATTTGAACCATTTTTTGAACTTTAAATTGCGTTTCCTGAAAAGTGTGTTTTTTTAAAGTTTATGCACCTTTCCATCAGATTCTATGAATGCTAGAATTATGAAATTTTGTACACAAATTCCTGTAAACCTAATAAACGTTGTCTCAAGAGAAAATTTTGAAATTCTGATTGCAAGTTGAGATACGGGGCAAAGTGCTTGTAATTTTGCATGAATTTAAAATTGTACTTATGGAATTATAATTAAAAAATTATGAAAATTCTCCTGTTTGGCCTATTCCAAAAACCTTATGAGAGAAGCTTACAGCGTATAAAGAGATGAAACAGAGAAATTTTTGTAGAAATCTCTTGAATACTTTCTGAAAAAAAAGGAACATACATAATTTTTTTAAAATAAAACTTCAAATTTCATTCTAATGAAAGTTGAATATATATTATCAAAGGATTTTATATGTAAATGTGTTACTTTCATATAAAGCGTGGTACAAAATTTCATTGCCATATTTCCAAAACTGTGGATTTGGTGCATTTTTGAAAAAGTGTGTGTTTTCCATCGACGTCCCCAATCAAGGACATCTCCGAGCCAAACACCCCGTAGCATGCATTTCAATGACCCCAACCCACCGCCATTTGCGACTTCAGTGGTGTCAAGCGAGAGGTCATCGGAGGGCAGGGTGGAGATCTGTTACGTTTTCTGATGAAACCTGGTTTTGCTTCGGTGTCAGTGATGGCAGTGTGTTGATTAGAAGGAGGCAAGTTGAGGACTTGCAACCGACCTATCTGCGTAGTAGATACTCTGGTCGGGGATAGGATGTCGTATGACAGCAGGAGCTCTCTCGTGCTTTACCCACGCACCCTGACAGCAAATTTGTACGTCAGTCTGTTGATTCGACTTCTTGTGCTGCCACTTGTCAACAGCATTCTAGGCGGTGATTTCAGACAGGATAACGCTCGCCCACATAACCGCTGTTGTAACCCAACACGCTCTACAGGGTGTCGACATGTGGCCTTGGCCTGCTCGATCACCATATCTTATAAAATCGAGCACATATGGGACATCATCAGCCGACAACTCCAGCATTATCCACAAACAGCATTAACCACCCTGTATTGAAAGACCAAGTGCAACAGGCATGAAACTCCATTCCACAAACTGGATTCCGGCACCTTTACAACACAATGCATGCACGTTTGCATGCTTTCTTTGAACATTCTGTCGGTTACACCGGTTATTAATGTACCAGCATTTAACATTACCAATGACATATCTCGCGCGTAGAGAAACCTGTCATCTTGTAATATTAATCACATAAATACACTCCTGGAAATGGAAAAAAGAACACATTGACACCGGTGTGTCAGACCCACCATACTTGCTCCGGACACTGCGAGAGGGCTGTACAAGCAATGATCACACGCACGGCACAGCGGACACACCAGGAACCGCGGTGTTGGCCGTCGAATGGCGCTAGCTGCGCAGCATTTGTGCACCGCCGCCGTCAGTGTCAGCCAGTTTGCCGTGGCATACGGAGCTCCATCGCAGTCTTTAATCCACTGGTAGCATGCCGCGACAGCGTGGACGTGAACCGTATGTGCAGTTGACGGACTTTGAGCGAGGGCGTATAGTGGGCATGCGGGAGGCCGGGTGGACGTACCGCCGAATTGCTCAACACGTGGGGCGTGAGGTCTCCACAGTACATCGATGTTGTCGCCAGTGGTCTGCGGAAGGTGCACGTGCCCGTCGACCTGGGACCGGACCGCAGCGACGCACGGATGCACGCCAAGACCGTAGGATCCTACGCAGTGCCGTAGGGGACCGCACCGCCACTTCCCAGCAAATTAGGGACACTGTTGCTCCTGGGGTATCGGCGAGGACCATTCGCAACCGTCTCCATGAAGCTGGGCTACGGTCCCGCACACCGTTAGGCCGTCTTCCGCTCACGCCCCAACATCGTGCAGCCCGCCTCCAGTGGTGTCGCGACAGGCGTGAATGGAGGGACGAATGGAGACGTGTCGTCTTCAGCGATGAGAGTCGCTTCTGCCTTGGTGCCAATGATGGTCGTATGCGTGTTTGGCGCCGTGCAGGTGAGCGCCACAATCAGGACTGCATACGACCGAGGCACACAGGGCCAACACCCGGCATCATGGTGTGGGGAGCGATCTCCTACACTGGCCGTACACCACTGGTGATCGTCGAGGGGACACTGAATAGTGCACGGTACATCCAAACCGTCATCGAACCCATCGTTCTACCATTCCTAGACCGGCAAGGGAACTTGCTGTTCCAACAGGACAATGCACGTCCGCATGTATCCCGTGCCACCCAACGTGCTCTAGAAGGTGTAAGTCAACTACCCTGGCCAGCAAGATCTCCGGATCTGTCCCCCATTGAGCATGTTTGGGACTGGATGAAGCGTCGTCTCACGCGGTCTGCACGTCCAGCACGAACGCTGGTCCAACTGAGGCGCCAGGTGGAAATGGCATGGCAAGCCGTTCCACAGGACTACATCCAGCATCTCTACGATCGTCTCCATGGGAGAATAGCAGCCTGCATTGCTGCGAAAGGTGGATATGCACTGTACTAGTGCCGACATTGTGCATGCTCTGTTGCCTGTGTCTATGTGCCTGTGGTTCTGTCAGTGTGATCATGTGATGTATCTGACCCCAGGAATGTGTCAATAAAGGTTCCCCTTCCTGGGACAATGAATTCACGGTGTTCTTATTTCAATTTCCAGGAGTGTATATTACCTAGACAAATGCATTTCCCAAATTTCACTACCTAATTATTTTTGGTATTGCGATTTTTTCCCGTCACTGTAGTTTACTTATTTTAGATTTCCATATAATTTTTTACATGTAAACATATACCTAGCTTCTAACTTACTGATGAAGTGGATGAAAAAGCCATGTAAAGAAATGTATCATTTGCACAGTTAATGGTGAGAATATGTTAGCAACTTTGGCATTCATTTAATGCCGGAGTAATTAGTAGTCTTAACTAAAACATTGTTACTGACACGGAATCCTATATTTTGCCAAATTAAATAGCCTACTTCAATAAAAGTTACTGTTGTATTTAAAAATCCAGATTTAGAAGAAACTTTCTTTGCTATTCATTTGCTAACAAGCATAACATTTTTCATTGTATCTCACGAAAATACAGTAAAGAACGAGAGCTAACTTCAGTTTTAATTACTGTTATCTTATAAAAGAGGTTCCTGAGAAGCCATTTTTGTCAGTCTGTAGAATGTTAAGAAAGATACAAGATCTGTGTCCACCAAAACGGGGAAATGTACCGCAGACGATCTAGCACCAGTTTTGAGTCGTAAAATGTATTACCTTTTATCTAAATTACGTGTCCTAGTGTTTATTCAGTTAGTTTTTTTAATTACTCACTGTGGACTGTTAATTAATTTCATGAACTGTGCTAATCGTCAATAACACCCTGTGCTAACTCCTGACAGCAGGATCAGAATACAAACAGTGCTACTTCCAATAGCTACTTGCTGTGCACATCGCTTTCGTACAGAGTTGACTGTTAGATTCCAAGAACAGTGATTTAATACTGTAATTTTGTGACTGTGTTGCATGTCTATTTGCCACGCGTTAACTTTTGTGTCGCTTCAGAGTTATGTTATTGCACTCAGTCACATTCTAGGACATTGCCTAGCTGTTTAGATGTGCATAAATTATTATAGATTAAATTCGATCTGGCCATAAACAGTAGCTAATTCAACAATCAAACTGCAAGTAAAGTGTTTGAACTACAAATCCTGTGTGGATCATATTATTCCTAGTATATTGTCTCCACCACCAACTTTTCAGCCAGATTCGACGGAGGAGCTGCAACCCAGGACATATTTGAGCAGGTGAATACGGCTATGCTTGAAATTGACTTCTTGCTCAGCCATGCTCGGTGTTATCACGCAAACGGGTTTATCTGTAAACCGTTACTTATGGCCTAATGCCTGAGTAAGTTAACGACTCCATATGATATATTCTTGTTGCGATCAGTGAATATGTATTTCAATTTACTAGAAGAACCGTTTACGTTTGTTTAGACTGGCATCTAACTTGCTTAAGCCATTGAGGCGTTATGTAATTATTTCGGTATCATTCTGTTGGCCGACCTGACTGCAGTATTTTACGTGTTTTCGATGTATATACATTGGAGGAAACAATATATTCGTTGACTGATCTAGGGAAGTAGGCCCTAAGAACTTTAAGTGTAAACCACATTGCGATGCAGAACATCGCTCTCGCAGCATCTGCCACTCGAGTTCGATAAGCATCTCCATGGTGCTTTCGCGCTAGTTAAATGAACCTGTAACCAAACGTTATGCTCTTCTTTGGATCACCTCTATTTCGTCTATCAGTTCTGTCTGTTACGGGTCCCAGACTGACGAGTAGTATTCAGATACTGGTCTGGGGAAGTTTTTTTAGGCTACCTCCTTTGTGGATGGAGTACGCTTCCCGAGGAGCCTTACAGTGAATCTCAGTCTGTCATTTGCCATATATACGATTACGTTTATGTGATCATTCCATCTTACATCCACCTTAAATTTTGTCTATCACGTTTGTTGGGAGAGCTGTGTGCTGTGTAGTTTGGCATCTGAACCGTCAAAGTGAGGTAATGAGCGACTGCCTTTTTTACGAAAAAATCGAAATATAGTAATAATGTGTAGGAACAAGAAACGATAATGAAGTTTACCAGTGGAAAAATGCTCGTATCGGCGCACGAAAAATGCGAATATGTTCCTGTTTATTTAAAAGACTCTGACTGAAGAGTTGGTTACCAGCTACCTCATTCTACCTCCCTCAGGACCTTTAAATTTTTTTCTAAAAATTTTAGCATGCGCTTTTTTAATGTACAACTGACATCTTACTCCACAAGCTCCCCTAATTGTAGCTCACTCACAACCACTAGTCGATCGCTGTGTCACTCATACACATCAGTCCTAGTTGCTCTTTCTGACCCACTCATTATCTCTTTGTGTCTCTGTCATTGTCTCCTGTGCACAGCCACAGTCCCACGCTACTGCAGCCTCCACTCATTGTCACTCTCTCCCTCTTGTATTCTCTTGGTGTTAATATCTCATTCATTCCTTCCCACTGCAGCCGTCTCTTCACCATTTCTCTCGTCCTCGTAGCTATTGTCATAGAGCGTCTCTCATTATCACTGGCTCTCACCCACTTCCACTTTCTCCTTCTCTTTACTGCTCTCCCACTGGCACTGTCTCCTTCACTCTTTTCCTAGCACTATTCTATCACTGTTAACCATGTTTCACTGCTACTGTGTCCTCCTCCTCTCACACAGCCATTGTCTCCTTCGCTCTTTCTCTACCACAACCACTGTCTACTACTTTTTCCGTCTCTTTCCCACTGCCACTGTCCCTTCTCCCTAGGCACAAAAAAAGCGCGAATATGTTTGCACGCTAGGATTTTTAGGAAAAATTTTAAAGGTGCTGCGGAAGGTAGAATTAGGCAACTAGTACCCACTTTTCAGTCAAAGTCTTTTAAAAAAACAGGAGCATATCCGCATTTTTTTGTGCTGGCTCTCTTCTTTTCCCTGCCACAGGGCAAGTAAAATTTTGATAGTTCACTTATGTGAATTGGGATAACGCAAAACTAATTTTACACCTCAGACCGGATTTTACGTGAACAAAAATTTTGCACGTGCCGCAATACTACAACACAGCGTTCCCAGATGGTAACGGAGGCGCGGCTTATTTCTCCGTGCTACGTATTTTATAAACTACGTTTTCGCCTCGCACCAGTTTTTACGTGCGTATTGTACCACTAGACATTTGTTGGATGTGACTGCCTCAGTAACTGTTCTGCAAACACTTAATCGTAAAGTAATGGGTATATATTTATGCGTAACATGTGCGTTTGCATATGTTGAGGATTAACTGCCACTTTTTCAGAGAATCATTAAGTGGTTCTCTGCAAATGGGCTCTCATTAAACTTTGACAAAACACAGTACATACAGTTGCACACAGTAAATGGAATGACACCATTAATAAATATAGACTTCGATCAGAAATCGGTAGCTAAGGTAGAATTTTCAAAATTTCTAGGTGTATGCAATGATGAGGGGTTGAACTGGAAAAAACACACTGAAGATCTGCTGAAACGTTTGGGTTCAGCTACTTATGCTATTAGGGTCATTGCAAATTTTGGCGATATATATCTTAGTAAATTAGCTTACCACTCCTATTTTCATTCTATGCTTTCGTATGGCATCATACTCTGGGGTAACTCATCACTGAGTAAAAGAGTGTTCATTGCACAAAAGCGTGTAATCAGAATAATTGCTGGAGCTCATCCGAGATCATCCTGCAGACACTTATTTAAAGAGCTAGAGATCTTCACTGTAGCCTCACAATATATATATATATATATATATATATATATATATATATATTATTAAATTTGTTATTAACAATCCGAACGAATTCAAAAGTAATAGCAGTGTACATGGCTAAACACTAGGAGAAAGGATGATCTTCACTACTCAAGATTAAATCTAACTTTGGCTCAGAAGGTGGTAAATTATGCTGCCACAAAAGTCTTTGGTCACATTCCTAATAGCATCAAAAGTCTGACAGATAGCCATATAGCATTTAAAAGGAAATTAAAAGAATTTCTTAACGGCAACTCCTTCTACTCATTAGATGAATTTTTGGATATAGTAAGTGGGTAATTTCCCCAACCCCGACCCAGAACAAAAAAATAAAAATATTGAGTGTCATGTAATATTTTGTGTAATGTAATATCTTGTGTAGACACCTTTTATTAACCTGACACGTTCCATATCATTACGAAGTGTCGTATTCATGATCTAAGGAACAACTACTAATTCCTTGAACCAAGTGTCGATCTTCTGCAGGTCTTCCTGTGTATAGCTTCGGTTCTCAAGCGTTGCAGCGTCTCCACATGCAACAGCATGGAGCTTCTGACATCATGCCTTGTGGCCACACGGGAGAGTTGGCAACCTGAACGTGATTCAGCAGACGTCACTCTGCGTAATAAGGGGCAAGCGTGATTTCCACTGACGGCACGGGCTGCAGAGTCTGTGCGTTTTTTGTGAGCGTCGACCGTGTCGCGTCGACTCGGTAGACCTTGGCCCGTTTCTCGCGGTGCACCGAATGTGCAGCGGTCTCGTGCGTCGTGCGAGGCCCATGTCTTATAGCTGTACAACTCCAAGTTCAAGTTGTCACGCATTTGAAGTTGCTTTCTCTGCTTCTGACTAAGACGTGTCTATCTCTGTTTTTAGTTGTTTGCATCTGTCACGGTTAGGTTTGCGTATCTAGCTGGGACCCCGTCGGGACACACTGAGATGGGGGTGTAGGAATGAACTAAAAAACTTATTTAATATAATTACTTTTTATTTAGAACACAAATACGTGGGACCTGTTACGGCAGAAGTAGTTGGTACACCATATTTTTCGGAAGGTTTCATCTTTTTCAGCAAGTCTTTTTTTCCTTTTTCGTATATATTTAAATCTATGCAAGTCAGTTTGTAGTCCCACCGGCACTGTAAGATTGATTCCACCATCCCTGGCAGAAGTCGATTTCATTCATCAGTCCACTGGGCCGACATTACCGGAAATATTCTTTCCATAGTGGCGTTGTGTGCGGGAATCGAAAACAAATACTGGCATAATTTTAGCAGCTGGCACTTGTGTTCAAGATTTTCTGTTTCCTTAAGAAAGTAAATCCACCTTTCTTCCACGGAGCTGTCAGATTTCCATTCTCCCCAGCCATGTTTATTTTCTAAAGAGCTCTTCAGATACACATATTCCTGAAAACAATTGTCGCCTGAAATCTTCACACCATTGTTAGCCAGGTATATAACAGTATTTTTAATCATCATTCAATGTGGGGTTTCAGATAGCGTCATCCAGTAAAATATTTGATATTCATTAAAAGAAATAGTTCATTTCCCTAAGTAATCAAATGATATGGTATAGAAAGCCACTGTCTCTTCCTCAAATTTCAAAATCAAGTTAATTATTTTTCGGTTACGATTCTCATTCTTTAATTTGTTCAAATTCATCTTGGTTTGCACGCCAATAAAATGGGCAATCTTCCTTTCATTCAGACATTTTTGATCGTCGATTAGTATTTTCTTATTTTAATTATCGAAACTTTTTTCATCCCCTTGCTTTTTATATTTCTTTCCAACAGAGCCAAGTTTGACTGCAGAAACATGAAGTACATTTCACTGATCGGGCTGCTGAAAAAAAATCTGAAATTATTTTAGGTGTCTGTCTTCGGCGTAAAAAACTGTTTTAATGGAATTCAAAGTTTAATAATTCTCTCAACTGCGGGCATCAGTGACAGCCACTTGTTTTTAAGCGAGAGAGCGTCTAGCCGTGTGGTTGTCTGCCCGTCTGTCACTTCACCTCTCCGCACGGTAGCAGTTACCGGACTATTTCCGTCTGTATCGACAGACAGAAGCTCTCTGCGTACTATACCGTATCAAATTTGCATCGGCCCGGTAAACAGAAATCAGCCGTCCATTTTGTCAGTATGCAGAACACATACACTTCACACACTTGGTACATACGAGCTTGCCGAATTTAGCGAGTACAGGAACAGATGTGTTACCAGATTCAGGACTTCCTGAGAGATACAAATCAATACGTTATTCTTATCGGGATTAAACCGACAGATATGAGTAATTTTTGTAGTAACCAGAGGGAGTATTTATGATACTCGTTACTGTTTAAGATATACACGGACCTGTCACATTAATGTGACCATCGGATATGTTCAACGCCAACGTGCAACAGCCACTCAGAGACGGCGGGTGGAAGTACTAGCATTGGAGGGTGCACAAAAGCGTATCCGGGATACGCAGAAAACACTACAGTCGTTGTCGTAATGCGGAAACCGACCGATTTATCTGACGTCCAAAGCCAATGATCACTGGCTTCGGGCCAAGGGTGGAAGCATGTCCGAAACGGCTAAGTCTGTAAACTGGTAGCGTGCCGCCGTGGTTAAGATACACCGTGCATGGCAAAATGGCGCTATCCAAAATCGTCGCCGACGCAAACTGTGGGGCACAGCGGACCAGAGATGATATGGGAGATTGACGGTTGTGGAGACGTGCACGATCGAATAGACGGGCAACTGTGAGCGGCTGACCACCCAGAAGTAGTAACGGGCTACCAACAGCGTTCAGTGAACGTTGCTGCGTATGGGCCTTTGAAGACTGGCAGATGCCTCTGAACGTGAATAAATGTAACGTATTGCGCACAAAAAGGCGAAGAGCTCCCCTACTTTTCGATTACGCTGTTGGCGAAAAATCATTGGAAACACTAACCACCGTAAAATAATGAGAACCAACCGTCCAGAGCGCCCTTAGGATCAATGACCACATAAAAAGATTCGTGGAAAAGCAGATGCCAGAGTGAGATGTACTGGAAGAATCTTAAGGAAATGTAATTCATCCACGACAGAAATGGCTTAGACAACACTGGTTCGACCCACTCTTGAGTATCGTTCATCACTGTGGCGACCCTCAGCAAGTAGAAAAAACAGAAGAGACATATAAGCTGCAACGAAGAGCGGCGCGTTTCGTCACGGGATCGCTTAGTAAGTTCAAATGGTTCAAATGGCTCTGAGCACTATGGGACTTAACAGCTGTGGTCATCAGTCCCCTAGAACTTAGAACTACTTAAACCTAACTAACGTAAGGACATCACACACATCCATGCCCGAGGCAGGATTCGAACCTGCGACCGTAGCAGTCGCACGGTTCCGGACTGCGCGCCTAGAACCGCGAGACCACCGCGGCCGGCTGCTTAGTAAGTGCCAGAGCGTTAAGGGGAAGCTCAACAAACTCCAGTGGCAGACACCACAAGAGAGGCGTTCTGTATTGCAGAGAAATTTGGTGTTGAAATTCTCAGGGTCTACAGACGAAGAAGACATGGCAACATACTGTTTTTTCCCAAATATACTGCCAGAAAAAACTAATACATCCTTTTATAGGGTTCCAATTCACTCAAGATTTATTGCACACGGAGTAGATGAAACTGTTACCTTTATAGATCAATAACACTAGCGGTTCTCAGGTACCAGGTACCCATGCTGAAACATCCATATTAGTATGATGGTGTAGCCACCACAGGCGGCAATGCAGGCGCTGACCCTGATATACAGTCGATCGTACAGATGGCGAATACTGTCCTCGAATACGTTACGCTCGACGTGTTCACGTAATTCTGTAAGAGCTGCTGTTGACGAGTCGCGCTATTCACTTCGCGCCCCATAATATCCCGCGCGTACTCGACTGGAGACAAGTCCTGACACCGTGCTAGCCAGGGAAGTTGCTGCCCGTCTGGCAGACTACGTTGATTTCACGGGCAGTGCGTGGGCGAGCATTTATCCTGTCGGAACAACACATCTCCTTCACGCTGCAAGAACGGCAAAAGAACGGGTTTAACAACATTCTGCACGTACCGAGCGCTGATTAGCGTCCCCTCCAGAAACATCAAAGGTGAACGATAGTTGTAGCTTATCTCATCCCAGACCACAAGGCGTAGGATGGGGCCAGTGTGTCTTTGACGAATGCACGCTACGAGGCAGCACTCAACAGGTCTACGTCGTACGCGCGAGTTGTTGCATCTTGCCCACTCGTCGCTTAATGGGTGGCTAAAGGATGCTGCATTCTCGGAATACTACGAGGGGCGTTTGAAAAGTCCGTGCAAAAATAATAACTACTTACATGTTTGGGGCAAACCTTTTTTATTTGTCGACATTGTCTCCTTTTGACTTATAGACTTCGTCCAACGCTATTCTAATTTGTTGAGCCCTTCCGAATAATAGGAATTGTCCAAGTCTGCAAAATAACTATTAGTTGCTGCAATCACCTCCTCGTTTGAATAAAATCTTTGCCCCGCCAGCCATTTCTTCAAATTGGGGAACAAATAGTAGTCTGAGGGAGCCAAGTCTGGAGAATAGGGGGGATGTTAAACTAATTGGAATCCTATTTCCATTAATTCTGCGACCACAACTGCTGAGGTGTGTGCTGGTGCATTGTCGTGATGGAAAATGACGTTTTGCGGTCCTATTGCCGGTGTTTTTCTTGCATCTCGGTTTTCAAACGGTCCAATAACGATGAATACTATTCACCTGTAATAGTTTTACCCTTTTCCAGAGAGTCGATGAGGATTATCCCTTGCGAATCCCAAAAGATAGTCACCATAACCTTTCCGGCCGAAGGATTGGTCTTCGCCTTTTTTGGTGCAGATTCTCCCTTGGTAACCCATTGTTTAGATTGTTGTTTGGTCTCAGGAGTATAGTAGGGCATCCATGTTTCATCCACAGTAACGAAACGACGCTTTAAGTCCTGCGGTTTCTTCCTAAACAGCTGCAAACCATCCTTGCTACACTTCACAGGATTCCGTATTTGGTCAAACGCGAGCAATCCCGGAACCCATCTTGCGGATAGCTTTCTCATGTCCAAATGTTTATGCACAATATTATGTACCCGTTCATTCGAATTGCCCACAGCACTAGCAATCTCACTCACCTTAACTCTTTTGTCATCCATCACCATGTCACGGACTTTATCAATGATTTCTGGAGTCGTAACCTCCACACCGCGTCCAGAACGTTCAGCATCACTTGTGCCCATGTGGCCACTCCGAAAATTTTGAAACCACTTATAAATTGTTCTAAACGAAGGTGCAGAGCCACCGTAATGTTTATCAAGCTTCTCTTTAGTCTCCTGAGGCGTTTTGCTTTTCATAAAGTGATGTTTAATCACCACACCAAAACCTTTTTCGTCCATTTTTTGACAATCACAAAGAAATATACCAATATGGCTGAAACTTGGTGTGCGTTCTTTTCAAAGATGATACTAACGAAACATAACCTCGATACCAGCCGGTCGTGCCATCTCTCGGACTTTGCACGGACTTTTCAAACGCCCCTCGTATACAACAATTCAAACAAGTAACAGTAGTTTTATTTCAAAAATGCAGATTGACAATACCTAACTTTGAGATTTACAAGTAGTAGTCGCAAACGAGGGGCGACGTGCAATATCATTTAAAGTCCTTGGCTGTGTGTAGTGTTCCTGGAAGTTGACAGTTCGGCGAATCCTGTCCACTGATGTCTGTATACGGAGCCGATCTGAGCGGCCGAGGCTGGCAGCAGCGGCGCTTACATTGACTTCTTGCAGGGGTCGCTCCTGGCCCGGCTCGGCCCTTGTCAGCGGGCTATTGGCTGACGTTTCCTCGCCGCCTTCTCTAGTTTTCCGTTTTTTGTCTTCGTTCCGCCGCTTGTGATCCGTGCTGTGGTAGCTCTACGTTCTGCCACTGCTGCCCTTACAATACGACGATCTTGGCGGGCGTCTGCGCTGCGTGGATATCCAGAAACTCGTCTACGGGTGTGAGAATGTTCACGTGACCACTGATAGCAGCGTCGTTGCACAACTGACGCAGCATGTCCAACTTGTGTGACAGTTCTCCGAAAGGACCGTTCCGCCACTCGGAAGGCTGCAATTTGAACCACTCGGACTCGCTCAGTTGGCTGTAAGAAGCACGAGTGTGCCACCATGCTGCCTGATGCCTGCCTGCACCACAATGAGATATCTGGCTGTGAGCGTTCCCTCTGAAAGGGTAGACACGGATGGCGCTCTGACAGCCATGCCATTACGCCACCTGTTGGCGGACGACGTTGAAACCATTACGCGTACCTCCCAGGTGGCATATGCCGTCATCGGATGAAAATCGACGTCATCTTTTTAAGTGTACTATTTTTTTCCGGTAGTGTATGTCTGTCGACATGACCACAACATGCAAAACAGAGTGCTGCGAGAGGTACCCCTGTCACACGCCGTGTTGGCGAGACAGAAGAAGACATAAAAGGGCACTCTAGTAACTAGTCATTGTCAGTTTATAAATTCATTCCACCCTCGACGACTGGTAACACTATACTAATGTGTCCTATTCGACTGTTTGTGTGAAAACTCCCAGTTCAGTTACTTCGTAGTGCGTCTTTTATTTTCAGTGCCGTAGCACAATTTTATTTTCATTTTTGACATCACAGAAGGAGACGTGCCATGCAGAGTGCTACAACAGTTAACGCGAGTGCGATGGATTTGTGATAAGATAGTTTCGTGGCTGTATCGTTGCAACGATAGTCGGACGGTCAGTTGTACTGTCATGATTTCTGTCCGTTGCTGTACAGCAAGGGGGGGGGGGGGGGGGGGGCGGGCAACAGCAGCCCACGGACCACATGCGGCCCGCAAAGGGTTTTTGTGTGGCCAACCAACACACTCAGAAAAATCCGCGTTCACCAGATTTCCTTCCCGTCCGCACCAGATCTCCACTAGAACGACCAGGTCAAGACACATGCGCAGTGTATACGCGCAGTGTCTTTGGGGTTGATCTGGTTTATTTCCATTCTGTCTGTGCAACAGTAAATATATGTTTCCAACTTTAGTGAAACCATGAACCCACCGAAAAAACCATAGTATCAGTGATGAATGTTGTGTGTTTAATATAGACCTTTTCTGAAATAGAAAGTAATGAATCAATTGAGCCATGGCGCCATTGAGTTAGTAGACTGTTCTGTCTGGCACCACTGGCTCACGTGTAGTATCGACTATCCCTCTTGCGGCCCCATTGCCAATATCTATGAGGAAGAGTTGGTATCTGTGGGTTGTATTCTTAGAAGGTCTTTGCTTGCCGATATATATACGGGTTCTGTGTCCCGATTGAGACCCCTTCCTTCCGCCTCCTTGATTTCTATCTCACCATCTATGGCCATCCTATCGCCCTCACTCCCACCCTTAAGTACGTTGGCGTCACCCTCGACCGTCGCCTCTCCTGGACTCCCCATCTCCTGACAATCCAAGCCAAGGCACGCTCCCGTCTCCGTCTCCTTAAGCTCCATTCCGGCCGTATGTGGGGTCTAGACCCCTCCACCATCCTCCACACCTATAAATCCCTCATCCGCCCTATCCTTTGTTACGCCCATCCGGCCTGGATCTCCGCCCCCCCTACCTTTTATAAATCCCTCCAAATCCTTGAACGCCATGCTCTCCGCCTCGCCTATCGCATCCGTCTCCCCTCCCCCACGCGGATCCTGTATGATCTCACCCCCTTCCCCCACCTCCTCCTCTTCCTTGAAAGGATGCGGATCCTGTACACCTCCTGCAAACTCGATCCTCCTCATCCGCTTGTCTCACCCATCCTCTCCCACCCCCGCCCGCTGCCGCGCCTGTATTCCCACGTCCCACCCGGTCTCCATCTCTCCACCCTCCTCACCCTCTCCCAAGGTGGCTTCCGCCAGCTCCCCCTCCCTGATGATGTCCTCCTCCCCTCCATCTACCCCTCCTATCAACTTTGATCCTCCCCCCCCCCCACTTCCTGTGTCCTTTCCTTTAGGCACCCTCCCTCCCTTCTCTTTCCTTTTCCCCCATCCCCTCCCTCCTTCCCTCTTCCCCCGGGCTTCCCCTCCACCTTCCTCCCTTCCCCCTATCTCCCCTGCCCATGGCATCTGCTCTCCCCTCTCCCTCTCCCACCCCCCCTCCTCCTCTCTTGGCAGGTCCCCGGACTCGTACACGGTTAGTGAACATTCGCGCGCCGGAGATCAAAGCCTCGTGTTCTGTGTGTGCCGTCGTTTTGTGCTTAAGTGCTTAAGTGTTATTCGTTTTGTGCACCTACGTTCACGTGTGACACTTTTCGTCTCTGTCTGTGTCCACGTGTCTGAACAATTTTATCTTGGACTCTACGCCCGTGAACGGCACCTTGTATTTTAAACAGTTTTGTCACCATGTTTTTTCTCTAAATGTCTTCATTTGTATATTTGTGTTTCTCTGCGGCCAAAGAGCGGCGTAGTATGCGGCTGCAGGCCTGCCTGTAATACAGGTTTCAAAATAACAATAAAGGAAAAAAATCCCGAGAGACAGGCACGAAGTTTGGGGATTGGCGGTAGCGTCGCGACAAGGGGTGGTCACGAAGTCCGAGCGGCCGAAGCCACGAGCTGCGCAAGGAGGGCCTGCGCAGAGCGAAGACACCGGAGTACTTCACCGGGGTCAGCGTCGACTACAAGCAGCAGGCCGACATCCCGTCGGTTGGTTGGCAACATCCGTGTCGGGCGACCGCTCGTGGCCTGGCTGCCCTCTTCTACCTGGCTTTCATCGGCACCACTCAGTAACCGCTGCGACGTACCGTGGATCCATGGAACTCCTTGCTGATAAAAGGGAGTAACATTCTGTAATCCTCGTGGTGATTTGTTTCATTGTCTCCCTTCCCTCCTTATTCTTTTCCGGTTTGTACCCGACCCTCAGAGTTTTACTCGGTCGGCTCTTTGGTCGTAAATATAGCCAGTAGGATTGTATGGCTCTGAGCACTATGGGACCCAACATCTGACGTCATCAGTCCCCTAGAACTTAGTACTACCCAAACCCAACTAACCCAAGGACATCACACACATCCATGCCCGAGGCAGGACTCGAACCTGTGACCGCAGCAGTCACGCGGTTCCGGAATGAAGCGCCTAGAACCGCACGGCCACCGCGGCTGGTAGTAGGATTGTACCCAGACACTAGTTGTCCTTTGAAAATTTCTCCCGCTATTATATTCCCTTTCCTTTCTGGTTTGTACCCGATCATTAATGTTCTAATTAATCAGCTCTTGGTCGTAAATACAGCCGGAACAATTGTACTAAGGCACAGGTTGCCGTTAAACAAAAGAGGGACCTTGTGGTTAGATTTAGCTGTTAACCGGTTCAATTCTAAGATTGTAATTGCATTTCTCAGTCATTAGTTATAATCTGAGCACTAAGCTGTTCGTTTCTGTGTTTGCAAGACCGGATCATTATTGGTGTATTTTAGCTGGATCTTGTGGCTCCGACGAGTGAGTTCTCTTGTAATAAGTGTTCACAAGTAATGTTTTAAGACGTTCCTTCAGAGCGGTCTTAATAACTGACAATCACTTTAACTTTGAAAATATTAGCAGCCAACTGTCACCAGGGCTTCAGTCAAAATAAAATTGTCAGAAAGGACGGGTTGGAATCCAGTTGCACCTTGGTTGCCGATTGAAATTAAGAGGTTGGTTGCTTTGAAGTAAGCCTTATTATTGTCATATTGTTCGCTAATATGTTTAGCCTTTAAGCACAGGTACGCATCTTAAGCCCGAATCTTTTGATATACAGCTTTTAGATTAAAGGTTAAGTCATCTGTTGTGAGTAACTGAATCACTCTTGTCGTCAATGGTGCTTATATAGTTTTCATGTGTTGCAGAAGGGCATTTATTAAGACAGACTGTATCCAACGCGGTAGTAAACACAGCTGTTTCACTCGATATCGGGCGGGCTGCAGGTCCGGCCGTCTTGTAATCAAAAAATGGTTCAAATGGCTCTGAGCACTATGGGACTTAACTGCTGAGGTCATCAGTCCCCTAGAACTTAGAACTACTTAAACCTAACTAACCTAAGGACATCACACACATACATGCCCGAGGCAGGATTCGAACCTGCGACCGTAGCGGTCGCGCGGTTCCAGACTGTAGCGCCTAGAACCACTCGGCCACTTAGGCCGGCGTCTTGTAATCATTGTCATATTATTTGCTGTTTTGTAATACAGCATTTCAGATTTCTTTTACAAAGATTAAAAGCTTATTCAACGTAAGGTTTAAGGTCAAAAGAATTTTGCAAATTTGTTCATTTTGTTAAACAAAATATTATGGTTAAATGCTTCGATTATCTGTAAAATACAGTTTATATATTGTTAAATAAACAGGTTGTGTGAAAAGAAAGTTGTATTGGTGGATCCTCCCTTCCACGTTTTCCTTAATTACAGTACGTACCACGTCTCAGCAATAATTTTAAAAGGTGCGGTCCTCCGCTACCCCCCGCTTCCACGCGGTGGCCTTCAAGCTAAAACAATAGAGCACATCTGCTGTACATCATATCTGGTAGCGATCAGTTCGATCTGAACCTGTGCCAAATAAGGGTTCGTTTTATCAGCAGCTCTTGGGGATCTCACAAGAATTACTTATTGTTCTTAAGACACAATCACACCACCATTTGACGATGGTACTCTTGACTACGCGACAGAAGCGCCTTGCTGCATGTGCCTTTAGTCTGAAGACCAGCACTAGCTGGACGGAACCGGTTGGAGCATTGTGTAATGCTCATCTGATTGCGTCATAAAAGGTATACGAAAAATAAAAGAACGTAAGCCAGTCACCTGGTCTCCAGGACATTATGCCGTTTTTCTGCGCATCCGTCTTCTGATGGATATTGAGACACAGCAGCTGTATTTATGTGCAATAATGATGATGATACTCTCATCTGTATGTATTACTTCTATTTAGTTACGATCAGTTTCAATGATATAATTCTTCTTCTTCAGGCCTTTAGATACAGCAAAAATATTATTTATCATACTACAGCAAACATCTCTTTCATCAGCCTTAATTTATTTCACATTGCGCTTAAGTATGTCACATTTTTCAGTAAAAAATTACTTTCTTTAAATTCTGGAGGTAGTTGTGTTCTGTTTTTCGATCATTGTATTCGCTACCTTTGGATCACTTACCTCCACTGGAGGCCCTAGGGGCTGCTATTCCTGCCAAAAATGAAAGAAATTGATCCCAGAACCTCTCGCTATTACAATCCTTCTACTCCTAGATTACGCTAGTACTGCAGCACATAACTATTAAGTAAATTACACGGATATATCTTTCGTGCACGTGGATCAACAGACATTCTGGAAAACTATATCGGACACGTACTATGAAGACGTCGCTGCTTAGAACAATATGCCATGTACTCGTAAGCTGAATGGCCGGCAAGTACACGGTCACATCAAGAACGGTTCCTTAAATTACCATGCACATTAACTGTTTTCTAAATTTAGCACGTTAATACTAAATTCATTAAACTAATGATTAAATAAATTCAATAACAAAACGAAGAGTAACAAAACTGCCCTTGATGGTGAGCGGAATAAGGATCTTTAAATCCGAAAGCAACTATGGTGGCTTTTAAATAGAAGTGTCGTACTGGATTACTTGTGACTGGCCGGTGGTTTTAAGGTGTAACGAGTCGGTAACCGGAGAACAAACCTGCTCGGACAGCACAGCTGCAGAGCAATGCCTGCTGGAATACATGCCCAAGGGATCGGCGACGGACAGCGTTGGCGATGTTTGGGTTGTAGGGCTACAAGGCCTGTGGTACCATCATATAATGCTGAGACACTAGTCTGGTAAAGTTCGACAAATAATTTATAATGAAATAATAAGCAAACAGCTGCGTAAAAGATATTTAATTTCTTTGCCGTTTTCGGGCACTTAGTGCCCTTCTTCGGAGGGTTATGCCTATCGCATTATTTGCGAGCGTCAATAATAAAGTGCATACAGCACATCGCCAAAAAACACACTGTGAAAAACATGTCCTTGGCGTTGTGCTGTGTGAACTTTATTATTAACACTCGCAAATAATGCGATAGGCATAACCTTCTAAATAAGGGTACTAATTGCGAGAAACCAATAAAGAAATTAAATTTCTTTCACGCAACTGGTTGCTGATTATTTCATCATACAGGGTGGTCCATTGATAGTGACCGGGCCAAATATCTCACGAAATAAGCATCAAACGAAAAAACTAAATAGAAAGAAACTCGTCTAGCTTGAAGGGGGAAACCAGATGGCGCTATGGTTGGCCCGCTAGATTGCGCTACCATAGATCAAACGGACATTTTTTAAAAAATAGGAACCCCTATTTTTTATTACATATTCGTGTAGTACGTAAAGAAATATGAATGTTTTAGTTGGACCACTTTTTCCGCTTTGTTATAGATGGCGCTGTAATAGTCACAAACGTATAAGTACGTGGTATCACGTAACATTCCGCCAGTGCGGACGGTATTTGCTTCGTAATACATTACACGTGTTGAAATGGACCGTTTACCAACTGCGGAAAAGGTCGATATCGTGTTGATGTATGACTAGTGTGATCAAAATGCCCAACGGGCGTGTGCTATGTATGCTGCTCGGTATCCTGGACGACATCATCCAAGTGTCCGGACCGTTCGCCGGATAGTTACGTTATTTAAGAAAACAGGATGTGTTCAGCCACATGTGAAACGTCAACCACGACTTGCAACAAATGTTGATGTCCAAGTAGGTGTTTTAGCTGCTGTCGCGGCTAATCCGCACATCAGTAGTAGACAAATTGAGCGAGAATCGGCAATCTCAAAAACATCGATTGCACCCGTACCATACACTCAGTCGCAAAAGTATTCGGGCAGTGGGAAGTTTCACAATGAGTACTCGAGAAACGCTGACTATGAAACCCAAACATATTTATTAGCAATATATATGCGTAACAACATTAATTACAAAAGAATTATTGTATTATTTCGTTTACAAAACATAAATAACAGAAAAATTAAAAACAAAAATGAAACATCCTGAACACCCTACTGCTACAAAAGTATTCAGACACTGTCCAATAAATGTTCATAAGTTGTATTGAGAGGCACCCACATGCCTTGCTCATACTGTGGCATCAAGCAGTCAGGCCTGCAAGATGAGTGGTCTGCCAAGCGAGTGGATTTATTCGTATTTCTCAATGACTGATTACGAGCTCTAGTACTCACAATTAACCTACAAATTATTCTCATGTTTGAACGTTACGCAACGGAAACGGATAACGCACATCTGACTATTAGTAATTTACACAACTCTGACTGTTCACTACGCACTGGCAATACCACATTTTCTTTCTTATTTAACGGCTTTGATCAACACGTGGCCATCGCACTGAATACGAATGGCGCACACATTATAAATTCTGGATATCATGACAATATACTATTCGAAGGAAAAGGCCACCAATCTTTTTCTTTTCACTATCTTTTTTATTCCGATAAATTCTATAACCTAAACACACCAGTACATTTTCTACAACAATTACACATGAGAAACTCCGCCCAGTGGATATGGCTTTACATTGGTGATTCTCTATCTTATGTTCTCGTAATTATGTAACAGTACAGTGCACTTTCTGGATAGGATGGTGGATCTTTTGCTATATCTCACACTTCTACTCTCACAACCATCATCACGAAACTTTCCTCCAGACCGAGCGGTACAAAAAGGAACACGCATAACCCACTGCCTCTGAACCTATCTTGCTACTCTCCCATGCAAACCACACATACTTAAATTACATGAAATACACCACACTGGCAACATGGAATACAACACAAGGAATAGTCGCAACGTTATAATCACATCACTTTCAGCTTTCCCATTTCAATTAGTATTTATCCCAGTTTCACACGACACTGCCCCACTTCGTAACTTTTCTTTCCTACTATGAACTCTGGAGGGTATATGCACGTCTTCCTGTGCAATGCAAGCCAAGTGGCGTTGCTGGATAGACGGCTGACTCACCTTGCTTCACTCTCATGTATTATAGTTTGAATCAAGCGTCACACGGAAACATAACACGCAAAGTAATATTAAGAACATATTCGTCACACACGAGAGTCCTCAACTGATACCATGGACGAGTACTTCTCTTTATCCTTTGTCTCATACACAGATTGAGACTCACACAGTACTCACCACGTGGAAGTACACGTCTCTAATTTCAAGTCCAGCACACGCCATTTCTTAAATATTTCCAACTTATAGTATATACGCCAGTAATTCAGCTTAACTTAAGCACTCGGAAGTATTTCAACTTATTGCTACACGTGGTTTCATTCTGACCTTTGGTCACTTCCGAAGATTACTACGATCCCCTTAATATTACCTGCCTGACATTTAATTCTCCCCACAAAAGTTCCTGAAATAGAGAAATTATTATTCCAAACTACTCTTAAGTATTTCACATGCATACCATGTCTCCACTCTTTTGTCTTTACGGAGCACACCTAAGACAGGTCTTACCAACACAAGATCCAGCGGCAGAGTGCGCAAAAATGGCCGTTCTTCAGGTCATCTAGCACCTCCGCCGAGGTGGGGGAAGACCATGCTACCCATTGGTCAGCCACATTTCAGGCGCTCCAAGCTCAGATAAATTTCATCTCTTTGGTTCCACCAAAGGTGACCAAAGGACCGTCTCAAAGATGTTCATATACTGCACATTCACTATCTGCGGTTAGCAGACGACCATACATTCATTCATTTCGCAGATCTCACCAAATTGGATGTAGGGATTTATTTTGTGGGAGTGCACATGTGATCAATTAAATAAATAAGTTGTCCTTCTTTCCTACACTGGTATCCGGCTTCGGTGTATTAAGTGAAATTGAGGTATTATTACAAAAAATATGTTGTTCTGACAACAACAACGAAGAATGTTGTACCTATTTTCAATGTCGGGCGGTACTGTACCCTTTCAGTATGACGAAAATGTCAATACCTTGTGGGTCCGCCTTTAATTTTCAATACCTCCTCCAATTTACTAGGCATACTTTCCACGAGTTTTTTCGTGAAATCTGGGCCTATATTTTCCCATTCTTGGCGCAGTTTCTCTTTCAAGGTCTCCTTCGTATAGATGTTGTCCGCGCGGAGGGTCCGTTTCAATTTATTCCACAAATGTTCGATTGGGTTAAGGTCTGGTGCTTGCGGAGGGGAGTGCAATACCTTCGGGGAATTGAAGAGCAACCACATTTGTACAATATGCGCGATATGCCTGGGATCATTATCTTGATAAAAATGAAAGTTGTTCGCAATACCTTGATGTCGTGCACTCTGCTTCAAATGTCCTCGCAGTATATTCAAATACGCTTCCTTGTTCATCGTATCATCAATGAACACAAAATCACCCATACCATTGCCGGACATGCATCCCCACACCATGATGCTCCCACCTCCAAACTTTATTTTTGGTTTCAGGTTCCTGGGATTCAGTTCGTCATTGGTCTTTCGCCACACGTTTGCCTTTCCGTCGCTTTGCCATAATGTAAATTTACATTCGTCGCAAAATATCACCCGATTCCACCAAGCCTGATCGTATTCGGCGTATTCCCTCGCAAGCTGCATACGTTTCTTCTGCTTCACTGCATTTATGAATGGCTTTCGCCGTGCCACTCGACCATGCTACTGCGATCGTCGTAGTACTCTCCGCACGGTTTCGGGATGAAATTTTATACCAAGGTCTCCCCCCACCTCACTTGCAATTCGTGTGGCAGATATTTTCGGATTCTGTTGTACCTTTCGCACAATCAGACGTTCATCTATCTGTGAAAATGTCCGTGGCCGTCTTGTACTGCAACGGAATTCCAATCGGTCTTCTTTCTCGAACCGTTTAATAATGTCGTGAACTGCACTTTTCTTCATGTTCACTATTGCGGCAATTTCCCTGCAGGTTTTCCCCTTCGCGTGATGATAAACGACAAGTTGCCTTTGCTCGAACGTGGAACACTTCCCTCTGCGTCCCATCGTCGACCTGCACAGGCTCGCGATACGTGTTTACTAATCATCGCTATCGTCTCGCGGAAATGTGGGACACACTGCAGTAGCTTCACCCTCTGTGCGTCTCGGAATGAACTATTCTCTCACGTTGTCCGCCTTTGTCCGAATACTTTTGTTGCACCTTCCCATGCCGTTTTCAGAAAATACTACGTAACAGACACATGTCCAACAACAATTCTTCGTATTTGACGTGTGTTTCACGTTGCGACATCGCACCCAGAGTCCCAAATATATTACAAAGTGCAATTTCTGTATTTGTTCATGCGGCAAACTGCAAAATTATGCGCCGTTACGTGCTGTCCGAATACTTTTGCGACTGAGTGTATTTCTATGCACCAGGAATTGCATGGCGACGACTTTGAACGTCGTGTACAGTTCTGCCACTGGGCACAAGAGAAATTACGGGACGATGACAGATTTTTTGCACGCGTTCTGTTTAGCGACGAAGCGTCATTCACCAACAGCGGTAACGTAAACCGGCATAATATGCACTATTGGGCAACGGAAAATCCACGATGGCTTCGACATGTGGAACATCAGTGACCTTGGCGGGTTAACGTATGGTGCGGCATTATGGGAGGAAGGATAATTGGCCCCCATTTTATCGCTGCCAATCTAAATGGTGTGATGTATGCTGATTTCCTACGTAATGTTCTACCGATGTTACTACAAGATGTTTCACTGCATGACAGAATGGCGATGTACTTCCAACATTATGGATGTCCGGCATATAGCTGGCGTGCGGTTGAAGCGGTATTGAATAGCATATTTCATGACAGGTGGATTGGTCGTCGAAGCACCATACCATGGCCCGCACGTTCACCGGATCTGACGTCCCCGGATTTCTTTCTGTGGGGAAAGTTGAAGGATATTTGCTATCGTGATCCACCGACAACGCCTGACAGCATGCGTCAGCGCATTGTCAATGCATGTGCGAACATTACGGAAGGCGAACTACTCGCTGTTGAGAGAAATGTCGTTACTTGTATTGCCAAATGCATTGAGGTTGACGGACATCATTTTGAGCATTTATTGCATTAATGTGGTAATCACGCTGTAACAACTGGCGTTCTCAGAAATGATAAATTCACAAAGGTACACGTATCACATTGGAACAACCGAAATAAAATGTTCAAACGTACCTACGTTCTGTATTTTAATTTAAAAAACCTACCTGTTACCAACTGTTCGTCTAAAATTGTGAGCCATATGTTTGTGACTAAAACATTCATATTTCTTTACGTTCTACATGAATATGTAATAAAAAATGGGGGTTCCTATTTTTAAAAAAAACGCAGTTGATATCCGTTTGACCTATGGCAGCGTCATCTAGTGGGCCAACCATAGAGTGATCTGGTTTCCCCCTTCAAGCTAGACGAGTTTCGTTCTTTGAAGTTTTTTCATTTGACGCTTATTTCGTGAGATATTTGGCCCGGTCATGATCAATGGATGTTTGTAGTATGTGTCAGGTACGTACACCATTTGTTGACACGGAGTGCTGGAGCGGGCCTGATACAAAAATGGCGACCGTGTTGCTGCTGCTAGGCTGGAATACCATCGTCATATCAACATTAGACGGATAGACGGAATGATGCTGCAATCATGTTATGGGTGAAACGCTTTGAAGCAACAGGAAGTGTACTAAAGCTCAAATCGCCAGGAAGGCCCAGAAATGGTCGCTCACAGGACGAACAGAAGAGATGCAAAACGTTGTAACCAGTAGTCGAAAGAGTTTTGTGAGACAAATTGCGGCAATAGTGGAAACGTTCAGTCGTAGTGTGCACAGAATTTTATGGAATGATATAAAGCTGCAACGTACAACAGTTAAATGAAAGTGACTATGAAAAGCGAATAACATACTGTTGAATAAAAATAGGGACAATGAGGACTTCTTAAGTTTCCTATGGGTGTATGACGAGGCACATCTCAGTGGTTACTTCAACACGGAAAACTGCCGTCATTGATGCTAGGATAATCCTCACGAACTCCATTTACGCTCCTTACACAGCCAGAATAGCACAGTGCGGTGTGCTGCCTCTGCAGTCAGCATAATTGGCTCTTTCTCTTTTGAGGATGAACGTGGACGAGGAATCAGTCACATCTCAGCGGTATGCTGCCATGGCTGACACGTTTCTCGCACCTCAACTCCCAACAGTTTCCTACAAACGAGTGCTGGTTTCAGCAAGCTGGAGGTACGTCACATTGTGCTCAAATTCCAATGGAAGCAGTGAGTGGAGTGTTTGCTGCTCACATCATTTTGTAGCCTCCCATATTTCCCGACTTACCGATCTGCTATTACTTTATTTGGATGTTCCCAAAACACAGGGTCTAGAGGACGCTGCAGACCTGAAAAACACCATATGTGCAGCAATTAGAAAAGATGCTTGAACGTTCCGTAAACGATTTACATTGCCTACTTTCTGAGTGTCAAAGTAACAATGGTGGCCACCTACATGACATCATTTTCAATACATGAACAATGTGTAAAATGGCAGTACGAAAGGGTTTCGTTGTTCTGATCAAAATTGTTTTAGAATATAATCCCCGGCCTGCTTCGCTATATCCAAATCGGCCTGCATCCCTGACACCTTGTAGAATGTCCTTTTCCCTACACTCCATGTGCGAGTGGAACAGGAAAGGGAATTATTAGTAGTAGTACAAGGTATCACCCGCTTGCGATGTACATGTGTAGATAACTTTCGCAATACACTCATGTGACAAAAATCATGGGATGCCTTCTAATATTCTGTCGGTCCTCCTCCTGCCCAGAGTAGTGCAGAAACTCGACCTGCCATGGACTCACATAGTCGTTGGAAGTCCCCTGCAGAAATATAGAGCCATGCTGCCTCCATAGCCGTCCATAATTGCGAAAGTGTTGCCGGTGCAGGATTGTGTGCACGAACTGACCACTCGATGATGTCCCATAAACGTTCGATGGGATACATGTCGGGCGATTTGGATGGCCAGATCATTTTCTCGAACTGTCCAGAGAGTTCTTCAAACCAATCGCGAACAATATTGTGGCACAATGACATCCATAGTCCGCCCCCGGTAGCTGAGTCGTCAGCGCGACGGACTGTCGATCCGAAGGGCCCGGGTTCGATTCCCGGTTGGGTCGGAGATTTTCTCCGCTCAGGGACTGGGTGTTGTGTTGTCCTAATCATCATCATTTCATCTCCATCGACGCGCAAGTCGCCGAAGTGGCGTCAAATCGAAAGACTTGCACCAGGCGAACGGTCTACCCGACGGGAGGCCCTAGTCACACGACATTTCCATTTATTTTAATGACATCCATAAAAATTCTATTGTTGTCTTGGAACATGAAGTCCATGAGTGGCTGCAAATGGTCTCCAAAGAGCTGAACATAACCCTGATAGTTTCAGCTGGGTCAGAGGATCCTGTCCATTCCAAATAAACACAGCACACAGCATTACAGAACCAGCACCAGCTTGCACACTGCCTTCTTGACAACTTAGGTCCATGGCTTCCTGGGGTCTGCACTACATTCGAATCCTATCATTAGCTCTTACCATCTGAAACTGGGACTCGTCTGACCAGGCCACCGTTTTCCAGTCATCTCGGTTCTAAGGGATATGGTCACGAGCCCAGGGCAAGCGCTGCAGGCGATGTCGTGCTGTTAGGAAAGGCATTCACGTCGGCCATCTGTTGCCACAGCCCATTGACGCCACATTTCGCCGCACTGTCCAAACGGATACATTCGTCGTGCGTACTGTAAGGTGGCTATAACTTCGCACCTTACAATCACTCATCAACATACTTTGCCATGATTTACAACTGGAATTATTGCCATGATTTACAACCGGAATTAGGTATCAATTGGTAGGTTGTACATCGTATATATGAATATTTAAAGAAAACTGACATTGTCATGTACACCTTGTAAATAGTTGTTCATGCTTATTCCATCAAAGGTGACTGAATGTCTTTATCATCAAAACGGCGTAATGAATGATTGCCTACACTAGTAGAGGTTGGAACGCCAGTGGAAATGAAACGGCAGGCGTAACTCGAGCCCTGGGTGGAAAAGCCCGCAAAGGTGTGTTGGTTCTGCTTAAACACAAGAAGTAGCCAAGACGGACGGTCGGGGCACCAGAGCGATGAAGCACAATACAGCGGCGGCTGGCCGGTGTTGTAGTGGCGCCGGAAGGAAAACCGGATAATACTTCGGAAACCCTGAAATCTTGGACGCAGCAGAGAGGAACGAGGAAGCATCACCTCGGAAATCACGCAGGCTGGGTCATTTCCGAGGATTTTTACTCTGAGAAGCGTATCATTGTATGTATTCCTAATTAACGAGGATAGGTATTTCCTCGCAAACTTTCCAAGCTGGACGACAAAAGACTACAATATGGTTGGTCGGCGTTTGGAAGAATCTGTAGATAGGGAGAATATCCCGTGGTTTCGAGAATATGATTGGCTTTCTGCAGTTATGAGGGAGGGGAGCCGAGATTTGCTGGGAAGTCATCGGTGGAGAGAGTCTTCCGTTTTGAGCGCCCGCGTTTGACGGTCGCTCAGTATCAGCTTTTGTTGGTACAGACGGACCTGCTGTCTTTGCTCTCAGGAGATTTTACAGTTAGAACGGTTAGGCACTGTACTGTTGCGACTTATACGATTCTGGACTTTTCCTCCAGGTAGGGAGTCGTCGTTGTGTACGCAGCGTTCAGTAATTGAGGGCACTTCTTCTGCCTATACTCACGTTGAGACGTTATCTAAACTCAATCCTTGTGCCTGGGTATTCGTGTGTCTCGTCTGTAGAACACAGAGAGGAGAAGACAGTATTAGATTATACTAGTCAGAGGACCGTCTTATGCCGTCCTAGTGTTTAAATGAGTCCTTTTTTTATTTTTTTATTTTTTTTTAAATATTTTGTAGCTGGAGCTCTTCTGTCGCCACAGACGTGTAGGAGAACCATCGCTCTGACGCACTGGACGCAGTACATACGGTGATATTGCTAACTGCTTCGGCGTTTAGGGCTGTAAGGCAAAATTTTATTTCCACTGAGGTTGCAGACCACTGTAGATCATCTTTGAAAGTAATGTCTTCTAGTGTTTGGTACATAGGTGATGTCAATCATCTCGCGTTATTTATATTACATCGCGTAGCCATAAAAAGGGGCAGATTACGGCAATTGATCAATAATATTAGTTAGGGAATCCATTTGTATCTCTTTATGTACATTGGACATTGATATATAAACATTTGTAATATATAGAGGGGTTTTAATCGACAATAAATGTGTAAGCAGAAACAGCATTTATCATTTGTAGTTACTAGTTCCCTTAATCATTCATTTATGTTGATTTTGTATTTATATGTTAAAGAGCAAGAAGGAGGAGATAATATCATCATTAAGAGATCCTAAGATCTGCTTCAGGGGGTAGTCGGACATGGCCAAATGTTAATTTTCGCATACAGTATCTTCCGTTGCGCACATTCATTTTACACCCACCTGGAGTAGCATCTTGGAATATCACATGGATTTTTGCGGCTATTTCACACAGTGTTGCTTGTCTGTTAGTACTGACAACTGCACGCAAACGCTGCTTCTCTCGGTCGTTAAGGAAGGCCACAGGCCACTGCGTTGTCCGCGGTGAGAGGAAATGCCCGAAATTTGGTACGCTCGACACTCCCTTGAGACTGTGGATCTCGGAATACTGAACTACCAATGATTTCCGAAATAGAATGTCCCATACGTGTAGCTCCGATTACCATTCCGCGTTCAAACTGTGTTAATTCCCGTCTTGCGCCCATAGTCACCTTGGAAACCTTTTCATATGAATCACCTGAGTACAACTGACAGTTCCACCAGTGCACTGCCATTTTACACCTGTCCGAGATACTACCGCCATCTGAACAACTGCATATCGCCATCCCTTGACCTTCGCCACCCCAGAGAAAAGGTAAGTGTCGCCTTACGTATGAAGATCCGAACTATCGGCGCAGTGCTCGCTCTGAGATGCAGCGCGTGACTTTTCGTCCCAAGGCAGACGGGGCGTGCTGCGCTGCGTCGGCGATGTGGGTGGACGAACGCGCGCCGACTGGAGTCAGTTCTTGTGCGTGCTCATTGTTAGTACCTTGATGACGACACAACGAGTAGCGTACAGTTCCTGCACGATACTAGCAGATGTTTCCCTGTGGTGCACGGGTCGCCAACCAGACACTCAGCCGGCCTAAACTAGGAGAACGGAGGATGTTCCCGCTGCTGGCCCTGCGACTCCTTGGCTCGCGGCCTGTTTCTTCCACGGTACGGAGGCACCAGCGTCCGTCGGCCGGGGCCGTGCTGTTGTGACCCCGTCTGAGCCGATCAATACGGCTTCCTCGGCGCCCGCCTGGATTGAATTAGGCCGCCTGCTTTCGAACCGAATGAACTGAGCCGCGTCGCGTCGCGCCACACGTCTTATCGTCGCTAGCGCTGCCAGCACATCCCAGCCGAATGATGCACGACTGATTTTTTTTTGGGGGGGGGGAAGGGGGGGGGAGAGCAGTGCCTGTCTGCGCGTAAGACGCCCATCAATATGACTACATATGGACTGTTCAGAGCACAAGGGAATTAAGTTCTCAGAAAAATAGACAAAGTTTCTACTGCGTAATTGATTACATGAAAAGTTGACACCATTGTAAAATGCTTCAACGAGAATTTTTTTTTTTTTTGTATAATGTAGTCTTCTACCGAAGAAGGGCAAATTTATTTGCTATTACATGCTACTTGAATAGAAGTGTGAAATTCTGGACGTGAATGTATTGTGCTTGTATCTTTTTATTCTAGTCTTCAGGTTTTATTGAGGGACAAGTGCAGAAAATACACTTCTTTAATATATAATTATAATTTTATTCCCTGTGTCTGCTTCTAACAAGTATTTCCAAATAGGTTCAAATGGCTCTGAGCGCTATGGGACTTAACATACGGCCGAGCGGTTCTAGGCGCTTCAGTCCGGAACCGCGCGACTGCTACGGTCGCAGGTTCGAATCCTGCCTCGGGCATGGATGTGTGTGATGTCCTTAGGTTAATTAGGTTTAAGTAGTTCTACGTTCTAGGGGACTGATGACCTCCGATGTTAAGTCCCATAGTGCTCAGAGCCATTTGACTTAACATAAGAGGTCATCAGTCCCCTAAAACTTAGAACTACTTAAACCTAACTAACCCAAGGACATCACACACATCCACGCCCGAGGCAGGAATCGAACCTGCGACCGTAGCAGTCGCGCGGTTCCGGACTGAAGCGCCTAGAACCGCTCGGCCACAGCAGCCGGATTCCAAATAGGCAGTTATATTTGACTGTATTAAGCGCTACAGTACTGCAAGGATCGGAAAGCTGGGTGACGACGACAAAGGAGAAGGCCGCTTATTGAGATGAGAAACGGTAGATTTGGGGCGGTGAAAGGGGAAAGAAAATGGGGAATAAGGACAAATGCAGAGCTATAGACACTTTTTGGACAGATGAATATTGTAGTGAAAATTAAGCGAGGAAGAATAAGATTAGCTGGACACGTACAGAGAACGTCAGAAATTCGAAGTGTTGAGTAAGTGTTAATACGAAAGCCCATAGGAAGACGGAGAAGAGGGAGACCCAGGAAAAGTTGCCTCCAGGACATGGAGGGAGGAGGAGGAGGAGATTAGTGTTTAACGTCCCGTCGACAACGAGGTCATTAGAGACGGAGCGCAAGCTCGGGTGAGGGAAGGATGGGGAAGGAAATCGGCCGTGCCCTTTCAAAGGAACCATCCCGACATTTGCCTGAAGCGATTTAGGGAAATCACGGAAAACCTAAATCAGGATGGCCGGAGACGGGATTGAACCGTCGTCCTCCCGAATGCGAGTCCAGTGTGCTAACCACTGCGCCACCTCGCTCGGTACATGGAAGGCGATCTCAATGCAATGGGAGTCCGGAATTGGAGAAGAAAAGCGACAGAGAAGAAAGGAGGCAGGCGGCAAAGGAGATCAAGGTTCTACAATGGCTGTAGCGAAATCCAGCGAAGCAAGCAAGTTATACAATTTACATTCAAGGAGAAATGTATTTAGTTTTATCTGTTTTCTCTTGAAAAGCTGAAGAATCTTTTGCGGCAATGTCATGCTGTGGGCTCTTGAAAAAATGGTGACGCACATACGCATTACACAGCAGTAAATCCTCCATGTCCTTTTTCTTCACTTTTGTTACTGGTCGACGTCTGGTATAAAGTGGGCCCTACTAGATGTCACAAAAATATATCATGGCATGGTCACGGTTCGTTCTTAAATCATCTTTGTCAAATTGTACATCAAGGTTCACAGACTGCTTAAACGTGAGGGTAAAAGAGGATTGTATTTTATAATGTAACCATCTCATAGTTAGCCAGTTGATGCCATAATCCTCAGCCATTTTCTTCTGTTCGTTAATGAATTCTCAAAGTTTCCGATAGATATGAGGTCTGAGGATTTCATTTCAAAGATCTTACATCTGGGGGAAGTTTTCTTTGCATCTCTAACGATATTTTCTACTGGCTTGCTCCATTAAACCAAAATCACTACTTTATGAATGTCCTGATAACAATAATTTATGATCAATTGCTGAGACTTCACTCTCGGATGTTGATATAACTTCATGAGAGAGAATGACATTTTAATGTACCTGTTTTCGGCAGTGCAGGAGACTGAAAATAAGATTATTACCTGTAGAGTTTACGCACTATTATAGAGCTTATTCCAGTTCTTAAGGAATACTGGAACCGAACGCCTTTAGCATTTCTAGAACCAACACTTTTCCGAGACCTCGTAATCGGAACTGACTGAACAAGACCTCAAAGGTACACATTGTGCCGACTCTATTCACTAAGTTTCTACAAGGAATGAAAAATGTTCTCTCTTCACTAATAATCGTCAGTCCGCTTCAATTAGAGCTCATACACCGACAAAGCAAAGCATGCAATCTAGGACAGTGGATAGATTCCCCTTGTGCTGTAAACGAAAGGTTGCTCCCTTCTATGTTCAACAGTGTTGCCAGTCCTATGGCAGTTATTGACAACATCTGGACATTAATCTTTTATGCTCATAAATAGCTTCATAAATAGTACTTAAAAGTGGAATAAGTCCGAAATGATCAAAAATGGAATTAATTCCCTTGTGACATATGTCACAAGCAGCATGAATTACAGACGTTGTCGCGTCTGTCAAATGTGTGGTAATAGCTGTGTAAGGCGATGGAAAACGGCAGACAATGGGGAGTAGAAAGGTTATTGAAGAAACATTGCCAGTCACCCATTACTTACATTATATTACGATTTATTTTACATTACTGTTCCACTGAGGTTGTTATAGGGCAGCTGCTGAAACTAACAACTTTCTTTCCGTGTGGGTCACAGATTTCGAAAATGAGCTTTCTATGAAACGAACTTTATACCAATGCCTGAAAGGATGTGGAAAACGTAACGCAATTCTGGAATAATCGCGAGAGAAGGGAATGACCGACAGATTCTCCTGGGTGCCAAGTTGTACCAGAGGAGGAAGGAAAGGCCTACCGTGCGTCTTGCGCCAGGAGCCACCGCTTGGCTTTCAAAACCGGTGGCAGCAAAGGATCCACTTACAAGGGAAATCCCCCGTCGCACACATCTCAGATGTAGTGGTAAGATGCCCCAGTGGGGCAGTGAACACAGATCAAGTATGAAAACGGGAAGAAGGTGTACTGAACTACGAAAAAAGAAGCAAAGTAGAAACAGTGAACAGTCCAAGCTCAAAATGTGCAACATTGACCGAATGTAACTAGCCACGGCGTCGTGGTTATGTGGTTACGGTGCTGGAAGGTGAAAGGGGGAATCCGTGTTCAAACCTCGTACCTCTTGTTGTTGTTTTTTTTTTTGTTTTGTTTCACAGAATAATGAACTTACCGTCCGGTCATTGACGTGTCTGTTCGCTGTATCTAAATTTGTATCTGTGCCGTGGTGTAACGTCCATTATGCAACAGCGAGTTATAACGGAGGGACTTCCAGACGTACGTACCTTCTATTTGTTCTACACAAGTACTACTACACGTTATGATTCTTGCATTCTGTTTTGGAAATTTTTGATTCCTGAATGCCTTTGTTGTAACACATTTCACACCCGTCACACCCGTTTATTTATTGTTTACATTTCTGTGAGGGGTGTATACGGCATCACGCCTGCTCTCAGTATTGATCACATTTACTTGCGATGGTAATATATTCTTACCCCATGAGTCATGTTCTATAACCAATGCATAGTATGGCAATTGCCAAGACTACAGAAGGAGAACAGACACGTCATCGACCGGTTCATAAATTTGTGAAAAAGAAAGTGGAGCACGAGGGAGATTTGATCATGCATCTCCCGCTTGGCATTGCAACATCGTGACGACACAACCATCACAACCACGACGCTATGCTTCTTGTAATTCCCGTGATATTGCACGTGTTATGCTCGGACCATTCATTGTTCCTATTTTGCTTCTTTTTTCACAGTTCAGTTCACCTTCTTCTTGTTTTCTTGCTTGATCTGTGTTCAGTTTTTGACCGCCTATCTACTGGGCCATTTTACCACTAAATCTGAAGGGTATGAGATGGGGACTTTCCCTTGTTAGTAACACACGGGCTGGACAAGGACTACGCCTCGTCTGCGATGGTACAGAGCGACTCGCGGCAGACTCGAGAGCCGTGAAAACCAGTTTCACTCACCTCACTTTGCGCTGCGCGTAAACTCTCGTTCCTTGATCGCACTGCTGTGTCTGGTAGTTTTACCTACCTGCAACAGACAGGAAAAAACACATACATGAAAATGTGGTTCTCGAAACTCCAGTCTAAAGCGCTCGTAATCTTAAATCATTACTTCTTTAGAACTAAACCAGTTTCCTATTATCGAGCGTACACTTGCTACACGTACTTGTGCAATTTGTTCTGAACCTTCACAGCCAAATTATACAGACGAGAGTGTATCCCGAACAAAGTATCCTCATATAAAGAGTGAACGACAGAAAGAGAATGTTTCAGGCTGTACGAGCTATACACTGCGCGAGAAGCATATGTGTGTGTGTGTAATACACTGCTTGCGTCCCATGATAAGCAAACAGCTGCCTGCCGCTTCGAAGAAAGCGACGCAACCTAGAAAAATAATGTACAGTTGCCAGTGTTGTGTTCACGTTGTTCGTTTTTCATGCCTGGTTGTCGAGGATGGAGCGTCATGCGCTGCAGCAACTACAGACATGCACTGAATGTACGGTACAGCACCGTGTAGTCTCCGAGACGATAAACGAGAGTGAAGAGAAATATTTCGCACCAAGTTTCATCCGAACTGAAAGAGCTTCATCTTCGTGGATAGAAACTACGAGAAGTTGGATAGTTCCGACCAGGCAGCCGGACAAAGTTCTTGACGAAAGAACCGTTCGCACAGCGGAGCTTGAGCAGATGGTTTGGGTCTTACGGGAGAACATTCATCGGTAAACACGTTTGACCTTGTCCGTGAGGCGCACACTTGACAGAACACAGCGCCGACGGCGCTGCTGCAGCAACAGACACACCTGTGCGGCGGGCCCAAATCATTTTGAATCCGGAGTTCAGGCCTGTCAGTGGGTTACGCTGTGATACGTGCAGTGAGCCCAGTGGTCGGTCGCCACTCTGAACCCCTGCTGCAGCACGTTTAAGCGCCTGATGTGAGGCAATACTGTCAGGAAAAGACTGGTTCCTTATCTCAGGGCACTCAGTTCGTGAAACCTACCGTCTGGTCATACTTTTGGGACGTCCTGCACGTAATGAGATTGAAACGTCCCCTTAGAAAAAATTAATGAATTACTGTGCTGATAAACCTCTTACATTATTTGATTTTCAAACAGCTGAGCGGAACTGAACGTACTCAAGACATTTCGCTCTTTACCTATTCTGACTAACACTAAACTGACAGCTAATATTTTTAGCGCAACGCAATCTGACTTTCAATAATCCCTACAAGAGAATGGCCCTGACTAACATTAACCTATACCTTTCACAAATCACTTACCTCACAAAAATCTTCGTTACTCGAACTACTGCAATACAGCGAGCGCCACTACTGCCAGCTAAATAAAAGATTCAAACTACTGAAGGCACTAGCTGCTGATAGGCATAGTTAGCAAATGAAAGATTTTGATAGAGAACAAACAACGTATTTACCTTAATAGTGTTCAAAAGTCATAATATATATATCAGTCCATGATATCCAATATTACAAATTTACTCTTTCTGATGGACACACGTCCAGATCGTCCGCTCTCAAAATTCCGCCATCTCTCTCCCCACATCCAACACTGCTGGCGGCTCACCTCCAACTGCGCAACGCTACGCGCTGTTCACATCCAGCTGCCCAACACTACAATAGCATATACTCCAACAATGCAAACCAACCACAGCCTTCACACAGCACAGTCAATGATTTTCATACCGAGCGCTACGTGGCGTTACCAACATAAAAACCTAAACAGCCTACTTACAAGATAAGCGTTTGAAGTCGAGTGACGATTTCAGTACGGCCCAACGTCCCTCTGTCTTGACTAGCCGATAAAATGTGTGATTACGGCATCATGTTTATTTGCTGTCTTAAAAAGAAATGTTCCATGGCTATCTGTTTATCATTCGACAGTCCCCCGGAACGCGAATGTAAACATAAGATGTTTTTCGTTCGGAGACTTGAGTCATCCGTGCTGTTAGACAGATACTACAGAATAGTATGTCGACAGGGATCACCGCCGTGTCTGCCAAGAATGACGTGGAGGTGCTTACAGTGTGACAACCGTTGATAAGAGTCAGAAAATAAACTGTGATTTTACATTGCAAGAAATATCCACCTGGTACGAAAAAAAACGAGCAACCGTAACCAAATCCTAGAAAATACATATATCTATACGTTTCATATGGAGGACTGAATTAAGGCAATGACACGCACGCGCGCACAGACACATACACACCACACCAGCGCGAGCGCACGTGCTTTGCGTACTATATATTTTTGTTGTTGCCGAGCGGTTCTAGGCGCTTCACTCCGGAACCGCGCTGTTGCTACGGTCGCAGGTTCGAATCCTGCCTCGGGCATCGATGTATGTGATGTCCTTAGGTTAGTTAGGTTTAAGTAGTTCTAAGTTCTAGGGGACTAATGGCCTCAGATGTTAAGTTCCATTGTGCTTAGAGCCATTTGAAACATTTGAAGTTCGTTGTTCCGTGAGTCGCTTTGCACGACACTTCATAATGGCATGCATCACGGCGCTTTACTGAATGTCAACACGAGTGGTATTTAAGTATGACTGTGTTGCGATCTTTTACACGCGAATCCGCGCGATAAAAAACAGTGTTTAAAACGGTTGATGCTTTCATGTCCACTTGTTCACCTGTTTCTTGTTAGCATCTGTCTCGCCATCTTCGACCGACTTTTGATTTTCTCGCGTATCGCTAGTACTAGTTTCGTTTCAACAAGCTAGAAGACAAAAAGATAACCGGGTCCTGGATTACCGTGCTGTGCCGAGAGATAGTTGCAGACAATAAGGGGAGTACCACAGCGGTAACCATCAGCATAAGGTTCTCAGACGTTGGCGCGACAGGTACGTTTGATCTCTGGTGGCAAGCACCAGCATTGGAGGGTGAACCTCTGAAAATGACAGCCACTCGCGCTGGCGAAACATCAGGAAAATCAGCAGAATATCATGAGACGGAGCACATCAGACGTAGCTGATATTTAGTTTAATTACACAAGTAAGTATGCAACACTTTTATAGTAAATAGGTTAAAAGTATAAACTATCCTGTGGAACAGAAGGACTTTCCCAGAAAAAAATTCAACTTACCAGGTATTAAAATCCGTGGAGAAGAAATAAAAACTTTGAGGTTCGCCGATGACATTGTAATTCTCTCAGAGACAGTAAAGGACTTGGAAGAGCAGTTGAACGGAATGGACAGCATCTTGAAAGGAGGATATAAGATGAACATCAACAAAAGCAATACGAGGATAATGGAATGTAGTGGAATTAAGTCGAGTGATGCTGAGGGAATTAGATTAGGAAATGAGACACTTAAAGTAGTAAAGGAGTTTTGCTATTTGGGGATCAAAATAACTGATGATGGTCGAAGTAGAGAGGATATAAAATGTCGACTGGCAATGGCAAGGAAAGCGTTTCTGAAGAAGAGAAATTTGTTAACATCGAGAATAGATTTAAGTGCCAGGAAGTCGTTTCTGAAAGTATTTGTATGGAGTGTAGCCATGTATGGAAGTGAAACGTGGACGATAAATGGTTTGGACAAGAAGAGAATAGAAGCTTTCGAAATTTGGTGCTACAGAAGAATGCTGAAGATTAGATGGGTATATCATGTAACTAATGAGGAGGTATTGAACAGAATTGGGGAGAAGAGAAGTTTGTGGCACAACTTGACTAGAAGAAGGGATCGGTTGGTAGGACATGTTCTGAGGCATCAAGGGATCACCAATTTAGTACTGGAGGGCAGCGAGGACGGTAAAAATCGTAGAGGGAGACCTAGAGATGAATACACTAAGCAGATTCAGGAGGATGTAGGTTGCAGTAAGTACTGGGAGATGAAGAAGCTTGCACAGGATAGAGTAGCATGGAGAGCTGCATCAAACCAGTCTCAGGACTGAAGACCAAAACAACAACCTCCAAATGTATCTTTTTTTGTTATCTGGCAGTCTTTTAATATTATTTGGTAAGATATCAAAGATTTAGGTGACAGCGTTATTCACTCCGTTACCGGGTAAAATCAATTTTAATAAAGAGTAATAAACGTGATGTCTTTCTTCTACACGGTAGAGTCCCATTATGTGACCATCTGTCAAAAGCCTGAATAGCCACCTGTTGCAGCCCGGACGTGCAGGAAGAGAGTCAGTGAAGTTGTGGAAGGAGGGAGCCATGCGGACTTCAGTGTCGTGGCCAGCTGCTGTAGGTTTCTCGGATGAGGGTCCATGGCGCGAACAGCCCGATCGATGTGCTCCCACAGATTCGCGGGTTTAAATTCGGAGTATTTGGTGGCAAGGGGAGTACGGTAAACTGTTGCTGGTGCCCTTCAGACCACGTACGTATATTGCGAGCTGTGTTACACGTTGCATCGTCCTGCTGATAGATGGCACAGTGCCGAGGAGAAACAAACTGTGTGTAGGAGTGGACAGGGTTCCCCAAGGTTAGATGCATACTTGTGTTGGTTCGTTGTGCCTTCCAGAATAACTAGATCACCCTAGGAACGCTACGATAACATTTCCCAGACCATAGCGCTTCCTCCTACGGCCTGGACTCTTCCAGCGATTGTTGCAGGGCCATACACGCCGACGGCATAAATCATGATTCCAATGAAAAAGCCATCTTCCACCACTCATGAACATTCCAGCTGCGGTATTGGCGAGCAAATTCCAGCTTTCGTCGCCGATGAACAGCATTCAACAGGGGTGCATGAACCAGGCGCCTGTTATGGAGGATGTTTGCGAGACACTATTGATAGCCCCTTGGTTTACCTGGACGATGAGTTGCTCAACAGTTGGACCTCTATTCGCCCGTACATATCTCCGCAGCCGTCGTTCAATCTTATTATCGATAGACGGTGGTGCAAAACAGTTGCCTCAGCGCCGGTTTTGGATAGCACCATTTTGCCATGCGCGGTATACTTTAACCACAGCGGCACGCGAACAAAACTTATGAGTTACTAACCACCTTCCACACGGAGCATGCCCGTATCTCACCACTGACTTCTAATATCAGTAGCACGCAGTTGACGTCAACAAGTGTATGGGCCTGAAGATGACGTTGTTACAACATTGAAACTAGTTGCCAAAATAAAATCGACACCTTAAATACAGCTGGAGGAATTTCTTCATTTTTAATATAAATTTATACCAGTTGACGTCCCACTGTCCTCCATTTGAACTATGTACGAAGATAAAACTTAACCGTTTCGGAAATACTTCCACCCTTGGCCCAAAAGCCGATGATCGTGTCCTTTTGGACGTCAGATAAATCGCATTGCGAGAAAGACTACACTGTTTTTCGCATCCCCCGACATATAGTAATATATACCCTCCACTTCTAGTCCTAGCACCTGCCGTCTGTGAGTGGTTACCGCACATTGACGTGGAACACAGGCGATGGCCACAATAACGTGATTGGACCTTGTATAACTACAATTAAGTATGTCATTATTCCTTCAGAACATTAATGGATAATGCACAATACATTCCACATCAAAATCATATGTTCATACTGTAGTTGAAATGCCCAACTCTTTCAACTCTTGTCTATGAGAACCACGTAGACTGATGGGCCAAAACATTACGACTACCTACGTAACGGCGTGTTGGTCCATCTTTGGAACACAATACAGCAGCGATTTTGTGCGGCATGGATTCCATAAGTCCTTGGTAGGTTTCCGCGCGTATGTGGCATCAGGTGCCTATGCGCAGGTCTCGCAGTACCTGTACATCATTGTGGACCGGTGGTTTGTGAGTGCCGAGGTGGCGCCCGATAGCGTTCCAGATGTTTCCCGCTTGGTTAAGATTCGGTAAAGTTGACATCAACGGAACTTCACTGTTCCGCTCATCAAACCACTTTACTGCGGTTATAGCCTTGTGACGCGAAGAGATATCTTGGTCGAAGATGCTATCGCCGTTGGCGAAGACCTCATGGAATGCAATGGTGCTCGGCGATAATGTTTTATGTAGTCCACAGCTACCATGTTCCCCTCGATAACAAGTACTGGTCCCACGGAATCCCAGATGAGTGTCCCCCATAGCATAATACTGCCTCCAACTGGCCTGAGTCGCCCTGTCGGAGGTTCGAGTCCTCCCTTGGGCATGTCCTTAGCGTAAGTTAGTTTAAGTTAGATTAAGTAGTTTGTAAGTCTAGGGACCGATGGCCTTAGCAGTTTGGTCCCATAGAACTTACCACAACTTTCCAACTTGCCCTGAGTCCGTGGCACGCTGCAAGTTCCGCACAGTTGTTCGCCACGATGTCGACGTGTCCAAACACGACAGTTAATCAAGCGTAACAAGAAACGTGACTCATCGTCCCATGTGACACGTTTCCATAGATCCATGCTTCAATATAGATGATCACGATCTCACTGCAGTTGACGACATTGCTGGGTCAACATGGGAACACGTAGTGTGTAACGTGGTCGTATCGTTTTGGTTTTTGTATGTTATCGATGTGCATGTCAGAGAGAGAGCAAGTTACGTTACAGTTAGACAATCTTTGGTCTTGTCGTGGGACAGTCTTTGTCTCTGCACAGTCTGATACATTCTTAGCTGACGTGTGTTAGGGATGGACGTAATCTGTAGTGATTTGTTGACTTTTGATTTCTTCATCTAATGATGAAGAAATATTGATTGTAATGGACAGTTAGGATGAATAAGATGTATATATTAAAAAGCGAAGAGAACATAAATTTTGAATAATGTTATTGTTTTTTAAAGAAAAGAAATCTGAGGTACCATTACTCTCAGAATAATTATTGTCAGCTAGTTAATGTGCTCAGAGCTGAGAGAAAGACACCCCACTTCCCTGAGTCATGCATTAACTATTAACTGATTAAACTCTATGATTTTTATGGAATGCTCAGTTAATATTGGACGCTTTTTAAATGTTTATTCTCTTTGTTAAGCATGGTATTGTTCAGACCTATGTTACGTGTAGAGATCACGCAAAGTTTTACTCTGTCTTTCTGAACATATACTTCATTCTAAAATCGTTGTTTTGGAATACCATTTCATAGGAACAGTTACTCTCCCCACCCCACTGTTTATCATTACGCATCATCACAGGTGGTATGCAACAGTTGGAAATTTTATTTAGAAACAGAAATCTAGTTTAGCCGCTGCCTGCTTGCTGTTGTGCTTACGAGAAATCTGCAAAAAATGTTGTCAATACGTGACGTAACTGGAAATTTTGATTACGGCCAGGTAATTGTTTTACTTCAGTTGCGCGTTTTATACGAGACAAATTGAATTCAGATCAGTTACAGTACAGGTCAAATTACGTTCTGTTTAGTCAAAGGTTAGAATACGAGTTTAAGTTGGACAACAGTTTGTAGGGACGTAGTTTTGGCAATACGTAGACTTTTACAGAGTGGGAGGTAGAGTTGGGCTAAATTCTATACAGAAAGAAATGTAGTGAGGATGTTAGAAGTGATCGTCTACTATGGAGCCTGTGTTTAAAAACGTGTGCCGATAGGTTTGTTGGAGGACACTTGTGCTTGCGCCAGTACTGTATTCTGTCATCAGATCTGCCAAATACAGCCGCTTATCCTGCTTTACAGAGCGAGCAAACCTCTGACTTCTGTGTTCTATGATGAGGTGTGAATGTCCCCCACCGTCTCGCCTAAGCATGGTTTCAGCTTCCTTTAGCCACTTTCGAAATATGTCCATGACAGTAGCACGCCAGAAATCAACCAGTTTCACCGTTTCCGAGATGCTCCTTTCCATGTATCGGACCATAACAATGCCGATTGTCAAAGTCGGTTACGTCAGTGGATGCCCCACTTTGTGGTCTGTATTGTCTCTGTTCCGCTTGCGTAGTGTGGTCAGAAACAGTCTGAAAAGTTTGTAAGGGAGTTGCAGGGTAGGCTGTGCTGAGAAATAATTGTTAAGAAAAATTTCGATACGTTCCGCCGTTTCTGAGTTAATTAGCATTGAAGTTAGCCAATCGGGCCGTTGCGCGCGCAAATTCAAGCGCCCCGCCACTGACGGTGTCGCCAAACGTGACTTTAATTGGTTTACTAAAAAGGAACAAGAGAGCGATGCCAAAATTGGGCTTGGAATAGTAGTAAGGATCGAACCCAAGCCAAAGGCTGAACAGTCTCGTGCGGTATCATCTACACTATGTGAACAACTGACATTAATTGTATCTTGCGGGCCGCTTGAATTTACGAGCACAACGGCCTGACTGGCTAACTTCAATGCTAATTAACCCGGAAACGGCGCAACGTATCCAATTTTTTCTTAAAAATTATTTCTCAGCACAACAATTATTCCTCATTGCGTCATGCCCCAAAACGCCAATGTAGCGGTTCAAATGGTTCAAATGGCTCTGAGCACTATGGGACTCAACTGCTGAGGTCACTAGTCCCCTAGAACTTAGAACTAGTTAAACCTAACTAACCTAAGGACATCACAAGCATCCATGCCCGAGGCAGGATTCGAACCTGCGACCGTAGCGGTCTTGCGGTTCCAGACTGCAGCGCCTTTAACCGCACGGCCACTTCGGCCGGCGCCAGTGTAGCGGTAAGAAGTTTTCTTAACGTTTCGGCTCATCAGTGTAAGCCGGCCGTGGTGGCCGAGTGGTTCTAGGCGCTTCAGTCTGGAACCACGCGACCGCTACGGTCGCAGGTTCGAATCCTGCCTCGGGCTTGGATGAGTGTGATGTCCTTAGGTTAGTTAGGTTTAAGTAGTTCTAGGTTCTAGGGGACTGATGACCTCATCTGTTAAGTCCAATAGTGCTCAGAGCCATTTGAACCATTTGATCATCAGTGTATTGTTGTTACATATTTTTATGCAATGAAAACTTTCTGCGTTAGAGATGAGCTAGCACAGAAAACTATTCCACACGAAATTAATACATGAAAATAAGCAGGCTATTTTAAATTACCGATTTCTCTCTCTCACTAGGTACAAAAGTGGCTGAACTGAGAATCTTTAATTTTTTTTCAATTTAAATTATCATCAGTACATGCACCTAAACGTGCGAAGATTTTACCTTGCTTACTGCCCATGGTTTAAATCTCTCGATAATTTTATACCTTATGATGTGCAGAATTGAATACGATCCATTTTTTTTCAAATTAAGGAAAAAACTACGTGCAGAAAACCAAGCAGTGATTTTTGTATACACATTATTTGTGCTTTCCTCTATCGGAAGTGATTATAACACTTGTGTAAAACACGAGTTTTTATAACAGAATGTTGTGATTTACAGAGTTAGAGACGATCTTATTGCTCTTTTGTTATTTAATATATGTAGAATCTGGTGAGGGAACGCACACATAGCATCGTAAACTGAGAATGCTTTCCGAAATGCAAATTGTAATTTGCCCTTACCAAAATGAGACACCACTGTAGGCCACGTCACATCACAGGACGAAGTATGAAGAGGCCGAGGCCTACGATAAAGACAGGCCTCGGCGCGTACGTCACGAAGGTAGTCCTGCACTCCCTCGCTCGCTCAAATCAGCAGACAAGCTACGTTTTTACACCTGTTAACTCGTAACTAGGCGTGTCCGTACAAACTAAAACTGAATCTTCTGCTGGAATCCGCTATTATGGAGTCTGACTGTTATTAATCCTATAATGATGAGAAGTCCATGGGGTGGCTGTACTGGCGAACAATAAAATTAAATCATACTAAAATGATTATCAGATGCATGAGGCACCACTTCCAGCATGTAATGAGTACTGTTAAGCAGGAGAGGCCAAATGCTATAAACAAGTTCTTATACCATTTATATCGAGTATTGATCTTAAATTAAATTTTGCTGTAGTACTGTTAATCAGTAAGACTTCATAATAGCAGATTCCAGTGGAACATTCAATTCTCGTTAGTATTTACACGCCCAGCTGCGAGTTGACAGGTTTAGAAACGCATTTTGCCTGCTGAGCTGAGCGAGTTCAGGACTACCTTCGTGACGTACGCGCCGCGGCCTGTCTTTCTTGTGGGCCCTCTACCACGCTGTGTGCCCGCCCCTCACTTGTTGACATGCAGCGCCACGGACGGACAGCGTGCCCGCATGTTGTGCTCCCCAGTTTCACAGACAGACAGACAGCCCTCTGACTGAGTAGCGCCACGCTATACACACAGCATTACAACTGCGGCCGACTGCGGTGGGCTCCAGCCATCGTCGCGTCTGGATAGCTCTGGCGAGACCGGAGCCTGCGGCTGCCTTCACTCGTGCCGGGCCGCCGCGCCGAGCGTGTTTCTGGCAGTTCCCTCGTGAGGTGCGCCCTGTCCAAGCAGCTCCCTGTTCACTGCCGCTTGCTGTACTACGTTCCTCTGTTTCATCAACTGATTCCGCTAGGCATATATTTTTTAACTTTATTTTACCCGCTGTGTGGCAATCGCGATTTTATTCAAGACACACCTGAAGATGTGTTTGCAGGGCTGTACATCTTAAATTACGATCAATGACCAAAGCCAGGCATTCTGTCCTGCATTATATTTTCTTTCTTTATGAGCTGGTTTCAATTTAGACCTTCAACCTGGAAGGTTAAGTTGTATAACTTTTTAATAGCAATCAATAGTTCTACCTCCGAGACAGATAAAAGTGGCCCGTGTCAGTATGAAGGAAATGCAGTGAAATTACAGAAACCAAGAGCTAAAATGTGCTTAGCACTTATTTACAATGAGAAATACAGTGATAAGTACATTTACAGAAGATGCTGAAAGTGACTCCCAGCAACACCAATACTCAGCTGTGTACGTCGAGGCATATTCAGATACACCCGGTGTTAAGCTCGGGTATTGACTGCGGCAACTTCACGGCTGATGTTGTCTTTCAGTTCCGGTACTGTGTGCGGATTTGTTTCACAGCGCTTGGTCTTCCAGTGTCCCGTCCTCCCCCCTCCGCCCCCTCCCCCCCCCCCCCCCACCAAAAATGTGTTGTTAGACCCGGCGAACGTGGTGGCCTTAAATGTTTGCTGACAGTTCGTTCCTCAGTGAAGACATCATGGATTCGTTCCAGGGGTACCTTAGATGTGAGTCATGTTGCCCCATCTTGCTGGAAGAAGCAGTATTATCTTTCATTTTTAATGAGTTGAGCACAAAACGTATCAAAAATTTTCATATGCCACCGTGTTGAGGGTAGCGTAAAAAAAGGAAAGGAAAAAAAAATAAATCGGCCGAATGATGCGCGTTCCTGTTACTTCGCACCAAACGCCAATTTTTTCATCATGGAGTGGTTGCTGACCCACAATGTTAGGGTTCTCCGTTCCCAGTACCTCGTGTTCTGTGAATACACATGATTGGAAAGATGAAACAATGCTTCATCACTCATGATGTAATGGAAAAGGGTGTAATAAACCATCGCTGATGTTATTCAAAAGCCAAGTGCAATAATCAACCCGTTTCGTACTGTCATCCTCCCTGAACTGCTGCACAACGTCACACGATGTGGCTTCAAATTAACTCTAGGACATCTAAGGGATGGGGGGGGGGGGGGGTTCGTTGAACCCACTATTTTTTTATGTCCCCTGCTTTTGACCAAGTAACTTTTATACTACATATTCGATTTGAGTTATTGTTTGTTGGCCATTTTATGAAACGTTAGTGTCAATATCTTTTAAAAAAAATTCGTGCTTTGGAAGAAAAAATAAATAAACTTATTATGGGTCCAACAACCCCCCCCCCCCCTTATGCTTCCATGCTATAGAAAATTTCCCTTAGTAGGGTTTCGTATTTCTCATCTCTACAACAATGCAAGTTAGTTTCTTGTTGGTTGGTATTCTTGATATTCACAACAATCAGTTTACTTTCAGAGGAGTGATTGTTGATGTCAGTCAGCTGTTATTTATCTTGTAAACTTGCAGTGAGTTAGTGCAGTTCCCTGGAGAAGCCTTGAAGTTACGTCTTACGCCTGACATCATGGATGTTACAGTAAAGCATTCAAATGAAGAGGCAGTTAGGCGAAATATTACTTTGACTAATGAGAAAGAATTGTATGCCTTTATAGGAATCCTGATGCTTATGGGGGCAAATAAGGACAATTCTGTCAATGTACACGATCTTTGGTCAGATCTAATGGGTCAGCCAGTTTACAAGGGTATTATGGCAAAAGAACGTTTCAAGGAACTTATTGCAATCATAAGGTTTGATGACAAAAGTACCCGCCAGCTAAGAAGGGAAGCAGACAAGTTCACAGCAATCCGTGATGTTTTCAACAAAGTGAATGATAGGTTTCCACTAATGTATAAACCAGGGGTCCACCTCACCATTGATGAGATGCTCAGCTTGTTTAGAGGGCGCTGCCCCTTCAGAGTATTTATGAAGGATAAACCGGGAAAGTATGGCATCCTTATATGCATGATGTCCGATGCAGTTGACAGATACGTCTTGAATATGGAACCCTATGCAGGTAATGTTCAGAATTTGTCGAAAGAAGAACGGGGTTCAGCAGCTGTCGCAAACGTCTGGTAGCACCTGTGAAAAATACTGGTCGAAATATTACTATAGACCGATACTACACATCGGTGGATTTGGCGGAAGAGTTATACCAAGACTACAAAGTTACTACACTAGGAACTCTCCAGTCAAACCGGAAGCATATTCCAGACATAACGAAGAACACGTCAAATCGAGAGCTATATTCATCAGTGTTCTTGTTCACAGACCCATCAACAGGTAGGCATCCAGTAACTTTGGTGTCCTACATAGCAAAAACGAAACCAAGTACAAACTTACTGATGTTGTCAACAATGCACCAAGATAAAGGCACTGTTGGAGAAGAGAAGAATAAAACCGAGATAAATTCATATTATAATTCCACTAAAGGTTGAATTGATACCACTGATCAAATGGCGCTTATGTACACCTGTAAGAGGGGAACAAAGAGATGGCCTCTATCTGTATTTTACTCTCTCATCGACATTTGTGCTATCAATGCAACCACCATATTCATCCAGCAACATCTAAGATGGAATGAAAAGAAACACAACAAACGGAAACTTTATCTTCTGCAAGCTGGGATGGAACTAGTGAAATTGCAGGTAGAAGAAAGAAGTGTCAATGCAAGAGCGTTATCTAACCAAATTGTTCAATAAATGGAGACTATTCTACAAAAGGAAATCAAAGAAGTGACAACAGAAGCACGTCAGCCTCCTGCAGGGAAACGTCGGTGCCATATTCGTGTAAGAGAAGCTAAAACAAAGAAGCAGAAGTACAACAATCTAAGTAAACCAAAACAGTATTGTGGACAGTGTCATAAACATGTGTGTAACACACATTCAGAAAAAAATTGTGAAGTGTGTCTCTTGTCTTGAAGTTGAGGACTCAGAGTAGTCTATTATATATGAACACGTCTGTATTTTGTATTGTAATATATCAATTTTTTATTCACTCAATCCAATATTTATAACAATTAACAACATTTATAAACCCTTGCCTTAGTTAAAATACATAAACCATTTTGAAAGTTGTAATTTTTCGTCTGTAAACTTACTTAATACCTGTGGGCTCGCCGAGCCCCCCCCCCCCCTTCCCCCTTAGGTATCCAAGTTAGAAAAAAAAGGCTTGGGCGTCCTAGGGTTAAGCCTTTTCAATATCCGCTGGCAACTTCTCCTACTCACATGCCCTTGTTGGGTCAAATGACGTGTAGACTTCTTTGGTATCCGAATAAGTCTTCGGCAAATGCCTGTAATAACTTCCGGTGATCAAACTGAAAAATTCTTTGTCGTTTTACTTTTTGCACAGATCCGTAAATGCGCCAGTCTTTATACAGACTGTATTTTTCTCTTTGCTGGTTGTCCTCTACCAATACACTTGACCCTGAAAACTTCGCGTGTTTCCTTAACCGAACTTATTTTCATATATGTTTCCACGATTTCAACTCTTTCTTGTATCGAGAATGTCATTTTGCACACCGCAAAGAGAAACGTCTAACTTCAGTCATGGAATAAACTGAAATGTTGACAGAAGGATGATAACAATCGATTATTGCATAACTACATTGTTGTAGCTGTTTGATCGGTTTCAGCAGTCGAAATGTTGCATTCGCATTCAGAGGGGAGGCTGGCTACTTTTAACTGCGCCACTCTGTAGGCCTATCTCTGACAAATAATTTTATTAGTGACTGACTATAAACATTTTTATCCTTCAACTGATATCCACATTAATCAAGATTAGACATATGCTAATATGTTTACATTTATGAAAACGCCGGTTGCTATTTTAGGAAACGCAGATTGTTCAGTCCAGAATATCAACATTATGTGAACTGCTACATAAATTATGACTAAGTTTTAGTTTGAAAATAAGGAAAACAGGGGTGGGAAGAAGAGTTTATCATCAAATAAAGTAACGCTCCTTCTGCAGCTGTTCCTGGTAGATTCATAAGACGCGTAATGGTTCAAATGGTTCTAAGCACTATGGGACTTAACATCTGAGGTCATCAGTCCCCTAGACTTATAACTACTTAAACCTAACTAACCTAAGGATATCACACACATCCATGCCCGAGGCAGGATTCGAACCTGCGACCGTAGCAGCAGCGCGGTTCCGGACTGAAGCGCCTAGAACCGCTCGGCCACAACGGCCGGCCACAAGACGCGTAAAGGTGTAGACAGCCACAAGGCACCAGCCACCTAACGCATGTTGTGCTTTTACAGGGGAAGAAATAAAAATCTTCGAGGTTTGTGGACGACATTTTAATCCTGTCAGAGACGACAAAGATAACGACAAATAGTGATCAGTTCCAATTACGAGGTGTGTTAGGAGGATGTCAATTTTTTTTAGAAGGGGGGGAGAGGTTAGCGTTTCACGGCCCGTCGACAACGATGACATTAGAGACGGGCCACAATGCATTTTCGAAGTAACATCCCGGCATTTGCCTTAAATGATTCAGGGAAATCACGGACAACCTAACTCAGGATGGCTGGAACCGTCGTCCCCCCGAATGCGAACCTAGTGCGCTAACCATTGCACTATCCCATTCGGTTTTTTTTGTTTATACGAGGTATTTAATTTATTCGTCTACATCGCTGTTACTCTCTCTTCGAAATAGCCCCCACTGACTGTTACACACTGCTTCTTCTATTCCCCTTAACACTTCTGGAAGTCGATCTTCGGGATAGCTTTCAGCTCTCATCTATGCTTGTAAAACGACGGACGTTTTATTTATTTTTCCAAACAGTAAAAAGTCACTCGAGGCCATTCCTGAAGGATGTGGAGGCTGGGGCACCAATACAGTACTGTTTTTGGCCAAAGTGCACGAACAACATGCAGGGGCATATTCGTGGTGCGACATTCATGGTTTGTTTCGCCACGAATCCACTAGAATTTTTCGGACTACTTCATGAAAACGTGTTGGACTTGTAAGTAGTACTCCTTTCTGGTCATTAGAAGTTTTGGCAAGAACTCATGGCGCACTATGCCGTTAAAATCGAAAAACACAGTGAGCATAACTTTCACGCTTGTTGTTCACTCGTGTCGAGCTTTTCTGTCCTGGCGATCCAGAACACTACCACTGGGACGAATGAGCCTTAGCCTCGACGTCATTTCCGAAAACCTGCATTCCATCAGCTGTTATGACGCGTTTCAGTAGTTGTGCACCTTTATTGTACGAGTTGGCTTCCACCTCCGCCAACTAAAATATAACAACGCCAACTAAAATATAACAAAATTTTACCAGAAAGAGGTTTGTAAGCGTCCCATATTGCTGTTGGGAGCGGCGCAACAGAGGATATGGACCGATGGAATTTTAGAAAATGTAACTCGCGTATCGCAATTTGATAACCTCTCTATGCTGTATGATTGATTTGAAAATGTCGGACTTCTTCCCTGAATGACTGCCGCACAGTAAAGGCGTACAGTAAGGAAAGACGAACATTACAAATAAATAATGAAATCACGCCAATGGCGGATCGGTGCCGCATCGACGTGTTGGGTCTTCCTTGTGACAAATGTTGACAAATAGAACTCGTAATACAACAAATACTGCGACAAACATATAATGTGGTGGATTAATAAAAATATAACACATTTGGGAAGATAAATTAATTCGTATGTTAAGAATCATTTACAACTAAAGCCCTTGGTCACGATGTTTACATTATGAAAGATGGAGGAATAAAGACCAATGCAATCAGCCAGGATTCTCCTAGCTGCTCTCTAAAAGATTGATGGCTGCGCCTTCTGTTATGACATAGATAACGCAATATGAACCTCGACTCTTTGTTCGCAAACCTTTACACAAAATTTTACACAAAAAACGATTTTTTCGGAGTGGGTACTAAGGTGACACCATCTGGAGACTGTTGAGCAACTCGCATTCGCTGGTGTTTTTGTTCGAAATGGAACAACATTTCAACAGATTTTTAAATGCAACTCGTATATCCTGCTGGAAGACGTCGTCAGATCTGTACACGTGTTTGGTGTCAGTTTGCAGTTTGCTTGACTTTTTTCTTACTGCAGATCTGGCATTTTACATACTTACAACTGGAATGTTTGGACATTCTGGTGCCCAAAAAAACGTCTTCGGCGTACCTGAATTAAGCAGTTTGCTGTGGAAATGATAGACCGTAATTTTACTACCGGTGCGTTTTGTTTGATTCCCCTCGAAATCGGCGAGGTGTACTCATTGAACACGCTCGACGTCACATTGCCGTTTTTATACGGGCACTAACATACGATTTCGCGCTCTAAAGACGTTATTTTCTGTATGTGAGATACTGCTGTCCGTAACCTCATGAATTTTTAAAAAATTATGTTTGTACTTCACGCAGGCACAAGGAACCGAAATGCAGACATTTTGCTGATAGTTTTAGTTGAAGACCCTGTGTCACAAACTGATGGAAGCCAGAAAATGTCCACGTCAGAGATGCTGTATCAGTGATGTGTCTCTTTCGTTTAACTAAAACTCTTGTAAACGAGGAAACAGCGAGAGGCTGATCCGCGCCGTCTGTGACAGTACAGCGGTAGTAGGCCGCGAGATCTGCAAGGCGCAGCCCAACTAACGACACGGCATACGAGAAACCAACACCAGACGCACACTGACAGAAAAAATCACAACAACAAGAAATAATTAATGTAGAGTAATAAAATTTCGGGATTACATTTGACTAGGTAGCATATTTAAGTGATTAACATCACAAGATCACACGGTAGTGCAAGCGCGAGATAAGCCACTGCAAATGTGAAATCCTGGTACGTTAATAACCGGTGTAACAGAATGTTCAATGCGAACGTGCATGCATTGTGTCGTAAAGGTGCCGGATGTCAGTTTGTGGGATGGAGATCCTGGCCTGTTGCACTTGGTCGGCCAATACAGGGGCGGTGAATGCTGCTTGTGGATGATGCTGGAGTTCTCGTCTGAAGATGTCCCGTATGTGCTCGACTGGAGACAGATCTTCTGATCGAGCAGGCCAAGGCAACATGTTGGGTTACAAGAGCGCTATCCTGTTGGAAAACATCCCCTGGAACACTGTTCATGAATGGCAGCACAACAGGTCGAATCACCAGACCGATGTACAAATTTGCGGTCAGGCAGCATGGGATAACCACGAGAGTGCTCCTGCTGTCACACGAAATCGCACCGCAGACCATAATTCGAGGTGTAAGTCCAGTATGCCTAACACGCAGACTGGTTGGCTGCAGGCCCTCGACTGGCCTCCTCCTAAAGGCTGGTATTACACTATCATATTTCTTTGTCAAAGCCGGTATGTCAAAGAAATTTGATGGTGTAACAGGGAACTCCCCCCTATGAACCCTGGACCTTGCCGTTGGTGGGGAGGCTTGCGGACCTCAGCGATACAGATAGCCGTACCGTAGGTGCAACCACAACGGAGGGGTATCTGTTGAGAGGCCAGGCAAACGTGTGGTTCCTGAAGAGGGGCAGCAGCCTTTTCTGTAGTTGCAGGGGCAACACTCTGGATGATTGACTGATCTGGCCTTGTAACAATAACCAAAACGGCCTTGCTGTTTTGTTACTGCGAACGGCTGAAAGCAAGGGGAAACTACAGCCGTAATTTTTCCCGAGGGCATGCAGCTTTACTGTATGGTTAAATGATGATGGCGTCCTCTTGGGTAAAATATTCCGGAGGTAAAATAGTCCCCCATTCGGATCTCCGGGCGGGGACTACTCAAGAAGATGTCGTTATCAGGAGAAAGAAAACTGGCGTTCTACGGATCGGAGCGTGGAATGTCAGATCCCTTAATCGGGCAGGTAGGTTAGAAAATTTAAAAAGGGAAATGGATAGGTTAAAGTTATACATAGTGGTAATTAGTGAAGTTCGATGGCAGGAGGAACAAGACTTCTGGTCAGGTGACTACAGGGTTATAAACACAAAATCAAATAGGGGTAATGCAGGAGTAGGTTTAATAATGAATAAAAAAATAGGAATGCGGGTAAGCTACTACAAACAGCATAGTGAACGCATTATTGTGGCCAAGATAGATACGAAGCCCACGCCTACTGCAGTAGTACAAGTTTATATGCCAACTAGCTCTGCAGATGAAGAAATTGAAGAAATGTATGATGAAATAAAAGAAATTATTCAGATAGTGAAGGGAGACGAAAATTTAATAGTCATGGGTGACTGAATTCGAGAGTAGGAAAAGGTTCAAATGGTTCAAATGGCTCTGAGCACTATGGGACTTAACAGCTATGGCCATCAGTCCCCTAGAACTTAGAACTACGTAAACCTAACTAACCTAAGGACATCACACAACACCCAGTCATCACGAGGCAGAGAAAATCCCTGACCAGTAGGAAAAGGGAGAGAAGGAAACATAGTAGGTGAATGTGGATTGGGGCTAAGAAATGAAAGAGGAAGCCGCCTGGTAGAATTTTGCACAGAGTATAACTTGATCATAGCTAACACTTGGTTCAAGAATCATGAAAGAAGGTTGTATACATGGAAGAACCCTGGAGATACTAAAAGGTTTCAGATACATTATATAATGGTAAGACAGAGATTTAGGAACCAGATTTTAAACTGTAAAACTTTTCCAGGGGCAGATGTGGACTCTGACCACAATCTATTGGTTATGAACTGTAGATTAAAACTGAAGAAACTGCAAAAAGGTGGGAATTTAAGGAGATGGGACCTGGATAAACTGAAAGAACCAGAGGTTGTACAGAGTTTCAGGGAGAGCATAAGGGAACAATTGACAGGAACTGGGGAAAGAAATACAGTAGAGGAAGAATGGGTAGCTTTGAGGAATGAAATAGTGAAGGCAGCAGAGGATCAAGTAGGCAAAAAGACGAAGGCTAGTAGAAATCCTTGGGTAACAGAAGAGATACTGAATTTAATTGATGATAGGAGAAAATTCAAAAATGCAGCAAGTGCAGCAGGCAAAAAGGAATACAAACGCCTCAAAAATGAGATCGACAGGAAGTGCAAATTGGCTAAGCAGGAATGGCTAGAGGACAAATGTAAGAATGTAGAGGCTTAACTCATGAGGGATAAGATAGATACTGCCTACAGGAAAATTAAAGAATAGAAGCTTTCGGAATGTGGTGCTACAGAAGAATGCTGGAGATTAGATGGGTAGATCACATAACTAATGAGGAGGTATTGAATAGAATTGTGGAGAAGAGGAGTTTGTGGCACAACTTGACTAGAAGAAGGGATCGGTTAGTAGGGCATCTTCTGAGGCATCAAGGGATCACCAATTTAGAATTGGAGGGCAGCGTGGAGGGTAAAAATCGTAGAGGGAGACCAAGACATGAATATACTAAGCAGATTCAGAAGGATGTACGCTGCAGTAGGTACTGGTAGATGAAGAGGCTTGCACAGGCTAGAGTAGTATGGAGAGCTGCATCAAACCAGTCTCAGGACTGAAGACCACAACAACAACAACAACAATAGGGAACTATGTCAAATGTCGCCTGTCGTCAAACAAATAAAAGTGGTTGTCTTCTGTTCACTGGAACGTGAAATGTAACCGCTTGGAGCGCTAGTGTCGCTGCAGCTATTTGACGCCTCTTTAGTGTGTTTGTAAACATTGCTTCGAAGTTGGTGTGTTCTTTCGACTCTTTTTTTTTATATATTTGCTTCGACTTGGGGGGGGGGGAGGCAGCAAGGGGCACAGTGCATGCTATTAATTGTGTGTTGGTGGGCAGGTGAAATATGCTGCAGCCAACATCATGTCCACAATCACAGCTATAGCCATCCACCTTTACATCTGGAAACATCCAGGCTTCTTTTCAGTAAGCAGGAATAGAGGATGTGGTGACACTCAAAAATAAAAAAAATATTTCTCAGCTTTCCATTCTACTTTGTTTATGTTTGAACTCTGAATGCCACAAGTTAAAAAGAGCTTCATCTGTTTCGTACTTTTTATTAATTTTGTAGTGTTGGAACACTAATTCCATTAATTAAATTAGTCAACATTAAAAATAGTTGTTATTGCCCATATAGTGAACTAAACATTTATTTACCTTCACATATTCCCACTTCAGTGTTTTATAAATCGCTTCACATGTTTCTGGAACTATTTTCGTTAATGTGCAGTGTGATATTCCAGTGCTGTATTGTAAACTAGAATAGCTCTCTCCTGTATCAAGAAATCACAGTGTCACAGTTTGCCTGTCTTCTGCACATACAGCATTTTTCAAGAGAGTATTCTGTTTTGTAATATGAGAAACCACTTTACTGAGCAAATACTGAAATACACTCCAATCCATTCGTAAGTAAATTGTGTATAAGACTTGACGTCCTGTCTCCCATAAGTCCAACCCCTCGTCCAAGTCGTGGGAGATGGGCAACGGCACAAAGTAGGGGACTGCCTATAGGGGCGATGTACAGCGGGGACTTCGTGTGCCCCAGGACCGCTACGGTAGCTGGGAAGGCCCTATGGGAACCCTGAAACGTGACGGCTAACGGGGCTCTGGTGAAGCTGCGATAGGCCTAGCAAGCCAGTAGTGGATAAATCAACTGCTTTCAAAAAAGGGAACATGCCTCGGATCACGGAACGGATTTAAAGGAAACCGACCAAGCAATGGAAAAGGATTACGAGATGGTTTACGACTGGGCACCTTAAACGTAAGGACTCTAACTGAGAAGTTAGAAGAAATTGTAGAAATGATGGAAAGGAGGAAATTGGACATCTTGGGACTTGCTGAGACTAGGTGGAGGGGAGTTGGTGAAAAACCACTAAGTAAAGGATGTAAACTGTACTGGATAGGGAATGAGAGGGGAAGAAATGGAGTGGCAATAGTGGTCAGAGAGGGTCTGCAGGAGGAGGTGGAAGGTATCAATGATCGAATGATAAAAGCCAGAGTACGAGTGAAAGGAAAAAGCATTGAAATCATCCAAGCATATGCCCCACAGGTGGGGTGTACAAAAAAGGAGAAGGAGGAATTTGAAGATGACATGCAAAAGCAGCTAAATGGAGGTAATCAGATTATAATAGGGGACCTCAACGCACATGTTGGCACAGACAGGAAAGGATTCGAGGAGATAATGGGACCAGAGGGCTGGGGGAACCGAAATAGAGAAGGAAAATTGATGCTGGAATTCTGCAAGAGGAATGGGCTGGCGATCGCAAATTCCTGGTACAAGAAGAGAAGTAGCCACAAAATAACTTGGTACAGTGGAGACTGGTCCCAAACTTCAGTAGTAGACTATGTACTAGTGGATAGGCAGATGATGAGCAGCCTCACAGATGTTAAGGTCATTCCATCTGAGGCCTTAGACAGTGACCATCGGCTGTTGGTATCCACCCTGAGAGAGAAAAAAGATAGGAGGGCAACAGACATACAGGAGAAAAGGTTGAAGACATGGATGCTGAAAGAGGATGAACGGAGGACCCAGTACCAGACACTGATCAGGAAGAAGCTGCCAAAGGAAGATCAGAGAACAGTGGAAGAAGAAGGGGGAGATTTTAAGAGGGCTCTAATTGAGGCAGCTGAGACTGTGTGCGGAAGAACTAGCACAAAGAGGAGAAGTAAGGAAACCCCATGGTGTAACAACATATGTAAAGAGGCAGTACTTCGAAAGAACAAAGCCTTCAGAGAATGGTTCCAGACCCGAACAGAGGAAGCTAGGGTAAAATATAAGGAAAGCAAGAAAGCGGCACAGACCATAGTAAGGGCGGAGAAGAAGAAGTGGATGGAAAAATGGACAAGAATGTTAGAAGAGGACAGTGAAGGGAGCAAAAAAGTACTTTACACCATGGTAAGAAATAAGAGGAACGACAGAAGCGAGTGCCTGAGGATCATGGATAATAATGGAAGAGTTGTGGAGGAAATTCATGAGCTCAAAAAGATTTGGAAGGAGTACTTTGAAGATTTGTTGAATGCCGCCAAGCGGGTAACTAACAGCGATGGAGAGCCTAACGCAGCAGACGATTATAATAGTGGGGAAATTGATGATCTAACTTGGAATGAAGTGGAAGAAGCCATAAAGAGGACGAAAGGGGGCAAGGCACCAGGTTGGGACGAAGTAACAGTGGATATGATACGAGCAGCAGGAGAAGTAGGAACCCAGTGGCTGTACAGAGTGCTGAGGGTGGTGTGGAAGGAGAACAGAATTCCTGAGGATTGGAAGAAAGGAATTATAGTCCCGATCTTCAAGAAAGGGGATAAAAGGAGATGTGAGAACTACAGAGGAATCACCCTGCTATGCCACTGTGGAAAAATCTATGAAAAGATCCTGGAGAAGAGAATAAGAAGCAGTATTGAAAGTAGACTGCAAGAGGAGCAGTATGGTTTCAGACCGGGAAGATCAACAACGGACCTCATATTTGCGGTAAGGCAACTGCAGGAAAGGCACTATGAGTACGGGAAGGACTTAATCATGGCCTTTTTAGATATTGAGAAGGCGTATGACAGTATCTATAGGGACAAGCTCTGGGATGTGCTGAACGCAAAAGGGATAGATGAAGAGATAACACGAAAAGTCAGAAAAATGTATGAGGGAAGTGAGAGTTGTGTGAAAGTGGGGAGGGAACGTACTGCATGGTTCAAGCTGGAAAATGGGCTGCGACAGGAAAGTGCACTTTCGCCTTTATTGTTTATTATTGTTATGGATGAAATCCTACAGCAAGTATCAGATGCAATTGGAGATCATAAAATGAAAGCAGTGCTTTTTGCCGATGACCTGATGTTATGGGGAAATTGCGAGAAGGAGGTGCAAGAGCAGTTAGATGTATGGGAGGCAACGGCAGCACAATATGGAATGCATTTCTCTGCAAAGAAAAGTGAAATGATTGTCACAACAAGGAAGAAGAATAGGCCAAATGTGGATATAACTTGTGGAGGGGAAAAACTACAAGTGGTAGAGAACTTCAAGTACCTGGGAAGCATGATTGAAAGTAAGGGGGGAAACGCAATGGAAATAAATGAAAGGTGCAGAAAAGCAGGGCAGTTCTTCAAATGCATTAGGGGGCTTATTTGGAGCAAGGAGGTGCCACAGAAATCCAAAGGAATTATATACCGAACCTACTTTGTCCCCATATTGGCATACGGAAGTGAGACATGGGTAATGCACGAAAGCGACAAAAGTAGAATACAAGCTAGTGAAATGAAGTTCCAGAGGAGCAGGTTGAGTGTAACAAGACGAGACGGATTGCGAAATGTGTATGTGAGGGAAAGACTAAAGGAGGAACCAGTACAGGACAGGATAGAAAAATCAAGACTGCAGTGGTATGGACACATGAAGAGAATGGATGAGGGAAGAATTCCAAAGAGGATGTTTGATCTGCAACTGGAGGGGAAGAGGCCCAGGGGAAGACCAAGAGATAGATGGGTGAAGGGAGTGAAGGAATGTGTGACGAGAAGAGGAGAGAACTGGACGAAGGTGGAAGAGGGGGAATGATGGAAAGACAGAACACGATGGAGAGGCTTGTGTTCCCGGCAGACCCAGCCAGTGGCTGGAAACTGTCCAAGATGATGATGACTTGACGTCCTCCACTAGCAGCCCTCTAACACATTTTGCTGAATGCTTTTACTATCTCGACGTAATACCTATGGCTTCATCCAAGTACATTTCCCATTTGCCGCCGCTTTTCTTCCAAGTACAATTGTGGTACTAGCAACTCCAGCGTATAATAACGGTATGTCCACCATCTTGAAACTTGATGGAAAATACGACGACAGTGTAATAATCCTTTTTAGAGCCACGTCAAAGATCTTTGTCAAAGAAATTTGACAAATATTTGACAAAGAAATATGATAATGTAATACCGGCCTAACCAACACACGGGCGTCACTGCCACTGAGACAGAAACAGCTTTCGTCAGAAAACACAACAGACGTCCATCCTTCCCTCCAACGACCTCTCGCTCGACACTACTGAAGTCGCAAATGGTTTGTGGTCAGTGGATCACACGCCAAAGGGCGTCTGGTGACCTTGAAGTAATCGATTTGTGACTGTTCGCTGTGTCACTGTGGTGGCAACTGCTGCTCATATTTCTGCTGCAGACGCAGTACAATGCGCCAGAGCCATGCGCCGAATACGATGGTCTTCGCTCTCGGTAGTCCCACGGAGCCCGGTCTTCTTGGGACCTTACATTGTTGTGACCACCGCTGCCACCAGTCATGTACAGAGGATACATTCCTGCCAAGTCTTCCTGCAGTATCGCGGAAGGGTCATCCAGCTTCAGTATCGCAGAAGGAACACCCTAGCTTCTTGTATCCCTGTTACACGCCCTAGTTCAACCTCAGTGAGGATAATTCTTAATTAACATCAACTCACCACGTCCAATATCAAAGGTAGCTAACGTTCACGACCGTTACAGCACGATTTTAAAGCAAACCAGATTTGCACCCACACAGTGGCGCTACTACCGCTACTCTTATACGACTGGCGCGAAATTTGAATAGACATCGTATTTCAGGTGCAGGAACACACTACCCACTTTCGTTTAAGTCGCACAACTCCTTCTTGGTGTTGCGTTTCTTTCTGCCGTCAGTGTATTGTGAAAAAAAATCTTCTCCGAAACCGGTAAATAAAGCCTGTACAGCACTGAGCCGTGCACGGCTCGCGTTTATCCCATTTCTTATTTGTCATCTTCTATTATGGTACTGCCGCCTCGTTTTCTTATTCCATTTACTGGTGTCACTAACTTCCTGCCTTACTTGCCCGTGAGTGGCAGCAGCAGCAGCGCGTATCGATAAGTGCACTGCTGTACCATCTCTGCAGCGACCGATAGTATTTCAGGGTCGTCGCGTGTCTGGCGGTGAGTTCGGGACGGACCAGCAGTGCAGTTGGGGGACGGAGCGCGTGTGAGGCGCCGACAGCCAGTGCTCGCTGACCGCTGGCGACACACACGAACTGTCCGACGGAGGGAGATTGGAGCGGGACAACCGTTGGTTGGTCGTCTCATCGGCTGACGTACACTTGGTCCTTTCACCGTTTCCGGGCCTGGGCAGTTGATCGGTTGACGTGGAGCAGCGAGGAAGTCTCCGTGGCGAGTGTCTGGCCGGGGCCTCGTGGCGTCCACCCGCGGTCGGAGTGTGAGGGGCTGTTCCCATTGCTACGAGGCCCGTGGCTCACCGATCCCGGACACGGAAGTTAAGTCTTTACTCAATCTACCAGCCAGCCACAACTGTTCGCATTGTGTCGTTTGAATTTTGTTGTGGGCTGTTGGGACATCCTCTCGCTTGGTCCGTTGACTGTTTGTCGATTGCGTGTCGTCGGATCGTGAATCGTTGGCCCGACTGCCTGTCTCACCTGAGCGAGCGTTAGTGTTTGAATTCCAGGCCAACCCTCGGAAACTTCCGATCGCCGTTGGGTGTACTTCCTTTTCTCATTTGTTCTTGTTGTTTGTATTTGTGTGGCTTCCAGCCGATTTTTAAATTAAGGTTGTTTTGCCCTTGTTTTAAAGTAAGGCTTTATGGTCTTTTACAAATTTATTTTGGTCTGAGTCTTAAGTGATGAGCCTTACGCCGATTTTTAAATTAAAGTTGTTTTGCTCTTAAAGTGTCAGATTGTTTGGGCCTTCAGCCTAATTGAAAGAACTGATTTAAGATAGGGCCTTCTGCCTTTTAAATTTCTGATTTTGGTGTGAGTCTTAAGTTATTGGCTTTCAGCTGATTTTAAATTAAAGTGGTCTTGCGCTTACGGCATGAGATTGTATGGCGCCATCAGCCAGTAATTAAGTTCCAAAAATTAATGCTTTGTTCTTTTTAAAAATTTTATTGGCTCTTGTAATGTTTGGTCAAATAAATTAAGTTGTATGTTCGAGTGTACCTGACAGCCGCTTATTTTGGCCCCTTTCCACAGTTTAAACTACCTGTCCTGTCCTGCGGGTTTAGCAGGGCGTCTCAAGGACCAGTAAAGAATGTGCAATGATTACTAGACCGATATACAAATTCAACATCACCAAATTCAAATACTCATATCCTCCGCAGTTAACAGCTTTTACCATTACAAAGACATTCCTACAAAACCAAGAAATCACAGTATTAATAGGCTATAGTCAAAATATCAACCCATACGCACACCGTGTCTGGCGATGTAAACAAACATTCAGCAGACACCATTGATTTCCAAAAATAAACTAGCATTCAGCATACTCACACAAGGATAATATCTAATAAAAAAGAGTAATGCAAGCAAAATCCACCCCGACAGTGGTGTTCACTGGTGGTTTCCCTCAGTTGTGAGGTAAATACCGGGATGTGGAATTCCGCCAGGCAGTAAGAAAGGTGCAGCCGCGACCAGAAGCAGCGTCCCCGGCGAAGTCTGGCTGGCACCGCAGCTGTGGTGTAACCACTCTCGTACTCGCCGCACTGCAGCCGGAGGCAAGTGTTACGTGCCAGTTGCGTCAGCAGGTACGTAAGACTGAGCAAGTGAAGAACGTGGAGGCGTTCCTCTCGCTGCCGCCGGTTTCCTCCGCCGCAAGCCTGGCAGGGAACAGCCTCCCCCTCTGCCACCCCAGTACTCCAGTAGCAACCGGGGCACAAAGCCCTCTGCCAGTTGACGGCGCGGACCTACGGAAAAAGTACCGAATGCCCACTAGGGTGGTCTACTGGCTATACTCGACAACACTCGCTGCTCTCCAGCTCACTTTGCGGGAGGACAAGTTCGCCCGCTCTCAGCAATCAACCGATACCGATTACGAAGTATAAATCTCACCGTGGATACAGGTCTGTAACTGAAACATGTTATCAAAGACAGTAAGAATCGCGATTTGGGCTGTTGCAAGATTAACAGCCGGGTCCTTGAATACAGTGTCTCAGACTGTGCGGTGTCGGCCTCGGTGTTTTGCGTACCCATAGATGCTATAGTCCAGTCTCTGGATAATAACAGAGAAGGGAATCGCCTCAGTTGGTTATCCAAATTTGCATTAACGGCAATGATAATATCGCCCAAAGTAAACGACTTACTGAATTATAATTAACAGAGGTGAGCCAGTCAAATACGACGATTGGCTACCACATCACACACACACACACAGGCATATTAATGAGAAGAGGGATCATCTAGTCTATGACGGAAACAAGTGGTCACTATAACAATCAGATTTGTTACCGAAAACCACAACACAGGAATTATCCACTGAGATAAACAATTGAACAATTAATACTTGGATAAAGGTCTCTAATGATGAAATAAAACCTTGGCACAAACGAGTGAGCATGACAAATGCAAAGTTACGCGAACAGAACATGACTATGACCAGTGTCTGTAAGCTTGGCTAGTGAAATACAGGAAGAACATGGAAACACAGGTTTGAACACCAGTGAAGGAACTGAAAGGAACTAGCCGGCTGCAAGGCGTTGTAATGGAATAACTGGCTCCTGGAGGGAGCGAATTAACATCGCATCTCTACAAAGTAAGTGATCCCAATGACGGCTCGTCTTACCAGACTCGTACCTCAATATGGAAGATAGTAGCAGTAGCGGCTGGAAGTTGAGTTCAGCTCTCTGTACTCGAGCAGAAACATCCCTCTGTGCGACTACAAGGCTCGCCTCATCAGTCATTCAACAACGAGTCTTTACACCACCGTGCCCTGGGAGTCCGTCTCTCTCTTTACTACTCCTTTTCCTAGCAGCAAGTGAACACTTTCAACTCTTTCTGGATGCTCTGAAACTCCAGCTAGTAGGCTGGGCAGACCCTTCACCGTACTAAAGAGAGAAGTGAAAAGACAGCCATAAAAGACGCAGCTTTCAACTGTTATGTGGCTTTAGGGTTCGATTACACTGATCAAGGGAACGAGCGTAAAATATTCTGTAATATAACGTGTGGCGGTTTCAGAGAAAACTGGCAATGCAAAAAAAACCTTGATATAAAATAGTCATGATTATGTCGTAGGTTACTATGAAACTCCACAAGACTCGTCCGGGCAGTTTAGCAAGGAGTTTTAGATACTAGTTCGCTATTTCACCCATGATACACGAGGATACCCCCCGTGATAATACAGGAAGCAGCGACGTATGTAGCCTACGTTGTTGGCAGCACTGTTAGAGGAGTATTCATAAACTATCAACTATCTCAGCAGAAAAAAAAATCAAGCTGCGACCTTGAAGCTTTCTGGTGGTGTCGGTCGGTCTCTATAGATGCGCGCTACAATGTGACGCATTTTTCCCAGCGATGGATGACTTGCCGGAGGCCCTGGTTGCACAACCCTATATTTTGGCCGTTTAGGAGGCGTTTCCCTATGAAAAACACTGCGTCGTTGTTCTGAAAATGCCTACCACACACTGGTTTCTTCATCCAAAGCAAGAGAAAGAAGTCACTGGGTGCTGAGTCACGAGAATACCGGTGAGGCAAAATGTGACAGCCCAAAGAAGCACCTCACATGACTGTGCTCTGCACAATAGGCTGCAGCGTTGCCGTAGAACTAAATCGTCCACTCGGACAGCTTCCCCCGACTCTTCGTCTTTACAGTCTCGAGTGACCTCGTCAGGAAATTTGTGTAGTATGCTCCTGTGACGGTTTGCCGCTTACTAACACAATTCGTCAGCATCGCAACAAAGTAGCCTCAAAATATACTCCGCATTACTTTGCCTGATGTTGGTCGAACCTTCTCCTTTTTCGGCGGTCGTGAATCTACACTTTTCCACTGCTTTTGACTGGGTGGCACAGTGATTCACCCAGCACTCCTTCATGGCGAATAGGCTCCTAAAGAAGTGATCTGAATTGGCCTGACACTGCAGCAGCGTTTCCATACTGCCTCGATTCGGTCGACATTTTGAATGGATGTGAGCAGTTGCAGAATGCAGCGACTTTTGTCATGCTCAAAGTGTCCTGCAAAACTGATAGATGGCTTGCCGGCCGGAGTGGCCGAGCGGTTCTAGGCGCTACAGTCTGGAATCGCGCGACCGCTACGGTCGCAGGTTCGAATCCTGCCTCGGGCATAGACGTGTGTGATGTCCTTAGGTTAGTTAGGTTTAAGTAGTTCTAAGTTCTAGGGGACTGGTGACCTCAGAAGTTAAGTCCCTTAGTGCTCAGAGCCATTTGAACTATTTTGATAGATGACTTATTTTCATTTTTTTCCCTATCGCCTAGAATGTGATACGCCGCTCTTTGAGTCCCAGACCGTTCAGTTCTCTCTCGATTCACGGTCCTTCACAGACAGTTGGATTGCGACTTCATTCTTCGTCGTTCATATTTGTTTGCCCACACTGGTAGCTTCTTCACAACCTAGTTAATGCCTCGTACGACAGTGCACTGCTACCGTACACTTGCACTAACTTGAGCCGTGGTGTAGGTACTAGCGATTGCTGTCTCCGTGGGGCTATGGTCTTTGACTGACTGTCGCCTGTTTCGATCGCCGGCGTCTCGCCAGGGAGCCGCGACTTCCTAGTCGACTGTATGAAGGCTTGAGCATGCGCTCCTTAGAGAGGAGGTTTGCTTGTTCTCGCTGCAGAAAGCGGCCTGTGGTGTGACGAGACAGTGTGGTTTTTGAAATGTGTCAGCTGTAAGGACCGAATTGTGACTGCATGGACTAGCGATGTTTCTACAGGGATTACTCAATTTATTTCGTGAGCATCTGACTTTTCACTATCCTGTGCTAGTGAGGGTTTTGAGCCTTGTAGTGTACCGTTAGGTTCCACCATTCTGGTTCTGAGTAAATTGCACAGTGATTCCAACATTTCACACTTTGGTATGCGCATTCTATGTTATGTTGAAATAATGGCTTACAAATAATGGCTTACAAAACACTCGTTCGACCTATACTTGAGTACTGCTCATCAGTGTGGGATCCGTACCAGATCGGGTTGACGGAGGAGATAGAGAAGATCCAAAGAAGAGCGGCGCGTTTCGTCACAGGGTTATTTGGTAACCGTGATAGCGTTACGGAGATGTTTAACAAACTCAAGTGGCAGACTCTGCAAGAGAGGCGCTCTGCATCGCGGTGTAGCTTGCTCGCCAGGTTTCGAGAGAGTGCGTTTCTGGATGAGATATCGAATATATTGCTTCCCCCTACTTATACCTCCCGAGGAGATCACGAATGTAAAATTAGAGAGGTCAGACAGTCGTTCTTCCCGCGAACCATACGCGACTGGAACAGGAAAGGGAGGTAATGACAGTGGCACGTAAAGTGCCCTCCGCCACACACCGTTGGGTGGCTTGCGGAGTATAAATGTAGATGTAGAATGTAGATGTAGATGTAGAATTATCATTGCACAATACCAAAAGACTTAAACATTAATTCAGAGGCTAGCCAACTTAACTCTATTGTTCATTGCATTCTTTTGGATAACTAGAACTCATAAGTGTAATTACACTGACGGAAGAGAAAACCGCAGCAACAAGCAGGAGTTGTGTGACATAAATGAAAATAGTTGGCAGGCGTGTTTCTACATCTGAAAGATGATGTCTATTCCAGTTTCGCATAAGAGCGGAGCTAGTAGAGCCGCTATGAGGATGCAAATCAGGTTTGCTTTGAATTCGCGCTGTGACAGTCGTGAGCGCTAATTGCCTTAGCGAGTGGCCGTGGTGAGTTACGCTAGTCGAGAATGCATCTAAGGCGACAAAGAAGTCGTTAGGAACACCTTACGGAGTCTGAACGAGGCCGTGTAACAGAACCACGAGAAGCTGGACGTTCCTTCTCCGATTCTGCAGAAATACTTGGAAGGAGTGTACCCACTGTACATGATTTCTGGCAGCGGTGGTCACGGAAATGTACGGTCGCAAAAAGACCGGGCTCCGGACGGACACGTGGCACACTTTTCTGTATCTACAGCAGCAATCTGAGCGCAGTTAGCACCACGGTGACACAACGAGCTGTTACAAATCGGCTACTTTAAGGGGGGACGATGAAATTGACCAAAAACGTCAATTTTCGAATTATTTTTTATTTGTTAGTACAACTCATTGACAATAAGTTCCCAGAGTTTCAATGTTGGAATCGCATCCGAAGTGTCTGAAAACTGATTAAAAGTGTGACGCGGCCTCCCTGCCACGCCCACGTTTTGAAGCAGCACTTCAATACCGGCTCGGTGAACAACGATTCTGCCAATTACTTTCAACCAAACATGTGCGGGATATATCTAGAAGGCCGTGATACATACTATTTGCTTTCATAAATCATCTTTGGCCGATGCTGCACTTCTCAAAAAGTGTGTTCATGGGAAAACCCAAAATCCAATCTCTAAATTCACTCATATGGAAACGATGCCCTAAAACACATTTGCATCTGCTACAGTTGTCAGAATTGCAACTTATGATGCACGTATTGTATTTAATGATGGAAACGTTGGGAGGATGGTATTAGAAAGAATGGGCTTGTAACGCCGGAAATGCATATCCTCCTATTTCCATCTATTGTACTATTATTTTTTTTTCCTTGTTTTGTTACCTCAAGATATGACATTTCTGTCTCTTTATATATTGTAATTGTTTTACTGTTTGTATATATATATTTATGCACTCATGTCGATGTATAATTGGTTTGTTTCGTAAATATTATTTGTATTTTTACGCTGGGTCTTGCCTAGGGAAAACTGCTATCGAACGATTACATCGATGGGTCGTGTGAAGAATCAAAGTGTGTAGGATCTTTGGTAGTGTTAACTCTGCCGCGTGGAGCGCGGGCAGGGCAGTGGGAGTCTGGCGGGAGTAGCGAGTGGAGCAGGTGTGTTGTGTGACGCTCCCGCGAGTTGCCGCGCTTTCGGGGTTTGGCAGCATGTAATTGCGCTCGACTTGCGATGATAGTTTCTGACATGGTGTCGCGGACGGGAAACATTAACTAGCGCACATCAAGAGCCCGTTTCGTCTGGTGACCGTGTCGAGAAGAAGGCGCGCCAACATCCAGCTTCTGCAACAGCGACGGCCGACAATGAGTGACTGTCGCCACCTCCTCGACCGACGGCTTCAAACCTTCAATCAACCGACAAGGAAGACTGGACGCACGTAAAGTTTTAGAACTGTATGGCAGACCTCAGCTTTTAATCTTGTTCGATTTGCCTCGCAAAATTACAGCAACTTAGCATCAACCTTTGTTGCTCATTGTCCCAATTGCATTACCAAGCAGGGTCCCTTCCTTTTCCGAAATGAACCCGAGTGTCGTTGAAATTCAAACGCCAGCATTAAAGTAATATAGCTAACTCGTTTTCACTGCTTTAATTTCAAAGTTCAATTATGGCATTAATAGCTGGCTACAATATTCAGATTACACAAGCACGAATTAAGAGTGCGAGCTTTGTTACCGTATTTTAGCTTACCTGTGACTGCAGCTCAGCTTGGTACGTACTAAATTTTACTATTGTTAATTGTTCAGAATCATTTAATTCAAGTTCAAAGTTAAATCTCTCGTTTCTAAATTGCGTAGAGTCAAGTTGCTTTTGAAATGATTGTTGAGGTAGTCCAAGACTAACCGTATTTTACTGGATTTCGATGTGCTTCAGAAAGAAAGCTCACTATTAACTTCAGTCACTAAATTAACTTTCGATTTTCCGGTTTTATTAATTCTTTTGCTAAATTAATTCAGAGTGTAGCGAAATTTATTACTTCTGACAAACTTTCAGTTTTCACACTACACGTGTCAACCTTCAGTTGCCACGCTTCTAGTGTTAATTATATGTGTAATAACCTTTCTTTCTCAGTTACTATAGTAATTGTCCTTAGGACTGGCGACCGTGATTTCCCCCAAATCTCAAATATCTAATTACCGCTAGTTAATTGTTAACGTAACGGCCGCACATTTACTTTCTTTATTAACTTTACCCCTTTTCAAAATTAATTTCCACCAGTTTCATTAGCACATTTCCTTTCATTTAGATGTAACCCTTTCCTCCCTCTTTACCGACAGGTTAACTTCGGTGACGATTGCTTTTCCAAAACTCCCATTAGGTACACGCGGTTTCATTTTTCACTGTCATTAAGGTCGATAAGTGAGGGGGGAGGTTACACGTGGCGACCTGGTGACAGGACAATCTTCGGATTTGAGGTTGTTCTGGACACGAATTTGGCATTGTGCAAATCTCGTAACAAAGTACTGGTTACGTACAGGCCGTTACGTCAGCGAGAATAAGTAGTGGGAGTAATCCTAATTACATTTGAGATTTGTCATTTATATTGAAAATTATTAAAATGAGTGAAGGCAACAATTATCAAAATTTGGTAGACTTGGATACGGAACAATCGGTCGAACAGTGGGAAACGCGCACGGCGGTTCCCATTGTTCAGGGGCAGGCGGCTAGCATGAAAGACGCGACCGCCGAAACGCAACAAAGAGCAGAAATGGAATTCCAAACTTTAGAAAATGTTTCGGAATCGGAAGCGAAAATCAAATCTGTACCCCTTGATGATGAATACGGGGGAACATATATAGAGGAACCAGCTACGGAAGTAAAACCGGTAGTCTCCAGGAATTTAACTGATTTATTGAATGTTTTGATTAATGAAATCAAGAGTCAATCGGCAGAAATTATAGCTCTGTCTGCCAAGCAAGAAGCTCAGTCTGAAAAGATTGAACGAAAGCTAGACAATCAGAACAAAGCTATTAATGTTGTTAACAACAATATTGGAGTTGTTAATACAAAAGTTGATAAAATCAAAGAAGATATTGTTGTAATTAATACCGAAATCGGTAATCTTAAACAGGAAATGATAGGCGTTCAGGCGGAAATTGCGAGCATAAATACTCGTTTTGATTCCGAAATTAGCAGAATCGAGAAAAGTGTAGGAGAAGCAGTTGCTCCGATCATCGAGAATAAGGTGACGGAACAAATTCAATTAGTGAAAAAAGAGGATCAACAGAAGGTGGAAACTTTAAAGGCTTTAGTGTCCGAAGTAGACACTAAAGTGAGGGAGCAGGCTAATACCTGCGAAGAGAAAAAGAGGGAAGTGGAAACGCTTGCGACAACCACTTGCCAAGTAATTACGAGAGTGTCGGAATTAGAAAAGAAACTTGACGAAAAACAGAGCTATGTGCCAATCTGTGCACATAGTTCGGAATGGTTGACGAAAGAGGAGCGGTTCGACCCCTTGAAAAAAGGCGGTATACACGCGACGGATTTCATTAAAAATTGTGAAAGAGTTTTTCCCAGATCATGGACTAATGAGAGAAAAATTAATGCGGTTATGATGTGCTGGCTGGTGATGCCAAGCGTTGGGGCTTAAACCTCGACATTACGAACCTGACTTTTGACGAGTTTAAAAATTTGTTTCTGGCTGAATACTGGTCAGAGCAAAAACAGCAAAGTGTCTGGCGCGAATTTGTCGTATCGAGGCCTTTCGATGCGAGTTCGCGCGGCTCGATGAAGGAGTTTTGTGAGGGCTGGATCCGCAAGTTGGAATATTTGCGTGATCGCCGCACGGAATCCGAAATAGTCTGGGAACTCTACAAAAAGCTTCCAGATGATACAAAACGCTACGTAGGAAGCAATTACAGGACAATCAATGATTTCCTGGAAAGAGTTGAGGACGAGGACAATAGGCGCAATAATTGCGACAGTGGTAGAGGCCGTGGTAACAACAACGGGTACCACAGCAACCACAACAACTATAACCATGGGAATAATGCATACCGCAACCATGGCAGCAATAACAATAATGGTTCGGACCGTAATAACAATCGGTACAATCCAAATAATAACCGGAATGACAGAAACCAGTATCATACTAGCGTGATACGGGCTGCGCAGAATAGTAATAACGCCAGAGGGTGTGACCAGCCGCCTCAGCAGTATCCGGGGAGCGTATCTGCTGGGACGAGACAGGGAAACCATTAGCCGCGCCGGTGAGGGGCCGAGCGGGCGTGGAGAAATTTTGGCGGCCCAATAACAAGAGAAAACCGAGGTGTCGCCGTTATGAAAATTCCGTATGGAATAATCAACGGCGGGAGAGTGTGCCAGTGTTAAGAGAAAGGAGTGCGCCCACAAGTAGTAGATCAGCAGTATACACGGCAGTAGGTAGTACATTCACTGTCAGTGAGAACAATTTAAGTAGTGTTCCGGAAATCGATTATAAAGTGGCAGCTGTAATACCCACAGCGGAACTGGAGATTGAGTTTAAGAATGGTTCGCAATTGTTGAGAGAAGATCAGATGTCGGATAACACGTCCGTCATCGAGCGAGGGGATGCAGAGAGGGATGAGGTCTGGTTAAGGCAGTTCGGTCGCTTACACGACGAACTAAGAGATTATAGGGGTCTGTATGGGAGAAGCGTTTATGGGGAGCGCGTGAAGGATTTTCCGCGTCTCGTCCCGCAGGAAGATAGTGTTTGTGAAATGATAGAAAGTTCTGGCCCTAATCGGCAGACTTTACTAGAAATAGTTGATGTTAAGGGGGAGCACGGGCAAGATTCGTCGTGTTTCGTCCCGCAGGAGTTAGATGTTGAAGTAGTAACGGAAAGTTCTGGCCCTAACCGGCAGACCTTACCGAAAGTTTCAGTGGTAGAAGTAACCGACCCATCCGACGCAAACCTCCAGTTTAAACATTGCGAGAGTATTAAGGAGAAAGATTGCGAAAATTTTAGTGATAGCCGGACACGATTGGTAGAAAAGCACATAGATTACAACGTGTATGAGGTTAGAGCTGACATTATACGGTCAGACGATAGCAGTGTGGGTTGCGCAGATCTAGCGGAAGTAATTGCAGAAACTACTGGACACATTCCTCCAGGTAGATTGGCGGATGAGATTAATCTGACCAAAGTGGAATCAACGAAGATGACAATTAGTGAATTGATAGCAAAGCAACACTCACTAGTTGACGAGTTACAGGAAAAGGTTTCGGTGTTGGAGGCGAAGCTACAGACTAAGCCTCAGGACAAACTTGTTGAAATTAAAACTGTATGTGAACAGAGGCTGAAAAAGCCGCCAGATAAGCCGGATTTAGGATCAAAGCCGGATGGTTTTTTCTGGGATGACCTGGATATAGACGAGGATTTACTGTGGGAAAATAAAGAAACAGTCGAGGACAAGTGTAGACAGATAGTAGTGTCGGTTAATATGCACGACCTACAACTAAACGTGTTGATTGACACCGGTGCAGAATTGAGTGCTGTATCTGGGAAAATATTTGAGTTACTGAAAGACAGACCTGGCATCGTAGTTATGCCAGTAACAGGAGTGAAAATTATCGGTGCTACTGGGAAGGCCAGTAAACCGGTCACAAAACAGATTTTTGTCCACTTCGAGATATGTGGGGCACGATTTGAACAAGAGTTTGTCGTCGTGCCAGACTTGACTACGGGAGTAATTATCGGGTTAGATTGGCTATTAAAGTACCGTGCAGTGATTAATTGCGAAAGCAAAACTTTGACATGTATGTCAGAAGATAAAACAATAGTAGTTAGTTTTGACGAGGCAGGAGACTGTGTGCATAGGCAATACCAGCCTATACACATTGTTAACTGGCCGGATGACATTGATGTAGGAATGAATTTGAACTGCCGTGACGTGAGGAATTTCGGCATTGACAGAAGTAAACGTTTAGTGGAAGAGATAATCAAATTCCCTCCACGGATTGACATTAGTATTGGTGTGAAAAAAGATCGTTTGCCAGAAATAATGAAGCTAAGAACTGATGCTCGCATACGTCGTCATGACGCTAAAGCGCGTTTTGCTAAGTTTGCAATCGGAGACTTAGTACTTGTAAAAGCTCATGAGAAATCGAGCGAGATAGACCATGAAAACTCTAAATTTAAGTTTGTTTATAATGGACCATATAAAGTCATTGGTATGCCTCACACAAATGCTTACGGAATATTGTAGACTTGAAATTGTACCAACCTAGGATCGATTAATACCACACAATGGGTAACTTATACAGTATGTAAAATAGAGTGTAAGATTTAACGATTTGCTAGATTGCCATGCTTTTGACTGACCAAGGTCATTAAAGAAGTTGTAATTAATAAGTAATTAATTTTGATTAATCAATTTAATTTTAATCAATTTAATCATGATCTAATCAACTGAAAAATCCAAGCTGCCAGTTTAAGTTTTCAGCTGAGTCACAGTAGATTAAGGAATGTAAATATGATTTTGTAAATAGCTGTAAGATTTCATAAATATGTGATTTACTAGTCATTGCCGATGTACTTAGACGCTGTTTTAAGTTTCAGGCTAGTACATGCGTGTGATGATGGACAGTGTTGAGTTATCCACTGTGATAGTATTAAGGGACTCCTTGAGATTACTCGGGAGTGAGTTTTTCCTAAAGAATTCAGTGAAACGGACGTTCTGGAAACGCCGTCATAAGGGCGAGTGAGATCAAGCGTGCCGCACACGCGGGCGCAACAATACTGGCGAGGCGAGCCGCTGTCGGCTCTTGTGCCGCTGTTGGCTCTTGTGCCGCTGTCGGCATCCTTTGTACTCGCGAGTACGGAATGTGGAGTTGCTTTTCTTCCCGGACAGCTGATGTGAAAGGATTCTGCTGTCAATATTTATGTTTTATTTTATCTGCTGTATATTATTTTCTTGTTTAGCGTTAATTGGACATGACGAGAAAATTAATTATGAAAAGGTTACATAAAAATGTGTATTCTATGTAATTAATTATTAGTTTGCGTATTTTGATATACCTGTTTTTTTATGACCATGCACTCTGATCAATTTTGCAAATAGTATTCCATTTCTTATAGTGTTACGAATTTTAATGATTTTGGAATAGCTAAACCATTTTCTATGTTTTTTATGAATTTTGATATGTTGTCAACCTGTTTTACTTTGTGCAAGATGACAGAGCGGAATAAGATTAGCAGTGTCTCCACTCAATTATTATGGTCTAAAAATTGATTTATGATTAATTAGACGAATGAAATTTTTGTTGATGTTTTGAGCATATGCATTTCCGCTGTTTCTTTTTTTGGGACATTTTCTGAGTCTGTTTACGTTACACGAACATCCTCAGACAATGTGGGGCACGTGTAACGCCGGAAATGCATATACTCCTATTTCCATCTATTGTACTATTATTTTTTTTCCTTGTTTTGTTACCTCAAGATATGACATTTCTGTCTCTTTATATATTGTAATTGTTTTACTGTTTGTATATATATATTTATGCACTCATGTCGATGTATAATTGGTTTGTTTCGTAAATATTATTTGTATTTTTACGCTGGGTCTTGCCTAGGGAAAACTGCTATCGAACGATTACATCGATGGGTCGTGTGAAGAATCAAAGTGTGTAGGATCTTTGGTAGTGTTAACTCTGCCGCGTGGAGCGCGGGCTGGGCAGTGGGAGTCTGGCGGGAGTAGCGAGTGGAGCAGGTGTGTTGTGTGACGCTCCCGCGAGTTGCCGCGCTTTCGGGGTTTGGCAGCATGTAATTGCGCTCGACTTGCGATGATAGTTTCTGACATGGTGTCGCGGACGGGAAACATTAACTAGCGCACATCAAGAGCCCGTTTTGTCTGGTGACCGTGTCGAGAAGAAGGCGCGCCAACATCCAGCTTCTGCAACAGCGACGGCCGACAATGAGTGACTGTCACCACCTCCTCGACCGACGGCTTCAAACCTTCAATCAACCGACAAGGAAGACTGGACGCACGTAAAGTTTTAGAACTGTATGGCAGACCTCAGCTTTTAATCTTGTTCCATTTGCCTCGCAAAATTACAGCAACTTAGCATCAACCTTTGTTGCTCATTGTCCCAATTGCATTACCAAGCAGGGTCCCTTCCTTTTCCGAAATGAACCCGAGTGTCGTTGAAATTCAAACGCCAGCATTAAAGTAATATAGCTAACTCGTTTTCACTGCTTTAATTTCAAAGTTCAATTATGGCATTAATAGCTGGCTACAATATTCAGATTACACAAGCACGAATTAAGAGTGCGAGCTTTGTTACCGTATTTTAGCTTACCTGTGACTGCAGCTCAGCTTGGTACGTACTAAATTTTACTATTGTTAATTGTTCAGAATCATTTAATTCAAGTTCAAAGTTAAATCTCTCGTTTCTAAATTGCGTAGAGTCAAGTTGCTTTTGAAATGATTGTTGAGGTAGTCCAAGACTAACCGTATTTTACTGGATTTCGATGTGCTTCAGAAAGAAAGCTCACTATTAACTTCAGTCACTAAATTAACTTTCGATTTTCCGGTTTTATTAATTCTTTTGCTAAATTAAGTCAGAGTGTAGCGAAATTTATTACTTCTGACAAACTTTCAGTTTTCACACTACACGTGTCAACCTTCAGTTGCCACGCTTCTAGTGTTAATTATATGTGTAATAACCTTTCTTTCTCAGTTACTATAGTAATTGTCCTTAGGACTGGCGACCGTGATTTCCCCCAAATCTCAAATATCTAATTACCGCTAGTTAATTGTTAACGTAACGGCCGCACATTTACTTTCTTTATTAACTTTACCCCTTTTCAAAATTAATTCCCACCAGTTTCATTAGCACATTTCCTTTCATTTAGATGTAACCCTTTCCTCCCTCTTTACCGACAGGTTAACTTCGGTGACGATTGCTTTTCCAAAACTCCCATTAGGTACACGCGGTTTCATTTTTCACTGTCATTAAGGTCGATAAGTGAGGGGGGAGGTTACAGGCTTCAAGACAGGAATTTTTACTCAAGACATTCTGAGAAAAATAGATTTATAGCTAGTCTCTGCAGCTGAAAAGTTAGTTGAAGACCTGATAAAGGAAAGAAGACTGACAACAAGAAACCAGAAGAGAAGCCTTGAAGGGAAAGACGACCCAGAGTACAAATGTGGTGCCTTCTGAAGAAGTGACATAAGGAAAAGAGCGGTTGAACTTTAAATTGCGTCAGCCGTGGTGTCCGAGCGGTTCTAGGCGCTTCAGTCCGGAACCGCGCGACTGCTACGGTCGTAAGTTCGAATCCTGCCTCGGGAATGGATGTGTGTGATGTCCTTAGGTTAGTTAGGTTTAAGTAGTTCTAAGTTCCAGGGGACTGATGACCTCAGATGTTCAGTCCCATAGCGCTCAGAGCCATTTGAACCATTTTTTGAACTTTAAATTGCGTTTCCTGAAAAGTGTGTTTTTTTAAAGTTTATGCACCTTTCCATCAGATTCTATGAATGCTAGAATTATGAAATTTTGTACACAAATTCCTGTAAACCTAATAAACGTTGTCTCAAGAGAAAATTTTGAAATTCTGATTGCAAGTTGAGATACGGGGCAAAGTGCTTGTAATTTTGCATGAATTTAAAATTGTACTTATGGAATTATAATTAAAAAATTATGAAAATTCTCCTGTTTGGCCTATTCCAAAAACCTTATGAGAGAAGCTTGAAACACGTATGTAACGCAGCAGCGATGGCGAGGCATTGTAGCATCTGTGACCAGAGAGTATGCGCTTGACCGCGCGAGTGTTGCGAGCGGTTCTCTGTCAGTCTGTCGTTGCGAGTCTGTCAGTTCAGTCGTTGCGAGTCTGTAGCTCTGTCTAGTTGAGAGCAGTACTCTGTCGGTAGTCGTCGCGTGCGGTACGCCAATAGTCGTCATGCAGAGCGGTCGGTCAGTAGTAGCAGTCAGTCTGTCGTTGCGAGTCTGTCAGTTCAGTCGTTGCGAGTCTGTAGCTCTGTCTAGTTGAGAGCAGTACTCTGTCGGTAGTCGTCGCGTGCGGTACGCCAATAGTCGTCATGCAGAGCGGTCGGTCAGTAGTAGCAGTCTGTCTGTCGTTGCGAGTCTGTCAGTTCAGTCGTTGCGAGTCTGTAGCTCTGTCTAGTTGAGAGCAGTACTCGGTCTGTAGTCGTCATGCAGAGCGGTCGGTCAGTAGTAGCAGCCCAGTGCGGTTGTGTGATGTAGGCGGTCGGCAACACTGGTCAAGATGAGGAATAAGGTATACTGTTAATTAATATAATCATTAGATAATGAAAAATTTTATTTATTGTAATTATTCTCCAACAAGTCTCCCAATAATAATTTTTTTATTTCAAAAGCATTTTCTCAAAAATTTAATTTTTTATTGAACTCAAGATTTCGTTGCACTTCCCATTTCATTCCACTTCTTTTGAAGAAAAATTCCACTAAAATCACAAAAAAAGAGAATATTATTATCTGCAATGCAGTTCCTCCAAGCGGTGCGCAACAACAAGAGCAGATATGTGACATCCATTTATTCTGAGGTAAGACTTTAATTCTGATTGTTTTACACAGGGCCAAAGACCGATATTTCGGTTTAATTGTATTTTCTTGTCACTGAACGGACTTTGAATTTTGTGAAAAACTTATATTTGAGTCAGATTGCGTATTTCACATTTTAGTTGCCATTGTCAGTACATTTCATTGTGGGCAGGTTACGCTTACAGCAATGTCCATTGGCATTCCTAAATAATATTACTGTCATGTAAATTTTTGTGGGGAGGTTACACTCGGCTCCCATTTGTATTAAGTATTGTCACATACATTTCTTATAAAATTACGGTGGGGAGGTTACACTTGGCGACACCCAGTCCAGGATCGTATTTCGTTGAGAGTCTTTTGAGCGACAGTCAGATATCTGCTCTTATTTGCTTAGATAATTAGGATTTGGCGCAACGCTTTTAATAATATTGTGACTTTCTTTCTACAGGTCAACGGCAATTTGCTGCTTTGTTGTATTTGTGTGTTGCTTTTGCATTGTGCTTATTTGTTTTGTGAAAAATTTTGACTATTGTAAAAATGCCGCGAAAGACTGTGAATAGTGTATCGCGAAGTATTGTGAATGAAATTACCGACTTAAACAATGTGACCGATAGTAATTGTGATACGCAACGTAATGATGACAATCCTGCGTTCACTAACAATCAATGCATTCCAACCACTAAAGATGACTTTCACCTTAATGATGAACAAACGAACTCAATTGTCTCGTCTGTTAACTTGACGACAATTGATGACGCAGAATGCTCTATGGTAATGAGCGCTGCAGAGCTTAACACACCCGATTTGGAAAATTCAAGTAACGTACAGGCAAATTTGTCTAAAGAAAGTGATCAGGATACACAAAGTACGACGGATTTATTTAATTCCGGAACAGTGTCTGACAATGTACATCCGACTGATAAACGTTTTTGTAAATTACAGAATGACCAAATGGTCACACAAAACGCGACAATTGTAGATACACCATCAAACAGTAGTGAGAATAAAGTAGGTAATGTTACTTTGGAACAATTTATGACAATAATGCTACAGTCTAAGAACAAAAATGACGAAAATTTCAGACAACTTAGGGAAGATAACAAACAACAGAATGAAAACCTCAAGCAACTCAATGAACAGGTCAAACAACTTAGGGAAGATAACAAACACTTAAATGAAAAACTTGACAATAATGACGAAAATTTCAAACAACTTAGTGAACAAATTACAGCCGTTGCCGCGCAGTGCCATGACACTAAGGAACAGTTGCGCGTGGAAATTGAGGCTTGTTCACAAAAAAATAGCGAAGAAATAAAGTCTGTTGCGCAAGAATTAAGGGAAATGCAAACAGCCGCGACAAATACACTCAGAGACGAAATTAGCGGAGTCGCCAAACAGTGCTCTGAAAAAGCTACACAATTACGGGACGAGTTTAGAGCAATGACGGTAGAACTTTCGCGCACTATGGACGCAAAGATAGACACGAAATTCGAACAGCAGAACACTCAGATTAACGAGCGCTTTAATCAGCACATACAGAACAGTGATACGCGTTTCCGCAGATTTATTCAGGATCAAAACAAAGTAAAACGACAAGTCATGGAAACAATCACTGCACAGAGACAAGAGGACAAACGTAAAATATTCGCGAAAGCGAAGACGTATGTAGACTATAATATTACTACAGTGTCCGACAAAATTAATACCATAGAACAATTGAACGCGGAATTACGGGATGAAATTTCTGACCTTAAATCAAAAACAGATACACACACAGTAAATATTCGAACAGTGACAGATAGATTCGAACAGTTAGATCTAACACAGGATTGTGATGTTATCAAAGCTGATGTTAAAAAACTGAGCGAAACTACGCGCAAGTTGCAAAAACAGATTAATGCGTCTGATTCTAAAACCGATGATCAGGTTAAGATATTGACTGAAAAATGTGATGAATTGGCCAGTCGTATTGATGTTATCGAAAATGCTAATGACAATAAATCAGACGATACTGCACCGGTTTCATTTATCCAAACGCCTGAATTTCAAAATTTACAGCAGACTATTAATGAGATCGATTCATCTAACAACACGTTACGTAGGAAATTATCAAATTTACAACAAGAAGTAACAGAAATGAAAAACATTTCAGTTAATAACATATCACAACAGACGCCACTTTATGAACATGTGTCTGACTTACGCAGCGCGTATAATGTGAGCAATTTACAGCAACTACGCGACTTAAGATCCGAAAAGTCACGCGACTTGAAATCTGAAAAGCTACGCAACTTGAAATCCGAAATGACACAGACGAACAGATTCACACACAAACCCGAACGTGTTTTCAAATTCAATGACGAGAACGTAGATTACGAGCAATTTTTATCCGCCAGAAAATGTAAAGAGTTTAATAATGGCAGAACACAGATACACGATTTGCACTGTATACGACAATTTATTTTTGTACATTCACCGCTATTACCTGTAACGGAGAAACTAGCTTTGAACCTGAGGCGACAATTTGCTATGGTATTTTCATCAGCATTACCTATTATGCAGAAACTGGAATTAACATGGATACAACTATTTACTTTTGGAATTTTACCGCTATTGCTTGCAACGCAAAAGCTAAAAATTATTTGCAGTGCGTAAAGACCTCAGGGGATTCATTACGCTTTAATGAATATGTGCCGTAGCGAGCATAGGGCCCCGAGCTGTAGTAGTGCTGTTTCATCTTTAGTTTTCTGCACTGCTGCCTTCTCTTCTACTATCCTTTATATCTATCAAAACTGCTCTTTAACTATTGCTCTACCTAGAATTAAGAAAAATGACAAAGAAAACCCGACGTGACAAACTTTTACCGAATGTGACAATTTTCAGTAGGCACTCCAGAACCAGCGTAATTTTAATAGCGGATAAAATCGTAATCATCAGTATGTGTAAAATTAACAGCAAACGCATTTTTTGGTAACAATAGACCTTTTTCACCACAATAGCATGAAAGTCAGCCGCTTAGCATACCCAACCAACAATGCAGTCTACAAGGTTAACCAAACTTTAATGTTTCGCCGCGTGCACGTATAGTCCCAGCTCCAACAAATAGTAACGCATGGCAGCAAAGAAATAACTACGTACAGACAACACACTATTTCAACTCGCATTGCAATGCGCCGTATAGAAATTATTATCATGACAGACGTAAAAAAAAAACAGCACAATTTTCAGCGTACATTTAATAACAGTCGATCTTATGAGCAGCAACAACGAATAATCATGAATGAAACAGACAATAGGTGTCATCCATAGCGTAACACGTCAGTAAGAAATAACAGAACAGTTCATATACTGGATATGCCACAGCATCCTCCCTTAAATAATAGTACGTACGACAGAATTTCACCAGACACAGTACAGGTTTTATATTACAGTAACGCAAACATTACTTTTGACACGCAGAATTTTGCTCACGAGAATGTTATTTGAAAAATGCTCTGTTGAATGCTCCACTATTATCGCACCCAGATCTTACTAGAAATTTTTCCATTGCTACCGACAGTTCCAACACCGCTTTAGGCGTACACATTTTCCAGGAAATCGAAGAAGATGGTTCTACAGTAATTAAAAACATCGCATTTGCAAGTCGCATTTTGTCACCTGCTGAACGAAATTATTCTGTTACAGAATTGGAAACATTATGCGTCATATGGGCTTTTACGAGATTTCGGCATTTTCTTTATGGCAGACATACCACCGTTTACACAGACCACAGAGCGATACAATTTTTGCTTTCGGCTAAATTCACTCACGACAGATTAAGCAGATGGAAACTTTATTTGCAGGAATTTAATTTTACAATTGTTCACATTCCCGGCACACAAAATATTGTAGCAGACACACTATCCCGTTCTCTCAGCAACAATCAGCAAGACATCGCAACCAACTTCTGCAAAGCAAATTTCAGCGTCATGTACATTCAACAAGTTGCATTTGAAAATTTCATTTCGTCGTCATTACGAGACATAGTATTCTTTTTTTTCTTTCACATGCTTTGGTCAGCTGCGCGAGCTAATGCTTCTGTCCGTCAGCTGTGTTGTCTTCTGCTGTCACTACCAATTTACGACACTCACAAAACACAAACAAATGTTTTTCAGCAAATGATTAATTTTGACACGTGCAAACTATTACGGATAGTAACAAAGTAGAATCGGAACACAAAAGAACATGTCCGACCTCACTACCATGTTTTTGCTACATCTTTGTCGCTGTTGAACTCACTTCAAAATTTGTTACTTTCACTCCGTTACGCAAAGCTACTGCTAAAACTGTTTCGAAAGCATTTGTAAAACATTTTCTATCTCATGTAGGGCACGTAATGAAAGTAATTTCTGACAATGGATCTCAATTTCGTAGTACCGTATGGACACGCATGTTACGAGCCAGAAACATTTCTCCGATTTATATATCCAAGTACCACGCTTCTTCGAACCCCTGTGAAAGATTAATGAAAGAAATTGGTAAGCTGTGCCGAATATACTGCCACAAAAGACATATTGATTGGGATACACACATACTCTCATTCCAAGATGTAATTAATTCCATTCCAAATGAATCCACTATGCTATCTCCGTCTGTTGTACTAAAAAACGTTGAACCACCAAACAAAATTAAAGAATTAGTAAAATACCCCAAAAGTCGTCGCCTACGACACCACGAAATAATTGACATTGCGCTGAACAACATCAAACGTGCCGCAGAGCGCCGGAGAAGACAGCAAAAACAGGTTTGTACACGCCGCGACTTTCACGTTGGACAGAAGATATTGGTACGTACACATTATATATCCAGCAAATTAAAAGGTAAGTGCAGTAAATTTGAACTTCTATACGCAGGTCCGTATCGGATTAGCAGCATCCCTCACCCCAATGTTGTACACGTCGAAACTTTGAGAACTAGAAAATCGAAAGGCAATCACCATATCTCAAACATTAAACCGTTTATTGAGTGAAACCACTGTATGATTCAACACACTATGATGCCATTTACTAATGCAATTATTTCACCTGACTAATTACTGATGATTATCGTATTTTTTCTTGGCAAGTGCCCGGCAAGGTAAGGTTAGCAGGTCGCTTTTCTTGTCGTTACACATCAGACCGTGCACATTTTCCACTTTTTTTGTGTGTATGATTGTACTCCAGTTTTGTTTGTATGCACTATGAAATAGTTAAGATATAACACACACCAGTCGACTTTGACATTTTTTTTTTTGCCTTATGACATCTCAACATCGTGACTGTTTCACATTTTTTTTTTTTGCTGCTGCATTGTATTATTCTGTGTATAATTTTGTTTTTGAACACTGTCAATGTTTTTGACATATTACGTTTTCTGTCATGTTATGCTGTAGGGTTAATTATGTTACCATAAACCAGTCATTATCTAGTGGGTATATGATTTAAATGCAGGACATTAATCTTTGTTCATCAATTTCAGAAAGGAATGATGATTCTAAGAAATAAATTTAACATAGATGGAATTTCACCTACGGAATAAACGAAAGGAGATGCAATAACTTTATGAGGAAGAGTAAATGGATCAGGATTAACAAACATTAACAAGAATATACTATACTCATCGAAGAATAGCAGTCTTAACTAATTTTTTCTTTCAGAATACAAGGTGATTGATGCAGGCTGTCAGAGAGAACTACACATCTTAGTTTTAGTGATGAAATATGCTAGAGATAAGGAATAGTTATGTAATGAGTAATGAAGTGATTTTTTGCAGATGATAGTGAATACTGATGAATAATGATGAAGGAAATGGTATTATGAATAATGAAGTTTTTCTTTACAGGTGATGATAATGGTGAAGTTATGATGATATGGATAATGAAGTTTTTTTCTTTACAGATGAGGATAATGTTGAAGTTATGTATTTATGTTATGTAGTTATTTAAGTATTTGTTGCAGTTTGCTTTGACAGCAGGTGTTACATTGCATAGTAGGGTGACGGAAAGTTTTGGAAAGGACAGCTATGGAACACATTTTATACACATTTCACTACTTGTTAATTCGAAGTTCACTACTTTTCAGCATAGTGTGCGTTTCTTCTTTCAGGTCAATAATCCGTTTTTGTATTTTTTTTTCCAGGAGAAGTTTTTCATGACACTTACTAAACCTGTTACTTATTATACCTGTTCTAGTACTTGCATTTTTATATTTTTTACCCATTTGTGTTTATCATTTATAAATGTGATCACATGTACTGCCTTGTTACATAATCTTGCTACAGCTGACTCATGACGAATGACGTTACCTATCCTCATTTGCAGCAATAGGTCAAAAGCAAAAAGTATTATGCCTCAGCAATTAATTATCGATCCCAACGCAATGCATTGCTAACAAAAAACATGTATTACCAGTCCCACATAATGTCACTAGTTTATGATAATTCTGAATAATACTGATCAACTCTGAATAGCATGTCACTTGAATAATGACCACTTAATGAGACTATATTCAAAATAATGCTTTGTCACTAGCTAATAACTGCCACTGTTTATTGTAATGATACTACGTATAATGCCTATGATTATTAATGATTTGACTGTAGTTAACTGATTTTAATAATGACTTTGTAATGGTCTGAATACTACTGAAGGAGGAACACTGTTTATTGTAATGTTACCACTTATAATGCTTGTGATTATTAATGATTTGACTGTAATTAACTGATTTTTAATAATGACTTCGTAATAATCTGAATAATACTGAATGATGATTCTATTCAATACTTGCTGGCCACGGAGTGCCAATAATTAATGTCACTCCACGAATTGTGATTAATTATGCCATTGATTAGCTCTTGTTTCCAATGTTGATACTTTGTAACCGGAAAAGAATGTGATTATTTCGTAATGCTTTGTAATTAGGAGAAGGCTAATAATTCTTACTATATTGGAATTTCAAATGATTAATTAACGATGCCATACTTTGTTATTGGAAATGAATGTGACTGTTTCATAATGCTTTGTAATTAGGAAAAGACTAATGATTCTTAATAGATTGGAATGACACATAATTAATTAACTATGGTACTGTTTAATAATGCTTTGTAATTAATTAAGGCTAATAATTCTTAGTATATTGAAATGACAAATGATTAATTAATTAACTGTAATTAGACAAATGATTAATTAACGACAAATGATTAATTAACTGTAATTAGACAAATGATTAATTAACGACAAATGATTAATTAACTGTAATTATACAAATGATTAATTAACTATAATTAGACAAATGATTAATTAATGACAAATGATTAATTAACTGTAATTAGGAAAAGGCTAATGATTCTTAATTATACTCTGTAACTGGAAAAGAATGCGATTATTTAATAATGCTTTGTAACTAGGAAAAGAAGATTACTGATTCTATGTAAAACAATTAATGAACATTTTTCTGTAATACTACATACATGGTACAGAAATGTTCAATAACTGGGCTATGAATGCCGCACACTACTACTGTAATTGACAATATTATGTGACTTAATGTCCTTCACCTTATGAGCTAACTACCCTGAATTACTGCAATGTCCATTTGTCCTGTTTATCCTAGTGATCATGGAGCACTATCTTTGGTTTTGCACTAATTCTACGTTGGTGTGCCTTGTAAGAGTGTGGTGTTGACATGCTGTCCACCACCGTGAGCAATGAAGACGTTATTATGGTCCCACTGTTTGGTGTACCTAATGTACTGCCAAAATGAAAACATGGAACATTACTACGACAGTTCAGTGTCTTTGCTACACTGATAAATTCTGATGGGAAAAGATCTTCAAGTTGTGTCACTTGGTGTTGTACTTCTGTGGAAAGATATGGACTTTCAGAGCAGCTGTGTGCAATCTAAAGTGCTACAACCATGATGCAATCCTTCCCTTTCCTATCCTGATTCTTGTCACATAAAAAAAAAAAAAAAAATTTTTTTTGGTAACATCATTTATGTTCATAGGTTATACATTTTTCGATTCGCTAAACTCCAGTGTGAGTACACTTATGTCACTGGTCGACATGATGTTTGCCATTATGTTTATTTGTTGTGAAAATACTAAAGACATTTTTCAGTGCATGTGCACTTTGGACATGATTTTTTTTTTTTTGCCATTATGTTTATTTGTTGTGAAAATGCTAAAGACATTTTTCAGTGCATGTACACTTGTCAACATAACATTTCTTGCCAGTCTGTTTATTTGTTATGAATATGCTAAAGAATTTTTTCAGTGCCTGTGCACTTTATCTGTCAAATAATTTGTATATATTTTTCTGATTTGCTACTATGTTTTGTACTCACATTTTGTCTTTGTCTGATATATTTTGTACTTAGTGCATGTGCACAACATTTACTTTATGTACTACATCTAATTATTCTTGCCAGTCTGTTTATTTGTTCTGCATATGCTAAAGAATTTTTTCAGTGCCTGTGCACTTTATCTGTCAAATAATTTGTATATATTTTTCTGATTTGCTACTATGTTTTGTACTCACATTTTGTCTTTGTCTGATATATTTTGTACTTAGTGCATGTGCACAACATTTACTTTATGTACTACATCTAATTATTCTTGCCAGTCTGTTTATTTGTTCTGCATATGCTAAAGAATTTTTTCAGTGCCTGTGCACTTTATCTGTCAAATAATTTGTATATATTTTTCTGATTTGCTACTATGTTTTGTACTCACTTTTTGTCTTTGTCTGATATATTTTGTACTTAGTGCGTGTGCACAACATTTACTTTATGTACTACATCTAATTATTCTTGCCAGTCTGTTTATTTGTTCTGCATATGCTAAAGAATTTTTTCAGTGCCTGTGCACTTTATCTGTCAAATAATTTGTATATATTTTTCTGATTTGCTACTATGTTTTGTACTCACTTTTTGTCTTTGTCTGATATATTTTGTACTTAGTGCGTGTGCACAACATTTACTTTATGTACTACATCTAATTATTCTTGCCAGTCTGTTTATTTGTTCTGCATATGCTAAAGAATTTTTTCAGTGCCTGTGCACTTTATCTGTCAAATAATTTGTATATACTTTTCTGATTTGCTACTATGTTTTGTATTCACATTTTGTCTTTGTCTGGTATATTTTGTACTTAGTGCGTGTGCACAACATTTAAATATTCTGTAAGTTGTAGAATTTTGTTAATTAAAGAAAAATTTTGCCGCGCTTGGCAAGTCCAAATGACTCACCATCGCTGCCAAATTTTTGCCCCCCCAGTGGAGGGTTATGAAACACGTATGTAACGCAGCAGCGATGGCGAGGCATTGTAGCATCTGTGACCAGAGAGTATGCGCTTGACCGCGCGAGTGTTGCGAGCGGTTCTCTGTCAGTCTGTTGTTGCGAGTCTGTCAGTTCAGTCGTTGCGAGTCTGTAGCTCTGTCTAGTTGAGAGCAGTACTCTGTCGGTAGTCGTCGCGTGCGGTACGCCAATAGTCGTCATGCAGAGCGGTCGGTCAGTAGTAGCAGTCAGTCTGTCGTTGCGAGTCTGTCAGTTCAGTCGTTGCGAGTCTGTAGCTCTGTCTAGTTGAGAGCAGTACTCTGTCGGTAGTCGTCGCGTGCGGTACGCCAATAGTCGTCATGCAGAGCGGTCGGTCAGTAGTAGCAGTCTGTCTGTCGTTGCGAGTCTGTCAGTTCAGTCGTTGCGAGTCTGTAGCTCTGTCTAGTTGAGAGCAGTACTCGGTCTGTAGTCGTCATGCAGAGCGGTCGGTCAGTAGTAGCAGCCCAGTGCGGTTGTGTGATGTAGGCGGTCGGCAACACTGGTCAAGATGAGGAATAAGGTATACTGTTAATTAATATAATCATTAGATAATGAAAAATTTTATTTATTGTAATTATTCTCCAACAAGTCTCCCAATAATAATTTTTTTATTTCAAAAGCATTTTCTCAAAAATTTAATTTTTTATTGAACTCAAGATTTCGTTGCACTTCCCATTTCATTCCACTTCTTTTGAAGAAAAATTCCACTAAAATCACAAAAAAAGAGAATATTATTATCTGCAATGCAGTTCCTCCAAGCGGTGTGCAACAACAAGAGCAGATATGTGACATCCATTTATTCTGAGGTAAGACTTTAATTCTGATTGTTTTACACAGGGCCAAAGACCGATATTTCGGTTTAATTGTATTTTCTTGTCACTGAACGGACTTTGAATTTTGTGAAAAACTTATATTTGAGTCAGATTGCGTATTTCACATTTTAGTTGCCATTGTCAGTACATTTCATTGTGGGCAGGTTACGCTTACAGCAATGTCCATTGGCATTCCTAAATAATATTACTGTCATGTAAATTTTTGTGGGGAGGTTACACTCGGCTCCCATTTGTATTAAGTATTGTCACATACATTTCTTATAAAATTACGGTGGGGAGGTTACAAGCTTACAGCGTATAAAGAGATGAAACAGAGAAATTTTTGTAGAAATCTCTTGAATGCTTTCTGAAAAAAAAGGAACATACATAATTTTTTTAAAATAAAACTTCAAATTTCATTCTAATGAAAGTTGAATATATATTATCAAAGGATTTTATATGTAAATGTGTTACTTTCATATAAAGCGTGGTACAAAATTTCATTGCCATATTTCCAAAACTGTGGATTTGGTGCATTTTTGAAAAAGTGTGTGTTTTCCATCGACGTCCCCAATCAAGGACATCTCCGAGCCAAACACCCCGTAGCATGCATTTCAATGACCCCAACCCACCGCCATTTGCGACTTCAGTGGTGTCAAGCGAGAGGTCATCGGAGGGCAGGGTGGAGATCTGTTACGTTTTCTGATGAAACCTGGTTTTGCTTCGGTGTCAGTGATGGCAGTGTGTTGATTAGAAGGAGGCAAGTTGAGGACTTGCAACCGACCTATCTGCGTAGTAGATACTCTGGTCGGGGATAGGATGTCGTATGACAGCAGGAGCTCTCTCGTGCTTTACCCACGCACCCTGACAGCAAATTTGTACGTCAGTCTGTTGATTCGACTTCTTGTGCTGCCACTTGTCAACAGCATTCTAGGCGGTGATTTCAGACAGGATAACGCTCGCCCACATAACCGCTGTTGTAACCCAACACGCTCTACAGGGTGTCGACATGTGGCCTTGGCCTGCTCGATCACCATATCTTATAAAATCGAGCACATATGGGACATCATCAGCCGACAACTCCAGCATTATCCACAAACAGCATTAACCACCCTGTATTGAAAGACCAAGTGCAACAGGCATGAAACTCCATTCCACAAACTGGATTCCGGCACCTTTACAACACAATGCATGCACGTTTGCATGCTTTCTTTGAACATTCTGTCGGTTACACCGGTTATTAATGTACCAGCATTTAACATTACCAATGACATATCTCGCGCGTAGAGAAACCTGTCATCTTGTAATATTAATCACATAAATACACTCCTGGAAATGGAAAAAAGAACACATTGACACCGGTGTGTCAGACCCACCATACTTGCTCCGGACACTGCGAGAGGGCTGTACAAGCAATGATCACACGCACGGCACAGCGGACACACCAGGAACCGCGGTGTTGGCCGTCGAATGGCGCTAGCTGCGCAGCATTTGTGCACCGCCGCCGTCAGTGTCAGCCAGTTTGCCGTGGCATACGGAGCTCCATCGCAGTCTTTAATCCACTGGTAGCATGCCGCGACAGCGTGGACGTGAACCGTATGTGCAGTTGACGGACTTTGAGCGAGGGCGTATAGTGGGCATGCGGGAGGCCGGGTGGACGTACCGCCGAATTGCTCAACACGTGGGGCGTGAGGTCTCCACAGTACATCGATGTTGTCGCCAGTGGTCTGCGGAAGGTGCACGTGCCCGTCGACCTGGGACCGGACCGCAGCGACGCACGGATGCACGCCAAGACCGTAGGATCCTACGCAGTGCCGTAGGGGACCGCACCGCCACTTCCCAGCAAATTAGGGACACTGTTGCTCCTGGGGTATCGGCGAGGACCATTCGCAACCGTCTCCATGAAGCTGGGCTACGGTCCCGCACACCGTTAGGCCGTCTTCCGCTCACGCCCCAACATCGTGCAGCCCGCCTCCAGTGGTGTCGCGACAGGCGTGAATGGAGGGACGAATGGAGACGTGTCGTCTTCAGCGATGAGAGTCGCTTCTGCCTTGGTGCCAATGATGGTCGTATGCGTGTTTGGCGCCGTGCAGGTGAGCGCCACAATCAGGACTGCATACGACCGAGGCACACAGGGCCAACACCCGGCATCATGGTGTGGGGAGCGATCTCCTACACTGGCCGTACACCACTGGTGATCGTCGAGGGGACACTGAATAGTGCACGGTACATCCAAACCGTCATCGAACCCATCGTTCTACCATTCCTAGACCGGCAAGGGAACTTGCTGTTCCAACAGGACAATGCACGTCCGCATGTATCCCGTGCCACCCAACGTGCTCTAGAAGGTGTAAGTCAACTACCCTGGCCAGCAAGATCTCCGGATCTGTCCCCCATTGAGCATGTTTGGGACTGGATGAAGCGTCGTCTCACGCGGTCTGCACGTCCAGCACGAACGCTGGTCCAACTGAGGCGCCAGGTGGAAATGGCATGGCAAGCCGTTCCACAGGACTACATCCAGCATCTCTACGATCGTCTCCATGGGAGAATAGCAGCCTGCATTGCTGCGAAAGGTGGATATGCACTGTACTAGTGCCGACATTGTGCATGCTCTGTTGCCTGTGTCTATGTGCCTGTGGTTCTGTCAGTGTGATCATGTGATGTATCTGACCCCAGGAATGTGTCAATAAAGGTTCCCCTTCCTGGGACAATGAATTCACGGTGTTCTTATTTCAATTTCCAGGAGTGTATATTACCTAGACAAATGCATTTCCCAAATTTCACTACCTAATTATTTTTGGTATTGCGATTTTTTCCCGTCACTGTAGTTTACTTATTTTAGATTTCCATACAATTTTTTACATGTAAACATATACCTAGCTTCTAACTTACTGATGAAGTGGATGAAAAAGCCATGTAAAGAAATGTATCATTTGCACAGTTAATGGTGAGAATATGTTAGCAACTTTGGCATTCATTTAATGCCGGAGTAATTAGTAGTCTTAACTAAAACATTGTTACTGACACGGAATCCTATATTTTGCCAAATTAAATAGCCTACTTCAATAAAAGTTACTGTTGTATTTAAAAATCCAGATTTAGAAGAAACTTTCTTTGCTATTCATTTGCTAACAAGCATAACATTTTTCATTGTATCTCACGAAAATACAGTAAAGAACGAGAGCTAACTTCAGTTTTAATTACTGTTATCTTATAAAAGAGGTTCCTGAGAAGCCATTTTTGTCAGTCTGTAGAATGTTAAGAAAGATACAAGATCTGTGTCCACCAAAACGGGGAAATGTACCGCAGACGATCTAGCACCAGTTTTGAGTCGTAAAATGTATTACCTTTTATCTAAATTACGTGTCCTAGTGTTTATTCAGTTAGTTTTTTTAATTACTCACTGTGGACTGTTAATTAATTTCATGAACTGTGCTAATCGTCAATAACACCCTGTGCTAACTCCTGACAGCAGGATCAGAATACAAACAGTGCTACTTCCAATAGCTACTTGCTGTGCACATCGCTTTCGTACAGAGTTGACTGTTAGATTCCAAGAACAGTGATTTAATACTGTAATTTTGTGACTGTGTTGCATGTCTATTTGCCACGCGTTAACTTTTGTGTCGCTTCAGAGTTATGTCATTGCACTCAGTCACATTCTAGGACATTGCCTAGCTGTTTAGATGTGCATAAATTATTATAGATTAAATTCGATCTGGCCATAAACAGTAGCTAATTCAACAATCAAACTGCAAGTAAAGTGTTTGAACTACAAATCCTGTGTGGATCATATTATTCCTAGTATATTGTCTCCACCACCAACTTTTCAGCCAGATTCGACGGAGGAGCTGCAACCCAGGACATATTTGAGCACGTGAATACGGCTATGCTTGAAATTGACTTCTTGCTCAGCCATGCTCGGTGTTATCACGCAAACGGGTTTATCTGTAAACCGTTACTTATGGCCTAATGCCTGAGTAAGTTAACGACTCCATATGATATATTCTTGTTGCGATCAGTGTATATGTATTTCAATTTACTAAAAGAACCGTTTACGTTTGTTTAGACTGGCATCTAACTTGCTTAAGCCATTGAGGCGTTATGTAATTATTTCGGTATCATTCTGTTGGCCGCTTCAAATGCTGGCCGACCTGACTGCAGTTTTCAAAGCTTTGAATGATAAGATTAGCTTGTGTAGTGATATTAGACTTAGTTCTACAGGGTGTATATAAAGTCAAGGAACACTTTCAATTATTTACTGCACAAGAACTAAACATTGTACAGATGTCATACATATTGCATTTTTAAGAGAAACTCTGAAAGTTTTTTTTTACAAACATTCGATATGCGAACCACAAGTGATCCGGCAGACGTCAATACGGTAATCGGGTTCTTGCCATACCCGTCCCAGCATGGCATCGTCGACTGTGGCAGTCGCTTTCCGTATTCTCTCCCGGAGCTCTGCTACATCACGTGGTAGAGGCGGTACATACACCAGGTCGTTAATGTGTCCCCACAGAAAAAAGTCACACGGAGTGAGATCTGGTTGTAGGGGAGGCCATTTCATGAAATAGCTGTCCCCTTCTGTTGTACGGCCGATACATCGATGAAGCAGGCCGGTGTTCACGTACCCATGAATTTCACGATGAAAATGGGGCGGAGCCCCACACATTTAAGCCATTTCGAGTTCACGGGATGCACGACGCACCGATTTCTTTGGACTACTGACGAATGTCTCTCGTACACGCTCCACATTCACTTCACTCACACTGGGACGTCCGCTTCACTTTACTGAGCGCAAGCAACCCGTCGTAACGAATTTGTTGTGCCAGTGGTAAATGGCCGTCCTTGCTGGTAGCTTCTTACCGTGCTTGGTTCTGAACATCTGCTGAACAGCTGTAGCACACTTGTTTTTGTCGAACTCCAACACACAGAAAGCTCGAAAAAAATATAAAAAAATGGCTCCGAGCACTATGGGACTTTATATCTGAGGTCATCAGTTCCCTAGAACTTAGAACTACTTAAACCTAACTAACCTAAGGACATCACACACATCCATGCCCGAGGCAGGATTCGACCCTGCGACCGTAGCGGTCGCGCGGTTCCAGACTGAAGCGCCGAGAACCGCTCGGTCACAGCGGCCGGCCAGAGAAAGCTCGCTTCGCACCTGAACTCACCACGTTTGTGACTAGCGCTGACTATCGGCAAATTACCAAACTACGCTATGGCGGTATACAAGAAAAAAAAAAAAAAAACCTTCAAGGTTTCTCTTCAAAATGACATATGTATGGTATCTGTACAATGTTCGGTTATTGTGCAATAAATAACTGAAATTGTTCCCGGACTTTATGTACATCCTATATTTAGTGTGTCTACTATGTATTGTTCTTGTCTTTGAAGATTTTGGTGTGTTTCAGGCAAGTCTGCTGTATTGTACATTAGAATAATTGAAATTAAAACTGGTTACGCCGAGACTTTTTCTTTTCGAAGTTGCGGTTGCTTGTCGCCGCATTTAAAGCTGACCTTCACGTTTTGAAATATGACTTGCCTAAGAGACTGGAGCTTCAGTACGAGTTCACTTGTAACTTTTGCCGTTCTGAAGGCGGTTATTTTACCATATATGCTGTTAATTCTGTAATCTTCATTTTCTGTGTTCTACAATTTTGGTCTGCCTGGATTCAAATTTTAAGAAAATTTTAATAATTTTCTTATTCTGAATTTAACATTCAACTTTCAGTGGTCTCTAGCAAAAATTTTATGTCTTCTTCATTGATCTATGTGGAGGTTCTGTCGAAAGGTACTAGGAGGGCTTCTACGTTATTGTTTATTTATCGTAAATAAATTAACGTTGAAAGTATATTTATAAATTCTAAGACAAAAAAAAATACAGGACAAAGGTATTATCCGAATGGGACGGAAATCGATTGGAAGGCCTCATCCACAATGCTCTAAGCGTTCTCTACTGGGGAGAGATCTGGCTAGCACGAAGACAACTCTCGCCGTGTGCGGGCGGGTATTGGCTTGCTGAAGTGTAGGTCCGGGATGATGATGACGATGAGGTCCCATACTCCGAGGAGCGTAGGGGACGAGGCGGGAGACCCGCACCGCTGGACGAGGCAAGGTCCTAGTGGAGATGGTTTGCCATTGCCTTCCTCCGACCATAACGGGGATGAATGATGATGATGATGACGACACAACAACACCCAGTCATCTAGAGGCAGGAAAAATCCCTGACCCCGCTGGCAATCGAACCCGGGACCCTGTGCGCGGGAAGCCAGAACGCTACCGAAAGACCACGAGCTGCGGACACACACACAACACGCAGTCCCCCGCCGTGAATCGAACCCGGGCCCCCTCGCGTGGTAGGCGATAACGCTACCGATGCGCTACGGAGTCCAGGATGGCTTGCCGTAAAGGGCAGTAAAACGAGGCATCGTATCGCCGACGTACCGTTGTGCTGTAAGTGTACTGCGGATGACAACCAAAGGGGGCCTGCTGTAAAATGAAACGGCATCTCCGACCACCACTTCTGGTTGTCGGGACGTGTGGTGAGCGACAGTCAGGATGGCAGGATGGTACCCCACCACTGTCCAGTGGGTCTCCAGACACGTCTTCCCCGGTCATCGGGGCTCAGTTTGATACAGGACTGAGCAGTGAAGACAATTCTATTGCACTCAATGAAATTCCAGGCGGAAGATGTGTCTGGAGAGACCCAGACAGCGGTAGGATACCAACCTGACTGTCGCCCGCCGTACAGCCCGACAACCAGGAGTGATGGTCGGAGGTGCCGTTTCATTTTACAGCAGGACCCCTTTGGTTGTCATCTGCGACATCCTTACAGCACAGCGGTACGTCGACGAAATTCTACGCCCTGTTCTGTTGCCCTGCACGGCAAGCCATCTTGGACTTACATTACAGCGAGACAGTGCCCGCCCTCATACGGCGAGAGTTTGTACTGCCTGTCTTCGTGCTTGCCAGACTCCACCTTGGTGAGCAAGGTCACCGTATCTCTCCCCAGCAGACGATGTTTTGAGCGTTATGGGCAGGGGCCTCCAATGAGCTCGTGATTTTGACGATCTAACGCGCCAACTGGACAGAATTTGTCACGATATCCCCCAGGAGAACAGTTAACAACTCCATCAATCAATGAGAAGCCGAATAACTGCTTCCATAACGACCGGAGATGCACCATCGCGTTATTCATTTGCCCAATTTGTGAGGTTCTTTCTCTTGGATACATCTTCCAGTTTTTCTGAAATTGTACTCATTTCTTTGTCCGTAATGTACATCTACCGATTTCCATCCCAGTCGGGTAATTCATTCGTGGTGAGTCGTTTTTTCTCTCTTAGAGTGTACTTAAATTGTGTCCAGCTCCTTACCACGTCACCATCTAACTCCATGTTGTTGTTGTTGTTGTGGTCTTCAGTCCAGAGACTGGTTTGATGCAGCTCTCCATGCTACTCTATCCTGTGCAAGTTTCTTCATCTCCCAGTACTTACTGCAACCTACATCCTTCTGAATCTGCTTAGTGTATTCATCTCTTGGTCTCCCTCTACAATTTTTACCCTCCACGCACCCCTCCAATACTAAACAGGTGATCCTTTGATGCCTCAGAATATGTTCTACCAAGCGATCCATTCTTCTAGTCAAGTTGTGCCACAAATTCCTCTTCTCCCCAATTCTATTCAGTACCTCCTCATTAGTTACGTGATCTACCCACCTAATATTCAGAATTCTTCTGTAGCACCACATTTCGAAAGCTTCTATTCTCTTCTTGTCCAAACTATTTATCGTCCACGTTTCACTTCCATTCCATTCTACACTCCATACAAATACTTTTAGAAACGACTTCCTGACACTTAAATGTATACTCCATGTTAACAAATTTCTCTTCTTCAGAAACGCTTTCCTTGCCATTGCCAGTCTACATTTTATGATCTTTCTAATTCGACCATCATCAGTTATTTTGCTCCCCAAATAGCAAAACTCCTTTACTACTTTAGGTGTCTCATTTCCTAATCTAATTCCCTCAGCATCGCCCGACTTAATGCGACTACATTCCATTAGCCTTGTTTTGCTTTTGTTGATGTTTCAAGACACTATCCATTCCGTTCAACTGCTCTTCCAAGTCCTTTGCTGTCTCTGACAGAATTACAATGTCATCGGCGAACGTCAAAGTTTTTATTTCTTCTCCATGGATTTTAACACCTACTCCGAACTTTTCTTTTGTTTCCTTTACTGCTTGATCAATATACAGATTGAATAACATCGGGGAGAGGCTATAACCCTGTCTCACTCCCTTCCCAACCACTGCTTCCCTTTCATACCCCTCGACTCTTATAACTGCCATCTGGTTTCTGTACAAATTGTAAATAGCCTTTCGCTCTCTATATTTTACCCATGCCACCTTCAGAATTTGAAAGAGAGAATTCCAGTCAACATTGTCAAAAGCTTTCTCTAAGTCTACAAGCGCTAGAAACGTAGGTTTGCCTTTCCTTAATATGTTTTCTAAGATAAGTCGTAGGGTCAGTATTGCCTCACGTGTTCCAACATTTCTACGGAATCCAAACAGATCTTCCGCGAGGTCGGCTTCTACCAGTTTTTCCATTCGTCTGTAAAGAATTCGTGTTAGTATTTTGCAGCTGTGGCTTATTAAACTGATAGTTCGGCAATTTTCGCATCTGTCAACACTTGCTTTCTTCGGGATTGGAATTCGTTTCAAAACTCAGCACTTATTGTCGTAGCGTTGTTGCACTTCTGCCGCGTGGTTAGAGGCGCCATGTCGCGAACTCCGCGGCAGCTCCTGCGGAGGTTCGATCCTCCCTCGGGTAAGTGTGTACGTGTTGTCCTTAGCGTAAGTTAGTTTAAGTAGTGTGTAGGTCTAGGGACCGATGACCTCAGCAGTTTGGCCCCTTAAAAATTCACACACATTTGGACTTTTTTTTTGTTCCACTTCTAATGCAGGAGACGAGTTTACCGCACGATGCCATTTATTTTGTCTCCTCCAGCGCTGTGCTACTGTACTGTAGCGCGGGGATCTCAGTGTCACCAGGACTGCAGACAGGCGAAAGAACCATAACGTTTATTTTTTTCGGGGATGCAGTTAAAATTGTTTGACTGCCCATAGCATATGGGCGAACTCCAAGCCAAACGTATCTCGAAAATCTATTCAACGTGTCTGTACATTTCGCGACACCAACGTCGGCACAATGGAACTGTCAACTAACCAACCAGTTCTAGACCTCTCAGCAATTTTCACTTTCATTGTAATTTTCTCGGCGATGCCTTATATATGAACCGGATCGAAGTGACAATTGGTTTTCTAAAACGTTGTTCAAGCGGAGAAAATTGATCTGTGCACCACAGAAAAAAACGGTGACCTTGTTGCTATTTTACTGTGATGTTGTTTGATCATATCTCAGGCACATATGTTAAACGACTTCACCCTATCTTTACTCCACGCCAATTGTGAAATACGGCACTTTTATGAGAGGTTAGTGTTTCAGTCGAACTTCGTCGCACTGCACCTCCACACAGATCCACGCCTTTTCCGTTCAGTCTGCCTCGGCAAACAGTTGAAGGCACAACCGGTTACAAAACCGCTTCCACGCCGTCGTTTCTGGCGCTCCCAATTCGCTTCTAGTTTTTGCGACTGACTTCGCTGAAGCACCCCACGATGTCTTTCCACGTTCTCAGTCACACGCACGAGGTCAACTGGATCTTTTGTCTTTAGCCTATGTGAGCTTCCAGCTTTCACAAACTGTCAGCAACATTAGGCAGGTCGCTTTTACTGTATTCGTGCTTTTGTTGCAACTCACACAGCACTGCATTCTCAATTTTCGCACTTTTGAGAACCAAAAACGTCTTCCTCCTGATGTGACGCCCTAGGTGCTTATTATAAGCAAGAGAAGTAAACTGTAACCAGCAGTGAAGAAACCTGACAGCTGTCACTGCTGGCGATGTGCGATACAATCTCATAAGATCAATAAATTATTCACCTTTTTATCAATCAGTGGTTGACTGGTTACATTGATGGCAATGAAATCAGGCAACTACTGTATTTTAATCTGCAAATTGCAGAGTTTCTGATGATGCTCTTGTAAAATTATAGAGGGAAACCGCTAAAAGTAAAACATGCTGGTTACGACTTGTGACTGTCCTCATAAACTTAATTTCAACAGTCACTGTTTCCCCTGTAGGCAATGCCTGCTCTAGTATTATTCCGATTTTCCTCTAATTACAGTTATTCCGACTTCCCTCTAATTACACGATTCGTAAAATTCACACTTGTCCGAACAAACTGCCTCAGACGCACCGTTATAAGCAATATGGACAACTGGTTTGCAAAATCGGAAAATAGCTGCTGTATCGGGTACTTGCTTATTCATCACACATACACGTCTGTGAGAATTTATGTAATGCACCTGTGGAGAGGTACAACCGGCTTGGCGCTTGTGTTTTTGGTGCCACGAATTGGCGTAACTGACATGTTTACTGATGCCTTACCTTCTGACTACATTTCATATTTATTTATTGCTGAATGCTGTTGGAAACATTTATGCTACTTGCCATTCGAACTCGTCTCGGACTGATGCTAAGCAACGTAGTTGGCCGCTGCAGGGAGCCCAATATTGTTGAGAACTGTGGCATGTCGTAATATGTTGTTTACTTTGAGAGGATGATGCGGAAAACAATCACACAGCATAATCAAGGAAACAACCCAGCGATAACAGCGGAGACTTTACTAGGCTTGGAAGACCGGGGCAATGCCCCCGAGGATAAGAGGCCGCCGGCGCAAAAACAAAAGAGAGAGAGAGAGAGAGAGAAAGGAAAGTGTAGAATCAGAAAAATAACCAGCCAAGAAAAGTACGGCCCAGTCATTTACCTTCTTTAGCAGGGTCAAAGATTAGTCTGCGTTAGGTCTCACATATCCGTTAATTGAATACGCAGAACTAGAGGACAAGATGTGACCAAGACTATGAAAAAGCATCCAGCATGATGGTGTAAAACGTAAGTATTTTTTGGGATAGAGAAATCCCTCCACACGCCCGAGGAAATACGCTCTGATTTCAGACAGGGATGGCGTGAAAAAAAGAATCAAGTCACAGTTAAAACGCAGGCACGAAGAAATAGATCTGCATTTTGTAACAGTTGACATCATCTACATATTTTGTAGCTACACCAAGCTACTGTGGTAGGATTTGAGAAACACTTTTTTCGTGAGTACTTCCAAGGTAACGCTAAAGATACTAAAGTCAATCTGTTGTGTTCGCAGTTAAGAAACCATCTATATACATTCGCTGACATGCTTCGGACGATTAAGGAATGTAGCTAACGAAGCGTAGCAATACGTCTTAAAATGAAGCTCGCGTGGACATATGAACTTTTTAGGATAAAGAAATCCCTCAATAGGCTCGAGAAGATACGCTCTGATTTCGGACAGGGATGAACATCAGCCCCATTAATTAAAGAGAGTAGCATTCGCTCATGGCAGCTCTAAGATAAAAATATTAACAGCGTACAGGTTAACTGCAGGAGCTTCCATCCAAAGACCACGACCCTAGTTTGTCTTATAAACTGTATTACTGTCTCTGTTCGTACTACCAGCGACAGGCAGATGGCTGAAAAAGACAAGGTGTTAATAGCAAATAAATACAAAATTCCCATTGGAACGTAAATCTCAAAGATAAGCTGACCGCCAGTCATGGAATTGTGTCCAGATAGTATCAAGTAAGGCTAGCACAGACTCCTGCCTCAGAAGCAGTAGTACCTGGACATTTGTGTGTAAACTTTGGAGAAGGTTGTGTGTAAATTTTATAGTCATTTTATAGTATTACCAGCTATAGCATTGGAGACTCAAATGGTTAGGGTGGGTAGTAGGGATAGAGAATCGTGTGAAACTTCTGAATGCCCTGTCCGAAAATGACCTTGAGCAGCTAATCGGAGAACCGATTCGCGAAGGTAGTATCTTAGATATTCTGGTTACCACAAGTCCGAACTGTTCGACTAAGTTAACGTAAGAAAGGAAATCAGTGATAAGGCCGTTACAGCATCACTGAATACGGCTGTAAATAGGAATGTGAAGAAATATAGGAGGGCATTTCTGCTTAACAAGTTCTACAAAACACAGATTTTAAATTTTTGTTCGCTCAATGCGAAACATTCATCTCCAGAACTGAAAATGTTGAGCATAAATGGACTACTTTTAAGAATATTGTACTATACGCCTTAGGCAATCATGAGACGAGTAAAGTTGTGAGGCATCGGAAGGACTTGCCGTGGTTCGACAGCCGTGTTAGAAAGTCGCTCACAAAACAAAGAGAACTTCATTGCAGTGCGAAATCCTCACAGACAAACAAAAACTTAAAGTGGCTAAAAGTTGCATAAGGAGAGCCGTGCTGACTTGACAGGAAATCCTAAGAAGTTCTGGTCTTATATTAAATCAGAAAACAGATCGAAGCGACCTATCCAGACACTATGTGACTATAATGGCATAAAAAGCTGAAAGGCAGGAATGGTCGCTAATCAAAAAATCATACTCCGAAAATGGAACGACTCATAATATGACGCGTTTCGGACGCAGCCGCCTGCAGATATCTGTTAGATACATGGAAATTACGAAACAGAATCAGAATAGCGAAATACGAAAGCAACTTTCAGTTGCACACACCAGGTACTTCAGGCACTTACAAGGGAACTCCCCATCGCACCCCCCTCAGATTTAGTTATAAGTTCGCACAGTGGATAGGCCTTGAAAAACTGAACACAGATCAATCAAGAAAATAGGAAGAAGTTGTGTGGAACTATGAAAAAAATAAGCAAAATATACAAACTGAGTAGTCTATGTGCAAGATAGGTAACACAAGGACTGTGTGAGATCAGGAGCGCCGTGGTCCCGTGGTTAGCGTGAGCAGCTGTGCAATGAGAGGTCATTGGTTCAAGTCTCCCACGAGTGAAAAGTTTAATTTCTTTATTTTCGCAGTTATGATCTGTCCGTTCGTTCATTGACGTCTCTGTTCACTGTAATAAGTTTAGTGTCTGTATTTTGCGACCGCACCGCAAAACCGTGCGATTAGTAGACGAAAGGACGTGTCTCTCCAATGGGAACCGAAAACATTTGATCGCAAGGTCATAGGTCAATCGATTCCTCCACAGGAAAACGCGTCTGATATATTCCATACGACACTGGTGACGGCATGTGCGTCACATGACAGGAATATGTTGTCGACCCACCTAACTTGTACACTTGGCGAATGGGTAAAAAGATTCTTCTACCTTGCCCTATTTAGGTTTTCTTGTGGATGTGATAATCATTCCCAAAAAAGTGATGAAACCATAAGAGTTTGTCACATAAACTGCAACAAATGAATGCAACAGTTTCACAGTCGCACAGTTTTCCCTGTGCTCTGTCAAAACATATGTTTTTAACTTTTTCAAATTTTTCCGTGTGTAGACCGTCAAATACTGCATATGTCCAAGCAAATCTGAACATGTCCTGGAATTCTGGAGAGCGAAGTTGATTGTGTGTGAGTGCCTGAACTTTGATAATTGTCTGAAAATAAAAAATTAAGATTTTCACTCGAGGGAAGACTTGAACCAAGGACCTTGTGTTCCACAGCTGCTCACGTTAACCACAGGACCACGGCGCTACTGAGCCCATGTTCTCCTTAATGTTGCCTAGCGTCAGCATGGACTACTCAGTTTGTATATTTTGCTTATTTTTTTCATAGTTCCACACAACTTCTTCCTGTTTTCTCGATTGATCTGTGTTCAGTTTTTCAAGGCCTATCCACTGTGCCAACTTATAACTAAATCTGAGGGGGGTGTGATGGGGAGGTTCCCTTGTTAGATACAAAGGCTGCAAAATTTCCAAATCCCAGATCAAAAATAATAGCAAAGTGCACAGCTACAACACTAGAAAAAAGGATGGTCTTCACTATTCTGGGTTAAAATGATTTTGGCACAGAAAGGGGTCATTTATGCTGCCACAAAAATCTTCAGTCATTTCCCAAATAGCATTAAAAGTCTGACAGATAGCGAACAAACATTTAAAAACAAATTAAAAGGATTTCTTATTGAGAGCTCCTTTTTGTGTGTGTGAAATCTTACGGGACTTAACTGCTAAGGTCATCAGTCCCTAAGCTTACACACTACTTAACCTAAATTAACCTAAGGACAAACACACACAGCCATGCCCGAGGGAGGACTCGAACCTCCGTCGGGATCAGCCCCACAGTCCATGACTGCAGCGCCTTAGTCCGCTCGACAGCTCCTTTTACTCAGTAGATGAATTTTTAAATATGAAGTAGTAACTGTAAAATAAAAAAAAGGTTAAAGTATTGAGTAATGCAAACTTATATTAAACTGACACGTTCCATGTCAGTATGAGACTTCATATTCATGATCTACGGAACAAGTATGAATGTAACGTCAAAATCATAAGCAGACTGTACGGTGTTAATCATTAGAATAAACCTGATGTTAACACTACACCATGTATTCTTCCGCGTGAATCTCATTGGATTTAGTTTCTCGCGGAGCGAATGCCCAGTTGTGTCCAGTACAGTCAAGTACGATGATAGCTGTAGATGCACATAGACTGAGCGAAATGCGGGACAACAGCGTTACACGCGCATTTAACTCGGACAGCACTGGCCAGTCAGCTGGTCAAACTGACCTACAATGATGTGAGCAGCTGCAGTTCAGTCGTAAAAGTAGACGAGCAGAGCAATAATTAGCTTCGAATGTCGTTTAATTTTTAAAGAGAATGAAATAATATTCGGCAAAACTCCAGCACTATCGCACGCTTCTTATGTGACCAACAGAAAGCATAAAATGCTCTCGTTCCCACCTGACATAGAATTCTAATTACGAACAAGAGCGATGAAAATTCCTAAATTAAACACAGTGTAATTTTTCTGAGCGTGCTATGTGTGATACACACGCACACTGCAGGGATTTCACCGTATTGTTGAATATGGACGTCACTGAAGATATTAATTACAGTCTGTCGTTTGGTAATCTCTTAGCTCCATCCTTATCCGATTCCGAGAAATACATTTCAATTCTGGAACTGTCATCTGCTACGTTGATAACGAATCGATCAACAACAGAAACCACGAAGCCACCCAGGAGCCACATTTTCTCCTCTTCTTTTACGACGTGTCGTTCAATATCCCGCCAGCGCTCGCCAGTGACATGTGAGAAAGCTGCGTGCGTTAGTTCCAGTATGTATGGCAGCTTAACAGTCTTGTTATTTGTCGCGAGAAACCCCTTAACTTGCTCCAGATCAGTTCTGTTGGGTTCATATTGTAATGGTACATTGGAAAATGTAAAAAAAAAAAAGCAATTTTGTGGTTTGTTCGATGCTGTGAAAATGATTGTTTTTCATGCTTCTACGACACTTACCACTCTGGTTCGTGTGAGGCTACGTCTGTGGTATAAAACAATGGATATGGTCCACATAAAGAGTATTTGGTTTTTCATTATTGTCGAAAAAATTAAATTGTTATGTTTTCTTAATTTGAGCGACTATTACTAACAATGTTTCATAAAATATCGATAATTAAGAATTTATATTTGAAATGAAAACAAAAATTTCTCGTGCATTGTGTAATTAGAAACAAGAAGACGCACATTATTCATAACAAATGATGACGAATTTTACTGTTACCAGATAGGGGTATTTCAAACTGAACGAAAAAAAGACGGTCAAGCCGAGACATGAACCAGTGATCTGCGAACTGCACCAGTACGCTACCGTCTCCGCTAAACATCCAACTTGCCTGTGCGTATCAACTGGTCAAATAGCCCATCGGAAAACTTCAGAGCCCATTTTCTTTCTGTAAATTTATGAAAAACATAAATAACAATACATTTCTCGGCGCTTTTTAACCGTGTTCCACACGCGTGTCTCACTACGGAGCAGGAAGTAGCCTCAGCGATTTTCATACTGCGTATTAACGTCGCGACAGTCAAGAGTACAACAGTACAGAGATTGTACTGTGCACAATTTTTGAAATAAAAACAACATAGCTAAGATGTGATTAAGAAGAGCGTTGATGGTCGTTAATACGTTAGAATATCTTAAAGTTTCATTCAACGTAACTCAGTAATAAGATATCTAATACATAAGTAGGACCTACTTCCAAGAGCGTAACAACACCTATGTACGTGTGCTACGGATTCTGACCAATCATCACGTTTGTGTTTGTTTACATCCAGTATATTCTTATGATGAACAGAGTTATTGCGAAAAAATCTTAACATGAAACTCAGAGGTCAACATTCACGCCAGATGGCAGTGTAGTAGTGATGGTGCCATCACTACAGACATTACTTCGTCGTAATTGACAACATAGTCCAAGAAATTAAAGAAGTATAATAGTAAAATGTACATAATGATATTATAACAGTAGGAAAGATTGAAAAATATTTTAGTGTAAAACAAGAACAGCAAAGAACAAAGCCGCATGGTTGCCGTCATGTTGGCGTTCCCCAAGGTATTGTTTTAGGCACTTTTTCTTCCTTATCTATATAAACAATTTGGGAGACAGTCTGAGCAGCTGTCTTAGGTTGTTTGCAGCTGACGCTGCAGTTTATCGACGAGTAAAGTCATCAGAAGATCAAAACAAATTGCAAAATGATTTAGAAAAGATATCTGTATGGTGCGAAAATTGGCAATTGACCCTAAATAACGAAAAGTGGGAGGTCATCCACATGAGTGCTAAAAGGAATCCGATAAACTTCGGATACACGATAAAGCAGTCAAATCTAAAGGCCGTAAATTCTAGTAAATACCTAGGAATTACAATTACGAACAACTTAAATTGGAAGGAAGACACAGGAAATGTTGCGGGGAAGACCAACCAAAGACTGCGTTTTATTGGTAGGACACTTAGAAAATGTAACTGATCTACTAAAGAAATTGTCTACACTATACTTGTCCGTCTTCTTCTAGAAGACTGCTGCGCGGTGCGGGATCCTTACCATATAGGATTGACGGAGTACATCGAGAAAGTTCAGAGAAGGGCAGCACGTTTTGTATTACCGCGGAAAAGGGGGGAGAGTGTCACTCAAATGATACAGGACTTGGGGCGAAATTATTAAAACAAAGAATTTTTTCGTTGCGCCGGAACCTTTACACGAAATTTCAATCACCAACTTTCTCCACCGAATTCCAAAATATTTTGTTGACGCCGACATACATAGGGAGAAACAATCACCATAATAGAACAAGGAAAATCAGAGCTCGCACGGAAAGATATCGCTGTTCGTTTTTTCCGCGCGTTGTACGGGATTGGAATAGTGGTGAATTATTGTGAAGGTTGAAGGTGGTTCGATGAACCCTCTGCCAGGCACTTAAATGTGATTTTCATAGCATCCATGTAGATGTAGCATCGTAGCAACATAAGCGTCGTAGATCGTCGCCATTCACAATGGATATTATAAAAGCTAAACATAAAAAAATATAAAATTAGAATGCAAATAAGCTTGACGTCAATCATAAGGCTCTGTTAAATCGCGTTCTTATTTGCATCGTTTCGTAATTTTCATGCATCTTTACTATTTTTGACAGGTTTCTGAAGATGCCTAAGACTGAAACACCTCATACTGCGGACAATGAAGTCATTCTATTTTTGAAGTATGGCTTTTTGTTTAGCGACCAATCCAGCGTTTATGCAGTATAAATTTTAATTATCAGCATGGTCTTCTGTTTGCTTCACGACTTTATGTCGCAAATGCTTTTGTTCGATACAGTTCCGCAGTACTGCCTAATGAACAGAATGCGAGTCGTACGGGACGTCAGATCAGCTGTGAGACTGGACTAAAAAATTCCTACCAAACAGGACACAGCATATCATTGTGAGCGGAGAGAAATCTTCTGACGTACAAGCAACATCGGGCGTACAACAAAGAAGTGTCACATGACCGTTACTTTTCACAAAATACAGAGTGAGTCAAGTAAAATTTTCAACTAAATGTTTCCTGAACCGTTAAAGATATAATAATTCAGTTTTCGTCCAGATCAATTGTACGAAATCTTCACTAATCGAAGTATAGTCTCTCTTCATAGCTACATTAATTACAGAGACATCGGTATCAACTTCGATTTTTCAAATGGAACTAAAGTGGTTTTTGCCACTAGTATCGTAGTTTTAGAACAGACGAATTCAACAGCGTTTCACTCTTCAAAATCTGATTCGTAGTTTCGCAGTAATTTCAGTTTTTACAGCTTAAGATCTAACTCTAACTCTGATGTGGGAGTACGAAATTTCATTTATTTGCTGGATGTATTCCAATCTCTGCCTTCCTCTACAGTTATTGCCGTATACAGCTCCCTCTAGTACCATGGAAGTCATTCCTTCATGTCTTAACAGATGTCCTGTCATCCTGTCCCTTCTCTTTATCGGTGTTTTCCACGTATTTCTTTCCTCTCCGATTCTGCGCAGAGCCTCCTCATTTCTTACCTTATCAGTCCACCTAATTTTCAACATCGTCTGTAGCACCACATCTCAAATGCTTCCATTCTCTTCTGTTCCGGTTTTCCCACAGTCCATGTTTCGATACCATAAATGCTGTACTCCATACGTACGTTCTCAGACATTTCTTCCTCAAACTAAGGCCTGGAATGCCCTTTTTACCATTGCTAGTCTGCTTTTGGTGTCCTCCTTGCTCCGTCCGTCATTGGTCATTTTACTGCCTAGGTAGCAGAATTCCTTAATTTTATCTACTCCGTGACCATCAATCCTGATGTTACGTTTTTCGCAGTTCTCGTTTCTAATACTTCTCATTACGTTCGTCTTTCTTCGATTTACTCTCAAACCATACTCTGTACTCATTAGACTGTTCATTCCGTTCAGCAGATCATGTAATTCTTCTTCACTCTCAGTCAGGATAGCAATGTCATCAGAGAGCCTTATCACTGATATCCTTTCACTTTGAATTTTAATTCCATTCTTGAACCTTTCTTTTATTTCCATCATTGCTTCCTCGATGTACAGATTGAAGAGTAGGGGCGAAAGGCTACAGCCTTGTCTTACACCGTTCTTAATACGAGCACTTCGTTCTTGATCGTCCACTCTTATTATTCCCTCTTGGTTGTTGTACATATTGTATATGACTCGTCTCTCCCTATACCTTACCCCCACTTTTTTCAGAATTTCGAACATCTTGCGCCATTTTACATTGTCGAACGCTTTTTCCAGGTCGACAAATCCTATGAACGTGTCTTGATTTTTCTTTAGCCTTGCTTCCATTATTAGCCGTAACGTCAAAATTGCCTCTCTCATGCCTTTACCTTTCCTAAAGCCAAACTGATCGTCACCTAGCGCATTCTCAATTTTCTTTTCCATTCTTCTGTATATTAATCTTGTAAGCAGCTTCGATGCATGAGCTGTTAAGCTGATTGTGCGATAATTCTCGCACTTGTCAGCTCTTGCCGTCTTCGGAATTGTGTGGATGATACTTTTCCGAAAGTCAGATGGTATATCGCCAGACTCATACATCGTACACACCAAAGTGAATAGTCGATTTATTGCCACTTCCCCCATTGATTTTAGAAATTCTGATGGAATGTTATCCATCCCTTCTGCCTTATCTGATCTCAAGTCCTTCAAAGCTAATTCTGATTCTGATAATGAATCCTACATCTCTTCTAAATCGACTCCTGTTTCTTCCTTTATCACATCAGACAAATCTTCCCCCTCATAGAGGCTTTCAATGTATTCTTTCCACCTATCCGCTCTCTCCTTTACATTTAATAGTGGAATTCCCGTTGCAGTCTTAATGTTATAACCCTTGCTTTTCATGTCACCGAAGGTTGTTTTGACTTTCCTGTATGAGTCTGTCCTTCTGCCAATCATTTCTTTTTCTATGTCTTAACATTTTTCCTGCAGCCATTTCGTCTTAGATTCCCTGCACTTCCTATTTATTTCATTTCTCAGTGACTTGTATTTCTGTATTCCTGAGTTTCCCGGAACATTTTTTTCCTCCTTTCATCGATCAATTGAAGTATTTCTTCTGTTACCCACGGTGTCTTCGCAGTTACCTTCTTTGTACCTATGTTTTCCTTCGCAACTTCTGTGATGGCCCTTTTTAGAGATATCCATTTCTCGTCAATTGCACTGCCTACTAAGCTATTCCTTATTGCTGTATCTATAGCCTTAGAGAACTTCAACCGTATCTCGTGATTCCTTACTACTTTCGTATCCCACTTCTTTGCGTGTTGATTTTTCCTGTCTAATGTCTTACATTTCAGCCTACTCTTCATCACTACTATATTGTGATCTGAGTCTATGTCTGCTCCTGGATACGCCTTACAATCCAGTATCTGATGTCGTATGAGGAGTACTGTACCATCCCGATACCGGTACAAAAGGGCACAGAGGGCTGCCATTCTGTCTGTATCGATCACAAATAAATGTACACTCCTGGAAATTGAAATAAGAACACCGTGAATTCATTGTCCCAGGAAGGGGAAACTTTATTGACACATTCCTGGGGTCAGATACATCACATGATCACACTGACAGAACCACAGGCACATAGACACAGGCAACAGAGCATGCACAATGTCGGCACTAGTACAGTGTATATCCACCTTTCACAGCAATGCAGGCTGCTATTCTCCCATGGAGGCGATCGTAGAGATGCTGGATGTAGTCCTGTGGAACGGCTTGCCATGCCATTTCCACCTGGCGCCTCAGTTGGACCAGCGTTCGTGCTGGACGTGCAGACCGCGTGAGACGACGCTTCATCCAGTCCCAAACATGCTCAATGGGGGACAGATCCGGAGATCTTGCTGGCCAGGGTAGTTGACTTACACCTTCTAGAGCACGTTGGGTGGCACGGGATACATGCGGACGTGCATTGTTCTGTTGGAACAGCAAGTTCCCTTGCCGGTCTAGGAATGGTAGAACGATGGGTTCGATGACGGTTTGGATGTACCGTGCACTATTCAGTGTCCCCTCGACGATCACCAGTGGTGTACGGCCAGTGTAGGAGATCGCTCCCCACACCATGATGCCGGGTGTTGGCCCTGTGTGCCTCGGTCGTATGCAGTCCTGATTGTGGCGCTCACCTGCACGGCGCCAAACACGCATACGACCATCATTGGCACCAAGGCAGAAGCGACTCTCATCGCTGAAGACGACACGTCTCCATTCGTCCCTCCATTCACGCCTGTCGCGACACCACTGGAGGCGGGCTGCACGATGTTGGGGCGTGAGCGGAAGACGGCCTAACGGTGTGCGGGACCGTAGCCCAGCTTCATGGAGACGGTTCCGAATGGTCCTCGCCGATACCCCAGGAGCAACAGTGTCCCTAATTTGCTGGGAAGTGGCGGTGCGGTCCCCTACGGCACTGCGTAGGATCCTACGGTCTTGGCGTGCATCCGTGCGTCGCTGCGGTCCGGTCCCAGGTCGACGGGCACGTGCACCTTCCGCCGACCACTGGCGACAACATCGATGTACTGTGGAGACCTCACGCCCCACGTGTTGAGCAATTCGGCGGTACGTCCACCCGGCCTCCCGCATGCCCACTATACGCCCTCGCTCAAAGTCCGTCAACTGCACATACGGTTCACGTCCACGCTGTCGTGGCATGCTACCAGTATTAAAGACTGCGATGGAGCTCCGTATGCCACGGCAAACTGGCTGACACTGACGGCGGCGGTGCACAAATGCTGCGCAGCTAGCGCCATTCGACGGCCAACACCGCGGTTCCTGGTGTGTCCGCTGTGCCGTGCGTGTGATCATTGCTTGTACAGCCCTCTCGCAGTGTCCGGAGCAAATATGGTGGGTCTGACACACCGGTGTCAATGTGTTCTTTTTTCCATTTCCAGGAGTGTATTTCACAAACAAAGAGAAACGAGATATGCTTCTTCTTTACAAGAGAATGGGGAAGGAATGCGAACAGTTCAGTTGTACGCACAATGGTACCCCTACAGACTGTGTCCTGCAAGAACGACAATTTAGCCAATGTGCCACAAAATGCTACTGGAAGGCCACCAAAATAAGAAGCAGGGGGGTAGGGAGCAGGTCTGCAACGAAAGGAACGAGCGAAACCCGTGTTCTGGTTGCTGTTGCCAGCAATCCATGTGTCAACTCCAGAGGAATCGTGGGTGCCTCTGGAATAAATCAACCCAGCGCTGTTCACAGTTTGCACTCATACAACTTCTATCCATATCGCGTGTCAGTTCACCAGTAGAGTCAGCAGCGGGACTGTAGAAAGACGCATGGAATTCTATCACTCGGTTCTGATGCGGCATGGGGACAGTCGATAATGGGTTCTTTTTTCTAAGACTTCCGTCTATCGATGAAGGAACCTTTCTTTACAATTCATGGAAAGCTGAGTGTAGGAAATGTGTGTTATTGGGTCGCTGACAGTCCACGCTGGCTGAGGGAATGAAGTGTGAAGGTCTGGCGCGGGATAATTGAAGACTACAAGATTGGTCCTTACTTCACTGACGAAAACTTAAAAGGGAAAAACGCACAATTTCTTACCGAAGTGCTACCGGCTCGCCGAGAGAATAGCCATTTCAGTTATGTAGACGTATGTGGTACCAGCACGATGAGTAAAATACATGCCCTGGTGGGGCACCTCGGTACCGACCGACCGCCGTGTTATCCTCAGCCAATGGTGTCATCTGACCCGGTGTAGAGCGACGTGAGGTCACCACACTGCTCTTCCAACCGTTCTCAGTTTTCGTTACCTGGAGTCCCTAAAACTCCTTTCAAGAAAATGAACTTTATTTCTCTAAAAAGTATAACAATAAAAAAGTGAAATGAATTTTGGATTACATTTTATTGCCATTTCTGCTAATAAATTTTTATTTCGTTTCTGCTTGCTTTTGCTTTGCGTTATGAGCTCGTTTTGGCTATATTCTGGTTGCTTAAATTTTTCTTTTGTCTTTTATCAACCCTTGAGCCTATTAAGAGAGTTTTCTAAATTCGCTACAAACACTGTCTCTAAGGGTGTTACTATATTGCTAAAATTTTAAATCAGTTAAAATAACACACAACATCTGAAAGGAAAGAAATGTTTTTTTAGGCTACATAAGAATGATTGGAAAGAGAGAAAGTTAATTTATATTTTACTCATACGTAACAATGGAAACAGGAAAAGCACGATTTTTTGTGGAGCAGACGGAGACAGGGTATTTAATAATAAGAAATGGAAGACACAACACATAGGAATAAAAAGTCAGGAGCAATTTTAAGTCGACACAATAAAGTATGGTGATGATATATTAGAGACATCAATATGGGAAGTGGGTTCGAGAAACGTTGGCTCATATAATGTTATAATATATTTAATCCATACAGCGAGATAAAAAACCGACAGAAAGAAAACACACAATTATATATTGGAAATGTCTTTGGAACACCGATACTTTATGAGATAGAGGGGAAGTAGAGTCTGCTCTGCTTTGGTTTCCTAATCACTGGCGCTAGAAACAGTTTTGCTGATACAAAAACTTTCCACGCACAGCACTATAAACCACTGTCTTCCTGAGCTGTGAAAAGGGCGTGGTCGTGGCTGTCTTCCTTCAGTGATGCCTTCGTGCCGGCGGGGGTGACCGAGCGGTTCTAGGCGCTTCAGTCTGGAACCGCGCGACCGCTACGGCGGCAGGTTCGAATCCTGCCTCGGGCATGAATGTGTGTGATGTCCTTAGGTTAGTTAGGTTTAAGTAGTTCTAAGTTCTAGGGGACTGATGACCTCAGCAGTTAACTCCCATAGTGCTCGGAGCCATTTGAACCATTTTGATGTCTTCGTCCGCACGGGGTGACGACCTCACGCCGACGGGATGGTTTCTCTGAATCGGTCAAGCAGCTCCTCAGTTGCTATCACGAGGCTGAGAGCATCCTATCCCAGTTCTCCCGCCGAGGAAAAAGTCCCTGGCAGTACTGGGAATCCAACCCTGGCCCTCCGCATCACAGCCGTCTACGCGTCACCAGTCAACTATGGAGGAAGACAGACACTCACTCCTCGCTCGTGGCTGTGAAAGCGCTCAGCCGAGGTGGATAAGACGTGAAGCCGTTATCAGTTGGCCTGCACGTTCACGTGATAAGGTGAAGCTGGACTCTTTTCTCTGGGATAAACTCAAAGATGAAGTTCCTATAACACAAGAGGGATTAAAACATCGCACTGTGCAGTCATCTCTTCGGCTATCCAGTGCTTTGATACGCTGTGACGTGTACTATAGAGGGTGAGCAGACTCAGCACTAGACTAGTGCAAAGACAGCACACGGGTGCCCTCTGTTTGTGGACGCGCTCCACAAACTGTCACCGTCATTTCGCGCACGGCGTTACTCCTGGCAGCCACTTTCTGCAAACGGGGGTAATTACCTCCTCAGGACTAAAATGAAATTTTCTTAGGGGTAAAAAGAAGGGTTCATTAGTACTGGGGTCTCGAAACTGAACTATTTTCAAAAGATCATTATTATTATCACCACTATTTCGTAAAACTGTAATACTGATTACATACGTTACCAATATTTACACTTTTTATTTCAAATACTAGCATTAACGCATGATACAATGTGGTGGAGGTCATAGCCTTTGAAATGAATGTATGAACTACGTCTTTCTTGTTCCTCACATAGTCCAGCTATTGCGCATATACTTTGAATCATGTAGTTCTCACAATCGACCAGAAACTGCTTCATTATTCACTTCGCTACAGTAGACGATGTAATTGAGATAACAACACAAGTGTAATAATGTAATTGCTACTACATTGCTGTGCGGCAGTGGTGAGAAGCAAAGCACTGGCAGCGTAAAGTCTTCCAATTTCTACAATTTCAGGGGTAAGGAGTCCAGGAATCTAGTGGTACACAAGCAGGAGGTATAGTTGGTAGATTTTATAATGGGATTGCAGGGTGTGATTTAATTAAGTGTCATTAGGGAGAGGATTGGAGCAGAGGGAGCACGTTTTGTGATAAGTATCTACCATCAATGTGGATAGTTAGCTTTCCTTCCACGATGCTACTCTAGGTGGGTGTAAAATGATTTGTGCGCAACGGAAAATACTGAACGCGAAAATAAAGATTTCGACCTGTCTGACTACCCCCTGAAGCAGATCTTAGCATCTCTTAATGATGATATTAACCCCTCCTTCCTTCCTTTTAACATATAAATTACAGCATAAACATTAATGAATTATTAAAGGAACTAGTAACTACAAATGATAAATGCTGTTTCTGCTTACACATTTATTGTAGATAAAAACCCTTTATATAAAACCCCTTTATATAATACAAATGTTTGTGTATCAATGTCCAATGGACATAAAGAGATAAAAATGGATTTTCTAACTAATATGATTGATCAATTGCCCAAATCTGCCCCTTTTTATGGCTGCGCAATCTAATATAAATAACACGAGATGACTGACATAATCTATGTACCAAACACTAGAAGACACTACTTTCAAAGATGATCTACAGTGGTGTGCAACCTCAGTGGATCACAGCTGTTTAGCTTTATAGCCATAATAAGCCAAAGCAGTTAGCAATATCACCGTATGAGTGCATCCTGTGCATCGGAGTGATGGTTCTCGTACACGTCTGCGACGACGGAAGAACTCCAGCCACAACATGCAATAAAAACCTCAGTCAAACACTAGCACGGGAGAAGACTGTCCTCTGACTAGTATAATCTAATACTGTTTTCTCCTCTCTGTGTTCTACAGACGAGACACACGAATTCCCAGGCACAAGGATTGAGTTTAGATAACGTCTCAACGTGAGTATAGGCAGAAGAAGTGCCCTCAATTACTGAACGCTGCGTACACAACGACGACTCCCTACCTGGAGGAAAAGTCCAGAATCGTATAAGTCGCAACAGTACAGTGTTTAACCGTTCTGATTAAAAAATCTCCTGTGAGCAAAGACAGCAAGTCCGTTTGTACCAACAAAGCTGATACTGAGCGACCATCAAATACGGGCGCTCTAAACGGAAGACGTCTTTTTATCACCAGCAAAGCTCGGCTTCCCTCCCTCATAACTGCAGAAGACGAATCATATTCTCTAAACCAGGGAATATTCTCCCATTCTACGGATTCTTCCGAACGCCGTCCAACCATATTTTAGTCTTTTGTCGTCCAGCGTGGAAAGTTTGCGAGGAAATACCTATCCTTGTTAATTAGGAATACATACAATGGTACACTTCTCAGAGTAAAAATCCTCGGAAATGACCCAGCCTGCGTGATTTCCGAGGTGACGCCTCCTCGTTCCTCTCTGCTGCATCCAAGATTTTCAGGGTTTCCGAAGTATTATCCGGTTTTCGTTCCGGCGCCACTACAATGCGTCCAGCCGCCACTGTATTGTGCTTCAGTACTCAGGCGCCCAGACCGTCCGTCTTGGCTACTTCCTGTGTGAAGCAGGACCAACACACCTGTGCGGGCTTTTCCATCCAGGGCTTGAATTACACCTGCCGTTTCACTTCCACTGACATTCCAACCTCTACTAGAATAGGCAATCATTCATTACGCCGTTTTGATAATAAAGACATTCCGTCACCTTTGATGGAATAATCGTTAACAACTATTTACAAGGTGTACGTGACAATGTCAGTCTTCTTTAAATATTCATATATACGATGTACAACCTATCAAATGATACCTAATTCCGGTTGTAAATCACGGCAAAGTATGTAGATGAGTGCTTGTAAGGTGCGAAATTATAGTCACCTTACATCTTTTCTGAGGAGGAGTTGTAGGCAACACTCGCGATGCACTGAGAATTTCTTCAGTTTTCTATGAATATAAATAAAATGTTGTTAGAATTAAACGGAACCAATTGTCTGATGACTCATTATTTCAGGGTTTGATAAGAGACCTACGAAAACTACATATCATTTAACTTCCATAACTTTAAAAAATATAAGCGTTCAAAGGCAACTCTTTTCCATTGTAAGGTTTAGTTAGGTACTGATGTTGATGGTGGGGTGAGGATAGGTGAGTACTTGCCAATACCTGGCTGCACTCAAGGCTAACAGTCTCAGAAAAATTGGGAACCGCTGCCCTGGAGACAGTGCAGTTGTGGAGTACTTCACTTCGCCAGGAGTGGTTTAAACTCATAACTGCCTTCTTGTTCCTCGGATCAAGAAGCCGTGTTTGTGTTTTGAGTGGGTTCGGCTTAAGTTGGTTCCTTATATAATATATAAAGAGGGTGCCCAAGGCAGTCAACAACTTTACGTCTACTACGAAACAGCAATGCCTGTGTTACAAGTACGATGCAATGTTTCTTCGGACAAGCATGCAGAGGAACACTGTATTCCACTTCTAAATAACGCAGGAACTGCTTTTTCGTGTCTATTCGCCAATACCAGGGCCTCCACTCTCAATAAACAAGACCTTCCTCGACGGAAGTATATGTAATGTGAATGCGAACGCCCGTTTAAAGCGGGAAATCAGAGATAGAGTTCGGGTCTGGCACAAACTTTCATTTTCGCCAATAAACAACCGATGGTGGTTCACACTCGGAACTGCGAATACATTTCCTGTACATTCCTGTACTGTCTCACGTTTGTTGCACAGTGACAGCACGGTCGTACGCATACATGCAACTTCGTTTCTCTCCAGGAAAACGTTAATCATTTCCCAGGGTAAGCTATTTCCCCTTTGCTCGATTTGCTTCTCTGGTGCTGGTATTTAACACACAATATTCGGTTCTGAAGAACAGTTCTGAAATACAAGTTAAGACATAGTCTTTTGTGGTGGTGTACAACTTTTCCTAATAAAATGCGATAGTTTAGTGTGTCGTAAGCTGTTACGAGGGGTATCAAAACGGTTTCAGTGTTATGGTTTCTCTCATTTTATCCATCTTAGATAAGTTTACGTTATAAAGTCTCGAAGTTTGGTATGAAAGAACCATTATTACAGGATGTGTTGTCATACAGCTTGTAATAGTTCATGTCACCGTGAGCCATCGCATTTTATTGGGAAAAAGTGTACAACACCGTAAGTGGCCGAGCGGTTCTAGGCGCTACAGTCTGGAACCGCGCGACCGCTACGGTCGCAGGTTCGAATCCTGCCTCGGGCATGGATGTGTGTGTTGTCCTTAGGTTAGCTAGGTTTAAGTAGTTCTAAGTTCTAGGGGACTGATGACCACAGATGTTAAGTCCCATAGTGCTTAGAGCCATTTGAACCATTTGAACAACACCATAAAGTACTAATACTTATTTCCCGATTAACTGCAGTACAGCACTGACGGCAGCTGTGTGCGACAACACTAACTCACATCATTCTTGGAGAGCTATCGTATTACTACGGCAGTGTACTTGGTGTCTTGGTGAACATCGCTATGCGCTTTTAGTTGTCCGGGCGTTTGACTTTGATAGTATCTTACAGGTCTCATGAAGGTATCCTACAAGAGACCTAATGTGTTTTGGAGTTGAACAATATTTTGCACTTCTTCTCCTCAGTGAGCACAGTCAAAGTCTGTGTTAAGCTACAGCAAATGATAATGGTTGGAGAATGCTAAAGCTCACTGCAGAAATTTGAAACTAGCGGCTTCACGCCATCATAAAAGGAATCGCGCGCCCCTGGAATGACGTCGATACACGGAACAGGGACGCAAATGGCGGATGTCGCAAGTCATAGAGACGAGCAGATGATGTCTGCGAAGTTTCTGCGCCGCGTCCAGTTTACGACCAGAGCTCGCGCTGGCAACCAGGCGCCGTTACAAAAAGTTCATAAAAGTTGTGCGCGCTGCCTGACCACCGGGAATCCGTCATCATTCAGGCCGCGGTCTCGCGCGCACAACCGGCGCACTGACTGACACAACCCGGATTGACTCTCTCTCTGTGTCTCTCTTTCTCTCTCTCTCAAAATCACTGATCCTTTAAAAAGTCGAACTGTCATCTATAAAAGAGCTTCAATGTTCTGATTATTTAAAAATGAGTTAATACATTACATATTTGACGTGAAGCATGGAAGCGAGAAGTGGTATACAAAACGTTGAAAATTACGTTTAAAATTTGCAAGAAGTCGCGAATTGCTCTCACTATAAGACTATATTTTCGGTAATTTGCGCTCTTCGTTTTAAGGAAAAGATCGTTTTTTACAAATCTCAGTGTTTATGATGTCACTGCTCCTGAATTATGTATCATACAATCACATAATTTTGCAAGTTCACTGCGTGGTACATGTGGATACAGTTTGCACAGTGTGTTGGGAATGAAGTTAGTAGTAAAGAAGTACTAAATTAAAACGCCATGCCCGATGTTGAAAAGCTTTACTGCATATGCAGATAAAATGTAGTAACCTAACTATTTTGCTTTTTTCGTATAATGAGGGGTAGCGCGGAGAAAACGAGAGGAGTGATATACGCGAAAAAAAAAAAAAAAAAACGATCTTAAGGGATAGACTTGGCATCAACAACACTGAAATCCTATGGACGAACCAGGTCAGAGACCTTACCGTGATAATGGATGATAAACTTCTGTTCAAATCATACATTATGACGAAAAAGGAGAAATATGGTTCGCTTAATTCACAAGTTTTTGCCACTGCTGTCAAGCAATCAGATGAATACCATAACAAAACATAGACTCTACAAAATAATAATTCTTCCACTAACGAATGCTATCGAATACTAAGGATCTGCGAGTTATACAGAACAGGTGCCTGAGATTAATCCCAAAGGCGCCCAGATGTCCTAGAACACGAGAATTACACGAAGAACTCAGAATGGACTATTTATTAGGTATTATGAAGAGCGACAGAAGGAAGTTACTACAAAAAGTCGAAGTAGTCAGGCCTACACCGAGATATTTAGATCACACCAGCTCGGTTAATCCAGATCGGTGGCATCGCGTTCGGGTACCCCTAGAGCCATGACAGAAGACCGCTTTTAGGTTGGCAGCAAATACACCAACACTAGAGCAGTTCATTAGGACGTGAGTCCAACGCCATGCTGACACATGTTGTTAAAGTTATCATGAAACACAAATCAAGAAGACCTGCCTTCGAAGAAGGTAGCACTTCTGTAAAACACAAAAAAAAAAAAAAATATGCTCCTTCAAGACATACACACAGCATCTAACAGCAGTACTTGTCTTATATTGTGTTAAACCTCTAACATATGACCACACCTCTTAATAAGAAAATTGTGATAGTATTTTAATTTTTAAATTCAGTCAATAACTACACGAAATACTGAAAATCAAATTGTTCTAATACCTGGAAGCCGTTATGTAGGCATGCTGAAATCAAAACCGTGCTCGGGTTGGGCGTTTGGTAATGTGCAGGATGAGGCAGCTTAACAGGCCACCCCAAATACATCCAAGATGAATAAATATGTCAAAGTGCGGTTTTCACAAAGTTATAGCGAACAATATGGTGAATTTCCCGGCGTTCCTGAATAATTTCTGTCGTTTATAGTCGCCGAATTAAGGAACCGACATTGTTTTTTTTTTTCTTGTATATACATTTTTCTGTGGCGTTTCAAAGACGCTTCTAAGAGAACTTCAACGACTTAACGAATCAAGGACCTGATCAAATAGTATGAAGACACAAAAATGGCTCTGAGCACCACGGGACCCAACCGCCGAGGTCATTAGTCGCCTAGAACCTAGATCTAGCTAAACCTAACTAACCTAAGGACATCACAAACATCCATGCCCGAGGCAGGATTCGAACCTGCGACCGTAGCGGTCTTGCGGTTCCAGACTGCAGCGCCTTTAACCGCACGGATGAAGACACAGTCCCACCGTTAAGAGAAGAGGTTTCACAAACGTCTGCCCTATTATATCAAATCTACGAAGACACTGCTACACGCTGTAAAGTGATTCTGGAGAAACAATACTGTATGTTGAATTTCACTGGAGTTAACGGCAGCAAACCTCTTTTATAAGGCATTTCGTGCTTTCGGGAGTCGTCGGAGTTGCCTAATAGAGCTCTTGTGTTAATTTTCGCCACAGATAAAAGTAAAGAAGTGTTAAGTTTGGTTAGTGTGCATACCGTTTGGCGTTTCCTCAACGATCGCTCCAATGTTCTCCAAACGTTGTCTTAAAAGGGTCTGTGTGGAAGGAGAAGGGTATTCGTCTTGTCAGTAGCACCTTAAATGGCTTTTATCTTTCGGCTATGTCTTCCAATATCTATGGCAGCAGCATACCTTAGAAACTGAGTTATTGAGTGTATTTAGATTCTCGTCAATAAAACAGGTACAAATTATATAGATCTTGAAAAACATGCACCAAACGTTTATAGACCAAGAGGCTTGTTGTTATCCACTTCTTTGAGTCAGCGTGGATTTTCAACCGACAATCAGTGCATATTGCGAAGATTGGCTAGCTCATGGTTCGTAAACGACGTTTCTTCCTTAAGCAAAATTTTGTATGTATACGCCGCATCACTTCGCACTTTTCGTAGATGACATTCGGAGAACTGAAACCAATCTCTGGAGTCACTGTCATGAAGCTGTAGGTGCAGCGAAATGTGAAGAGGATGAAATGCGGTGAAATGCAGTGTTCGCAGAACGCTTGTTTGGTTGATCCCTCTCGTACGTCCGAAACCCGTGTTAGTAACATTTTCATTGTGTGTTACTAATGCTAAAATGTTAGTTTCTTTTCTTTCATCAGTTGCTCTTCTTTTTTTCTCGGCATATTTTATTCTCCACCTTCTAGAACCTTTTTTTATAGTGTTTGCAAAGTCACATCATGAGGGCTTGGCACGATCTGGATACCCTTCAACTTACAACGGCACGGCTGCTGTAATAGCTTGGCGACATTCGCCATGCACGATATTCAGTTTTTGGATTGTCGTACACGTTGTGAGCGTCTTTATAGGTTTACGAGCAATATGTATGACTGCTGCAACAGCGGAAGACAGATTGACGGGCGCCATGCGCGCGCAAAAGAACCGTATCTGAGCTACGTGTTTGCTTACGTTTGGTATAACAGGGCAGACGTTTGTGGAATTTCTTCTCCAGACAGCAGGTCGCTGGTTTGCGGCGCTGTTATCTTGATGCTATTTAATCAAGTCCCGTATATTTTAAGCCGGTGAAATTCTCTTAGAAGCCTCTTTGAAATACCGCGGAAAAAAGTACATAGTTCCATTACGAAAAAAACAAAATCTGTGTCGTAATCCGGCGACTTCAGACGACTACCTGCGAACAGGGGGCAATTCACCATATTCTCCGCTATAACTTGTCGAAAACCGCACATCGATATATTTATTCATTCTGGATGTATTTGGGGTGGTGTGTCTCACCCTGAATATTCACTAGTCATGTAGCAGGACGGGCTTTCGGAAATCTCTGTCCCTTTTCGCCAAACTACAGCTTGCTGGGAATGTAGAAAGGTGGTTCTCGTTTGATAATCTTTGCCCGCGGATTCCTCGTTCTGCCATTCGCCTGGTAACCAAGGAGAATCGTCCGCAAATGTTCATACGAAATAGGGTTTGGAGGTGCTGTGAACCAGCACAATGGTGAAGCGAACAGAAAACTCATCCTTAGCTAGCTTCACCCTGGAAGCGAATGGTAGGCAGCTGGAGTATAGGAGAGCGGAGAGGGATAGGGACCGGGAGTGTGAGTGAGAGAGAGAGAGAGAGAGAGAGAGAGAGAGAGCTGTCCCAAGGTCACGTTCCGAGCCACGCTTCTGGGACGCGCCAGCGCGTCACACTTCATTCTCATCTATTACGTATGCTGCACCTGATAGAGTCGCCACGCCAAACCAGTACGTGTTTGCTTCGTACGCCAGAGTTTTGTGGAAGGAGTGGAATCATTGATAGTGTCATATGAAATCTCGGTATAGTTCGCAGAACTTTTAATGCAGTAGTTATACTTGGAAGGAGAGACAGCATTGGTCGCATTTTTTTGTTTTATTAAACGCAAAATCGATTTCCGGTCACTTAGTGACCATCTTCAGTGCTGTAATATATAATTTAAATTGGTAGGCACTGGTGTCAACAAGCTTACAGCGATCACATAAACATGCAGTAGTTAATAGCAAGGACATGTCACTGCGTTTCTGGGCCAGCGGTTACGGTCACAATTCCAGACTACCGTGAGTAATGCTGGGGACTTGGAATTCGGTTACTGTAGAGGTGCATGGCGACAACGCTAGTGGGAGCGGTGGTTTCCTGTCGCATCTCTCACCTGGCTAGTGGCGCAGTGGTTGAAGACCTGGGCTGGGCCCAGATTGGGGCTGACCTGGGTTCAGTGCTCTCACCTGCTGGTCAGCGCTGTTGGCTACTGGCTACTAGCGCGGGGCTCCTAGGTTCGACACATGGTTACTAACACCTATTTTTGTGTGCTGCATAGGTCTGCAATGGGAGCTACTTGTGAAAGTAAGACAGCCAAGCAGCGGAGTAGCATTGGCAGCATGGTGCAGCAATAAGCTTCAGATGTATGTACGATGCAGTACTTATGCAGGCGAGAAAAAACTTGCACTGTATAGAGAAGCATGGCCAGTTGTGCGAAACCCGTCTCGGGACTGACGCCCACAACAGCTTTGGTAATCTGACGTCCCGGAAAGTGTCCACGGGCCCCGTCAACAGTAGCAGGAGCACTGTCATCGTAGAAGCCTTAAGCACAAACAAAACTACTGTTTTAGTGAAAAGTGGAGATCATAGCGACGATGTGCACAATGATACAGTTTAATTGCACTTGCAAACTGTAGCGATTGCGATTAACAATATACAGTTGAGAGTTCAAAGGCGCCCTCCGTTGGTATCAAAGAGTTCAGGATGCAGACGTTCTATGAAAAGTGATTATTTGGAGAATATAGAGACTATATAGGCCTAACTCTAACGAAAGAAAGTCTCATGACATGTTTAGCGTCTACAAAACGATTTGAAGTACAGAATACAGACGTATTTATTGTGTGTGTGTGTGTGTGTGTGTGTGTGTGTGTGTGTGTGAGAGAGAGAGAGAGAGAGAGAGAGAGAGAGAGAGAGAGAGTCTATGTGTGCGTGTGTGCGTGCGTGCGTACAGTTGTCCATTTAGTCGATAAAAGTCATAGGGTACCAGTTAATACCGTGTCGGTTCTCCTTTTACCTGGTCTAGCGCACCAGCTCGACGTGCCATGTACTCAAAAAGTCTTGGAGGTCGCCTGCAGAAATACTGAGCCATGTTGACTCAACAGCCGTTCATAAAGGCGAAATTGTTGCCGGTGCAGGGTTTGGTGCACAGACTGACCTCTCGACTATGTTATATGGGATTCATGTCGGGCGATCAGGGTGGCCAAATCATTGGCTCGAATTGTCCAGAATATTCTGACATGGCGCATTGTCATCCATACAAATTCCACCGTTGTTTGGGAACATGCAATCCACGAATAACCGAACATGTCAATTTCCTGTCAGTGATCGGTTCAGTTGGATCAGAGGGCTCAAACAATTCCGTGTAAACACACACATAACTCAAGAGTGAGATAGTGCAGCCATGCCCGTTCGGCACCGTCAGCAACTTTGGAGCGCTGGCTGTTCTCAAAAATCAGAGTACCAACACGATTCGCACCTTCGTGAGGTGGATTACGAGTCTCTAGCGGAGCACTGAAAAAACCAGTAGCATTCGCGGCAAGAGCAAGGCTCTTTATAATTGTACGAGTACTTTCGCGGAAATCACGCGGGAATTATTTTTCGCAGCGCCGCGTTTAAAGACTGCGCAGCCTCTGTAATTCGCGACGTGCTTTTTGGGGCAGTTGCAGCAGTCTGGTGCGTCTGTCCGCGGAAGGGTACATTCTTTGATGGGATGGTTGCCGGCACATTTCACACATTTTTCGGGCATAGTACAGAATCGAGCCATGTCCTGGCAACGAAGCCACAGTACTCGTTGACGTCTGCCGCAAAGTTTTTCAACGTCACATTTAATGTTCGCTACTTTCTCCACTTGGAAGATTTTGCGATTCGCGACATTGTCGAGAAGCACCACACAAAAGAGTGGATTTTGGGGGACTTCATTTTCGATACGGATCGTGTTGGGAAGACCTGACCCTCTAATTCTTGGCAGAAGTGTCTGATTTCATGTTGAACGGCACTTTTCGGAATACTTTTCTAGTGAGCTTTTTTGGCTACGACGAGTGTGTAAAGTTGGGCAGTTTTTCGTTTTTAATGAGCTCTGTGAGTTCTTAATAATCTTATTATGTACGAACTGTCATTTTGTATAAATCTCGTGCTGTGATTCGGACTATGAAGTCTACAGCGCTACTGATTTGATTTTTTATTTGCTGTACGATAACAGATGGTAAGGCTGGAGTCCTTTTATTCTGGTCTGGTAACATTTATATGTCCATTTCAGAAGACTGAGCCTCAGCGGCAGTGCCGCTAAGGCTGACAAAACGGTTTTCGGTTCCCACATCTTACAATTTGTCTTGGTGAAGCTGTCCTCATCAATGGTGGTCTCTCTTTGGCTTTAGTGCACTTTGGAGAGCCTTACTTCGGGTAAACTCGTGGTTTGAAACCGGTAGATGGCGTACGTTTTCTGGGTCTTAGCACAGCAGTCGCGTCAGCTCGGTGCTTCCGCGATTGGATTTCTACCTCCATTTCATCCTCAAAATGAAATGGCTCTGAGCACTATGGGACTTTACATCTGTGGTCATCAGTCCCCTAGAACTTAGAACTACTTAAACCTAACTAACCTGAGGACATCACACACATCCATGCCCGAGGCAGGATTCGAACCTGCGACCGTAGCGGTCACGCGGTTCCAGACTGAAGCGCCTAGAACCGCTCGGCCGCACTAGCCGACATTTCATCCTCAGCTGGCCTATTAGTGAGCCAGACTGCCATGACTAAGGCCAGATTTTCTTCGGCCATTTCGAATACGCCAAATTAGTCCGTACGTTTGGCACTGGTGCAGATGACGAATCACGTTCGCCGCTGGAAGCTGCAGGAGTTGGAGCATGCTCAACGCCCCACTACCGCTCAGCAGACGCAGAAGCGTGCGCAGCCGTGGTCCCGTCCAGAAAGCCATCTGTCTTACTGCTGGCCTGAGTCGTCTGCCGACCCCAAACGTCCAATGTTCTTGCGACACCGTAGGAGTGTATTGCCCCCACTACATGCCGCCCTCGAAAAGCATCTGTGGCGTGCCAACCCATGGGCTTGTCCGCCGTTGTGCCGACCATTGCTATTACGGAGGCAGCATGCTGCGGAAAATCACGTGACATATCGCAGGTGCAGCAGTCGCCTCTTACAGCTGGTGTTGCAGTGCCTGCAATCGAGGGGGAGCACGCTCTGGAAAGCCATGAGGCGCATCAGAGGTACTACCGTCGCTTCTGCCACGTCCGCTGGGTGAGTCGATGCGCGCGGATCTTTTTTTTTTTTTAATTCTTTTATTCTTCAATATATATGATACATCAACAAGCCACCACCTTCAACAATTAGTGGGTCCTAATTGATACAATACAATTATTATTACTGCAGCTTATTTCTAAGAATGTTAGATCTTTTACTCATGCACTATGGGCACTACTGCTATGTTTTGGGTTACTAATGTTTGACTATTTACTACTTATGCTAATCTACTTAACCTGCAGCGTTACAGGTGTGCCAGCGTTTATATAAACCTACATTGTTGGCCGTGTTCACCGAGCTAATCCCGGTGAACATGCCCCTGGCACCGGGCTGGCCCGCAGTGGTTGATCGCTGCAGTGCTACTCCAGTGTTACTATCCTAACTTATCCTACATCTAACCTAATTTTTAATCTTATGTCAAATCCGGTGAGTGTTAGAATCGGTAAGAAAGGTGCACCCTCCCCCTAATCTCCAACGTGGCGGATTCCAGCCGTGAAGCGGCTGGCCAAGTCGACGCCTCGGAGGAACGGGACAAGTGCACGAAGTCAGAGCACGAGGATCTTGTGCTCCGTTCGCGTAGCGCTCTCCCCCACTCGCCATACTCACTCCAACTGACCCTCCACCGCTCGCTCCGTCCTTCTAAATTCGCAGACTCGCCACTGCGCATGCGGCCACGGATACACAGGCGCCAGACACGTTGATCGGCGGCAAAGAGGTACAACATATACATTAATTAGATCTGTGGCTGCACGGTCGACCCACGCTGGGATGTCGATATGTATCACTCTGAGCCGCAATGTCTTGTAAGTTTATAACAGAAAGTGCGGATTCCAAGACTTATCCAAACCGAAGCCGCAACCGCTATTAATTAAATTAGTCGCCAAGGTGATTTAAATTGCCTCTTTCATCACCAGGTCTCAGAAATATGAAGTAGACGCTAAAATTTTGACGTTTTGGTACAAAATAGAGTAAGCCGTATCAATACAGTGTTTGTCACACCTGATTTATTGGGCTGCAAGAGGCGGGTGCATCTGCTGTGTTCCGTACATCTGTCATGGACTGTATGAATCGTCTGTCCGTTGGATGCCTATCGTCAAAAACAGGACAGCACAAAGTAACAGTGATTTTACACTGTTGGGATTTTACAGATGATTTTATTCCCCGGAACGCTCGGGTTTACAAGACCCCTGCGAATGTGCTCTCTCATACATCGGACAGACGACACGTAAAGTCCATGAAGGAAGTACGGAAGATCGCAGGTACATCCGGCCAAATAAATCGGCTGTAACTCAACTCTGTATTGATACTGGTCACTCTATGTTCTACGGAAACGTCGAAATTTTAACGTCTAAATCATTTTATGCGACTCGGTGGCGAAACAGGCAATGCAAATTAGCTTGGCACGAATTTAGTTAATAGACAGCGACTTCTGGTTCAAAATGGTTGAAATGGCTCTGAGCACTATGGGACTTAACATCTGAGGTCATCAGTGCCCTAGAACTTAGAACTACTTAACTAACCTAAGGACATCACACACATCCACGCACGATGCAGGATTCGAACCTGCGACCGCAGCATTGGCGCGGTTCCGGACTGAATCGCCTAGAACCGCTCGGCCACAGCGGCCGGCAGCGACTTCTGCTTGGACACGTCTTGGAATCCGGCGTTTTCTTTAACAAACTTACAAAGACGCCGCGACAGTGCACTTCAATGTGATACATCGATATCCCAGGGTGGATCGACTGCGCAGTTACAGATATTATTCACGCGGAATGGGCTTATTTGCCACTGATCAACGTCTCTGGCACCTGTGTATCTGTGGCCGCGTGCGCTGTGACGCGGTCCACGAGTTTAAAAGGACGGAGCAAGTGCTGGAGCAGTTATTCGGCTCACTCTGAAGATAGCTGAACGATATATAACGGAAATATTAGAAGAATTCATGCGGCTGCACACCTGAAATTTAGTGGAGCATATAATATTTTGATCACAGAATGAAGGCTTTCACGGCAGGTGTTGTCATCACTTAACACTTCCGGGCTGAGATGCCGTGGTCCATACATAAAACCCTCCCCTGACGTTTCGCCTTCGACTGCGGAAGGCATCCTCCGAGGACAATGGGCGAACTGCCCATTTTATTTGAGATCTTTTATTTGAGATATCTTCGAAAAATTTACAACAGGATTTCAAAAAGTCTGCCCTCAGGCTCACGACATGCTCAATAGTTACGCATCAGTTTTGTCGAGGAGAACAGGATTCTGTTTGAAGTGTGAAGCGTGTCACTGATTCAGTACCTAGTTCAGACTCCAATACACGTGGGTTGATGCAAACGATGCTCTTGATATCCACCGTAGGAAAAGAAAAAGTCAGTGTCCTTATACACTAGAATGGTGGTACAGCCAATGATAATGCACCGCTCGACTTGCATCTTCTCCCGCGCAGTGGACAGTCGCTTGAGCAAAAGTGACGTTGTCCTCCCTCAGGTACTCAAGGCACTGTAGCCGTGGTCCACTGTTTGCTATCACAGTGCAGGGCAGTGGCCACTAGAGGTGCGTCGTTCGCGAAGGAACGGGTCCCAAGGAACTGTTCATTAACCTGGTTCAAATGGCTCTGAGCACTATGCGACTTAACTTCTGAGGTCATCAGTCGCCTAGAACTTAGAACTAATTAAACCTAACTAACCTAAGGACATCACACACACCCATGCCCGAGGCAGGATTCGAATCCGCGACCGCAGCGGCCGCCCGGTTCCAGACTGCAGCGCCCAGAACCTCACGGCCGGTCATTAACCTGAGCCACTTTTCTTTAGCGTATGGCAATACAAACTGAAGTGTAACTAACATACACAAACTGCACAATTTTACAAAATAGACGGGACTAAAACACCAAATGTACAAATTAATATCTAAATTTTCAGTCCATTCCAAAGAAATCATCTACGTCTGCAGTGAAAGCTCATCTCCTACAGCTTATTACAGCGTGTTTGATGGTCTGATGTTCGATGCGACAATCGCACTGAGAAGATGAAGACTTTCCCTATCGCACAAATGGCTTGGCCTGTGCCAATCTTGTTAATTGTCTTCCAAAGGCGTCGCGATAATTCCATGTCAGCTGGCCTTGTACCAGGTCTTAAGGGAGTCTTTTACTCCTCATGAGCAATGCTATTCTACGTTTCTGACCCCTTCCTGCTCATGCTGAAATGCACTTTGCAAACTAAACCGATGCTAATAGAACAGAGAAGTATTCTAATAATCTGCAAGCCACAAGAAGCGAACTTGCGAGTCATGTAGTCCGCGTGTTCCTGCGCAAAACCGGTTTCACTCACCTTGCGTTGTACGTAACTCACAGTGGCTCGATCACAATCTCTGCATTGTCTGATGGCTTTACCTACCTGCAACAGAGAGAAAAATACCTAACATAAAATCGTTGCTCCCGAAGCACCACTCTAAAGCGTTAGCAAAATTAAATTATTACTTTTTCAGAAGTGAAACACTTTCCTATTGACGGGCTGACACTTACTACAATTACTTGTACAGCGTGTTCCAGAGCTGCGAAGGAGGACGGGAGACCGTCCTGAACCGAATACTTTGAGTAAAGGAGTATTTCAGCTGACTGACTGAGCAATGCGCGTGAGTCACGTATCTGTGGACTGGGTACGTTCCAGGACTAACAGCTGCCTGTCGCTTCCACGCTTGGAAAGCAACACACACTCGCCCGCGGTCTGGCGGCGTGTAGTTTATCGCTGTTCACATTGGATGACTAGTTATGGGAAGCGCAGCAATTTGCCGACGTGCATTGAGTGTATGGAGCCATACACTGTAGTACCGAAAAAGTCGAATCAGTTTAGAGAGGAAAGTCAACCTAAATGGAAGAGACAGCTCTTAGTGGACTGAAACTTCGAGGGTACTGTTTTGTTGCTGCCGCAGCCAAATTACCTTGAACGCAAAGTTGGATGGTTCATCCAGCGCAGTTGTGCAGTGCCGAGATTTCCACACTACGTATATATTACTCCGCACGTCGGAGGCCTGTTTCATCCGTGGTGGTGCTTTCGGTGCAGAAGTAGCCAGTGGTGTAACAAAAATCACCATTCGTCTGACGTCACTAGCAACGATTGCTGTATCAGCTTGTGAATAGGAACTGTACACGCTCAACTAAATGTACCTTATCTGCTGCCAGTTCATGGGAATGAAGCGCGTTAGCGGCCGTTCTTTTAGACACGTACTGCCACAGTTGGTAGCGACGGCACATGTCGCTGTCCGCGGGAGGTTGTGGTTTGTGCACGAGGGTTCGCCACCCTACTTCGACGTCTCTGAGCATGTGGACAGCGGACACACTCATCGCTCGCATCGAGGCACATTTTCTCTCTTCTCCATATATTAGTCATGTTGTTCTGTCTGTATTATACATGAATTAAAAGTTCAATATCCATCAGCATGTTATAAGGCAGAAAGAAAAGTACCATGCCCTGTCAGTAAGCACATGGGGTAATAAAAGTTACATTACAAATAGTGTGATACAATTTTATAATAGTCCACACGAGATACCACTGTCATGTCTTAGTAATACCCTAAGGTCATTCTTACTTGATTACTGTTGTTATTCGGTAGCAAAATTTTAACAACATATGAAATATAAAGCTTGGAAGAAGAAAGTTCTAAATATATTAGTGCAATTAGGGCAAGCTGTCTAGCAGATAAAGCCAATCCAACAAACTCATTCCTGAGAGAGAGCGAATATATATTTAGATAACATCGAATATTACAAAACATACTTCTATTGAACTAATGAGAAAGTATCAGATCCTATTAGAAAACGCGAACCAGCAACGCATCAGCTGTTACCTTACCAATGTAGGTCAGCGATGCAACCGCCTAATGAAACAGTAGGTGGGTCGGGATGGAATGTCATTAATCAGGCAGTATGTTTGCCGATGGTCTCCCTCGAGATACGCAGAAGTTTCTTTCGGTGGTCATGGAGCGAACTGAATACACCCGGTAGCAAATCGTACCTTGCCGCATGTGTCCCGGGGCCATCTGCCGTTCTTACAAGCAGCTAGTCTCTCTTGCGATTGGCAAGCTAAAGCATAGCAAGTGACCGCGGGATGTGCCTCAGTAGGCGGCCGCGGTAGCTTTCTCGTGTCGACGACGAGGAGGAGGAAAGAGCTACAGTGCTGGCGAAAAAGGTGACGTAGCGCGCAAGCAAAACGTAGAAGTGGAGTAAATCGATGGTGTGCAGATTACGACGAGGGGGACACTGAGCGGAGTGGGTTCAAGTATTTGGAAGCACAGACCACTCAAAAAATGTTCCATTGACGATGTGTTTGTGAGAACTTGACAGCTCTTGTCGTATAGAACTAGATTTTTAAGGCTGGAAAAGCAACTGTGCGAAAAGTTGTCCTATTTGGAATTTGCTTCTAAAATGTGCCACACTATATGAGTTACATGGAAATGAGATGAAGTAGATGTTTAAAAGGGCATAATTCATTAGATCTATATCAAAAAACGAACCATCAGTATTAAAGTGTCCAATGCTTTCTTTACACGAAATCAATATTGATATACACTGAAGAGCCAAAGAAACTGATACAACCGCCTAATATCGTGTAGGGTTCCGCGAGCACGCAGAAGTGCCGGAACACGAGCTGCATGGACTCGACTAATGTCGGAAGTAATGCGAGAGGGAATTGACATCATGAATCCTGCAGGGCTTTCCATTAATCCGTAAGCGTACGAGGGGGTAGAGATCTCTTCTGAACAGCACGTTGCAAGACATCACATACACGCTCAATAATGTTCACGTCTGGGGAGTTTGGTGGCCAGCGGAAGTGTTTACAGACTCAGAAGAGCATTCTTGAAGCCACTCTGTAGCAATTCTGGGCGTGTGGGGTATCTCATGCACAATGGACACGAGCGCATGCAGGTGATCAGACAGGATGCGTACGTACGTATCACCTGTCAGAGTCGTATGTAGACGTATCAGGGGTCCCATATCACTTTAACTGCACACAGCCCAAACCATTACAGAGCCTCCACCAGCTTGAAGAGTCTATGGATTCATGAGGTTATCTCGATAACCGTAGACGTCCATCGGCACGATACTATTTGAAACCAATTTGAGACCAACAATCTGAAACGAGACTCATCCGACCAGACAAGATGTTTTCAGTTATCAACAGTCCAATGTCGGTATTGACGGGCCCAGGCGAGGCTTAAAGCTTTGTGTCGTGCAGTCATCAAGGGTACACAAGTGGGTCTTCGGCTCGAAAGCCCATGTTTCGTTGACTGGTTCGTACGCTGACACTTGTGGATGGCCCAGCATTGAAATCTGGAGCAATTTGCGGAAGGACTGCACTTCTGTCACGTTGAAGGATACTCTTCAGTTGTCGTTTGTCCCGTTCTTGCAGGATCTTTTTCCAGTCGCAGCGATGTCGGAGATTTGATGTTTTACCGGATTTTTGATATTCACGGTACACTCCTAAAATGGTCATAAGGGAAAATTCCCATTTCATCGTTACCTCGGAGATGCTGTGTCCCGTCGCTCGTGCGCCGACTATAACACCACGTTCAAACTCACTTCAGATTTGATAATCTGCCATTGCAGCAGCGGTAACCGTTCTAAGGCACGTGTCCACTAGCAAGTAAACTTCCGCAAGCCGCTTGCAGAAGCTACGTCTTCAAGTTCTTTGCATGTGGAAACACCTGCAGCAAGTTGACTTCCGCAAGTTTCGTCTAATTGGAGGAGTAGCTTCCGAAAGCTAGTTTAAACGGTTCTCCGTAGCTTGCTGCAATTACTTGCTGGACTTGCCAGTTGCGGGAAGTTTTCTCGGAACTTGCAGAAGTGTATACAGTACGAAATGTCGGTGTTGAAGTTCGTGTGGATGAATGAAAAAACACAATGGCTTATTCAGCGAGTGGAGTGTTTTCCCGTGTTTTGGGACACACACAACCTGGACTTTAAAAATCGGTTAAAAAAACAAGACGCATTGGAAATTATTGCGTCAGAATTCTACACTACAAAGCCAGAAATACGGAAAAAATCCACAATTTACGTACGCTGTATAATCAAGAACTGAATAAATCGAAGAAAAAAAAGTAGACAAAGTTCAGACGACTTATATAAAAGTAAATGGGAATTCTTTGATTCCATGAAATTTATGTTTCGTTCCTACACACCAAAAGAAATCGAAGATAATATGGTAAGTGAAACAAATTTAATATTCTGCATCGTCTGTATTGCTAGGCTACTTCCCCTTCTGGTGAAACAAAGTAGTTTGTGAAATCATTTTTGACTTCCTTGGCCATCTGTGGCCAATTATGTATGTTTATTGGTTCCAGCGGTATATTAGTTTCTGACCATATGTCTTTGTGCCATTCTCCTTGCGTCTGTAAATCTTGAGAATCAAATGTGCCAGATGGGGCATAAACGGAATTTCTACTCTCTTCTGTGAGTGAAAAATTGTGAAGAGCACAAATCGCTTTGACAATTTGCCTCGATTTCTCTGGGTTTAGAAGAATTTGCGTTCGTAATACTCGAAAACGTGTGCATATAAGCCCAAACAAGTTTTAGTTCGAAAGCATCGTTGATGTGAGCTCGCAGTTCTGGCACGTTTCTTGGTAGAGGAGGTTTAAACACTGCATCTTTCACATAACCCCACAGAAAGAAATCGCATGGGGTTAAGTCGGGAGAGCGTGGAGGCCATGACACGAATTGATGATCATGGTCTCCACCACGACCGATCCATCGGTTTTCCAATCTCCTGTTTAAGAAATGCCGAACATCATGATGGAAGTGCGGTGGAGCACCATCCTGTTGAAAGATGAAGTCGGCGCTGTCGGTCTCCAGTTGTGGCATGAGCCAATTTTCCAGCATGTCCAGATACACGTGTCCTGTAACGTTTTTTTCGCAGAAGAAAAAGGGGCCGTAAACTTTAAACCGTGAGATTGCACAAAACACGTTAACTTTTGGTGAATTCCGAATTTGCTGCACGAATGCGTGAGGATTCTCTACCGCTCAGATTCGCACATTGTGTCTGTTCACTTCACCATTAAGAAAAAATGTTGCTTCATCACTGAAAACAAGTTTCGCACTGAACGCATCCTCTTCCATGAGCTGTTGCAACCGCGCCGAAAATTCAAAGCGTTTGACTTTGTCATCGGGTGTCAGGGCTTGTAGCAATTGTAAACGTTAAGGCTTCTGCTTTAGGCTTTTCCGTAAGATTTTCCAAACCGTCGGCTGTGGTACGTTTAGCTCCCTGCTTGCTTTATTCGTCGACTTCCGCGGGCTACGCGTGAAACTTGCCCGCACGCGTTCAACCGTTTCTTCGCTCACTGCAGGCCGACCCGTTGATTTCCCCTTACAGAGGCATCCAGAAGCTTTAAACTGCGCATACCATCGCCGAATGGAGTTAGCAGTTGGTGGATCTTTGTTGAACTTCGTCCTGAAGTGTCGTTGCACTGTTATGACTGACTGATGTGAGTGCATTTCAAGCACGACATACGCTCCTATCGCCATTTTGTCTCACTGCGCTCTCGAGCGCTCTGGCGGCAGAAACCTGAAGGGCGGCTTCAGCCGAACAAAACTTTATGAATTTTTGTACGTATCTGTAGTGTGTCAATGAATGGAGCTACAGTGAATTTATGAAATCGCTTCAATCATTTGTAATAGCCCTGTATTAAAACGCACATTTACTGCCTCCTTCATTTGCTAGTCATGTTGTTCTGTCTTGCTCTAGAGAGTCGATAGTTAAATACACGATTTTTCACAGGTTGGCCTCTAAAAGGGTAGGGCTTCATAATATAATTTTTTAGAGCAAATGCATCATCAGCAACAATGACGTAAGATATCTGCACAGTTCTACCAGGTAAATTTAGAGAAACTGGTACATTCAAAGAATTAGACTCAAGATATTCTGACAGTCTACAATTATTAAAAACTCCACCATCAGATATTCTACCATTACTGCCCACATCGAAGTATATAACTCCGTAGTCAGGTCCAATCAGTGCCAATAGCACAATACTGTGGTTCCCTTCATAATTAAAGTTCAGACTGCCTCCTTTCTTTCCTGTATGACTATTGTTTTCCATCCATAGCGCCAATACAGTTTGGAAAATCCCATCTATTCTCAAAATCAGTAGCGATTTGTAATCATTCTTCTTCTGTTGAAGGTACCTAAAATTATAGAGAACAAAATTATATCTGAAATTTATCCCTTTGAAGATAAATATTACATTACAATGTTAATTTTAGGGATCAGAAAACGTCAATGAAAATGATGAGTGTGAGACAGATGCAGTCCAGGAAAAAGCACAGGAAAAAAGATTTTTGAAAAGAAAAAAAAAATACCGAGGAAAATTCAGACACTATTCTAAACAAGGCAATAGAAGCGATGCACAAACCTGTTGATGAACATCAGGTGTTTGGAGACTATGTGGCATCGGAATTAAGGTTATTAACACAAATGTCAAGTCGAAAAAAGTTAAGGATGATAATACAAAAGGCAATATTCGAAGTATCTGAGGAAGATGAAACTATAACTAATCCTTGGATGACAGGTGAAAGCAGTTTCATCTGCACACCATCAGAGAAAGTAATTATTATTTCTGATATTGCTCATGTTCATCATCCACAAGGTAACAGTTTCGTAAATTTTCTGCTTAAACGAATTATTTGTGTGAGTTATGAAATATCAAAATACTAATCTTTAAATATTCTCTTTTCAAACATTCATATAGAGCCACACAACAGTCCGTAACAACTCGAGAGATCGTGCAAACAGATACTCGGAAAAGGTACATCAAAGAGTGAAAACTGTCACCTAAAAATAAAAATAAAGTAATTCAGTGAAATAAATATAAATGTACGACTATTGAAAATAAATATTTATTTGACATTTACGTTTTTTTTTCTCTTACCTGTGGCTAAAAATCGAAGAGTAATTGGAAGACGATCTCTTGGTGATGTAGCTTGCCGCATATTTGTATCTTGTTTCCGAATATTTGATTCTACAATTGACAAGAGGTGTTCAAAATTTGCAAAAGACATGATCAGAAAGTTTGTAATCTGAGCAAAGTCCTCTGATTTCAGTTCGTTCATTAGTGTTTCTTGGAAACTTAAGCATGATCGCCTCTGTATTCATTTCCTCTTTTTCTTAACTTTTCGTTTTTCGTCACGCTTTTTCTTTAACAATAACAATACAACAATACTGGCGGCTGGTCTGGTTTGTGCACACGACATTGTAATCTACAACTTGCTTGTCCCACAACGCGAACTGTAGCGGATACACTTCCGCAAGTACTTGCAGCAAGTTCATATAATTAACTTTCCGAAACGATTCGCAGAAGCCAACTTGCGCAAGTTTTCATACTAATGTAAGCACCTCAGCAAATACTTGCATAAGTTACTTGCGGAAGTTACTTGCTAGTGCGCACGCGCCTTAACAACTGCGCCAGACAGTTGTTGTCTTATGTAGGCATTGCCGACCGCAGCGCCGTAATCTGCGTTTTACATACCCCTGTATTTTAATACGCATGCCTAAACCAGTTTCTTTGGCGCTTCAGTGTATGAGAGCTATTTTTCTGAATAATGAGTTTGTTCAATTGGCTTTATCTGCAAGACAGCTTGCACTGCTTGCAGTACAATATTTTGCATTTTCTTGTTTCAAGTTTTGTATAAAGATACTGCTACCGAATAGGAACAGTGATCAAGTAAGAATGACCTTAGGATTTTACTAAGAAGTGAGAATAAGGAAATGATTTTTATCTTATGTGGAGTACTATTCTAAATTTGTATCGCACTATGTGTAATGGAACTTTTATAAGCTGATGTTCTTGTTGACTGGACATGATACTTTCCTTTTTGCGTTATAACATGTTGATGGGTATTGAAGTTTTTATATATGTATACTACAGACAGAACAACATGACTAGCAAATGAAGGAGGCAGTAAATGTGCGTTTTAATACAGGGCTATTACAAATGATTGAAGCGATTTCATAAATTCACTGTAGCTCCATTCATTGACATATGGTCACGACACACTACAGATACGTACAAAAATTCATAAAGTTTTGTTCGGCTGAAGCCGCCCTTCAGGTTTCTGCCGCCAGAGCGCTCGAGAGCGCAGTGAGACAAAATGGCGATAGGAGCGTATGTCGTGCTTGAAATGCACTCACATCAGTCAGTCATAACAGTGCAACGACACTTCAGGACGAAGTTCAACAAAGATCCACCAACTGCTAACTCCATTCGGCGATGGTATGCGCAGTTTAAAGTTTCTGGATGCCTCTGTAAGGGGAAATCAACGGGTCGGCCTGCAGTGAGCGAAGAAACGGTTGAACGCGTGCGGGCAAGTTTCACGCGTAGCCCGCGGAAGTCGACGAATAAAGCAAGCAGGGAGCTAAACGTACCACAGCCGACGGTTTGGAAAATCTTACGGAAAAGGCTAAAGCAGAAGCCTTACCGTTTACAATTGCTACAAGCCCTGACACCCGATGACAAAGTCAAACGCTTTGAATTTTCGGCGCGGTTGCAACAGCTTATGGAAGAGGATGCGTTCAGTGCGAAACTTGTTTTCAGTGATGAAGCAACATTTTTTCTTAATGGTGAAGTGAACAGACACAATGTGCGAATCTGGGCGGTAGAGAATCCTCACGCATTCGTGCAGCAAATTTGCAATTCACCAAAAGTTAACGTGTTTTGTGCAATCTCACGGTTTAAAGTTTACGGCCCCTTTTTCTTCTGCGAAAAAAAACGTTACAGGACACGTGTATCTGGACATGCTGGAAAATTGGCTCATGCCACAACTGGAGACCGACAGCGCCGACTTCATCTTTCAACAGGAAGGTGCTCCACCGCACTTCCATCATGATGTCCGGCATTTCTTAAACAGGAGATTGGAAAACCGATGGATCGGTCGTGGTGGAGACCACGATCAGCAATTCGTGTCATGGCCTCCTCGCTCTCCCGACTTAACCCCATGCGATTTCTTTCTGTGGGGTTATGTGAAAGATGCAGTGTTTAAACCTCCTCTACCAAGAAACGTGCCAGAACTGCGAGCTCGCATCAACGATGCTTTCGAACTCATTGATGGGGACATGCTGTGCCGAGTGTGGGAGGAACTTGATTATCGGCTTGATGTCTGCCGAATCACTAAAGGGGCACATATCGAACATTTGTGAATGCCTAAAAAAACTTTTTGAGTTTCTGTATGTGTGTGCAAAGCGTTGTGAACATATCTCAAATAATAAAGTTATTGTAGAGCTGTGAAATCGCTTCAAACATTTGTAATAACCCTGTAGAGCTAATGTAGAAATTTTACGCGCGTCCATTTCGTTAACAGTGTGATATGCGAGCCAGACACAACCGATAACTGCCGCCGAAGAGCGCTGCGCTCGCGTATACCACTTTGAGGCAGACATACCGTACGCACAACTAGCATCGTTTCTGAGCGTTCAGCATCACGCTGAACTCGGCACGCTCACCGTTGACGTTCGAAAGCACGGTCCGTGTGCCCACAGCTTTAGAGGCGCTGTTCACATGTGATCGCTCTAAGCTTGTGGTTATAGCCTGATACCAGTGCCTACCAATCTTAATTGTACATTACAGCACTGAGGATGGTCACTAAGTGACCCAAAATCGATTTTGCTGACAATAAAACAACAAATACGTCCAATGCTGATTTTCCATCCAATTCCATCCACTATTTGGTCGTGGTGCACACAACACGCCATGGAGTCGCCAATCAATACTTTTTACAATGCTATTTGTTTATTTAAATAGCGCCGTTACCGTTTTCAAACCGACAGGTTCATCTTCAGATGTCTAGTACACGTGTTACATTAGCTTTCGCTTTTTGTTTTCCCAAGTGACTGGGGTGGTGGTGTGATGAGAAATCCGGGGCAATACTTTCTAGTGCAGGCTGCTTGTGATCTTGCAGTATCGAAAACTGTACGATGCACTTTTTATTTGTATATAATTATATGTGTACACAATCTAAAGTACAGGTATTACTCACACAACAGTGTGTTCAAATGGTTCAAATGGCTCTGAGCACTATGCGACTTAACACCTGTGGTCATCAGTCCCCTAGAACTTAGAACTACTTAAACCTAACTAACCGAAGGACATCACACACATCCATGCCCGAGGCAGGATTCGAACCTGCGACGGTAGCGGTCACCCGGTTCCAGACTGAACCGCCACGGCCACACCGGCCGGCTCAACTGTGTGTGATCCGTGCTTTAGATTATGTGCATATATATATATATATATATACTGCAAGAACCTTTCTGTTGTTGATTTTGTCACTTCCTGGCGAACATGAAGTTTAAAGGTTTAAAGAGATTTTGTGGCGATAAATATATTTAAAATCTCTTCCGAAGCGTATAAATTAAGTGATGAGGCTTAACAATTTTTTCTCGTGCGATCACCGATGTTGTTGTTGTTGTGGTCTTCAGTCCTGAGACTGGTTTGATGCAGCTCTCCATGCTACTCTATCCTGTGGAAGCTTCTTCATCTCCCAGTACCTACTGCAGCCTACATCCTTCTGAATCTGCTTAGTGTACTCGTCTCTTGGTCTCCCTCTACGATTTTTACCCTCCACGCTGCCCTCCTGTACTAAATTGGTGGTCCCTTGATGCCTCAGAATATACCCCACCAAACGATCGCTTCTCCTAGTCAAGTTGTGCCACAAATTTCTCTTCTCTCCAATTCTGTTCAATACTTCCTCATTAATTATGTGATCTACCCATCTAATCTTCAGCATTCATCTGTAGCACCACATTTCGAAAGCTTCTATTCTCTTCTTGTCCAAACTATTTATTGTCCATGTTTCACTTCCATACATCGCTACATCCATACAAATACTTTCAGAAATGACTTCCAGCCACTTAAATCCATACTCGATGTTAACAAATTTCTCTTCTTCAGAAACGCTTTCCTTGCCATTGCCAGTCTGCATTTTATATCCTCTCTACTTAGACCATCATCAGTTATTTTGCTCCACAAATAGAAAAACTCCTTTACTACTTTAAGTGTCTCATTTCCTAATCTAATTCCCTCAGCATCACCCGACTTAATTCGACTACCTTTTGTTGATGTTTATCTTATATCCTCCTTTCAAGACACTGTCCATTCCGTTCAACTGCTCTTCCAAGTCCTTTGCTGTCTCTGACAGAATTACAATGTCATCGGCGAACCTCAAAGTTTTTATTTCTTCTCCATGGATTTTAATTCCTACTCCGAATTTTTCTTTTGTTTCCTTTACTGCTTGCTCAATATACAGATTGAATAACATCGGGGAGAGGCTACAACCCTGTCTCACTCCCTTCCCAACCACTGCTTCCCTTTCATGCCCCTCGACTCTTATAACTGCCATCTGGTTTCTGTACAAATTGTAAATAGCCTTTCGCTCCCTGTATTTTACCCCTGCCACCTTCAGAATTTGAAATAGAGTATTTCAGTCAACATTGTCCAAAGCTTTCTCTAAGTCTACAAATGCTAGAAACGTAGGTTTGCCTTTCCTTAATCTTTCTTCTAAGATAAGTCGTAGGGTCAGTATTGCCTCACGTGTTCCAACATTTCTACGGAATCCAAACTGATCTTCGCCGAGGTCTGCTTCTACCAGTTTTTCCATTCGTCTGTAAAGAATTCGCGATAGTATTTTGCAGCCGTGACTTATTAAACTGATAGTTCGGTAGTTTTCACATCCGTCAACACCTGCTTTCTTTGGGATTGGAATTATTATATTCTTCTTTAAATCTGAGGGACTTTCGCCTGTCTCATACATCTTGCTCACCAGATGGTAGAGTTTTGTCAGGATTGGCTCTCCCAAGGCTGTCAGTAGTTCTAATGGAATGTTGTCTACTCCCGGGGCCTAGTTTCGACTTAGGTCTTTCAGTGCTCTGTCAAACTCTTCACGCAGTATCTTATCTCCCATTTCATCTTCATCTACATCCTCTTCCATTTCCATAATATTGTCCTCAAGTACATCGCCCTTGTATAGACCCTCTATATACTCCCACCTTTCTGCCTTCCCTTCTTTGCTTAGAACTGGCTTTCATCTGAGCTCTTGATATTCATGCGAGTGGTTCTCTTTTCTCCAAAGGTCTATTTAATTTTCCTGTAGGCAGTATCTATCTTACCCCTTGTGAGATAAGCCTCTACATCACCGATATAGAGTCAAAATGACTCCGTAAATTGCATCGCTAATTTCAGCAGCAAATACTAAGAAACAGATGCTGTTTCTCGACTTTGCACGTACATCTTAGGTGAGCTTAGTTTGAAGGTACTGTTGTACTTGCGCGGTTACCGCATGGCGTACAATGTGAAACCGCCGAGCATCGAACAGTTTGGAGTCTGACTCCCATTTGTAGTCACGGGTTAACTAGACACTGCCTCGGCCACCTCCCTAGGTCTCTGCACAACAACTTGGGGGTGGTGCACTGGAGCACCCCCTCCCCCCCCCCCTGCCCCCTCCCTCATGACAGTGCAGACCAACTGCTGCGGCGAACTTCCCCAGCCAGCCATCTAACTGCATGTACATCTCAGCCCCTTATCTCAGCGACATGAATCTTTATGTGTCTCTAACAGAACAATCGCCGAGCATAAAGCAGTGGCTAGAGAGTGCGGTTGATGACGCACTTCATTTCTGGTAGTGCCAAAAGTGGTGTTTCAGAGCAATGTGCAGTACATACAGCGGTTAATGGGCGAAGCTAGCCCGCAGTAAACGTGTTGCTGTGTTTATGGTGGCCAGTGGGCAGCGACCGATAACCGGAGTCGCGGATTAAGATAAGAGGAGCCGCCGGCGTCTGGCTGTGCTGGGTGCTGCAAGCACGGGAGCGCCAGTCGGCGGCCATGTATACTCCGGAGGAGAGGACAGAAGAGGTGTCCCGCCCAAAGGACGTTCCGGGAAGGCTAGGCGAGAGGAGAACACTCAGCTTCCAGACTTCCTGGAAAACAGCCGGCTGGCTACATTGCGTTCCCATAGTTCCCAGAACCAGTGGGCAGTATAAAAGACAGCCGTCCCATTCTACGACAATTTTCTGTCTAGTAGCACCCACAGTCCTACAGTAGTTTAAAATCGACTACTTCTTCCTGTCCTGCTATTAACCCCTGTTTTTTCAGCGTCGCGATTTCGCCCTATTATGTCATTCGCTGCAGAGTCCGACAACGCATAACTCTTTCTTTTATGAGAACACTGTCATCGAGTCATTAACTTTTGTGTAGTTCATGTGCACAAGGGGAAACAACACCTGTATTTTTTCCCGAGGACATACAGCTCTACTGTATGATTAAATGATGATGAAGTCCTTTTGGATAAAATGTTCCGGAGGTAAAATAGTCCCTCATTTGAATCTACGGCCAGGACTACTCAGGAGGACGTCGTCATCACGAGAAGCAACACTGGTATTCTACAGACTGAAGCATGAAATGTTAGATCCCTTAATCGGGCATGGAGTTAGAAAATTTAAAAAAGGAAGTGGATAGGCTGAAGTTAGATGCAGTGGGAATTAGTGAAGTTCGGTGACAGGAGGAACAGGACTTCTGGTCAGGTGAATACAGGGTCAAACAGAGGTAATGCAGGAGTGTGTTTAATAATGAGTAAGAAAATAGGAAGGCGGCTAAGCTACTAAGAACAGCGTAGTGAAAGAATTATAGATAGACAGGAAGCCCTCGCGTACACCATTTAGCTCTGCAGATGATGAAGAGATTGAAGAAATGTATAATGAGATAAAAGAAATTATTCAGATAGTTAAAGGAGATGAAAAAATTCATTTTAAAGGAACTGGAATTCGATAGTAGGAAAAGGTTCAAATGGCTCTGAGCACCATGGGACTTAACATCGGAGGTCATCAGTCCCCTAGAACTTAGAACTACTTAAACCTAACTAACCTAAGGACATCACACACATCCATACCCGAGCAGGATTCGAACCTGCGACCGTAGCGGTCGCACGATTCCAGACTGAAGCGCCTAGAACGGCTAGGCCACTCCGGCCGGCAGTAGGAAAAGGAAAAGAAGGAAAAATAGCAGGTGAATATGGACTGGGGGAAAGAGGAAGCCGCGTGGTAGAATTTTGCACAGGGCATAATCTAATGATCACTAACACATGGTTTAAAAATCGTAAAAAGTAGATTATTTGTAAATGAAAACACCTGGGGACACTCTAAGGTTTCAGGTTGATTATGTAGTGGTTAGACAGAGATTTAGGAACCAGATTTTAAATTTGAAGACTTTCCAGGGGTAATGTGATCTCTGACTACAATTTATTCGTTATGAGCTATTGGTTATGGAAGAAACTGGAAAAAGATAGGAAATCAAGGAGATATGACCTGGGTTAGTTGAAAGAACCAGAGGTTTTTGAGAGTTTCTGAAGAAGCATTAGGCAGAGCTGAGTAGAATAGGGGAAGGGAATACAGTATAAGACAAATGGGTAGCTCTACGAGATGAAATAGCGATGGCAGCGGAGGATCAAACAGGTAAAAAGATAAATCCTTGGACAGGATATATTAAATTTAATTGATGAAACGAGAAAATTTAAAAATGCAACAAATGGAGCAAACGAAAGGGAATACAAACTTTTAAAAAATGAGATTGACAGGAAGTGCAAAATGGCTAAGCAGGAACGGCTAGAGGACATATGTAAGGATGGCACTGCTTATTATCTGTCACTTCCAGCTAATCATCTTCCCATCGACATGTGACTCTGTACCTCAACAGAGAGGTGATAGCATGCGGGGGATTGCCAGACGCTTCCCTGGCTGCTACATCCGCCCTTTCGTTCCCCGCCACACCTTCGTCTTACAGCTGCAGATGAGGGTTACTGTTAGTATCACCTGAACGAAGAAGGGCTCAAGAATATCTGCGAGGAAGCCATATTTCACAGCAAACCATCAGCTCCGATACGTCAGCTACCTGCGACTGATCCATCCACCGAGGATTCACATCTTACCAGTGTCTGTGACTGTATAAACTTATCTGTCTATTTATATACTAAGATGGTATCTGTTCTTTCGGACATGTCCGTAAGAACAGATACCATCGGTGAGCATGCAGCTCGTTAGAATGAAATTACAATGAAATGAACACCCTTAGCTGCTTACAAGCGTTGACATACGTCAACGGGGACAGATGAAAATGTGTGCCCCGACTGGGACACGAATCCGGGATCTCCTGCTTACATGGCAGACGCCCTATCCACCTGAGCACCCGAGGACACAGAGGATAGCGCGACTGCAGGGATTTATCTCTGGCACGCCTCCTGCGAAATGACGGCAGTCGATATCTGTTAACATATTTCGGTTCCTCTTCCTTTCTACAATTATTTTGACACTTTAATTCATATATTTTGAGCCGTAACAAAATAATTGTAGAAAGGAAAGAGACTTTATAGTAGAAATTTTCTACACATATAGGAACCGAAATATGTTAATACATTTCGGCTGCCGTCATCAAGAAAGGAATTAATAATTTGTTCAATACGGCATCAGCCATTAAAAAGATTTAAGTTTAAACGGAGAGTCTTCTTGGCCTTGAGGCGCGTACGAATACAGAAAAGACGCCAAACCGACGGCCGAGGCTGCGCCAGCGCACGAAACCTTTGGGACAAAAAGCAACCGACCATTTCCATAGTCCAGCAGTTTATATATAAAAAATAAAAGTGATACAAAAATAATGGAGCAGCGATTTGTTCCTCATCAAAAGGTCCCGAATCTGTCACCTTCTTTTATATACATTAATTACTCCTTGACTCATCCTTTGTTGTCGGCACATGCGCTCGTCACGGCACGTGCCGTTCCTGGGATGATTCATAACATGATGTATTATATCCTCATATATATCACATAGTAGTTAGTGTACTAGAGATTAAAGCACGTACGGAGGCACGTGGTCATGTTTCCGTCGTGCCATAGGAGACTGGACGTGAGAGAAGGTCGCTAGCACTGGTACGAAGTACCCTTGTGCGTTGTACTGCACACTGTACGTAAGAGTTATGAAGCGAGGTGCGACGTGTGAGGTGGCGGGCAGTGTCTGCAGACAGCGCCAGGGGGGCGGTAGAATCGGAAATGAGCTCCGTACACTCGCTTTAAACGCACCAGCGTGTCCTGTGACGTCACCTCCGAACTCGCCCGTCACGGACGCTCGTAGACCCGACTAGCGAATCTCCGCCGCTGCCCGTTTAACCGAAATCTCGTCACTTGGGTCTGTCGTCCGGTACCAGCGAACTGTAAAAACATAGAAAGGGGAGCATGTTCACGAATTCACAACTACACACATCAAAAAAAAAGTTTTGCGTCACCTCGGTTCCGAGAGCTCCGGAACCTGTACAGAAAATCGGAATAAAGATCAATACAAAAATCATTTCCGCCCTTTTTATTGCCATGAAAACCACACATTGCATGTGGTACCACCATAGAGCGAAATCTGCAGTTATGGTGGTCCGGATAGCTGTACACATCGGTACCTCTAATACCCAGTAGCACGTCCTCTTGCATTCATGCATGCCTGTATTCGTTGTGGCATACTATCCACAAGTTCATCAAGGCACTGTTGGTCCAGATTGTCCCACTCCTCAACGGTGATTCGGCGTAGATCCCTCAGAGTGGTTGGTGGCTCAAGTCGTCCATAAACAGCCCATTTCAATCTCTCCCAGGCATTTTCGATAGGGTTCACGTCTGGAGAACAAACTGGCCATTCTAATCGAGCGATGTCGTTATCCTGAAGGAAGTCAATCACAAGATGTGCACGATGAGGGAGCGAATTGTCGTCCATGAAGACGAATGCCTCGCCAATATGCTGCCGATATGGTTGCACTATCGGTCGGTGGATGGCATTCACGTATCGTACAGCCGTTACAGGGCCTTCCATGACTACCAACGGCATACGTCGGCCCCACATAATCCCACCCTAAAACAGCAGGGAACCTCCACCTTGCTACACTCGCTGTGTCTAAGGCGTTCAGACTGACTGGGTCGACTCCAAACGTCTGCAACGATTGTCTAGTTGAAGGCATATGCGACACTCATCGGTGAAGAGGACGTGATGCCAATGCTGAGCGGTCCATTCGGCATGTTGTTGGGCCCATCTGTACCGCGCTGCATGATGTCGTGGTTGCAAAGATGGACCTCGCCATGGACGTCGAGTGAGGTTGCGCTTCATGCAGCCTACTGCGCACAGTTTGAGTCGTAACACGACGTCCTGTGGCTGCACGAAAAGCGTTATTCAACATGGTGGCGTTGCTGTCAGGGGTCTTCAGAGCCATACTCCGTAGGTAGCGGTCATCCAGTACAGCAGTAGCCCTTGGGCGGCCAGAGCAAGGCATGTCATCGGCAGTTTCTGTCTCAGTATATCTCTGCTCATGCATGGCTGTTTACATCTTTGGGGTGACATTTCTGAACAGTCAAAGGGACTGTGTCTGTGATACAATATCCCTAGTCAAAGTCTATCTTCAGGAGGCCTGGGAACTGGGGTGAGGCAACACATTTTTTAATGTGTGTATAACACTCATGGCCTTACCACGACATACACAAATGCTGAGTACGGCGATTATTATTTACAGAGACAGTGATCGATCTGTTAACAGGGATTACATACAGAGTTCAGCCAAAAATGATGCGCTCGGAGGTCAGCATCTGATTACTCATCCGGATTCAAAACAAAAGTTTATCTTTGAAAATCAGATAGGGTGCACTTTGAAAAATGTATGAAAACGAGGAGCCGGCAATACTGTCACATCGTGAAGCGCATCGGAATGTACACTTGTTTACCGGCTGTCTTGTCTCACAGAGTAGACGGCTGGGACACCGAACATCCATCATGGAACTGTGATTCGAATCCTCGTCAGGTTTTCTCTTTTATTTTTTTTATACGTCCTTTCCCTTGCTCTCGTCGTTTGTAACCAGGACATCATTTTGTCACAAGACAATAATGTATCACAAGACAGTGGGGTTTGTTAAACTGTATGTATGTGTCTACTAACCACGCATGCGCGGACGTAACTGGTCGTGTCAAGTTAATGTAGGACAGATTCCCGACACAAACGATGAATACGTCGACATATTTTTGGTGCTGCGTGCATCCGATAACCAACCTGCTGCTGCTCATTCTCTGCCTGACGCATTGTAAAACAACCCACTTGATGTTACAGCTATAATTCATTCAGCATGATGGTGCACTGCCCCAGTCTGGAATGAGGCGTTTCCAGGGAAATGGATTCGTCGTGGAGATCCACTTTCTGACCTGCACATTCGCCGAACCTTAACCCACTAGATTTCTGTTTCAAAAAATGTTCAAATGTGTGTGAAATCTTATGGGACTTAACTGCTAAGGTCATCAGTCCCTAAGCTTACACACTATAGAGTGAATTACCCTAAGGGCAAACATACACACCCATGCCCGAGGGAGGAGTTGAACCTCTGCCGGGACCAGCCAGGTTCATGTTTATGGAGATGCTTAAAGGAACAAGTTTATAGTACTTCACCCATTGAGGTACACGACCTAATAACTCGCGTGCATGCCACTTCGGCAATGGTGGTTGCAGGTGTGTTGCATATGGTCCAACAAAGTACTGTATGATCCAGCGAGTGGCGAACTGTTTCCAGAAGCAAGGTGGTCGCTTTCAACATCTTCTCTACAAGGGAAGTTGCTTGTATGTGTACGTAACGGCTCTGTGAAGATCAGCCTGAACGTCAAACATACAGAACAGAATTATTTTGCATAGCATAATGTGCAATCTACACTCCTGGAAATTGAAATAAGAACACCGTGAATTCATTGTCCCAGGAAGGGGAAACTTTATTGACACAATCCTGGGGTCAGATACATCACATGATCACACTGACAGAACCACAGGCACATAGACACACGCAACAGAGCATGCACAATGTCGGCACTAGTACAGTGTATATCCACCTTTCGCAGCAATGCAGGCTGCTATTCTCCCATGGAGACGATCGTAGAGATGCTGGATGTAGTCCTGTGGAACGGCTTGCCATGCCATTTCCACCTGGCGCCTCAGTTGGACCAGCGTTCGTGCTGGACGTGCAGACCGCGTGAGACGACGCTTCATCCAGTCCCAAACATGCTCAATGGGGGACAGATCCGGAGATCTCGCTGGCCAGGGTAGTTGACTTACACCTTCTAGAGCACGTTGGGTGGCACGGGATACATGCGGACGTGCATTGTCCTGTTGGAACAGCAAGTTCCCTTGCCGGTCTAGGAATGGTAGAACGATGGGTTCGCTGACGGTTTGGATGTACCGTGCACTATTCAGTGTCCCCTCGACGATCACCAGTGGTGTACGGCGAGTGTAGGAGATCGCTCCCCACACCATGATGCCGGGTGTTGGCCCTGTGTGCCTCGGTCGTATGCAGTCCTGATTGTGGCGCTCACCAGCACGGCGCCAAACACGCATACGACCATCATTGGCACCAAGGCAGAAGCGACTCTCATCGCTGAAGACGACACGTCTCCATTCGTCCCTCCATTCACGCCTGTCGCGACACCACTGGAGGCGGGCTGCACGATGTTGGGGCGTGAGCGGAAGACGGCCTAACGGTGTGCGGGATCGTAGCCCAGCTTCATGGAGACGGTTGCGAATGGTCCTCGCCGATACCCCAGGAGCAACAGTGTCCCCAATTTGCTGGGAAGTGGCGGTGCGGTCCCCTACGGCACTGCGTAGGATCCTACGGTCTTGGCGTGCATCCGTGCGTCGCTGCGGTCCGGTCCCAGGTCGACGGGCACGTGCACCTTCCGCCATCCACTGGCGACAACATCGATGTACTGTGGAGACCTCACGCCCCACGCGTTGAGGAATTCGGCGGTACGTCCACCCGGCCTCCCGCATGCCCACTATACGCCCTCGCTCAAAGTCCGTCAACTGCACATACGGTTCACGTCCACGCTGTCGCGGCATGCTACCAGTGTTAAAGACTGCGATGGAGCTCCGTATGCCACGGCAAACTGGCTGACACTGACGGCGACGGTGCACAAATGCTGCGCAGCTAGCGCCATTCGACGGCCAACACCGCGGTTCCTGGTGTGTCCGCTGTGCCGTGCGTGTGATCATTGCTTGTACAGCCCTCTCGCAGTGTCCGGAGCAAGTATGGTGGGTCTGACACACCGGTGTCAATGTGTTCTTTTTTCCATTTCCAGGAGTGTATATATATATATATATATATATATATATATATATATATATATATATATATATATATATATATTCAGTTCCAATTCAAGACAAAATTGTACCTAGCAAAACCTGCTACAGCCAATAAGTTGTGTGTTTTTGTTTCTTGGAATTTCGGCAGATATTTGAAATCTCGTATTTCTAAAACAAATATTACTCATCATATGTTTGATGTGACGCCCAGTGTCAATGGAAAGCATTAGAATGTATCACTTTATAAACGAAATGAATTGTAAATCGGAATTTTAAGTGCTAGTTCAATAGAGCAGTCCCATACTAGTCTATTGCAATGTTCGTGTTATCGATGTGGAGAATAAACGGCAGTCCTTGCCCATCCTGTCCCGTCCCGAGTACCGTCCTCGCGCACATTGGTTGCTGTTTCCACAAAACAGCAGTGCTGCTCCGTCACACCTCGAATATTGGTTATTTTTCCTGTTTTAGGTCCCTTTTAATACGTGTCAATAAACTGATTATCGCAATAGGCTAATCGCCCCCCACCCCTCCCGATGGAATGGCAACGTAAAATTGCATTTTAAAAATAATTTTCTCTTTAATGTGAAATGAAACGACCCATTTCGTTTACATTTGACAAACTCTGTACGTTCTCGGCCTGAGTACGTTCTCGGCCTGATGTCTGGACTGTAGCATCGAACTTTTTCTAGACACGTACTCGGTGTTAAGGGGCAACGAGTAGACGAGTAGGGAGCGACCGCATCGCTACCGTTCTCAGACTTGTGTATTCGCTCAGCTACAGCGGAAGGAAAGAAGCCAGCACAGCACTGACGTTACAGCGGCGCCTTGCTTTCTAATGTATGCAGCTCCCAAGACAGGACCGTCTCTGATCTCAGGCGGAGAGGCTTCAGCAGTGACGTCACGAGCCATACGAGGGGGGGGGGGGGGGGACGTCGTGGTGGGTGAGGTGGCGGTGAGGCAAGCAGGCGCCCCTCTGACGTCACGGACCCGGCGATCGGCTCCGACTTTCTCCCGTCTGAGTGGCTCCGCGCCGCATAGCGCAGGGTCACTTCCGCCTCCCCCTCTGGACACGCACAAAGTCGGCTTTACGAGTTGCGCCCCGCTGTAGCAAAGGTTCCGACTGGCCATAAAAGGGCACGCGAGGTGCGCAACGAAAATTATTGTCAGCTGTAAAAACTCTTTCTACATCGAGTTCTGATACTTTCTCAAAATGCCAATTGCACTTACACTGGTTGACGCTCCAACGTTACCACTAACGTCACCAAGTTCGCACATTACTACAGTCAACACTGTCCGAATTTTTCCAGATTCTCGTCCTAATATGTCCTCATGATGATGATGATGAAGTCCCATACTCCTTAGCAGAGCATAGGGGACGATGCGGGAGACCCGCACCACTGTACTAGGCAAGGTCCTAGCGGAGGTGGTTTGACATTCCCTTCCTCCGACCGTAATGGGGATGAATGATGATGAAGACGACACAATACCCAGTCATCTCGGGCAAGTGAAAATCCTTGACCCCACCGGGAATCGAACCCGGGACCCCGTGTTCAGGATGTAAATTGTTTATTACGTTCAATAATTTTCTGTTGATATTTTGTATTTAAAAATATTACTGCGTATAAATTGTTCATGTAGATGTAAATTTGACAATTTAAGAATATGTCCTACGCAAAGAAATTAAAGCTGAAAGGTGAAAGGAATATACAGAGGGTTCCTACGAGGGAAATGAACTTCAAGTTACAGAAAAAGACGAGTATGTATATATAGTTGACGGGGAGGCATTATAATGCGAGAATAATTTGACAGAGCAGTGAAAGACCGAAGTCGAAACAAGGCCTCTGGTGTAGACGACGTTCCCTCGGAACTGTTGAGATTCTTGGGAGACCCGGCCATGACAAAACTACTCCATGGTGTGCAAGATATACGAGACGGGCGAAGTACTCTCAGACCTAAAGACCAAGGTAATAATTTCAATTCCAAACATGGCAGGTGCTGACACGAACTATCACTTTAGTAATTGTCCGCTCCGATAGCTGACTGGTCATCGTGACAGATTGCCGTCCTACGGGCCCGGGTTCGATTCCTGGCTGGGTCGGGGATTTTCTCCGCTCAGGGACTGGGTGTTGTGCTGTTTTCATCATCATTTCATCCGCATCTGGCGCGCAAGTCGCCTAATGTGGTGTCGAATGTAATAAGACCTGCACCAAGGCGGCCGGACCTGCCCCGGCCAATGACATCAAACGCTCATTTCCATTTCCGCTTTAGTAATTCACACTTGCAAAATACTGACCCGAATTATTTACAGCTGACTGGAAAAACTGATAGAGGCCGACCTCGTGGGAGATCAGCTCGGCTTCCAGAGGAATGTTGGAACACGCGGGGCTGTAATGACCCTATGTCTTATATTAGAAGATAAGTTAATGGAAAGGCATTTGTAGAATTACAGAAAGCTTTTGACAATGTTGAACGGAAATTTGAAATTCTGAAGTAGCAGGGATATGTAAAATACAGGGATCGAAACGTTATCTGCAACTATCACAGAAACTTGACTTCAGTTATAAGACTCGAAGGACATTAAACAGTGACTGTAGAGAACGGAGTGACAGAGTAGCCTATCCCCAATGTTATTCTGTCTGTACATTCACCAAGCTGTGAAGGAAATCAAGGAGAAATTTTCAAAGGGAATTATAGGTCATGCAGAAGAAATAAAAACGTTTGCGGACGACGTTGCAACTCTCTCCGAGTTGGTAAAGGCCTTGGAAGAGCAGATGGACGGAACAGGTAGTGTCTCGGAAGAAACTATAAGTTGAATATAATAGACTGCATAAAAAAAGAAACATGCAACACCATCAAGGACAAGGTCATTTTATTGACAATGATGTGGCAGGTAGTTGTACGAATGTGTGATGACAAATTCGGACCAAATGAAACACACGTCACAGTAAAGGGCAACCGAACAGTCGGGGACTGTCCAACCTGGAGACAATGGGCTCCACTTCATTTCCCACAGTCCGTGTGGGCGTTCTGCGGGCGCAGCCTACCAAGCTGGTTGGTGAGTTTCCCGTGAAAGCACGTGTTCTACGCCCCTGTTCGAGATAAAACTACTGAAAAATCCTGGCATGAGACAGAACTTCGTCGACGTGTGCTTTCAGCCAGAGCAGGACACGGCTCATCTGCATCAACATCTACGTCAATACTCCGCAAGCCACCTAATGGTGTGTGACGGAGGGTACTTCTGATAGCACTAACTGACCGGCCTTCCCTGTTCTTCGCGCGAATAGCGCGTGGGGAGAACGTTTGGAGGTAAGCCTCCGTATTAGATCTAATTTCTCGAATTTTGCTGTCGTGGTCATTTCGCGAGATGTATGTGCGAAGAACTAATGTCGACCAACTCTTACCGGGAAGTGCTCTCTCGAAATTTCAGTAGTAAGCCTCCTCGTGATACACAACGCCTCTCTTGTAGCGTCTGCCACTGGAGTTTGTTGAGAATCTCTGTAATACTCTCGCGCCTACTTAAAGATCCAGTGACGAAACGCGCCGCTCTTCGTCCAATCTTCTCTATTTCTTCTATCTGTCCTACCTGGTAATAATCCCAGATTGATGAACAATACTGAAGAATCGGTCGAACAAGCGCCTTGCGTTTTAAGTGTTGCGTACATCCAGTTGGGAGTGAATGAACCGTTACGATCTACAGGGTTATTTGATCAATACGGAAAACTTTCTGTGTGTGGACGTAGAACTTTAGTTGCTCGTATTCCGATTACAAAGGCGCGTGTTGTGGAAATTGGAAGTTTGTGGTGAGGTCTTACGGTACAAAACTGCTGAGGTCATCGCCCCTAAGCTTACGCACTACTTAATCTAACTTAAACCTAACTGAAACTAACTTACGCTAAGAACAATACACACACACACATGCCCGAGGGAGGACTCGAACCTCCGACGGGGGTAGGCGTGTTGTGGTTTTACGAGTGTGAGGAACGCAAGGATCTCAGTATCAGATACCACGGATGCGCTGTCTGGTCGGCAACGGTGTTAACGAATCGACGGATCTGCTCAGGCTCAGTTGACGCCTATAAATTACATCTGTTTCGGCGGAAGTTTGAAATGTTTTTGTGTGGCCTTTCCCCAAATGGTTCAAATGGCTCTGAGCACTATGGGACTTAACATCTGTGGTCATCAGTGTTGTGTCGGTATCTGGGCCGACACCGTGAAGTTGAGATGGCTGAAAATGCACGCTAGACTAACGCAGACGGGCGTGATGTACTGGAACAGGATACGTAATTAATGTTAGGAAGAAAAGTACGGAGCAGGATTAATACTTATCTTTAATATCATTGTGGTACATCGATCTTGACGATACACAGGAGACTTTAAGTTCAATCACTGTATGGCTAATGCGCCTTGCTAGTTCGTAGCCATTAACTTAGCTGATGGCTATTCTGTCTCTCGGCTAATGAGAGAGAAAGGCTTCGTACATCTGGTCGGTAGCTAGGTTCTCGTACAACTGGGGCGAGTGCTCTCTCGTATCACGAGACCTGCCTTGGTGGTGGCGCTAGGTCTGCGATTACACAGTGGCGACACGCGGGTCCGACATGTACTAAATGGACCGTGGCCGATTTAAGCTACCACCTAGCAAGTGTGGTGTCTGGCGGTGACACCACATTCAGTCCCCTAGAACTTAGAACTACTTAAACCTAACTAACCTAAGGACATCACACACATCCATGCCCGAGGCAGGATTCGAACCTGCGACCGTAGCAGCCGCGCGGTTCCGGACTGCGCGCCGAGAACCGCTAGACCATCGCGGCCGGCGGCCCTTCCCCTATCGACAAAACTGTTACGCTATTTTGTCTTTAAGAAGACTGCTAGGAAACAGCTGGAGGGATACTCGAACTGTTAGGTTTCAGACCAGTGCTGAGACTTGGGGACTTTTGTGAAAGTGGTTGGATTGCTACTGGGCATTTACTGGTGGTACAGAAGTAGTGCCAATATTCAACATGTCTTATGGGTGATGGTTGGTTGGTTGTTTGCGGGAAGGAGACCAGTCAGCGAGGTCATCGGTCTCATCGGATTAGGGAAGGACGGGGAAGGAAGTCGGCCGTGCCCTTTGAAAGGAACCATCCCGGCATTTGCCTGGAGCGATTTAGGGAAATCACGGAAAACCTAAATCAGGATGGCCGGACGCGGGACTGAGCCGTCGTCCTCCCGAATGCGAGTCCAGTGTCTAACCACTGCGCCACCTCGCTCGGTCTTATGGGTGATGGCGAGCTGGCGACTGACTAAATAGTGTAGCAGGGCAGGGAATTAATCCGGATCAGGCAGCAAAAGTCTGCGACCAAGTCTGTGGAGTAATTTGTCGCGAGACGTCGGCAATAGCGTGAATTCTGGCCATGGTTGCGAACGCTCCAAGAGAGGACGAAAGGGACGTTTCAGTTTCTTCTGGCGCAAATCCTTATTTCTCATACAAATGACGACGCCATTTTCCCACATTCTCCAAAGCCAGCCTTACACGGTGTTTCAAAACGAATACATGAGTTTTACAGCTTTGTAACATTTATTACATCAACTTACAATTATAAATAATATACCAAACGATAGAGCAACTCAATTTTTTCTTACAAGTGCCCAATGTGCGCACCATTCGTCACACTTCCACTCGACAGTGAGTTCTTCCCAAATCTTTATCAGGTTTTCTGAAGTAATTGTTGCAGCAATGCTGTTTGTAATGCCGGGTAGATCAAGTGGTAGGGGAGACACACACACACACATGATCATTTATGAACATCCAAAGGTAAAAATCGCGTGGCGCCAGATCGGGCGCGGACTTGGAGGTCATGCAAAACTAGCTCTGTCATCCGGCTCTTTCCGCCCAATCTAGCGGTCGGGTACAACGTCGTTTAACCAATCGCGTACTGAGTTATGCCAGTGAGGCGGGTCACCATCTTGTTGCTAAATAAAGTGCTGTGCTTCAGCTTCTTCCAACCGAGGAAAGAGCCTAAGTTCTAGAGTATCGACACCAGTTACATTTGCTTCATTGAAAAACAAAGGCCCATAAACTTTCCGCCGGGATATCGCAGAAAAAAAAAACAATCGGTTTCGGAGAGTCTTGTTGCAAGCGCACCGTCTCGTGGGATTCCCATTTAGGTGAAATATCGATTACTTACTGAAGACGACACAATCTTCATCGTCATGCAGCAACATTTCGTTTGCAAAATTGGCTTTAGAGCTTGTAACAACTACAAACGAAAAGAACTTAGTTGTGAGGGTCTCCTCAAACAGTAACCACACAGACGTCACTGGAATTGCTAGTTCGTGACTGGCCTTCTGAACTGATTTCTTGCGGCTACGCGTGAAAGACTCTCACTTGTTCAACACGTTTTTCAGTCACTCTTCGTCGTTCCGTACTCTTCCCTCCGCTCACGCGTATACAAACAAAACTATTCTGAGTTGCTCTTTTATTTGATCTATTATTTATAACTGTAAGTTGTCCGCCCCCTGGAGCTGAGTGGTCAGCGCGACAGGATGTCAATCCTAAGGGCCCGGGTTCGATTCCCGGCTGGATCGGAGATTTTCTCCGCTCAGGGACTGGGTGTTGTGTTGTCACCATCATTTCATCCCCATCTATGCGCAAGTCGTCGAAGTGGCGTCAAATCGAAAGATTTGCACCCGGCGAACGGTCTACCCGACGGGAGGCCCTAGTCACACATTTACATTTTTTAAAACTGTACGTTGAGTGTAATAAATGCAGTATTACGGAACCGAGCGAGGTAGCTAAGGCAGTGGCAAGGCACAGGGAGTTTGTCTTAGATTTTCCGTGGTTTCCCTCGAGCACTTAGGCTATTTCCTTTCCCATTCCTCTGTAATCCGAGCTTGTCGTCTACCTCTAACTACATCATCGTCGACGTGTCATTAAACAACACTATTCTTACCTGCCTTACAGCTATAACTCTTTCTGTAAATTTTGGCACTTGAAAGAAGGTCGTGGTGTGAAACAATGTTGGTAGAAGAGATTGGTGCACCCGTGGTTTTCAGCCAAGTACGGCACAACGCCTGAATAAGATTTAAGTGAGTCTGTGTCAACTTAATGGTGAGACTTACGCCATAGGCCTGAAAGATCCTGGGCTCTTCAGGAATGATCCAACGGTTTGTTTAATAATTTTTTCATAATGTGGGGCCACAGTCATAATATATTTCTTTAAAGTCAGTACCGCCATTAGACTGTTTTTTATTTGCAGTGTTACATTTACACGATCATGATTTTGGCTTTAGATTGCCATTATCGAGTGTTTTAATGTTATACACTGCCCAAGATGGCATACTGTCGTATTTAAAGTACACTATTAGACACATTGTCTAACGGTCAATATTTCTGGTAAAAGCCTACTGCTTTGTTTTATCACTGAGTATACGATCTTGACTGAATGACAGACTGCTTTGTTTTGTCACTGAGTATACCATCTTGACTGAATGACAGTTGCCCAACACTTGATAATGGCACTTTAAAGCCGAAATCATGATCGTGTAAATTTAACACTGCAAATAAAAAACTGTCTAATGGCGGTACTGACTTTAAAGGACGGTTTGTTGGTTGGTTGGGGTAAGGTGGGGGGGGGAGGGGAGAGGGGGTTAAGGGAACAAACAGCGACTTCACATTCCCAGGAAGGCCCAGAAACATGTGGCACGTCACAGGTGGGTACGTTTGTAGCTGATTGTGTGTTTGTGTTTGTGTGTGTACGTTTAGATTAGGCACCTCTCAGTCCAGTCGGGATAAATATTGTCACAGGAGCCCTAGGATGATGAGATCATTGAAGTGAAAATTTTAATATGTCAGTGGTCAATAGTGGAACAGTTACAAAAAAGTAGTTGAGTTTGAGGCATTATCGAAAAGCAATGGGGTTCATACAGTACTCCTCCATGAGAGTTACTTAAAATCGGGCAAGCACGGTGGTGATAAAATACTCTGTACTGGGATTTGCCTAAAATCGGACGTTGATAGTAGTGAGATCTTCGGTGTAAACCTAAGAGCCAACATGAAGACAGACTGTATGGAGTTGGTGGTGCTGAGTTTGCAACAGCAGTAGGAATTTTAAATCAACCGAGGTAGAACCACAGTCTGAGAGTCTAAGGGACTTTAACCTGAACATATAGGCAACGATTTCCTGGTTCGCTAGTATAATAGTTACTACGAAAGTACCAGAATCAACTTATTTTTGGTAACATTTTCGGGAAGCAGCGATCTTGTGATCTACATAAAATCAGTGGAGAAACAATCTAGATCGCGATAGTACTTTATTAAAATAGCCGGTTTCGCCCTATACTTAGGCCATCGACAGACAACACCATCAGCTGAAATTGAGGATGCGTACAACAGACAGTTGACCTCAGTTGCTGAAACTGCTGAGATAAAATACTCTGTACTGGGAGTTACCTAAAATCGGACGTTGATAGTGAGATCTTCGGTATTACCCTAAGACTGCCTGTTGCACGCATCCTCAACTTCAGCTGATGGTGCTGTCTGGCGATGGCCTAAGTATAGGCCGAAACCGGTCATTTTAATAAAATTCCATCGCGATCTAGATTGTTTCTCCACTGATTTGATATAGAATCAAGTCGTCTGGGATCGCAGCCCCTGTTTACGATAGAAATGTGTCAGACTAAAATGGCTGTCACTCTGAGCAAGGCAGAGTACACTGTTGTGAAACCTGCCGACAAACTCGGACTACACGCGGAATCTTGACTGACTCGTCCAGGCGCGACTCGGGACACGCCTTCACAGCGCCAGAGAGAAAGCGTGAAAGCTTCATTCTGGAGGCGGCTTCCAGGCTGTGGTGAAATAATTTCTCTGCAGTATTCAGTTCACTAAAGTGTTGCAGGTGAGCTTCTGTCTATCAAGACGTACAAGGTGGAAGATGCACAGTCAGACGTAATCCTATGATGAGAAGTACAAAGGTCTGGAGATTCCATTCTCGTCCGGAACGCACTTTGAGCCATTAGACTTGTTGCCGACTTCTCTGGAGCTCATGGTACAGATACTGGCATCAATGATCCTGGAGTGACGGCGGCAGTGGTTATCAAGCTGAATAAGATGGTGTCAGTCATGAGAGAGAATAATTCAATTTTGGCCACGAACGTGTAGAAGCACTGTGTCTCGCGTTGAGTGAACAGTCGAACAAGATTTATAGGATATGTGTATGGCAAGTGGTGCATAATGGAAACCCACCTGGATATACACTCCTGGAAATGGAAAAAAGAACACATTGACACCGGTGTGTCAGACCCACCATACTTGCTCCGGACACTGCGAGAGGGCTGTACAAGCAATGATCACACGCACGGCACAGCGGACACACCAGGAACCGCGGTGTTGGCCGTCGAATGGCGCTAGCTGCGCAGCATTTGTGCACCGCCGCCGTCAGTGTCAGCCAGTTTGCCGTGGCATACGGAGCTCCATCGCAGTCTTTAACACTGGTAGCATGCCGCGACAGCGTGGACGTGAACCGTATGTGCAGTTGACGGACTTTGAGCGAGGGCGTATAGTGGGCATGCGGGAGGCCGGGTGGACGTACCGCCGAACTGCTCAACACGTGGGGCGTGAGGTCTCCACAGTACATCGATGTTGTCGCCAGTGGTCGGCGGAAGGTGCATGTGCCCGTCGACCTGGGACCGGACCGCAGCGACGCACGGATGCACGCCAAGATCGTAGGCTCCTACGCAGTGCCGTAGGGGACCGCACCGCCACTTCCCAGCAAATTAGGGACACTGTTGCTCCTGGGGTATCGGCGAGGACCATTCGCAACCGTCTCCATGAAGCTGGGCTACGGTCCCGCACACCGTTAGGCCGTCTTCCGCTCACGCCCCAACATCGTGCAGCCCGCCTCCAGTGGTGTCGCGACAGGCATGAATGGAGGGACGAATGGAGACGTGTCGTCTTCAGCGATGAGAGTCGCTTCTGCCTTGGTGCCAATGATGGTCGTATGCGTGTTTGGCGCCGTGCTGGTGAGCGCCACAATCAGGACTGCATATGACCGAGGCACACAGGGCCAACACCCGGCATCATGGTGTGGGGAGCGATCTCCTACACTGGCCGTACACCACTGGTGATCGTCGAGGGGACACTGAATAGTGCACGGTACATCCAAACCGTCATCGAACCCATCGTTCTACCATTCCTAGACCGGCAAGGGAACTTGCTGTTCCAACAGGACAATGCACGTCCGCATGTATCCCGTGCCACCCAACGTGCTCTAGAAGGTGTAAGTCAACTACCCTGGCCAGCAAGATCTCCGGATCTGTCCCCCATTGAGCATGTTTGGGACTGGATGAAGCGTCGTCTCACGCGGTCTGCACGTCCAGCACGAACGCTGGTCCAACTGAGGCGCCAGGTGGAAATGGCATGGCAAGCCGTTCCACAGGACTACATCCAGCATCTCTACGATCGTCTCCATGGGAGAATAGCAGCCTGCATTGCTGCGAAAGGTGGATATACACTGTACTAGTGCCGACATTGTGCATGCTCTGTTGCCTGTGTCTATGTGCCTGTGGTTCTGTCAGTGTGATCATGTGATGTATCTGACCCCAGGAATGTGTCAATAAAGTTTCCCCTTCCTGGGACAATGAATTTACGGTGTTCTTATTTCAATTTCCAGGAGTGTATAAACAATGTCAGGAAACTATGTCAGGAAGAGCGCTTACATACAAAATCATAAATCTGAAGATATATGTGTCTTAAACGAAATGCACTTGGCAGCTCTAAACAATCAGAAATATTCCTCATATGTTAAAGTTTCCAGCGACACAATAATCAATGTCCAGACATTTGTTGGTGAGTTATGGATCTAATTCATAACAACAGCTCGAAGGCCGAACTGTTGAATTCTGTCTTCAAACGTTCTTTCACAACGAGCACACTAGGAATGTTGTCGTCATTCAATTGCAGTAGTACTGAGTACTGAAAACATGAATGCCGTGGATATCTGGAAATGACAGGCAAAATTTTCAGAACCAGATATAAAAAACGCATAAGAAACTAAAAATATGAAAGCCTTCTAACTTTGCTGAATACAGAATAAAGCATGAGCATTAAGCATCTAACATGAGACAGGAAATGAAAATTGTTAGAATGAAGAACCCCAACAGAGAATTCATAACAATATAGGGTAAATTTCAAATAAAACAAATAAGTGTCGAAATACATATAGGTAACGACTTACTGATCCTGCAGTGGCATAAGCTACAATACACGTGCAGTACACCACGGAGAGGTTGATTGTTAAGGTTCCGGTAGCCAACGTTGCACGAAGATTTCGGGGGACGTGTTACTTCTCACGAAAGATGTGTCAGCAGACGAGCATGATGGAAAAACTGGAGAAATTAGATCCCATACTGAGTCTTTCCTATAGGCATTCTTCCCGCTCACTGTTATCATCTGGAACAGGAAAGAGGGCAGTCTGCAGAGGAAAAAAAAAAAAAAAAAAGGTTCAAATGGCTCTGAGCACTATACAGCTTAACTTCTGAGGTCATCAGTCGCCTAGAACTTAGAACTAACTAAACCTAACTAACCTAAGGACATCACACACATCCATGCCCGAAGCAGGATTCGAACCTGCGACCGTAGCGGTCGCTCGGCTCCAGACTGCAGCGCCTAGAACCGCACGGCTACTCCGGCCGGCGCAGAGGATACAAGCAGGCCATATTGTAACCATGGAGACAAGTCCTGGGCAAACCAACACTAGCGCGCTTTTACAGCGGTTGGACAAAAATATGGAGACACCGCAAGAAGTACATGTTTGAACATAAATGCAGATGCTGCACGTTACGCTGATGTATTTGATCATGAACGGCACCTGTGCAGTGTCGCCAACACGTTGCAGGTGTCACCGCGGTCACAACAGTATTCCGCGTAATTGCGAGGGCATTATGTTCGACGTAAGTGAATTCGAATGTCGGCATATTGTTTGTATGGTGGGAGTGCTTCCGTAACCAAAATAGCCTATGTGTCTGGTGTTCCAAGAGGCACCTCACCGGCGGTTTATACCGCGGGAAAACATCATCCGCTAAATCACAACGCGGACGAAAGTATATTTTGCGAGATCGTGACAGACTATCGTTGACGAGGATTGTATCGAATAATAAGAGGACGACAGTCACTGCAGAACTGAATGTTGCACTCAGGAACCCATTCAGCTCCAAAAAACAGGAACAACTGCTCCATAAGCAGGGAATGACAGGGCGAGCTGGAATTCCAAAACCACTCATCACGGATGCAAATACCTGTGACAGGAAAACGTGTCGAAGCCGTAAAACATGGACTAACCAACAGTGAAAGAAAGTCATTTGGTCGGATGTGTCTTGTTTCATGCTGCTTCCAACTTCTGGCCGAGTTCACGGTGATAACGTGGGCAGCCATATTCAATGGACCCCATTGTTACACTGCAAGGTCGCATTACTGTCAAGGATTATCTGGCCATTTTGGCTGCGCAGGTCCAATGTTTGCTCCCCAACGCTGAGGCTGCGTTCCAAGAAGACAGTGCCCCTGTTCACATAGCTCGCACCGTCTAGGACTGGTTTTGAGGACGTATTTTCGCAATCTGCCCTGGCCACCTTAGCAGATGTCCATATTACTGCGCCTTTGTAGCCTACATCGCAGTGAAGGTTTCATGATGGCTGTTCATCTCTATCATCGTGACGTGAACTTGCCACTATTTACGATTCCCTTGAAAACCACACAGGACCTGTATTTATCCATTCCGAGGGGACTGAAAGCTCTTTTGAATCTCAGATTGTTTCCTACAACGTATTAGGTATTGTAATGTGTTGCGTTTTCAGTGTTCCCATATTTTTGTCCATCACCTGTAGATGCAGCTCCCTGGTAACGTTCTGTTTTGAATATCAACTGGTTTCCTACAATGTATTAAGTATTGTAATGTGTTGTGCTTTTAGTATTCCCATATTTTTGTCCATCACCTGTAGATGCAGCTCTCTGGTAACGTTCTGTTTTGAATGACAAGTGGTTTCTTAGAATGTACTAAGTATTGTAATGTGTTGTGTTTTTAATGTTCCCATATTTTTGTCCATTACCTGTAGATGCAGCTCGCTGGTAACGTTCTGTTTTGAATGACAAGTGGTTTCCTACAACGTATTAGGTATTGTAATGTCTTGTGCTTTTAGTATTCCTATATTTTTGTCCATCACCTGTAGATGCAGCTCGCTGATAACGTTCTGTTTTAAATGTCAACTGGTTTCCTATAACATATTAGGTATTGTAATCTGGTGCGTTTTTAGTGTTCCCATATTTTTGTCCATTACCTGTAGATGCAGCTCGCTGGTAACGTTCTGTTTTTACTACTGTGGAGTAGAATACGGAGTTTCGCTGTTGACGGTCCAGGGCACCTTTGGCAGTGTAGCGCCGACCCTGTATGTTCTCGTGAGATGTGAGTCCCATGCATTACAGCACTTGTGCTTTGTCTTCTCACTGTCTTGCGGACAGTTTGCGTCAGATATAGTGAACCCAATCCGCTGAAGGTGGATGAAGTTATCAGACACGATGCCTGACAGTTCACGTTTCGAGACTGTTTACAGCTCGTTTAAACAACAACGCACAGTAAGGTTCTCCTCAGGAAACGAGCCTCAGCGGACGTCTACATATTTGTTTCATTCGCAGTTCCAGAGAAGTACGAGGACTTTTGGTTAGAGTGTGACAGTATCAGACACGAAAGTGCGTCGTGTCTTACCGTTGCTGAAGATAGGCCCGGTGTGACGACGCTGTTCCACGTCGATGTTTTCTTTTGCGTATATTAGATGCGGCCGTGAGCAGCTGTTGAGAGAGGCTTTGGGCGCGATGTCTGTGAGTTGGCCAGAGCTTCCTTTTCTTCTGTGGACTGCTGCCTCGCTTAGCAGAGCGTCCGTTATCGAGGCGTGCAACAGAGCCGGCTTTCACTCGCCGTCACACTGTAATACCGGCTCTGGCATTCCCTGAAGCTTCCCAGCGGTTACGAACTTCAGCTTCTTACGGCACAGTCCTGTTCGACGAGCGCTCCTGCAACTCTCCACAGTCTGTTTGTCGCCTCGATTTCAAATAACGGGTAGATGTACGAAGTACGGCTTTCGTAGGTGTGGTAACACAACTGATCTATCCACCGTAGTAGCATACAGGCTATCAGTACCAGGGTAACCTCTTGAAGCAAATTAAGCAAACAGTTTTGTCATCCATATAAACGACAATGAAGCACTAATTTCATCAGATTTGATTCCAGAGTTTAGAAATATCTTTGAGATGACGACACTGTCTCAGCAACACTGTTCATTGCCGGCCGGGGTGGCTACAGTCTGGAACCGCGCGGCTACTACGGTCGCAGGTTCGATTCCTGCCTCGGGATGGATGTGTGTGATGTCCTTAGGTTGGTTAGGTATAAGTAGTTCCAAGTTCTAGGGGACTGATGACCTCAGAAGTTAAGTCCCATAGTGCTCAGAGCCATTTTTTTTAACACTGTTCATTTACTGAGACAACCGTTTACTTACGCCATACTGCAACCCACCTCTTCGTCCGATGTACAGTACAGTCAATCGTGTTTAGATGCACCTAATTTCCGGGAAGGCATCGATTCCAAAGGAAATTCACCGAAACGATGTGTGAATATTGTGTAACTAAACACCAACATGGCAACTGAACACACTGTCTGCATAAAGACTGAATGCAAAGAAATGAAATGGTAAAGATCAGTTTCGATTGGTTAGTCGAATTTTCATTAACTAACATTTGTACTTTAGTGAAATTCAAACGATGCAATGAAATAAACCGGTCGCCAATCGTAAGGCGAACAGTTCACTACTGAAACCAATTGGTTCTAATCGAACTAAAGTTCACGTAACAATCAGTAGCAAAGGCATTGGGCACGTCGGTCATTGCTTTGGCAGGAGTAGATATTCATGTCAAGGGTCCACGAAATATTTAATTAACTGAAAGTTCATATCCATAACTTTAGAATTCTTTAACATAATGCTAAATGAAATTAAAGCTGCTACTGATCACAATAATACACGGCGCGATGATAACGACGTCACATTATTCTTTATTGTTGCGAATTTTAACAGCGAACTTTTTCAAATCCTTAAAAATCACTGTCAGTGTTAATTCATTTACACGTTACTGATTTCAAAGAAACAATAAAATACCATGGTAAAGTTGGAATACGACAACCGAGACATCGATACACAACATTACCAAAGTCACACAAAATTAATTAATATAGTTAAGTAAGAAGTAAAATTTACTATGATCAACCAGATTCAAGGATTTCATCAATTATTTCAATTGTTCATTTCGAACGTTACTCATTATTGTTTTAGCTAAAAACTTCTCTAATTACCAGGACGTGCTGAAAAGTAAAGCCTCCGAATTTTGTGTGAGAAAACTCTTACAGCTTTTTAAATATAGCAGGATGAAATACCACATCTTCATTCTTCTTGCCTACACATTTTTTTCTCAGCATAGTCACCCTGGAGATGACCCCATTTCTCACTACGAGAGATCACTTTGTTGATACTTTCACTGCAGAAAGTTTTACTTTATTGACGGAGCCACAACCTCATCCCAGCTTGCACCGCTTCATCACCGTCAGAGTGAAGTCCTCGAAGGTGTTCTTCAAGTTTTGACTGATGAAAAATCGAATGAGGCCAAACGGGGGACTGTATGGGGGTTTATCGATGCCAGTGGACCAAACGCGCGGGATTATTCCAGATATCGCAGCGCTCGTGTCTCGTCTAGCACTGTTATTGTGGAGGAGAGGGTGTTCCATGAGTGGACAAAGTTTGCTGCGGTTAGAAACTCCATTACAGGAACGCTGTTTCTCATGCACCAATATAGTTATGGACACCGCCATGTTACACGCTACTATTCGGAACCGTATAATGGCAGGGTGCTGCAAATACGAGGGTTGGAACTTTAATAGTGGTAACTATTTATTTACAGCTCGTACAAAATAGATACGTGTTTCAAAGTTTTACTGACCTTCAAAGTAGCCACCAGCATTGTGTACAGCCCGTTACCAGCGATATGGAAGTCGTAGGATACTCTTAGCAGTGGCAGTTGTGTTGACAATTCGAGCGGCGCAGTCTATTGCCCGACGAATTTGTAGCAGTTCTGAAACTAATGTCGTGAAGTGTTTCCTTCAGTTGTTGAACTTACGAGGGCTTAAGTCAGGGGAGTGCAGTAGGTGGTATAGCATTCAGCAGCCCCATCAGTCAAACAAATCATTAACAGCTTGCACTGTACGTGCTTGAGCATTGTCCCGCAAAACGATGGTCAGGTCCTGCAGAAAGTGTCATCACTTCTCTCTCTACGCTGTTCGTTTTTGGAACACAACCTATGACCAGCTTAGAGACAGAAGTGATGACACTGTCTGCAGGACCTGACCATCATTTTGCAGGACAATGTTCAAGTATACCTGATACGCAGAATCGGCGATGTATTTCGTTCTAAAGACGGACAAACAAGCTATTAAGCAGGTGGTCATAATGTTTTGGCTCGTCAGTGCAAATGATGTTGCGGATAACGTCCGAAGTCCTGTAAGGTATTGGCGGATTATGCTGGTTGCGTACAAGACAGTTGCAACACTGGAAAACGGAATTGCAGGAAGACCTGTAGAGGACCGGCGCTTCGTGCAGGGACTGACAGTTGCCCCCAAAACACGCTCTAAGATAATAATAGTAATAATGCAGCGAAGCAACATGAAGGCAATATTCGAATCGGGAGGAAATTTGTGTCTTGAAGTTTTCTCGGCGGATCGAATACTCATAATTTTTCGGGAGAGCATCCGGGATATTATTAATTCTTGAACCGATATTTCGGCTTTCATTCATTCTCAAGGAGAGTCACTTGCGAGATTTTTAAATCATTTTACACTGTGGAGTAAACGCTCTTGCGTCAAAGATAACAGTTTCGTTAGCACGAGCGTCAGTCGTAGATAAAAATTTATGCCCCTAAGAGTAAAATGAAGAAAGTGCAGAGTCAGCTAATCCACACTGCTTACAATGTATTTGGCTCATTATTGTGGATGGCATATGTAGGAAAGCCTCGCAGTGAACACATAGAACGTTGTTTACTTTGAGAACGCGGACGTGAAATGACGGGTTTCCACGAGTTGTCGAGCAGGAAACTCTCGTCTGGGCTGAGCAGGTTGTCTGCTGAATGCATTTCCACAGCTTCCTTGAGCACTGACTCCTAGCAGGATGAGGTTGTTGCCAGTATCTTAACTTTTCCGTAAGCCGTAGAATACAACGTTCAGCCGCTGTAGATTTATTGGTCTGTAGCAGAAGAGCGTATCGTTGATGTTCATTGCAACGTTCTCTTACAGTGAATGTTGTGTGTGCTGCGTACCTTTCACTACACTCATCCGCCTTTCACAAAAGCAAATCATCCTTCACAGATCGCAGGAGAGCTGCCGTCTTGGCCGATGGAAGGAAGATCACATCCACTTTATTCTTCTTCATCATTCTTGCAATTTTGCAAAAATACTTCGCACGTACGATAGGAAGGCCATAAGCTTTACAGCTCTTTCTTTGTGCTCTTCTTTTGGTTGGTCTGGCGTTTAAGCTTGCAAAGATCTCTTAATTTGATGGTCTGTATATCCATTCTTACGGAATGTGTCTTGCAGGTGTGTCATTTCACTCTGCAGGCCAAGTGAAATCTGTGTACTAATGTTTTACATACACTCATAGTTTGCAAAGGATGGTGGCGCTAGAGGCGTGCAAGAATACATCGGTATAGGTGGACTTACCCATTTTCCTTTCGTCGAAATAATACATGCACAAACGGTAGACAACCATTTATTTCCAGTTCAATTGTAAATTTGATATTTTCCCGGATGGAGTTTAGATATTAGAGAAAATGGATCAATTTGAGTGTGTCATCGAAATATGTCGAGAACACTGTCGATTTTAAAACTGCAGAGTTGAGTGCTTTTTCTTCAACATCCTTTGCAAATAAATTAGCTCCCACGGGAGAGATAGGACTCCCAACGGGAACACCATAATCTGTTCAAAATATTAGTTATAAAATAAAAATGATAGTGCAGATTAACGCACGATTAAATAATCTCTATTGCTGCATTCTTTCACAACTTTTTCCAGAGTTCTTTAATCAGCTTTTCTCCGCAGTGACGAAGTTAGCGAGCACGTCGCCATGTCTGACACTGTTTTTCACCACACCTGGTTAAACAGCTCGCTTTCCTAGTTCGCATTAGTAACAACGTGACTGATCTAGTTTCTGTATGCTTCCTCAGCACTAATTAACAATTGTTTACGGATCTCAATCCGACAACGCAGCAGCACCTTCTACTTGTTTTGGCATAGATGATATCCTACAGTAGGACCTGTGGTGCAACAGACGACAGGTGGTCTGTTGCATGCGCCATCTATCGGCCCTGGCCTAGCACAAATTCTAATTAAATGATAAAATTGAGTTGCGGGTTAGGATTTGTTAGTTATGTGCTTAAATACTGCGGAAGTATTTGTTTTTTATATGTGCAGATAATTCAAACACCGAGCCAGCAACCGGAGCGGACTTCCGTTGACGCGGCAAGTAGCGGGCCGCCATGGAGTAAACACGGTGAGGCTGATGACGTCGCTCCATGGAGGTCCAGAGTCGCGGCGGTGGGATACTCCGAGGCGGTTGTTGGACTTTGGAGGAAAAAAAAACGAAGAATGTATAATGAGGAACTTTGTGTATAACAGCGAAAGTAGGAAGAAGCAATTTAACGGCCAGTAAACGCAGTAGGCGGTACTTCAAGAGCCGACTGCACATAGGTATCAGAAATAAATCGCTGTAACTATTGTAAAAAAAAGAGTTCTGAATAAGAGTTATTACGAGAAGCAGTCACAGAGCGTTAGTTACTGGTGAATGGTCGCCATAGGCGACATTTTCTTCATCAGCTGCGCCGTCCCCTCTTTCACTCGACGAATTTAGTCAACATTAAGACAGAGCCGAACTACGCAAATAATAAAACTCATCAGTGGGGTGGGAACAGCGCAAACCCATGAATGCACTTCACTAAACCGATAATGTGCCTCTACGATAAATCTGCCTCCGTAGTATTCTATTATGCTGTACGGAAGTGTAATGAACTTCAACAGCCTTTTGATGCCATCGAACCTCATTTCCCTGCTATCTAATAACATCCACTTGCATATTTAAACTACGGTGACACACAAGTTGTTCCGTGTATTACTTCCAATGCTGTGGCAGCACCTTGGTAACAATTAATGTGCGTGCTTTTGCAATGAATCCGTTGCGGTTGACGGTTCGTGGTACTTAAACAACTAAGGAGATCGCTCCAGCAGCCGAAATCATGTATCCGAAAAAGCGTCTCGCTGTGTCCCCCATTTTATGACAAACGCGAGGAGCAACATCTTGGCATCAGTGAGACACACAGAGTCCGCGTAGCTCGTATCTGCTGCTCCTTGTCACCCAACAGCAAACAAGACGACTGCGGGAACAATAGTTCACTCCTTATCAGCTTTAACGGGATCAATAGGGGGCTTAGTTTTCTACTGATAGCCGCAGGAGCGCTGCATTCAGGTTGCAAATAAGAAGAAATGTGGACAAGTGTTGAATGTGACTTTTTTCACTGAATCTCGCGACTACGGCTGAATGGTAATTAAACTAACGGTTCTGGCTTCGAAAGTCGTAACTCAAGACCACGACGCACGTGTCCTAACCAGTTGCTGTGAACAGGAAAATTTCCTCACACTGAGATTCGAAGATGGAGATCCAGTTTATCGTGAGCATTCGCCTCAGTCAATCAGGACATCCTAGTATGCCTACGGGACCGATATATCCATTCAGCGTCACTTGGTGCCAATTTACATGGTTTTTAAAGTAAGCAACGTTGCGCACACTGGGGTGAACATGAGGAGTCAAGTCGCGTGTGGTTAGGCGCGCTACAAGGCGCACGTCGGCTGCTCCTACTGCATGCAATGAGCGAAAACTGTCATCGCATCGGGTACTGAAACGAAATCATCAATTCTCGCTCTCTCTGTTGCCGTTGCAGTGAACAACGAGAAAAGATGAAAATAGTCATTATCGGTGAAAAAGTGGATGAGCAACGGAAGGAGAGGGGAAGGTTAACGATTCTTCGAAAATACATCCTTTTAGAGGACGAATACTTGTTGCGGAATTAATAGACGATGGGCGAGAATAAAATATTATCGATTGCTACTGGAGCCTGTTGCACAGAAACCAACGTAGCGGAACGGTGTGATGAGAAAAGCAATTATTTGTTCCGAGAAGTTACCGGCTACTGTAAGATTTCATAGCACCGATGAATCGACTTGCCTTTTTTGGCGGTACTGTGAACGCAGAGTTTTTATCTTCTTTGTGATTCTCTCCGCCGATATCTGCAGACTTCACTGTTTTAACGTACAACGTATTTCATTTGGTGTTATGTCACGTTTGTGCCTATTATAATTTTTACTTTCGATGTTAAAAATACGCGGCTCATTTCATATTGTTGTTGTGGTCTTCAGTCCTGAGACTGGTTTGATGCAGCTCTCCATGCTACTCTATCCTGTGCAAGCTTCTTCATCTCCCAGTTCCTACTGCAACCTACATCCTTCTGAATCTGTTTAGTGTATTCATCTCTTGGTCTCCCTCTACGATTTTTACCCTCCACGCTGCCCTCCAATACTAAATTGGTGATCCCTTGATGCCTCAGAATATGCCCCACCACACGATCCCTTCTCCTAGTCAAGTTGTGCCTTCTCTCCAATTCTATTCAATACCTCCTCATTAATTATGTGATCTACTCATCTAATCTTCAGCATTCTTCTGTAGCACCACATTTCGAAAGCTTCTATTCTCTTCTTGTCTAAACTATTTATCGTCCACGTTTCACTTCCATACTTGGCTACACCCCATACAAATACTTTCAGAAACGACTTCCTGGCACTTAAATCTATACTCGATGTCAACAAATTTCTCTTCTTCAGAAACGCTTTCCTTGCCATAGCCAGTCTACATTTTATATCCTCTCTACTTCGACCATCATCAGTTATTTTATTCCCCAAATAGAAAAATCATTTACTACTTTAAGTCTCTCATTTCCTAATCTAATTCCCGCAGCATCACCTGATTTAATTTGACTACATTCCATTATCCTCGTTTTGCACCGTTGATGTTCATCTTATATCCTCCTTTCAAGACACTGTCCATTCCGTTCAACTGCTCTTCCAGGTCTTTTGCTGTCTCTGACAGAATTACAATGTCATCGGCGAACCTTAAAGTTTTTATTTCTTATCCGTGGATTTTAATTCCTACTCTGAATTTTTCTTTTGTTTCCTTTGCTACTTGCTCAATATACATATTGAATAATGTCGGTGATAGGCTACAAACCTGTCTGACTCCCTTCCCAACCACTGCTTCCCTTTCATGCCCCTCGACTCTTATAACTGCCATCTGGTTTCTGTACAAATTGTAAATAGCCTTTCGCTCCCTGTATTTTACCCCTGCCACCTTCAGAATTTGAGATAGAGTATTTCAGTCAACATTGTCAAAAGCTTTCTCTAAGTCTACAAATGCTAGAAACGTAGGTTTGCCTTTTCTTAATCTTTCTAAGATAAGTCGTAGGGTCAGTATTGCCTCACGTGTTCCAACATTTCTACGGAATCGAAACTGATCTTCCCCGAGGTCGGCTTCTACCAGTTTTTTCCATTCGTCTGTAAAGAATTCGCGTTAGTATTTTGCAGCCGTGGCTTATTAAACTGATAGTTCGGTAATTTTCACATCTGTCAACATCTGCTTTCTTTGGGATTGGAATTATTATATTCTTCTTGAAGTCTGAGGGTATTTCATTTGTCTCATACATCTTGCTCACTTGATGGTAGAGTTTTGTTAGGCCCGGCTCTCCCAAGGCTGTCAGTAGTTCCAATGGAATGTTGTCTGCTCCCGGGGCCTTGTTTCGACTCAGGTCTTTCAGTGCTCTGTCAAACTCTTCACGCAGTATCATATCTCCTATTTCATCTTCATCTACATTCTCTTCCATTTCTATAACATTGTCCACAAGAACATCGCCCTTGTATAGACCTTCTATATACTCCTTCCACCTTGCTGCTTTCCCTTCTTTGCTTAGAACTGGGTTTCTATCTGAGCTCTTGATATTCATGCAAGTTGTTCTCTTTTCTCCAAAGGTCTACTTAAATTTCTTGTTGGCAATATCTATCTTACCTCTAGTGATATGCGCCTCTACATCCTTATATTTGTCCTCTAGCCATCACTGCTTAGCCATTTTGCGCTTCCTGTCGATCTCATTTTTGAGACGTTTGTATTCCTTTTTGCCTGCTTCATTTACTGCATTTTTATATTTTCTCCTTTCGTCAATTAAATTCAATAACTCTTCTGTTACCCAAGGATTTTACTAGCCCTCGTCTTTTTATCTATTTGATTCTCTGCTACCTTCACTATTTCATCTCTCAAAGCTACCCATTCATCTTGTACTGTATTTCTTTCCCCCATTCTTGTCAAACGTTCCCTAATGCTCTCCCTGGAGCTCTCTACAACTTCTGGTTCTTTCAGTTTATCCATGTCCCATCTCCTCAAATTCCCACCTTTTTGCAGTTTCATATTGTCAGTTAAAAATGCTCTTGAATTCTTTTCACCAAGTTGCGATATTCTGCTTCAGCCTTCTGGGAACCACTTTGTGTGTGCGCCTCGGGAGCTGCGCACAGCTACAGGCAGCGCAGTTAATCACTTCGGCTTGTATCGGCAACATCCATATATCACTGCATGCGCTTCACGTATGCATACAGACCTGCGTTCGGTTCGGTGCAACCTGTAGCAACATGGGGTGGGGGTAAAGTGTGCAGGCCGACTGCAAAATTCCACGGATCCTCCTGGTCATATGAAGCAAACCGCCAGGGATACCCCCTTTGGTAATGACATCACAAGTTGAACTGGCATGGGAGAGGACCGTGGCTTGCCTGCTGTACGGATGTAAACCAACTGGATTGGACTCAATGAAATGAAAGGAATAGTAGTGACGGGCATCTGGGTTCGAATTTCGGTCATCTATCACAACACATTCATTATGTTGCAGCTTCAGCATTTCTCAAAATATTTCACTGGCATAATTTCGTGTCATTATGTTTCTACATCTACATACATACTCCGCAATCCACCATACGGTGCGTGGCGGAGGGTACCTCGTACCACAACTAGCATCTTCTCTCCCTGTTCCACTCCCAAACAGAACGAGGGAAAAATGACTGCCTATATGCCTCTGTACGAGCCCTAATCTCTCTTATCTTTGTGGTCTTTCCGCGAAATATAAGTTGGCGGCAGTAGAATTGTACTGCAGTCAGCCTCAAATGCTGGTTCTCTGCATTTCCTCAGTAGCGATTCACTAAAAGAACGCCTCCTTTCCTCCAGAGACTCCCACCGGAGTTCCTGAAGCATTTCCGTAACACTCGCGTGATGATCAAACCTACCAGTAACAAATCTAGCAGCCCGCCTCTGAATTGCTTCTATGTCCTCCCTCAATCCGACCTGATAGGGATCCTAAACGCTCGAGCAGTACTCAAGAATAGGTCGTATTAGTGTTTTATAAGCGGTCTCCTTTACAGATGAACCACATCTTCCCAAAATTCTACCAATGAACCGAAGACTACTATCCGCCTTCCCCACAACTGCCATTACATGCTTGTCCCACTTCATATCGCTCTGCAATGTTACGCCCAAATATTTAATCGACGTGATTGTGTCAAGCGCTACACTACTAATGGAGTATTCAAACGTTACAGGATTCTTTTTCCTGTTCATCTGCATTAATTTACATTTATCTATATTTAGAGTTAGCCGCCATTCTTTACACCAATCACAAATCCTGTCCAAGTCATCTTGTATCCTCCTACAGTCACTCAACGACGACACCTTCCTGTACAGCAAAGCATCATCAGCAAACAGCCGCACATTGCTATCCACCCTATCCAAAAGATCATTTATGTAGATAGAAAACAACAGCGGACCTACCACACTTCCCTGGGGCACTCCAGATGATACCCTCACCTCCGATGAACACTCACCATCGAGGACAACGTACTGGGTTCTATTACTTAAGAAATCTTCGAACCACTCACATATCTGGGAACCAATCCCATATGCTCGGCCGGCCGGTGTGGCCGTGCGGTTCTCGGCTCTACAGTCTGGAACCGCGTGACCGCTACGGTCTCAGGTTCGAATCCTTCCTCGGGCATGGATGTGTGTGATGTCCCTAGGTTAGTTTGGTTCAAGTAGTTCTAAGTCTAGGGGACTGATGACCACAGATGTTAAGTCCCATAGTGCTCAGAGCCATTTGAACCATTTGAACCATTTGATCCATATGCTCGTACTTTAGTTAGGAGTCTGCAGTGGGGCACCGAGTCAAACGCTTTCCGGAAGTCAAGGAATATGGCATCCGTCTGATACCCTTCATCCATTGTTCGCAAGATATCATGTGAAAAAAAGGGCGAGTTGCGTTTCGCAGGAGCGATGATTTCTAAAGCCGTGCTGATGCATGGACAGCAACTTTTCTGTCTCAAGGAAATTCATTATATTCGAACTGAGAATATGTTCGAGAATCCTCCCCCTACACATTCCACCGCCTTCATTTCAGTGAAGGTATGCCCTTTTGGTAAGTCAGCCAAAGTCGTCCGCCGCATCCATTTCCCTACTGGTTGGCAGTCCTAACTCTGGCTGTGTTCGCAAAAAATATGAGAGAAAAGAACAGGACGGAAAGCCGAGTAGCGCTGGGCGCGTGGGGTGGTCATAAACAGTAGGTCAGGCAATGAGGCCCATTGTGGTAGTTGCACGATCAGTATTGCCGCACACATTTCACTGACGTTAGTGCCGTGTAACACATTTCACCCACACTGATTCCATTCATTTCAGTAGTAGGGTGTAGTCACACCCTCAAGTTATAGCGATAAAACTTTAGCATTAATTAGACGACAGAAAATGAAGTACTCGAGGCTGAAAATTAATTCAGGACATCAGTAATTAGTGAGAGGGACGATGTACACGCCGCTTTCATCTTCCTCCCACTGGTAGCGCTGCATCCCAGCTCCGGCGGTCCTCTCAGCGCCGACCGGCCGCCGCATCGTCGTCAGCCACGTGACGTCATGTCATCTGCTGCGGAATGCAGGGTGTAGGGTCAGTACGGCACTCCGCTCTCCTAGACCTCGGAGCCGGAGCTCATCAATAGACCAGCTCCTCAGTTGTCCTTACGAGGCTGAATGCACCCCGTTCCAGTCCTCCTACTGAGGGAAAATCCCTGCCACTACCGGGAGTAGAACTCGAGTCCTCAGCACCCCAGACACGGCGGCCGCTCAGATAGAATGTACGTGTGTGTCCAGGTACTTTTCCACAATTTTTGCTTTTCGATCATGAAAGAGTGTAAATTCGTATTGCATTGTGGCACTTCACGACCAGAGATACAGAAGCAAGGTGAAGTTGGCCGTCAGGAGACGCCAATGCTGACACGATGGCAATGAAGGAGCCATGGCTTACACCGTGACATATCCTGGTCGAAGAGCTCCGTCAGCCATTGCGCTCTTAGGTGCTGAACGTCCACCTTGAGAAATAATTGGTTTGAGAAGCCGTGGCGGTAACAGACGAAGATCAGCAAGAAGTAAGAAAGTGCAAGTGTTTGTTTTAGCTGCAGTACACAACGGTTCTCACATCAGCTTAAGACAAGTTGCTGCAGCCAATGGTATCAGCCTTATATATCTGTGTGGCGAAGATCACACAAAGTTTCACTCGTACCAACTGTCGCTGACACAGGGCCTGCATGGATATTGTTTCAGTCGTAGAGTTCCTTTCTGACAAATTACGGTGAAGTGATGCGTCATAATACGCATTACTGGGCCATAAAAAATCCTTCACAAGCACGTCACGTCGATCGTCAAAGGAAGTGGTCTGTTAATGTGTGGTGTGGAATTCTTGGAGATGATGCCATCGGTCCCCACTGCTTCAAAAAAATGGTTCAAATGGCTCTGAGCACTATGGGACTTAACTTCTGAGGTCATCAGTCCCCTAGAACTTAGAACTACTTAAACCTAACTAACCTAAGAACATCACACACATCCATGCCCGAGGCAGGATTCGAACCTGCGACCGTAGCGGTCGCGCGGTTCCAAACTGTAGCGCCTAGAACCGCTCGGCCACTCCGGCCGGCCCCACTGCTTCGCAGGTACTCTGACAGATGGGTGTATTGAGCTTCCATCGCCGACACTTTAGGTGCTCTCCATGAAAATGTCAGTCTAGACACTAGAGGACGTATGTGGACGCAACACGATGACCGACCATTTTGCTCGTCATATTATGCAAGACTCGAACAAGAGATTTTCTGGAAGATGGTTGGCACGGTGCGGTCCTCAGGGAAGGCGCACACGGTAGCCTGACTGAATACCGGTAGCTTTATATCTCTGGCTATATCTCAAGAGTGGTGCTTATTTTAGCTAGCCAACAACCCGAGAGGACTTGAAACAGCTCATCGAAGATACCTGTCGATCCGTGACACCAGCAACTTCGTCTACGACATGTTACATCCCTGCCTAAAAATTTGAACGTCCCTAGCTCGCTAACGATAGATATTACATTTAAACTGGTTTGTACGCGGTTTAAACGCATCAGCTAAATGACGGAGCAAATAATATTCCATTTAAAAAGCATAATTCGTTGCTGCAATTTACTGTAGAAAAAAAAGACGCACCACGAAGGAATTATCCAAATCGGAGGAAAATCGTTAGACGCGATGTACATGTGCAGACAAAGAGTTTAGGAAAAACTAGATGATTTAATCGAGAGAAAGAGCCTCACAAATTGAGGAAGTCAATAATGCGTTGATCCACCTCTGGCCCTTTTGCAAGCTGTTATTCGACTAGGCTTTGATTGAGAGAGTTGTCGGATATCCTCCTGGGGGTTGTCGTGCTGCGGATGGCAACCAACGGCAACGGGGTCCGGCTATGAAATGCAATGGTACCCAGCCCATCAGTCCTGGCAGGTATGGTATGGTATGGTATGGTGCCAGTGTCCGGGGCGTCTGTAGACACATCTTGGGCTTGGAATCCCAGTTACTGGAGTAGGATTATAAGTATATGACATTGTCAGCAGCAGAGCGATCAATTAAATCAATGTAAAGAAAGTTTATGATCTTTTATTGCCTTGTCGCATGTATATAGACTGGATTACTATTTTCGGCAGGACAAAGCTGCCATCTGTGGATCTGAAGATGACAGCTCAGTCCTGTCGAAACTAGTAATCCAATGTATATACATGCGACAAGGCAAAAAACTTCATGTCAGAAGCTTTACTTACATGCAGTAGAATCTTGTTCAGTGATGAGTGCCGCTTCGAACTGAGCCCCGATGGCCGGCGAAGACGAGACTGTAGACGCCCCGGACAGCTGTGGGATACCAACCTGACTGTCGCCCTGACAACAGGGAGTGCTGGTCAGGGGAGCAATTTCTCTTCATATCGGCACCCCTCAGATTTCATCCGTCGCACAGCGGTGCGTCGACGATATTCTACTCCCCATTTCGTTGCCCTTCATGGTAACCCGTTCTAGGCTAACATTTCAGCAAGATAATGCCCGCATGCACACGGCGAGAGTTTCTTCCTCCTGTCTTCGAGCTTGTAGCTTGTCAAACCCTACTTTGGCCAGCAAGTTCGCCATGTCTGTCCCTAATTGAGAACGTTTGGAGCAATGCGGGCAACGCCCTCCTTCTGTAATAACAACGACTCTGTACTATTGTACATATAAGTAATTATTTTCATCTGATTTTACGATAAACTTGTGTAATTGATGTTCTGATTTTATTTCTTTTTGTTTCAAGCCATTATGTTAAGAAAACTGTAAATAAGTTTCAATGTGAATATTAATGTTTATGTCAAATGTCAAGTAATATTGTAATAGAATTGAAATGTAACAAATGTTGAAACTGTTGTAAGATGTTTAAAATTGTAACTGTACGTCTGGTCCATACGTAGGCAATGTGTTAGGATATGTAGAATGCAAAACCTCGGGTGAATACCTTGTCTGTCAGGGAGCGGTAAAAGGTGGATGGCAGGCGGGCGCGGGAAAATGCGCGAGGGCACTGCACGGCACAACGGGCACGGTTGTAGTTGCAGTTTGGCACTGACTTGAGCAACACCTTCTGGAGCGAGGAGGCTCTCCTGGAAGACATAGCTTCACTGAGCCTCGGGTATGCCGTTCCAACGCCCACACAGCATGGCAAAATTCCGTAGGCACTAAATGGAAAAGTATTGCGACGCTAAGAAGAATTAAAGTGCCGATACGTCAAGAGCCATAGCTGTGGTTGTATGTATGCTCTGTGCCTCGCCATTTTGCCGCCCGCCAACCGCCGCATCGATACTAGCAGGTTGAAACTTTTGGTACTGTATTCGTATGGATCAGAGAGTGAACTTTGTTTGTTTGGTGCAATAACAACCTAAATTTTACCAGAACTTTTCCATCATTTAATTATCCTCACAACTAACCTAGACAGGGTCCTTTTCAAACGTTGTGCAATCCGAGTGTCCCGAAATGAAAATTAAAAATTGTGTTAATAATAATTATTTGCAGAACTAGCTATATTAGAATGGTGTTTAGAGAAATGTTTTGTTAATGAACCAGCAAATGAATAGCGAAGGTCTAACGAAGTTGAAAGATAACTTTAGTATTGATATAGTAATGAAGTTTATTTCGAGACAGATTTAAAGGTATTTAAATGAGCAGTAAATAAGATGAAAAGAGTAGTGACTTATATACTGGAAATCTTAAATGAATAATAAATTCAGTAATCATTTTTTTTTTTAATACAGCGATCATAACAGTTTCAGGGTCCCCCCTTCATTCATTTGCATTCTGAAGTTTGCTAAATTGGTTTGACCAGAAAAAGTTAAAGTTAATATAAAAGTCAAAATTTATCAGTGTTTTATCTTCATCAAAATTGACATTTTGTGTGTGGCATGAAAGTACAATTTCTGGGGTAACCTATGCCCGATTTTAATCAGATTAATAAACAGTATAAAGTTTTGTAAACATTATGTTGTAGTGTAGTGTAGTAAACATTATAGTGTAGTGTTATGTATTCATGGTTTTCCATATCAGTACAGAACGTGAAACTATCAGTTCAATAGATTTTCTGATTCTAAAATTCTACTACCTTAAGCAGTGTTACCACTTGTTGTTTTGCATGAATATATACCAACTTGTACAGGGAAGAAACTCAGTTAATGCCTAATTAGGCTGGCGACCGTTTTATTGTCACATCGGTAGCATCTTCTGGTTTGCTTTTGATCCATCCTGACGTGTAATTGCATTTCGAACTTACCTGACGGATCATTGTTATTACAGAGTGGATGTAAGTCTGATTTGCCACCATTCAGGTACACACGGTCGATATCTATGCGAAAATCCTTTCTCATAAGGTGAATCCCGCTCACTTACCATAGCACAGGCTTTAACGAGTACTGTGTCAGGGATTACACTACCAGCTCGGAATTTTGGCGATCTAACGTGCCAACTGGACAGAATCTCTCAGGAGGGCATCCAACAACTCTGTCGATCAATGCCGAGCCGAATAACTGCTTGAATAAGGGCCAGAGATGGATCAACGCGTTATAGACTTACTCCATTTGTGATGCTGTTTCTCTTCAATAAATCATTCACTTTTTCTGAAATTGTAATAATTTGTTTGTACAGGGTGTTTCAAAAATGACCGGTATATTTGAAACGGCAATAAAAACTAAACGAAAGCGATAGAAATACACCGTTTGTTGCAATATGCTTGGGACAACAGTACATTTTCAGGTGGACAAACTTTCGAAATTACAGTAGTTACAATTTTCAACAACAGATGGCGCTGCAAGTGATGTGAAAGATATAGAAGTCAACGCAGTCTGTCGGTGCGCCATTCTGTACGTCGTCTTTCTGCTGTAAGCGTGTGCTGTTCACAACGTGCAACTGTGCTGTAGACAACATGGTTTATTCCTTAGAACAGAGGATTTTTCTGGTGTTGGAATTCCACCGCCTAGAACACAGTGTTGTTGCAACAAGACGAAGTTTTCAACGGAGTTTTAATGTAACCAAAGGACCGAAAAGCGATACAATAAAGGATCTGTTTGAAAAATTTCAATGGACTGGGAATGTGCCAGAGGAACGTGCTGGAAAGGTAGGGCGCCCGCGTACGGCAACCACAGAGGGCAACGCGCAGCTAGTGCAGCAGGTGATCCAACAGCGGCCTCGGGTTTCCGTTCGCCGTGTTGCAGCTGCGGTCCAAATGACGCCAACGTCCACGTATCGTCTCATGCGCCAGAGTTTACACCTCTATCCATACAAAATTCAAACGCGGCAACCCCTCAGCGCCGCTACCATTGCTGCACGAGAGACATTCGCTAACGATATAGTGCACAGGATTGATGACGGCGATATGCATGTGGGCAGCATTTGGTTTACTAACGAAGCTTATTTTTACCTGGACGGCTTCGTCAATAAACAGAACTGGCTCATATGGGGAACCGAAAAGCCCCATGTTGCAGTCCCATCGTCCCTGCATCCTCAAAAAGTACTGGTCTGGGCCGCCATTTCTTCCAAAGGAATCATTGGCCCATTTTTCAGATCCGAAACGATTACTGCATCACGCTATCTGGACATTCTTCGTGAATTTGTGGCGGTACAAACTGCCTTAGACGACACTGCGAACACCTCGTGGTTTATGCAAGATGGTGCCCGGCCACATCGCACGGCCGACGTCTTTAATTTCCTGAATGAATATTTCGATGATCGTGTGATTGCTTTGGGCTATCCGAAATACACAGGAGGCGGCGTGGATTGGCCTCCCTACTCGCCTGACATGAACCCCTGTGACTTCTTTCTGTGGGGACACTTGAAAGACCAAGTGTACCGCCAGAATCCAGAAACAATTGAACAGCTGAAGCAGTACATCTCATCTGCATGTGAAGCCATTTCGCCAGACACGTTGTCAAAGGTTTCGGGTAATTTCATTCAGAGACTACGCCATATTATTACTACGCATGGTGGATATGTGGAAAATATCGTACTATAGAGTTTCCCAGACCGCAGCGCCATCTGTTGTTGAAAATTGTAACTACTGTAATTTCGAAAGTTTGTCTGCCTGAAAATGTACTGTTGTCCCAAGCATATTGCAACAAACGGTGTATTTCTATCGCTGCTCGTTTAGTTTTTATTGCCGTTTCAAATATACCGGTCATTTTTGAAACACCCTGTACATGTACATCACATCTAACAGTTTCCTGTACATTCGGATAATTCCTTGGTGGTGGGTCGTTCTTTTTGTCTTAAAGTGTAAATAAACAATTTTAATAACTCCACTGGAACAATAACGCTTTTTTTACGTATACCTGCTTCAGTATTTATTCCTCTCATATACTATTTTATAAGTTATACCTTACCCGAGACAGTCTGTATGTAGACGGATGTCGAGATTACTTCAAAACGCACAAGTAAGTTACGTGGCAGGTCAAGAATAGCTAAATACACTGTGCCATGGCTAAATAGCTTCACGGTTTCGTATCTTCTTCGCATCAAACACTGATAGAAATAAACTATATGTAGTGGTTCCCGAAGGTAATAATTAACATGCAGCGAAGTGAAGAGATCCAGAGTTTTTTTTAATTGCTGCCCGATTTCAATTCTTTTTTATCCTCATGTAATTTTTCCTCTCTGTACGCACAGCGAGTTCACGTAGTCTCTTCTCCTGTTTCAGCTGCGATAGTGTATAAATGTGGCTACACGGACGTCCTTATCACCGACCTTTTTTGCATTGTAAAATCAGCCATGGGTAGCAGCTTCTGTATAAAGACTGATATTTTCACTATGGGAGAGAAATTTTTCGATTAAAAGATAGAAAGGCAAATTTCGACGTCAAGTTTTTTCAATATAGTAATTACACAACAACACTTTCGTATTTCTTGAGTTATACAGAGCAGTCAGAAACAGTCTGGAAAGCTTGTAAGTGTGTTGCAGGGCGGTTCTGCTGAGAAATAACTGCTAAGAAGGAAGTTCGATACGTTGTACCGTTTCCGAGCTATTTAGCATTGAAGTTAGGCCAAGCTCGTCGTCATTCGCGCAAATTCAAGCAACCTGCCATAGACAGCGTAGCCAAACGTGTTCTTCGTTGCGGTTCCTCAAACTGAACAAATGTAGCTTTTGTTCACCTAGCTCAAATTTATCACTTCCGAAAAAGGCACATTTTACCCACTAATGAGTATCTGAACAGGTGGTAACTCACGGACCCACAGATGTATTCCCGTTACCGCGTGTAAGTGCTTGAATTTGCGAGCGCAGCGACCTGACTGCCTAGCTTCGACGCTTAATAACTTGGAAACGGCGCAACGTGTCGAATTTTTTCCTAACAATTATTTCTCAGTAGATCCCCCCGGTAACACCCTTAAAAGCTTTTCAGACTGTTCCTGTCCACCCTGTATATTCCTACAATTAAGAAAAGCTACGAGTTGAGCGTGCATTTGTGATACGAAGTCTGTCCCGATTCCGGGCAGACGGAAAAATATTTAATCATGTAAAAGAATCTGTAAATTGAGCATAGAAAAGACGAGATACTACAACGCAATGGGCGAATGAATAAAATAAAAAAGGGAGTAATGGGTCACCCAGATGCAATGATGGATAAAACAGCGAGAAAAAGCCAGGCGTCACTGCCCAGTTCAAAGTGATTCAGCGGCAGACTGAGTGGCCAGGTGGAAAGGTGAGGGCTGCTCCGTAGTGCTGGGTATCGAGTCAGATGGCCGTGCAGGGCTTATCGCGTGACTCAGCTGAGACAGGTCGCCGTGACGCTGGCGGTGACGTCACGACAGGTCGGGCAGGCAGCATGAATCAGAGGCTACTGGTGACAGCGCATACCGCGAGCTGCAAGTAAATGCAGCCAGCACAGCGGAATTCTGACAGGGTGCACCCGTCCTTAGCATCAGTCGGAATAAATGCTTGTAGTGCATGATTCACGTTGGATTTCTTGTCGATGCTTGGTGACCGCAGCCGGAAATAATCCGGAAAATCTCAGAGTCGTTAACGAGCTTCGTGATAGTCTGTGGAATCCAGCGTTACTTCCTTGCTCGAGTCTTCATGTGGACATTTCATCGTCATCTTGAGTTGAAAGGTACAGCTCTGACATACTGATGTGTGGTATTCTGGATAGTGTCAATTGTTAGCGAATTATAATGTCTCGATCACTGTAGTAACGCACTTTATGTTGTAAAAAGGAATCCTCTGTAGTACAGTTAGAACCTGTCACATCTTTATTCAACAGTAATTATTCCACTCCAATACCAGAATGAATAAATACAGTATTTCTTACGTAAAATAGTTACAACAGCAGATTTCGAAAGTTAGCGAAAATATTATTTTCGCCACTTACTAATCGATGGGTAAACTTTAGTCTATTTGTACTATTAACATACGAAATTTAATATTTCGTAGTTGTATTGGAGTGAATAGCATAAAAAATAGTCGAATCAAGTTTATAGAAACACAACTTTGTAAAGTTTGAAACAAACGAAAAATCATTAATTACTAAAAAGCCTTTGTTGTAAAATAAAAATGGTATTATATAAAAGCTCGTAAATTAAAAACAAACAATATTGCATTAAGCAACTGAATTACATCTATTTTTGTTTCAGCGCCAACATTGTCAAGGCACATAGTGGTACTAAGAAATTCGAGGAAAGTAGAGTTTAGCCGGCCGGAGTGGCCTTGCGGTTCTAGGCGCTACAGTCTGGAACCGAGCGACCGCTACGGTCACAGGTTCGAATCCTGCCTTGGGCATGGATGTGTGTGATGTCCTTAGGTTAGTTAGGCTGAATTAGTTCTAAGTTCTAGGCGACTGATGGCCTCAGAAGTTAAGTCGCATAGTGCTCAGAGCCATTTGAAAGTACAGTTTAGAAGAAGTCAGTGGGGAGACTTTAGTCAGAACGTAGGACTATTGGGATTGTCCAACATATATTGGAAATTATATTGCAGAATGTGTGAAATTTGATGACATGGATTCTTACTACAATTTATGTCAGTACAGCCAAATCATGTATTTCAGGTAACAGAATACCGGTGGACATGACATTACTGCACAATGGAAAAAAACCTGTTCTCGTCCACTTTGTAGTAAAGTGCGCAGAACTGATTTCCATTCACAAGCGATATTACTGGTTCAGAAACTGGCATTTCGTGCTACATGTGGTGTAAGTTCGCGAAACTCTTGTCGATCCCCGTTCAGGACTCTGTGAATTCTGACATGGGCTGCTGAATGTATATTTTCTGTAGAGTTGTTCGTTGTTATCAATATGAGCTTATTCCTAATAATTAGCAGCTTTCACTCTGTTAATGCGAATTTTCTTTAATCTCGTCTATCGTTGCAAATCTTCGTTTTTTCAACGGGGTTTTCAACTTCGGAAATAAAAAAAGTCCGCAGGGTCCAGGTCTGGAGAGCACGGAGGATGAGTCAGAACAGTGGTTTCGTTTTTTGTGCAATAGTCACGCACCAGCAGGGATGAATGTGGGGGGGGGGGGGGTGCATTATGGTGACGCAAGAGCCATGAATTGTCTCGCCACATTTCACGCCATTTCCTCCTCCTCACATTTCCTCACAGGTGTCGCAGCAAGTCGCGATAGTACCATCGATTAACGGTTTGTCCCTGTGGCGCGAATCCATGATGAAATTATCCTTCAAAGAAAACTATCAGAATGGCTTTGACATTTGACCTGACCTAACGAGCTTTTTTCGGTGTTGGAGAAACTTCCCCGACCCACTGTGAAGACTGAACCTCAGTCTCAACATCATAACTGTAGACCCACGTCTCATCACCGTTTATGATTCTCTTAAGGAACATCTCGTTCTCATTTGCGCGATCCAAAAGTTTTTACCGATTGCGAGGCGAAGGTCTTCCTGATCTTGACTCGTGAGCCGTGGGACGAACTTGGCGTCAACACGAAGCATTCCATGATGTGTCAGGATTTCATGATCCAACTGAATTGTTACATTCTTCTGCAATCTCTCGTACAGTCAGTCTTCGACTGCCACGCAGGAATTCGTTGACTTCCCTGACGTGAGCGTCGTCGGGCGTCTTGAACGAGGCTCATCTTTAACTTCCGTTACGCCGTTTTTAAACCGTGAGAACCAATCGAACACCAAATATGGCTTAAGCACTCATCACCGTAGGCTTCCTACATCATTTGACGTGTCTCTGTAAAGGTTTTCTTGAGTTTCATGCAAAATTGCATGCAGACGCGTTGCTCCTGTAACTCCGCCATTCCGAAATTCGCAAATTGTGCAACACAACGGTCTACTCAATACAGCACTGAACAATAACTAGAAGACATACAACAATGTAACTTCCGGCAGCTAGACATTAAACACAGGCGTGTGCAGGGATGCCCACCGCATTTCGCTCGAACATACCACTGGCGCGAAATTACGAATGTTCCGGAATTTTTTTGAGAGACCTCGTATACAGGGTGTATCAAAATTACACCGGCAAGCGTCGAGGGGATATAGAAGGTGTCTCGAGGAAATATGGACAGGAACCCGTGTCCGGAAACGTCATCCACCAACACTATAGGGTGTCGAAGTTACAGGCGTCGGCGCCTGCCGCTAGGTGTCTCAGTGCGCGAACCGCACGGACTGCGGGCAGGTCGAGACCTACGGTTTTTTGATATTCGATGACGGTGACTGATTACGACGATTGCCAGTGTAGCAGATGGAACTAGCTGCTGCATACATGGGCCTTATCTGGTACGAATGCGATGTTCTGTTGCCGTGCTGACTAATGGTGTCGGACACGGGCATCTATCCGCAGTGTATTGTTTCCCAGGATCCTCTATACAATCTCTGTTATTCTGTCGTATAGTATACGGGATGTAACAGTCAGAACGGGGACGAACGTCGACTATGCAGTAGACATCGCCGTCACTCCGCCGGAGTGTCCGGCAATCGGCCGCATTACATGAATAACGGCAGACATCCCGAGACGCCGCCACATTTATTGATTTAAAGGACGGGAACCATGAATGCAAGGAAACGGTGTGGAACCACATGTGTAGACGCTTTGGCAAGGATCAGACAACAAGATCCAAGGAACGTACATTACCATTTATTCCACTGGTACAGGAAATTAAATACACTGTACAAAGTGAACAACATGTGAAACAAACGTTAAAAACTAAATGTTCCATTGTGATCGAGACGGTTTTCTTCACGTGTTTAAATTAGTTCATGGGATCGCTGGTACTCCCCGCAACAATGATTGCACCACTTACGGATTGCATACAGTTACAGCAGGTGCTCAAAATGCCTGCCTCCAGCGTCTCAGCAAGCCTGACATTTTCGTATCATTGACTGCCGCACTCACTCAAACATACCAGGCGTGGTGCGGACAACCACACACGCTGCGGCGTTTCGTGTACAACATTCTTCAGAAGGCCGCATAGGAAGAAGTCCAGCCGGTTGAGGTCAGGCGACCGAGGCGGCCACGTTAAAGGGCCACCTCACCGAGCACGGTAGCGCAGTGGTTAAGACGCTGAATTGGCATTCGGGAGGGCGGCGGTTCAAACCCCCGTCCCTCCATCCTGATTTAGGGTTTCCGTGATTTCCCTAAATCGTTCAAGGCAAATGCCGGGATGGTTCCATCGAGAGGCCACGGCCGCTCTTCTTCTCCATCCTTTCCTAATCCGAGTTGGTGCTCCGTCTCTAATGACTTCGTTGTCGACGTGACATTGAACACTAATCTCCTCCTCCCCCTTCAGGACCACCTCGGCCGACCAATCCAGCTATCGCCAAAGTTGCGTCCGACAGCTCGACTGAGGTGTGTGGGTGCCCCCTCGTGCTGGAACCAGAAACGCCAACGGAATGCAAGTGGCACCTTCTCCAGTAATTTCGGCAGCACTTCTCAGATGAACGTTGTCGCCCGTGAGTCGAGGGAGAAGCATGTAGGGGCCAGCGAAGTAATTGTGGACCATGCAGCCCACACGTTGATGGCGAACTTTTCCTGGTGACCTCGTTCGTGGGTGGCGTGGCGGTTCGGCTCTAAGCACTATGGGACTTAACAGCTGAGGCCATCATTCCCCTAGACTTAGAACTACTTAAACTTAACTAACCTAAGGACATCACACACATCCATGCCCAAGGCAGGATTCGAACCTGCGACCGTAGCATCCCCGTGGTTCCGGACTGAACCGCCTAGAACCGCTCGGTCACCGCGGCCGGCTAGGGGAACAAGTTAGAAGACTTCAGTTCATTTCTAGGATACTGGAAAAATGCCGTCATGCTAGAAACAGACTACGAAGCACTCATGCAACATATTCTAAAATATTCGTCAAGTATATGGAGGCTGTACCAAATAGGACTACCAGAGGCTATAGTCTTACAAAGAAAGAGAGCAGGAATGCTGAGGTTGATTTAAACCATGGGAAAGCGTAACAGAAATGCTGGATAAACTGAAGTGGCAGAAGATAGACGTTAGTTATACCGTGAAGCCCTAAAAACAATTTTCGAGAACAATCTGTAATTAACGAATCTAAGAATGTACTACATTCCGCCTTACGGACTGCGAGGACTAGATTAGACTTACATTGGGCTCGCCAGCCAGTGTGGCCGAGCGGTTCTAGGTGCTTCAGTCTGGAACCGCGCGACCGCTACGGTCACCGGTTCGAATCCTGCCTCGGGCATGGATGTGTTAGGTTTAAGTAGTTCTGAGTTCTAGGGGACTGATGACCTCAGATGTTAAGTCCCATAGTGCTCAGAGCCATTTGAACCATTTGAACCATTGTGCACATAGGCGCTTGCCCGCGTTCCATACTTGGAATGCAACGGGAAGAAGGTATAAAGGGGTTTTCACACGTTCAATATTTATTCAAATGTTCAAATGTGTGTGAATTTCTAAGGGACCAACTGCTGAGGTGATCGGTCCCTAGACTTATACACTACTTACACTAACTTATGCTAAGAACGACACGCACCCCTGCCAGAGGGCGGACTCCAATATTTATTGAAAATACTAATTTTCCAAACCTTCGATATACTGAAGCGACCTGACATTATGCCCTTCCAAAGGAACCACAGAAACTGTCAGCTGACAACGGCACTTCACGAGCTTAAAATGTCGAGCGCCCACAAGAAAGCGTTTGCTGCAGTTGTATTAGCAACAGCTTGCAAGCAACAGAAAACAACAAAAAAGGGGAAATGGGCCCGAGAGCAATTAAAAATGGAGCGACTGCTCACGTATTAATTTACTGAATGAAATCAGAACCATGTCACCGAAAGCTTTCTCTAATTATTGTTCGATGAGTCCTGCATCACACGGCAACTTGTTAGTGTTGATACGAGATGAAACAGTGAAGCAAATTACGTTAATGAGAGAGGAAATCGCAGTCGACAGAATATTAGGGGCAACATCGAGATATCTGGTGACAGGCAGATCATTCTAATGCTCGAAGTTCAGTTCCGTAATAACAGCAAACACAATTAGCAAAATTCTGTGCAAACCTGTGAAGCAATTACGGGGCGTGTGAGAAAAGTAATGAGTCGGACAACAGTGCGAGCGATTAGGCAACGCTGTGCAGTTCCGCTTGTGTAGACCGGCGTGTTCATCCCTTCCTGGTGCTCAGTCCGAGTTTCAGCCCATACAGCCATCTGGTGATTTTTAAGAGAGCACGAGTGAAGTAGTGTTCTCTTGTGTGTTACAAAAATGGAACAGCGGAATTTAGAGCAACGTTATGCAACCAAATTTTGTGTAAAACTTGGAGAATCCGCGAATGTGGCCTTTGAAAAGGTGAAACAGGCTCATGGGGAACATTCCTTACCAAGAACATAAGTTTTTCGCTGGCAGAAATCAATTTGGAAAGCAAAGAAAACACTGAAGCTCAACCTCATCCAGGGTAACCCTCAACTTAAAAAAGCAACGGAAACGTCGAGCGTGTGCATGTCCTTGTGAGATCAGATGGTCGTTTAAGAGTAAGGGTGATAGATGACCTGTTTAACACTTTCATCGTACATGAAATTTTGAGCGAAGTTTTGCACACGCGAAAGGTTTGTGCCAAAATGGTGCCGGAAACCCTCACAGCTGAGCAGAAGGAAAATTTAAGAAACGTGTGTGTTGATCTTCTCGAAAGAATTGCCAGTGACCCTATTCACCTGGCTGAGTCCTTGTGACTTTTTTCTTTTCCCGAAATTGAAAATTGTCTTAAAACGAGGTCTCTGGAGAACATTCAAAAGAATGTGATCGACATGTTAAATGCCCTACCAGGTGAAGCCTTTCAGTGCTGCTACCATGGCTGGGGACAACGACTCCATCGGTGTACAGCTGGCTAAGGGAACTACTTTCAAGGGGACAATATTGTTGTTCGAAAAAAAAAAAAAAAAAAAAAAAACTGTGGTGGAGGAAAAGTCAGTCTCATTATTTTTCTCACACACTTCGTGTATCTGCCTGGGAAGGACCTGTGCAGGCAATTAACATAAAGTTTTTTTTATGCTTTGAGATAATTTGGTGAAGTTGATATGCATCTGCAGACCTCTTACTAGTGATTGCAGATATATGACGCATTTTTCCAAATGGGAGCATTCTTTGAAACTGCTATGTAACACATCAGACTATACAATATTTTCAAATTAATAAGTAAGCAGTGTCATAGGGACGTTGACCATCCTAAAATGGTATATACAGTGGTTACCCTTCCATAGGCCTATAACGATTCTTTTGTGTTAAAACACTCCTTAACAACTCAATGTAATGTGGTTAAAGATTTAAAGTTCTGTGCCATATCAAATGTTTTTACAAAGATTTTAGGGAGAGGATCTTAATTTGCTCACTGTGTGATAAGCTCGCCCATATTTTATGTAAGTGGACAGCCAATGACAATTTCCTGTGGCGTTCTTGCTACTACGTTTTTCCTTTACTTACGTTTTACTTTTTTATGTAGCATTTTCCTTCTTTTCCTGCATTCTCTGCGTGTGTTCTTCCGTTTCATTAGGTCTGTCCACATTCGTTCCTTTTAATGTGTGTCAGGGCGCTGATGACCTCGATGTTGAGCGCCCATAAGCCCCAACACACACACACACACACACACACACACACACACACACACACACACACACACACGATATACACAATGGAGAATTTAAAGAAATAAATAGTCAACATTAACGCCGCGTGGTTAATTCCCGAAGCTCTGCCAGCATCTGAATGGAGAATATTGTCAAACCGTCAATACTAGATCTCACACATTCAATGTACACTGACAATACTGAGAATATTTTGAGGTCCATCAATACTCTTCGTCGGTATTTCTATTATTGACAATACGGTCAATACACAGACAATTTGACAGTATTATCGAATGCGTGAGGGCCCCTTAATGTGTGGTACAGTGACGCACACTTCATAATATGGACATAGATGTAGCTGGTGGTAATCTTACAAGAGCAAGGTATCGTCATTTTCGATCGAGGGATACGTCAGTCGCGGGGCAGCTGCCGAAATTTGTACGAGCAGGGAGGAGGGGCCGGGGGAGGGAGCGAAAGGGTCGACGCGCCTGCCGGACGGCTATTCGGCGGTTTCGCTGGGTGCTCCATCGCTTTCATTCGGGTAGGCGACGCTGCACTGCGCAGTCGCTAACCAAAGGCGTCCGCTCGGCGCCTGGGCTGACAGACCGTTTCCGACAGTGCAGAGATTACTGTGATCGGTCACCGCTGAATATTTCAGGAGCTGCCGTCAGCACCGGCAAGGCAGCGCCTTGCTGCCCGGATGCAGACACCGGGGCTGGCTGCAGGCGGAGCGGCGCTCAACGTCGGTCTTCAGCGTCCTGGCGGCATCGGGGACAGGCGGGACATCGGCGCCACTGGTAGCCTATTATATAGGAAAATGTAACTCCGTCCTGGGTTGAAGAGCGTGGGACAGCGGGTGGTCGATAAGATCTAATAATACTATACAAACAACTGACATTGTTTTATTAGGCAACTAGCTTTGATGTTTGGATCATGTCATCTTCAGGCCAGTAGCATGAATGTCACCATGTACCATTCGTGCAAGTATAAGACAAGGCACAATACTCGTATCTGGTTCCGTAGCTGTCCGAACTTCATGAGCTCATGCTCATGAAGTATACGGAACCAGATGGAAAATGTAAATTAGCGTTTGGCGTCATTGGCCGCGAGGCCCCTTACGGGATAGGTCCGGCCGCCTTGGTGCAGGTCTTATTACATTCGACGCCACAGTGGGCGACCTGCGCGCCTGATGGGGATGAAATGACGATGAAGACAACACAGCACCCAGTCCCTGCGCGGAGAAAATCCCCGACCCAGCCGGGAATCGAACCCGGGCCCCCTCAGGACGGCAGTACATCACGCTGACCATTCAGCTATCGGTGCAGACATAGAACCAGATCCAAATGTAGGTGCTTTGTCTTACACATGCACGAGTGGTACTTGGTGTCATTTATGTGAGAGGCCTGAAGACGATGTGATCCAAACATCAAAACTGGTTGCCTAATAAGACAATGTCAATTGTTGGTATAGTATTATTAGATTTCATCGACCAGCTGCTGTCCCCACGCTCCTGAACCCAGGACGCAGTTACGTTTTCCTATGTAATAGGCTAAATCGTCCGGTATGTTTCTCTTAACTCTGAGGATTCCGCAATGTTTACCTTGTGCGTGGTTAACCTATTTTTACAATATTTCTTATTTGATGCTACATGTATGAAGTGTACCGAACAGTAATTGCTGTGTATAGAGATCTTTAGAATGCTCTTTTCATATAACAGAAAAATTGAAATGTAATATTACACGGAAATGTATACTCGGAACTCCTTGGTAATTTTTAAAATTTTAAACATAATCAGAGTCTTCAAATTTGAGTGTTATGAAGTTACAAGCTGTGCCTACTTGTTTTTGCACATATATAGGCACACGTAAAAGTGTTGTTTATTTTTTAATCATAGGTCGGTACTTTAAGAAAGGCGGTATTTTTATTGTATAAAGGGGTATAAATATATAATTTCATGTTACAGTGAGACAAACTTTTCTTAATTGTTTCATCTATCATTTTACGAGTATCCACTTTGCGTACTTCACGATAGCTTTGTCGATTGCTGAGTTAAGGTAAAAAATTTATTCTGTGATGGTTTGGTTACTTGTGCAGGTACCCTTACAATGACCAATGCGCTATTTCAGTTGCGTATGTATGTTTTTGATAACGACGTATAAATACATCACAAATATCCCTCCACTCTTTGCCAACTGTGAAAATATCTCAGGAATCCAAAAATTTTCACATGAACTGCTCGACTGTAGATTTCGACTGCGGGAGGAAATGCAATTACATACATCAAAAAAAGTTTTGCATCACCTCGGTTCCCAGAACTTCTGAAGATAGACGTTACTGTGGATATTGTATCACAGACACAGTCCCTTTGACTGTTCGGAGATGTCACTAAACCCGCCCAGCATTGTTACTTTGTGCCAGGAAGGGCTCTCAACAAGGAAGTGTCCAGGCGTCTCGGCCTGAACCAAAGCGATTTTGTTCGGACATGGCGGAGATACAGAGAGACAGGAACTGTCGATGAGATGCCTCGCTCAGGTTGCCCAAGGGCTACTACTGCAGTGGATGACCACTACCTACGGATTATGGCTCGGAGAAACCCTGATAGCAACGCCACCGTGTTGGCTAACGCTATTCGTGCTGCCATAGGATGTCGTGTTACGACTCAAACTGTGCGTAATAGGCTGTATGGCGCGCAACTTCAATCCCGACGTCAATGGCGAGGTCCATCTTTGCAACCACGACACCATGCACCGCGGTACAGATGGGCCCAACAACATGCCGAATGGATCACTTATGATTGGCATCACGATAGGTGTCGCATGTGCCTTCAACCAGACAATCGTCGGAGACGTGTTTGCAGGAAATCCGATCAGGCTGAACGCCTTAGACACACTGTGCAGCGAGTACAGCAAGGTGGAAGTTCCCTGCTGTTTTGGGGTGGCATTATATGGGGCCGACGTACGTCGCCGGTGGTCAGGGAATGCGCCGTACGGCTGTACGATACGTGAATGTGGATAGTATGCCACGACGAATACAGACATGCATGAGTGCAAGAGGCGTGCTTCTGAGCATTAGAGGTACCGGTGTATACAGAAATCTGGACCACAACCTGTGAAGGTCTTGCTGTATGGTGGTACAACTTGCAATGTGTGGTTTTCATGAGCAATAAAAAGGGAGTAAATGATGTTTATGTTGATGTCCAGTTTCCTGTACAGGTTCCGGAACTCTCGGAACAAAGTGATGCAAAACTTCTTTGATGTGTGTGTATATTAAATTAGTTCCGTGGTTCAAATGGCTCTGAGCACTATGGGACTCAACTTCTGAGGTCATGAGTCCCCTAGAACTTAGAACAACTTAAACCTAACTAAAGGACATCACACGCATCCATGCCCGAGGCAGGATTCGAACCTGCGACCGTAGCGGTCGCGCGGTTCCGGACTGTAGCGCCTAGAAACGCACGGCTACCCCTGCCGGCTACATCGCACCCCCCCCCCCCCTTCCTCCCTCAGACTTAGTGGTAAGAGGGCCCAGTGGACATCCCGTCAACACCCGAACACAGACCAAGCTTGAAAATGAAAACAGGAAGCAGGGTGTACTGAACGGTGAAAATAAAAAAAGGAGCAAAATAGAAACAGTGAACTGTTGAAGTACAAAAAGAGCAATATGGAGCAACATAAAATAGCAACGGTGTTGTGCTTAAGTGGTCACGGAGTTGCACTGCCATGCAAACGAGCCATGTTCAAGCCTCCCTCGTGCTAAATTTATTTTATTTCATTTTTGTTTTTTTCGCTGTTGGCTATATCGAAATTTGTGTCTGCTTCGTGGTGTAACGTCCGTTTGCAACAGCGAGCTGTAAGGAAGGGACCTATAATGACACTTGATTCTGCAGAACTACTCTGTCAGCAGCCGAAAGAAAGTGACTTTCGATGGGAAGTGCAAACGTTTGATAACAAGGCGACAAGTCAACCGAATCCTGCACCGGAAAACACGTCTGGTAAGTCATATACGGCATTTGTGACAGTACGGGTGTCATATGATAGCAATCTCTTAATGACCCACCTAATTTGTAAGGCTGGTAAGTGAGTGAGATATAGCTACTTGTCAGATTTAGTTGTTCGTATGAATGTAAATGTGATCACGCTCAAAGAAATGATGAGAACTTAATACTTTGTCACATAAGCTGCAACAAATGAACGTAACAGTTTTACTATCACACAGTTGTTTTGCGCTCTGTCGAAACATAATATGTTCTTAACGTTTTTGAAGTTCGTTCCGTTTTGGAAGGTTTGATTCGAATTCCTTTGTTGTAACATACTTCACACACTTCTATTTGTTGTTTTCATTTCTGTGAGACGTCTTTGTGGTATTTCGTCTGCTCTCACTATTCGTCACGTTAACTTGCGCTGGTAAGGTATTCTTACCACATGACTCATATTCTACAACCAGTGATTAGTATGACAATGATAACTGCACAAGACAACAGAAAGAGCACTACATGTCAATGACCAGGCGGATAGTTCATAATGTTGTGGAAAAAAAATTATAAAGTGCACGAGAAAGATTTCAACACGACTCGCCCGCATGACAGCCCAACACCGTGAACACTTAACCACGATGCCATTACTGTTTCAATCTGATCTACATTGCACTTCTTGTCCTTCCACCGTACACTGTTTCTATTTTGCTTTTTTCCACAGTTCAGCACACCTTCTTCCTGTTTTCACGATTGATCTGTATTCAGTTTTTCACGGGCTATCCACTGAGCCCTCTTACCGCAAATCTGAGGGGAATGCGATGGGGGGTTTCCTTTGTAAGGTGATTGGTGGTTCATACGAAGAGGTTTCCGACGTGATTATGACCGCACGACGGGAATTAAGAAAGTCTGAACGCGGAATGCTACTTCGTGCTACACGCATGGGGCATTCCATTTCGGAAGCTGTTAGGGAATTCAAGATCCCGAGTTCCACAGGGCCGAGAGTGCGCCGAGAATACCTTTGAGGCATTAGCTCTTACCACGGAGAACACAGTGGCCGACGGCATTCACTCAACGACCGAAAGCAGTGGCGTTTCCGTTGAGTTGTCTGTGCTAATAGACAAACGTGAAATAACCACAGAAACCAACGTGGGATGTACGGCGAATGTACCCTTTAGGACAGGGCGGCGAAATGTGGCGCGTTAATGGGCTATGGGATCAGACGATCGACGCTAGTGGGAGGAGGAGGATATTCGTGTTTAACGTCCCGTCGACAACGAGGTCATTAGAGACGGAGCACAAGCTCGGATTAGGGAAGGATGGGGAAGGGAAGTCGGCCGTGCCCTTTGAAAGGAACCATCCCGGCATTTGCCTGGAGTGATCTAGGGAAATCACGGAAAACCTAAATCAGGATGGCCGGACGCTGGATTGAACCGTCGTCCTCCCGAATGCGAGTCCAGTGTGCTAACCACTGCGCCACCTCGCTCGGTCGACGCTAGTGCCTTTGCTAACAGCACGACATAGCCTGCAGCGTCTCTCCTCAGCTCGTGACCATATCGGTTGGACGTATACGACTGGAAAACCGTGGCCCAGTCAGATGAGTCCCGATTTCAGTTGGTAAGAGCTGATGGCAGGGTTCGAGTGTGGCGCAGACACCCATGGAACTAAGTTGCACTGTGCAAGCTGCATAGTGGTGTGGGCTGCCTTTACATGGAATGGACTGGGTCCTTTGGTCCAACTGAACCGATAATTGAATGGAAATGGTTACATTCGGCTCCTTGAAGACCATTTTCAGTCGAACAACGATGGAATTTTTATGGATGACAGTGTGCTGTGTCATCGGACCATGAGTGTTCGTGATTGCTATGAAGAACATTGTGAACATTCGAACGAATGATATGGCCACACAGATCGGCCGACATGAAACCTATCGAACATTAATGGGACGTAATCGAGATGCCAGTTCGTGGACAAAATATTCCATCGGCAACACTTTCGTAATTATGGACGGCTATAGGCGCAGTATGGCTCAGTATTTCGGAAGGGGAATTCGAGCGACTTGTTGAGCTCATGCCACGTCGAGTTGCTGCACTACGCTGGGCAAAGGGAGGTCCGACACGATATTAGGAGGTACCCTAGGACTTTTGCCGCCTCAGAGTACAAGTGTGGAACTGGCATCAACGTGTTCTGGATGAGATGCACTACGTTTTGACTTTAGTTTTATGTGCCGCAACAAATTATTAAGACGATGATAGACAGTTTACGAGAATGTATATTCTGACGATGTTACCGGAATTTTCGACAGGCAGAAAACTTCTTTGTTACTAAAGTTTGGTGAACACATTATGAGGACTAAATCGGGAGAATGCATCACATTTTCATCTTCCCCAAGCCGAAACGGAGACAGAGTTTTCTAACACGGGATAATTTGGTTAAATTTGACGCACGTTGGTCCTTTGGCGCGTCAAGTACTTAGGCGGTCGCCCGTGCGGTTTAGTTACGAGAAACAGATCGCTATGTTGTTTTTCTGATCCGCCTACTTATTTCTAACATAACAAAATGCAGGGTGAACATGAATGAAACTGACAAATTGCAGGGACGGATTTCTGACTGGAAGTGGAGAAAGAAAGGTCCTGTGAACTTGTGTCCGGAAATGGGCCGTATGTGTGTGCAATTACAACAAACCGTCCCGGAATAGAGTACACAGATGCATCGCATACACGTCGCAACAGAAGTTCAAAGTGGCCTCCATGGGATTGCAGGTGATAGGGACAGTAACAGTTATCACGCAGGATGCACAGAATCATACCTCGGCGTACACCATGTTGGCGGGCCTCTTGCATGGAGCTTGGACTAGTGCTGTCTCAATATCCTGTAGAGCCCGGTCCTCCAAATCTGGTGTTCACACAGTCCGCTTCCTCCCTGCTCGTTCGTCTGTCTGAAAGGACCCATGATCACACAAACGCCCGAAAAGGGCTTGAAACGTTGTTTGATGTGGTTGGTGTCTGTGAGGCTACTTGTTTTGGTATAGCCGTACAGCCTCTCGACCGTTTCCACCTGTTCTGCCGCACACAGACACCATCTCGGCTTGTTTCCGACGTGAATACTGGGCCATTCTGTTTATTACAGTACACCGCATCAATAACACAGCTTGCAATAGACAAGGCACACATGGCACGTGGTCAGAGAAACTGTCATTTCTCAGCACCATCTATCGTGGCAACGATGCATTTCCGGACACATATTCATAGGACGTTTTTTCCTCCACTTCCAGTCAGGAACACGTCCCTGCAGTTTGTAGGTTTCAGTGATGTTCACCTTATGTAAGATTTACACTGTGAGAAAAAATTATGAAAAACTTGTGAAAATTTCAATGACAATAGTCTAGTGCATACCTAAGTCTTCTACTATACCAGTCTAAAAACCTGGGTCTGGCAAATACCAGAAAAATATTGTCATTTCCGTTTCATTTGAAAAGACGCCCCTTTAGTGTTTTCCTTGTGACACCAGTATAAACTTCTACAGTTTCTCTTTTCAGTATTTCGTTTCTGGCCTTCTGAACAACATAAATTCTGCCATTTTTCCTAAAAAGGACCTCAGTAAAATTAACTTCATCAGTACTTACTCAGTTCGGAGTATGCTACACCGCTCACTTCAAAAACCGGAGAATGTTCTCCACTTGTGAGAAAGAACTTTGCCGGCATGAGTGGCCGTGCGGTTCTAGGCGCTGCAGTCTGGAGCCGAGCGACCGCTACGGTCGCAGGTTCGAATCCTGCCTCGGGCATGGATGTGTGATGTCCTTAGGGGTTAGTTAGGTTTAATTAGTTCTAAGTTCTAGGCGACTGATGACCTCAGAAGTTAAGTCGCATAGTGCTAGAGCCATTTAAACCATTTCTTTGAGAAAGAGCTTTAGTTTTATTAATACGAAATCGAGGAACGTTCTCAGGTGAAATATATCCTCCGACTCTCTTTTTGTCATGCGAAACCTAAGAACGTTTCTCGAATTTCCGAGAATAAGGCACATTCCCTATTTTATTCATGCGACCTATTAATGGGCTAGAGCATCAGTTGTAACGGGTACTATCGAGACAGCCGTGTGCTAAACGGTACACACTGCTGAGATCTGCAGAAATGCGGAAAATGTCACAGAAACACTTCTGTCTGCCAGGAGTTCCGGTACGACAAGCCATGTAATCCGGAGGCAGCGACCTCAACACACATTGCGCTGAATGATGTCTTGAATTCTGAATCCAGTTACAAATCTGGTCCGGTACTCGGTAACCTCGCATTTTGTTCCGTAATTGAGAGAGTTGTACCCTTGGTTTAGGGGCAGCATCTTTGACTAATAATAAAGACGTCCTTGGTTCCGGGTTCGAACCTCGCCACTGCTTAAATGTCAAATAAAATTCATTACTAAGGCGGCCGAAGACCTCCGGCATAGGACGTCGCCCTCGTTCTGCTACCGGCCTTGTCAAAGAGGACGGAGGAGAGGACAGAGTTTCATGGCACTCTCTTGCTCCTGATGTGGGAAACTGACCCTAAAAGGCGAAAGAATCAGCAATGAGGAACGGCATGAGGATATAGGAGGCAATGAAAACCACTGCATTAAAGACACAAAATGTCTACCCAAAGAACACGTGGCCTGTAATTGAAAAAATTCTCATGATGATGTCTCTGTTGGCAAAACATTCCGGACTAGCCCCCCATTCGGATCTCCGGGAGGGGACTGCCAGGGGGTGGGTGGAGGGGTGGCAGCCGCCCATGAGAGAAAGTTATAATAACCAATAAAATGGTAACATTCTACGAGTCGGGGGCTGGAATGCCATACTGTGCTAGGAAAGTTAGAAGCCACGCGGGATTAGCCGAGCGGTCCAGGGCGCTGCAGTCATGGACTATGCGGCTGGTCCCGGCGGAGGTTCGAGTCGTCCCTCGGGCATGGGTGTGTATGTTTGTCCTTAGGATAATTTAGGTTAAGTAATGTGTAAGCTTAGGGACTGATGACCTTAGCAGTTAAGTCCCATAAGATTTCACACACATTTGAACATTTTTGAAAGTTAGAAAATCTGAAAAGGGAAATGCTAAGGTTCAACCAAGATGTAATGGGGTCAGTGAAGTGAAATGGAAAGAAGACACGTATTTCTGATAGGACGAGTTTAGGGTAATATTAACAGCAGCAGGAAATGGTATAACGGGAGTAGGATTCGTTATGAATAGGAAGGCAGGGCAGAGAGCGAACTGCTGTGAAAATTTCAGTCATAGGGATGTTCTCATGAGCAAAGCAAGGCCGACAACAACAGTTCAGATATATATGTCGAAGTCACAGGCAGTGGATGAAGAGACAGACGGAGTATATGAACTTGAATACAGTACGTGAAGGAAGATGAAAATCTAATAGTCGTGGGGGCTGGAATGAGGTTTTAAGGGAGTAAAAGAAAGGGTTACAGGAGAATATGAGCTTGGTAGTAGGAAAGAGAGAGGAGTAAGACTAATTGAGTTCTGTAATAAATTTCAAGTAGTAATAGCAAATACTCTGTTCAAGAATCACCAGAGGAGGAGGTGTAGTTGGAAAAGGTCAGGAAATACAGGAAGAGTATGTCATACTCAGGCAGGGATTCCAAAATCAGATACTGGATTGTAGACATACGCAGTAGCAAATGTATACTCATATCACAATTTAGTAATGATGAAGAGTAGGCTGAAATTTAAAAGACTAGTCAGGAAGACCCAATGGGCAAAGAAGTATCATGCGGAGGTAGCAAGGAATGAAGAGGTATGTTTGAAGTTTTTTGAGACTATAGATACTGCGATAATGAACAGCTCAGTAGGCAGTTCAGTTGAAGGGAAATGGACATCTTTGAACAGGGCCGTCACAGAGAGAAAAACATAGGTATGCCGCGTGAGGTAGCCGCGCGCTCTAAGGCGTCTTGGCACGGTCCGCGCGGCTCCCTCCGTCGGAGGTTCGAGTCCTCCCTCGAGCATGGGCGTGTGCGTGTTGTCCTTAGCGTAAGTTAGTTTCAGTTAGATTAAGTAGTGCGTAAGCTTAGGGACCGATGACCTCAGCAGTTTGGTCACATAAGACCTTACCACAAAAACGTAGGTACAACGAAGGCAAGTTCGAAGAAACCATAGGCAACAGAAAAAAATACTTCAGTTGATCGACGAAAGAAGGGAGCACAAAAATATTCAGGGAAATTCGGCCAGATCACTTAGGAACGAAATAAATAGAACGTGCAGGGAAGCTAAATGTCTGCATGAAAAATGTGAAGAAATCGAAAAAGAAATGACTGTCGGAAGGACTAAAGAGAATCGAAGCATGTGAAATATGCTACTGCAGAAGAAGGCTGAAAATCAGTTCGACTGATAAGGAATGAGGAAGTGTTTTGCAGAATCGGCGAGGAAAGGAATATATGGAAAATATTGACAAGAAGAAGGATCAGAATGATAGGACATCAGTGAATAACGTCCTTGGTACTAGAGGAAACTGTAAAGGGTAAACACGGATAAAAACTGTGCAGGAAGGCAGAGATTGGAACACACACAAAGATAACTGAGGACGCAGGTTAAAATTGCGAGATGAAAACGTTGCCACAGGCGAGGAACTCGTGGTGGGCCGCATTAAATGTCAGAAGACTGATGGATTTAAAAAAAGGTGCAGGACTGTATCAGTGCCTTCCTGAAGTCAAGGAACGCTGTTTCAACCTGAGCGCCGTTCTCCGTAAACGTCATAACACCGGAGCATAAAGCGTCTCCAAGAATTTTATATCGGATTCAGGGTCGGAATATGGGCCTATAGTATTTGATAACGGGAATGACTTGAACTGTTTTCCAGGTACTCTTTGCTGACCCATTAACGTGCGATAAACTACCACTACTATAGGAGAAGCTCCTCTATGGTAAGTTTCTGTCCCAAACGTGCAGCTCTGCACACAGCACGTGAGGGGATACTGGGTGCTGCAGCACCACCACAGGTGTGGGGAAGGTCGCCTCGACTGGGCCGTCTCGTTACTCGCCGACGGTTGCGAGTGTGTGGGAAACAACGCGAGGCCATGCAGCGTCTACACAGGCGTATGGGAGATGTTCCCATGCCACGATGTCGGACCCTCTGCAACGCCATCCACCTGTGAACGATACGAGAACATCCTGTGTAATCACAGCGTGTGCGTCAGGCGCTTCGCCTGCCTTCGGCACCCCACCCTAGGGTTGCCACATGTCCCGTATTGTACAGGACGTCCCATATTTGAGGTAAACATTTTGCTTCCCGTCTGTCTTTTTTTTGTCTCTGACTATTTTAAAATCCGTATTTGATTTTAGCCGCGCGGGATTAGCCGAGCGGTCTATGGCGCTGCAGTCATGGGCTGTGCGGCTGATCCCGGCGGAAGTTCGAGTCCCCCCTCGGGCATGGTTGTGTGTCTTTGTCCTTAGTATAATTTAGGTTAAGTAGTGTGTAAGCTTAGGCACTGATTACCTTAGCAGTTAAGTCCCATAAGATTTCACACACATTTGAACATTTTTCGTATTTGATTTGAGCACCGTTGAAGTTCAAAGTAGCTCCATTTTTTTTTCTTCAGTGCCTCAGAAGGAAATCTCGTGATTAGATTAGACTACATTAGATTAACATTTATTCCATACATCATGAATACGACACTTCGTAATGATGTGGAAGGTGTCAGTTTAACAAAAGGTTTCTTTACATGCCGTAATTCAAGTGTTTTCTTTTCTTTTACTAATCTATATCTAAAAATTCAACTATTGATTTGTTTTTAAGTGTTCGTTGCCTATCTGTCAGACTTTTGATGCTACTTGGTAAGTGACCAAATATGTTTGTGGCAGCATAATTCACCCCTTTCTGTGCCAAAGTTAGATTTAACCCACAGTAGTGAAGATCACCCGCGAAGCTACTGTGAATATCCCTAGCTCATTAAATAAATGTCTGCAAGATGATCTTGCATGGGCTCCAACTAATATTCTGATTACACGATTTTGTGCAATGAATACTTTTTTCCTTAATAATGAATTACTCCAAAATATGATACCATTCGAAAGCAATGAATGAAAATAAGCACAGTAAGCTAATTTACTGATATGTTTGTAGCCAAAATTTGCAATGATTCTAATGAGTTTCTTTCAGTCCAATCACTCATCAATGCACACACTCAAAAATTTGGAATATTCTGCCGCAGCTACAGACTTTTGTTCATACTCTATATATATGAACGCTGTTGTGCCATTTTACTGTACGAAACTGTATGTAATGTGTTTTATCAAATTTTAATGAGAGTCCATTTACAAAGAACCACATAATAATTTTCTGAAAGACATTATTTACAATTTCCTCAGCTAATTCTTGTTCGTTGAGTGTGATTACTATACTTGTATTATCAGCAAAAAAAAAATTAGCTTCGCATCTTCGTGAATATAGAGTGGCAAGAGCAATAAGGGATCCAAGATTGAATCTTGGGACGCCGTTGCTGATACCTCACCAGTTTGAAGACTCTGCTCATTTCTGCGCATTATGTGAACATTTTATTTCAAACTTCTGCACTCTTCCAGTTAAATATGAATTAAACCATCTGCGTACTGTCCCACTCATACCACAATACTTAAGCTCATCTAGAAGAATTATAGGATTTACACAATCAAAAACTTCTGAGAGATCATATAACATCCCAACTGGAGATGTTCGGTTATTCAGAGCATTTAATATTTGATCAGTGAAATCATATACAGCATTTTCTGTTGAAAAGCCTTTCTGAAAACCAAATAGGCATTTGTCAGTACTTTATTTTTAGAAATATGTGAAGCTACTCTCGAACACATTACTTTTTCAAAAATTCTCAACAAAGCTGTCAGAAGTGAGAAAAAGTCTCGGCGTTTGCTGGTAGAGCTAAGCGTGCTGGGTTAATTACCTCGTCTTCCGCCGCGTACTTCCTTAGGTCTTCCCCTCCAGTTTCCAGTGCCATTGTTCGTGCTGTTTGAAACTAAATATACATAAATTGTGAAGTTATCAAAGCTCATCGAAGACAGCAGCGTTAAGATGTCAGATTCTGATGTAAATTCGGTCAATGCAACTCCTATGAACACAGCTAAACGAGTAACTTTATATCAAAATAGCTGGGAATCGCCTTATACGTGGGTGAAACCTGTCATTGGACAATGCAGGACCCGATGTTCTATTTGTGCACTTGAATACTCTATATCTTATAACGATGAATCAGATCTTAAGTAACATGCTAGAACTGAAACCCATGAAGAAAGTACAAGATCACAAAATAAAACGAAAGATTAGTTTTGTATTTTTCTGATCAAGTGACCTATCAAACACAGCAAGATAAAATGACTGCAGCAGAACTAACTATTGTGTTTCACACTGTAAAACATAACCACAGTTAAGCCAGCATGGATTGTTCGATTAAACTGGTATCTCATATTTTTGGGGATTCCAGTGTTGCTACGAGTATTTCGTGTGGGAGAACGAAGGTAGGAAGTCTGATGCAAGATGTATTGGCTCCACAGTCTCTAAAAGAGGTTGTCACCAAATTTACTTCTTTTCAGCTGCAAAAGATGCCAGCAATAAAGGTAATCGTAAAATATTTCCTGTGTAAAATATTTCCTCTCTGTGTAAAATACTTCACAATTGCAAGCGGTATACAAAACAAGTTGCTGGACTTTTAGAAAGTGCCCATGAAACCGCAAGTTCAATACTTGAATGTATCATTTAAGTGGTTAATGGAAATGGTCTGCCTTCAAGCAAGATTACTGCCTATACTGCAGATAACCCTAATGTCGATTACGGTAAGCACTATTCTGTTTTTAGGCTGATTCATAATGCATATTGCAGAATTCTGAAGTCAAATTGCTAGCCGGCCGCTGTGGCCGAGCGGTTCTAGGGGCTTCAGTCCGGAACCGCGCTGCTGCTACGGTCGCAGGTTCGAATCCTGCCTCGGGCATGGATGTCCGTGATGTCCTTAGATTAGTTAGTTCTAAGTCTAGGGGACTGGTGACCTCAAATGTTAAGTCCCATAGTGCTTAGAGCCATTTGAACCATTTTTCAAATTGCTAAGCTCGTGCTGTCCATAATACAATGAAACCTGCAACTGATTGCCTTGAAGTAGACATAGAAAACGTTATTCTGAAAGTACATAGTAATTTCTCTATGTCTGCGAAGCGCTGCGAAGACCTAAAGAAATACTTTGAGTTTGTGTATGTTGAATCGAGGGAGATATTGAGACACGTTGCAGCTTGCTAGCTTTCCTTAGATTGCAGAGTAGAAAGATTAATCCACAACTGGCCTTCCATCAAAAGCTACTTCAGATCACTGCGAGAGGACTATTCCACAGTTCTGAAGAAGTATTTTAATCCAGAAGATGAACTTTGGGATATATAGCTAGAAATCCGTTTACTGTTCTTCAGCAACGTACCTAAGATTTTTCTTCAGTGCATCAAAGTATTAGAAAGAGACACTATTTCTGTGGCTTAAACTTGTTACGAAATGTACTTACTTGAACAGAAAACTGGTACAAAGGAAAGAAGACAAGTTCTTCGAAACTGCAGTTAAGAATGCCATGGAAGCCCTGTCTTCTTCAGAAAGGACCAAACTGGAGAGAAGACGTATGCAGGTCTGTCAAGATCAAATGTGAAGTACACATGGATACAATATGGTAGTTAATACCGTGTTTTTTCTGCATATTTTCTCACAACTAGAGACCAGATATAACGCATTTGCATGTTGCGTATGTATTTGCATACCGTTTCACCGGTTATTGTGTATTTTAACTAAAATTGGTGACGATGCATATTTTTGCTCTATGTTTACAATAATTTAAAAATCTAGACGGGCGCGGTCTAGCTCGACCTCGTTTTGATGTCTCACAGAGAGACCGCGACCTACAACTACGTGCGATCACTGACCGAGATGCTACTGTCTAGCGAGCTGGTTACTGTACAGTAACAGGCAGGCAGAACCAATGCGCCCCCGCTTAATCCCCTACCCCATTATACCGCACGCGTCGGCAAAAATTAAATTACGCACGTTGTTAGTCGCATGTTCATTGTTTCAGTTTCGTTTTCCTTTTATTTGTACAAAGTTTAACGTGTTTATATTTAGTGTGTAACGTGTTGTACACCATGCAGCCCGAAAAAAGAAATGTCGTTTCTGCTGGCGATCGTGGAACATTTAAAAATCGCGGAAATGTCGAGTTTTCGAGAAAAATGTTTCGTGCAAAAAAAGTTTCAAATAGACCAGCATGACAAGACAAATCTCCATATCGCAGGAATGCAAAAGAAAGGCCCACGACAATGTTTGACAGCCGTAAGTAGCAGTAACAGTGATTTGACCTCCAAAGGTAACCAAAAAAATCGTTTTAACATGGACATATGCGAAGCATTCATTGCAAGTAATATTCTTTTTAATAAACTTACAAACCCTATCCTCAAAAGCTTCCTGCGCAAATATTGCTTGAATCAAAATATATCCGATGAATCAACATTGTGTAAAAATTATATACCGATAATTTACCTACATCTCCTGGAAGAAATAGGCAGTGAACCCAAGGACAAGACTTCTTGGATTTCAGTTATAGAAACTACCGGCGCTTGTGGCCGTTACATTGCAATCCTAATTACTGGTGTGTAAAACAAGAGCCTTCGTCTTCCTATTTAGTGGCCTCCAAAAAACTTCAAGAGATAAATCATTCTACGATCGCCAGTTTAGTCAATGAGGGTATTAGAAAAATATTTCCAGAATCTCCTGCAGGTGAAAAGGTGTTTTTGTTTCTCTCAGATACTGCTCTCTATATGATCAAAGCAGGAAAAGCCCTCCAAGTATTTAATCCGAACTTGATTCACGGGACGTGCTTCGCTCACGGAGTACATCGCCTTGCTGAAGAAGTACGATCCACGTTTGGAAATGTATATAAACTGATTTCATCCACAAAGAAAGTGCTTCTTAAGGCACCTGCACGCATCAAGACCTACAAAGAAACACTACCAATTGAGTCTTTACCTCCCAAACCAATGGTAACTCGGGGTATGTGGGCTGGAACTGTATTGTTTTACGATGAACATTACGAAGCCAACAGGGGCGTAGTAAACGACTTCGACAGTGCAGAGGCTTTGACATTTTTGCAGCGCAAGGAAGCATTTAATGATTCCAGTATTAAAAAAAAAACATTGATGTGAGTAGCACAAACATTGATGTGAGTAGCATAGATGTGAGTAGCATTCACTAAAAGGTATCAGATAGATTATATAATGGTAAGACAGAGATTTAGGAACCAGGTTTTAAATTGTAAGACATTTCCAGGGGCAGATGTGGACTCTGACCACAATCTATTGGTTATGACCTGTAGATTAAAACTGAAGAAACTGCAAAAAGGTGCGAATTTAAGGAGATGGGACCTGGATAAACTGAAAGAACCAGAGGTTGTACAGAGTTTCAGGGAGAGCATAAGGGAACAATTGACAGGAACGGGGGAAAGAAATACAGTAGAAGAAGAATGGGTAGCTTTGAGGGATAAAGTAGTGAAGGCAGCAGAGGATCAAGTAGGTAAAAAGACGAGGGCTAGTAGAAATCCTTGAGTAACAGAAGAAATATTGAATTTAATTGATGAAAGGAGAAAATATAAAAATGCAGTAAATGAAGCAGGCAAAAAGGAATACAAACGTCTCAAAAATGAGATCGACAGGAAGTGCAAAATGGCTAAGCAGGGATGGCTAGAGGACAAATGTAAGGACGTAGAGGCTTATCTCACTAGGGGTAAGATAGATACTGCCTACAGGAAAATTAAAGAGACCTTTGGAGATAAGAGAACCACTTGTATGAACATCAAGAGCTCAGATGGAAACACAGTTCTAAGCAAAGAAGGGAAAGCAGAAAGGTGAAAGGAGTATATAGATGGTCTATACAAGGGTGATGTACTTGAGGACAATATTATGGAAATGGAAGAGGATGTAGATGAAGATGAAATGGGAGATACGATACTGCGTGAAGAGTTTGACAGAGCACTGAAAGACCTGAGTCGAAACAAGGCCCCCGGAGTAGACAACATTCCATTGGAACAACTGACGGCCTTGGGAGAGCCAGTCCTGACAAAACTCTACCATCTGGTGAGCAAGATGTATGAAACGGGCGAAATACCCTCAGACTTCAAGAAGAATATAATAATTCCAATCCCAAAGAAAGCAGGTGTTGACAGATGTGAAAATTACCGAACAATCAGTTTAATAAGCCACAGCTGCAAAATACTAACACGAATTCTTTACAGACGAATGGAAAAACTAGTAGAAGCTGACCTCGGGGATGATCAGTTTGGATTCCGTACAAATATTGGAAGAATTAGAAGAAAGATTAAGGAAAGGCAAACCTATGTTTCTAGTATTTGTAGACTTAGAGAAAGCTTTTGACAATGTTGACTGGAATACTCTCTTTCAAATTCTAAAGGTGGCAGGGGTAAAATACAGGGAGCGAAAGGCTATTTACAATTTGTACAGAAACCAGATGGCAGTTATAAGAGTCGAGGGACATGAAAGGGAAGCAGTGGTTGGGAAGGGAGTAAGACAGGGTTGTAGCCTATCCCCGCTGTTATTCAATCTGTATATTGAGCAAGCAGTAAAGGAAGCAAAAGAAAAATTAGGAGTAGGTATTAAAATCCATGGAGAAGAAATAAAAACTTTGACGTTCGCCGATGACATTGTAATTCTATCAGAGACAGCAAAAGACTTGGAAGAGCAGTTGAACGGAATGGATGGTGTCTTGAAGGGAGGATATAAGATGAACATCAACAAAAGCAAAACGAGGATAATGGAATGTAGTCGAATTAAGTCGGGTGATGTTGAGGGTATTAGATTAGGAAATGAGACACTTAAAGTAGTAAAGGAGTTTTGCTATTTGGGGAGCAAAATAACTGATGATGGTCGAAGTAGAGAGGATATAAAATGTAGACTGGCAATGGCAAGGAAAGCGTTTCTGAAGAAGAGAAATTTGCTAACATCGAGTATAGATTTAAGTGTCAGGAAGTCGTTTCTGAAAGTATTTGTTTGGAGTGTAGCCATGTACGGAAGTGAAACATGGACGGTAAATAGTTTGGACAAGAAGAGAATAGAAGCTTTCGAAATGTGGTGCTACAGAAGAATGCTGAAGATTAGATGGGTAGACCACATAACTAATGAGGAGGTATTGAATAGGATTGGGGAGAAGAGAAGTTTGTGGCACAACTTGACCAGAAGAAGAGATCGGTTGGTAGGACATGTTCTGAGGCATCAAGGGATCACCAATTTAGTATTGGAGGGCAGCGTGGAGGGTAAAAATCGTAGGGGGAGACCAAGAGATGAATACACTAAGCAGATTCAGAAGGATGTAGGTTGCAGTAGGTACTGGGAGATGAAGAAGCTTGCACAGGATAGAATAGCATGGAGAGCTGCATCAAACCAGTCTCAGGACTGAAGACCACAACAACCTGAGAATATTAAAAAGCTTGAGACTCAAGGTTTGGCGTTGAATGAACCTATTCAGTTAATGAATAAAGTTAGGCTAGTGAACTCTTCACTGCCAGAGTTATTCCCGAGACCACTTAAAGGAAAGTTTGAAGACATTTTGAACAATAACCTAGGCTTTGAACCCTCGTCCCAAATTGGTAGTTTATTAATGGGACGAGTGTTCTTTCTCCCAAGTTCAGATACTGCCCAGTTACCTCAGTTGATGCCGAATGGTCCTTTTGTAAGTGGGCTGCTTCTGTGTTGGCAGCGCTGTGTAGTGCTTTGCATTAGATCTCTGACTGCGCTTTCTTTGTTAGAGACTTTGTGGCTGCTTGGACTCGTTGTTGGAAGTTAATCGCCAGTAGTGTTGGGCAGTTGGGAGTTAGGCGCCAGCTGTGATGGAAGCACTGTTGGGCAGTTGGAGGTGAACAGCCAGCAGTGATGTATGTTAGGTGTGAGTTCAAATGGCTCTGAGCACTATGGGACTCAACTGCTGTGGTCATAAGTCCCCTAGAACTTAGAACTACTTAAACCTAACTAACCTAAGGACATCACACATCCATGCCCAAGGCAGGATTCGAACCTGCGACCGTAGCGGTCGTGCAGTTCCAGATTGTAGCGCCTGTAACCGCCCGGCCACTCCGGCCGGCTAGGTGTGAGAAGTTAGCATTGATGGAGGGTAGAGGTCTGAAATGTTAACATAGGCTAACGATCAGTACATGTTCGACTTGGAAACTGAATATTATTCGTGATTATATACCTTTGTACTAGATTTCAATGACGATTTATATTCCTGTTTAAACTGGATGTCACATTCTTAAGGTAAAAAATACATTATTTGGTTTGCAACAAAATCTTTCCTTTGCTAACCACATGCCTATTAGTAGTTAGTGGCTTTAGTCGTTAGTGGCTTATTTAGCTGGCAGGATTGACGCTCGCTGTATTGCAGTAGTTCGCGTAATTAAGATTTTTGTGAGGTAAGTGCTTAATGAAATGTATAGGGTATTGTTAAGATTTATTTTTAGTCAGGACCATTCTTTTGAATTAATTATTTGAAGTCAGGTTGTAATTTTTTTGAGCAGTCAGATTGCGTTGCGCTAGAATATTGTGGGTCAGTGTTGACATGATAAGAAAAAGTAAAGAGAAAGTAGGCTCAGTACGTTCAGTTTTACTCAGCTGTTTCAGAATCAAATAACGTAGAAGTTTCATCTTCTCAGTCATTCTACAATTTAAGTACAGACACACTCATTTAAATAAAGAAGTTTCACTTTTCTTCTTACAAAAATTTTTTGAATGATCAAAAGCACGATCGTATTACCCAACATTTGGAACAATATTAGCAAAATGTAAGATAATTTACAAACGATACTTTATTTCGATAATATTAATTAAATGTTAATGTTGTTTCAAAAATTCCTCTACCACAAAGTATACAGATCATGAGATCAGCAATCTAAATATCCCGATTTCTCGCATGGCCGGCACTCTTCCTCGCAATCGATATGCACAGGTCCACCTTCGAGACATACCGCACGCAGTAACTATTATGTTTTTTGTTATTTGATCTTGCATGTTTCGACACTTTTAATCCATATTTTAAGCATTTTTATGCATATTTGAGTGCCTATTTTGAGCTATTTACGTTGCATATAATCCGGTCTCTAGTATTATAAATACACTGTAACTTATGTAGTAGTAAGAGAGTGTAAGTTTCTTTTCAGAATTTCAATAATTTTCTCATTCTGCTAATGAAACCCATTTAATGTAATTGAAAATGGTACGTAAAGTTTGATTTCCAAGTATTTATGAACTGTCCCTTATTTTTGTGAAAAATCACGTGTTTTTAGGTAAACGTCCCTCATTTCTTATATCAAAAAATGCCAGTCCTATCCCGCCCACCGGTGTCTCGTACCTTCAGCAAGACGATGCACCCGCCTAGATGTATGAGAGATATTCTGGGAACACTCCACAAACTCGACTACTCTTAACGAACACGATTGGGATTAACGTGTGGGATTAACGAAACACGATGTGGGATTAACGAAACACGCTGTGTGAATGAATGTCTCTATTAATTCTTCAGGGGGGTGGTAAACGCCATAAAAATTTTCCCTTGAGGGACGTGAACAATAATTTACATATTTCCAATTTAATCCACTTGTAACACTTAAGTTTTATTATTGCGGTACGTTTACTACAGTAGGTTTGTAAAAATTCATCTTAAATACAAGGAAATATTAACATTAAACGTGGTCACCGTAGATAGCCATCACCGCATTACGGTGTACAATTTCAATAGTTAGTGGTTTAACTTTGCTATAACTTTCTTTTAATTTTTGTGGTAAGTCAGTTTTCGCCTGCTCTCAGGCAAACGGTACTTTGCACACTGAACACATCCACACACTTCGGTCCAGGGTTTTCCTTGAACTGCGAACTGTACATCTTCTAGGTGATGAGTGAATCGCTGATGTTTACTGCTTTCGTGGGGAATACTTTCGTTTACGTGTGGCTTGTGTGTATTGTTCTGAGATGATAAATTATTTTTGTACACAGAGAATGAAGCAGCAGCCACTGAAACCATTTCTGGAACCAACAAACGCTTTTGCACCTCCCGAGGAAAGTGAATGTCGGGTCATTGTCATTACTTTCGTCATTCTCAGCACTGTTTTAACTAGAAGGAATTTCATCAAATAATATTCGTAACATTCTTCCTCTGTTATTCTTTTTTGCCGGGGCATACTAGATGGAAAAGAGGGGCGGTGGTTAGCGCTACTTACCATGCAAAAATCCGTCTGTGAAGAACAGAAAATTCTATTCGAATATTACATGCATATTTATAGAAGGTCAACAGATAAATTTAAAGAGTTACTGCCAAAAATATCCTTATAAAGAAGAGGTACAGAGAGAAATGCACTACACTTCCACGAACAAAACCAGCAATGCATGAAATACCAACTCGTGTCGTAAATACGAGGTAAAAGTACTGCACTGAGATTCTCGTGCCACGTAATGAAACTTTAGGCAATAATTAGTTGGTTAGTTGAGAGAACTACCGCCCATGAGTGATAAACTGAGAAAAATATGTGGTTAGCCACAGTGATTATCGCCTTTTAAAGTGAAGCGCGCCCTTCAGAGAATTAAAGCACTGCCTCTGTCTTCTTGCAGTGTGCAACAGAAAGCCGGCGACGTGTCGGGACACGCTGGTCCCTGGTCAGCGACCAGCCAGAGCCGACACGTCGTTAGCCGCGCCGCCACACGCCACCTTGAATAATTGCATAGGCGCGACAACAGGTGGCGGGGTGGACGTTCGAGTCGGCCAGCTTCTGTGTCGCCCATCAATAGAGGCGCCGAACTAATAGGCTGCAGGGCCACAGTACGCCTATGGATGTACTCCGGAAACCTGTCCAGACTGCGTGGTGGCAGGCACTCTGCGATTCCCTGTGCTGTTCCATTACAACTGTCCGTTTATATACACTGATGAGCCAAAACATTATCACGAGCTGCTTAACAGCGTATTGATACACTTGTAGTTGTTGTCTCTGAAAGCTGGCTTGATGCAGGTCTCCACGCTACTCTATCCTGTGCACGCCTCTTCATCTCCGAATAACCTACATCCTTCCGAATCTCCTTACTGTATTCATTTCTTGGTCTGCATCTATGACTCCCCCCCCCCTTCCCTCCCAACTTCCCTCCAATACTAAACTGGTGATTCCTTGATATTTCAGAATGTGTCCTATCAACCGATCCATTCTTTCTTACAAGTTGTGCTACGAATATAAATTCTACTCAGTACCTCGTCATTAGTTACGTCATCTACCCATCCGATCTTCAGCAGTCTTCTGTAGCCCCACGTTTCAAAAAAGGTTATTCACTTTTTGTCTAAACTGTTTATCGTCTATATTTCACTTCCATACATGGCTACACTCCAGACACATACCTTAAGAAAAAGACTTCCTAACACTTAAATGTGTATTTGATGTTAACTAATTTTTCTTCTTCAGAAATGCTTTTCTTGCCGTTGTCAATCTATATTTTATACCCCCTCTACTTCGGCACTCATCAGTTATTTCGCAAAATTCATCTAATACTTTTAGTGATACGTTTTCTAATCTAATTGCCTCAAAATATCTGATTTAATTCGACTACATTCCATTATCCACGTTTTGCTTTTGTTGATGTTCATCTTATACCCTCTTTCAAGACACTGTTACACCGTCCATTCCGTTCATCTGCTCTTCCAAGTCCTTTGCTGTCTCTGACAGAATGACAATGTCATCAGCGAACCTCAAAGTGTTTGTTTCTTCTCCCTCAACATTGATTCCTGCTCCAAATTTGTCTTTGCTTTTCTTTACTGCTTGCTCAATGTACAGATTGAATAAAATCTGGGACAGCATACAACCCTGTCCCACTCCCTTCTCAACCACAGCATCCCTTTCATGCCCCTGTAGTCTTATCACTGCCGTCTGGTTTCTGTACAAGTTGTAAATAGCTATTTAGCTCCATGTATGTTATCCGTGCTACATCCAAAATTCCAAAGAGAGTGTTCCTGTCAACATTGTCAAAAGCTTTCTCAACGTCTACAACTGTTGCAAACGTAGGTTTGCCTTTCCTTGACCTATCTTCTGAGAGAAGTCGTAGAGTCAGTATTGCCTCGCGTGTTCCTACATTTCGCCGGAATCTAATCCGATCTTCCACGAGGTCGGCTTCTAACAGTTTTTCCATTCTTCTGTAAAGAATTCGTATTTGTATTTTGCAATCATGAGTTATTAAACTGATAGTTCAGTAATTTCACACCAACTGCTTTCCTTGGAACTGGAATTATTATATTTTTCTTGAAGTCTAAGAGTATTTCGCGTTGTGACGGAATGTCGCCTACTCCTGGGCCCTTGTTTCCACTTAGGTCTTTAAGTGCTCTGTCAAATTCTTCTCAGAGTATCATGTCTCTCATCTCATGTTCATCTACGTCCTCATCCATTTCTGTAATATTCCCTTCAAGTTCATCTCCTTTGCGCAGACCTCCTATACCCTTCTTCCACCTTTCAGCTTTCCTTTCTTCGCTGGTTTTCCATCCGAGCGATTGATATTCATAGCTGCTTCCCTTCGTTCACTTCCGGAACGCAACACGGCAGTGATTCTGCGTTGCCTCGAAATGTCCTTGGTAGGTTTCAGGAGATATGTATGTCACAGGGAACGTTTGTGCAGAGGACACACAATTCCCGTAAACACCGAGGCGATGGTTTGTGGCCGCTGAACTGGCACTCGATGGCAGCGGAGATGAATTTCATCAGGTTCAGATCAGGTGAATTTAATGGGCAGGACAACATGAGTCCACTGTCATTGTCCTTAAACTACTGTAGCATAATTTTGGTCTCGCGACACGGACAGTTAGAGTGCTGTAAATGCCATAGCCGCCTGGGAAGACATCGAACATGAAGAGGTAATACACAGTACCGTTAATATAGCCCGCAGCTGTCGTGGTTGCTTCGATACCACGCCTGGTCCCATGGATGCACAGTGAATAACCCCTATAGCATAATACTGCCCAGCACTGCCCTGTGTCGGTGGTGCTGTGTATGTTTCACCGGCCGGGGTGGCCGAGCGGTTCTAGGCGCTACAGTCTGGAACTGCGCGACCGCTACGGTCGCAGGTTCGACTCCTGCCTCGGGCATGGATGTGTGTAATGTCCTTAGGTTAGTTAGGTTTAAGTAGTTCTAAGGTCTTGGGGACTGATGACCTCAGAAGTCAAGTCCCGTAGTGCTCAGAGCCATTTGAATCATTTTTGTGTATGTTTCGAGCAAAAAGTGATTAATCCAAACAGGCGAGGCGTTTCCATTGGTCCATGGCCATTCTAGATGGTCCCCTACCCACCGAAATCGCTAATTTCATTGTCGTCGTGAAGACGTTCCGGTCGCCGTTGCGGAGCCCCATGTTCAAGAGCGAGCGCTGAACAGTGTATTCCGAAACGCGAGTGCCCTCTGTCATCGTCGCCTATCCAACTTTACACAGCGGGCAAGCACCTAACAGCCACATCCTCTGATGAGGCGTGGGCGCCCAACACCTTGTCGCCTGGGCTTGGTGTGACCAACCTCCGACCGCTTTCCACAGATGCTCACGACAGTACCACTCAAACGGCTGACTCTTATCAGGCCCCGCTACGTAATAATCTGCCTTTTACCCAAGTACGTTCTGACAGCAGTTTTTCTCATTTGCAGCCCCTATCTTCGCCTCCGCTTCGCTTATACAGTATATACTGTGGGCAAAGCAAACTGTCCCGGGAAGTATTTCGTGCACCGCACGATAGGCAACCCAACTCACATCTTCCGCGCTTGAGGTGGGTGATTCGTGTTGGGTTGCCTATGTTAAAAGTGGGCGAAATGTTTCCCGTTCCAGGAAAGAAATGTTTCCGAATTTTTTATGCATGAAAACTTTTAAAGCTTTTTAAATAGAACACACGTTATTAACATGCCATCCCTTTATCCTTCATGTCTATATATTCGCAGCCCTATGCCGCTAAAGGGCTCCGAATTGTAGCTTGTAACATGGCCTTGTGTAACGAACCTATGTCGGCGTGTGAGAGTGCTGTAATCGAGTTTCGAAACCGAAGACTTCGTCCACAGGTGGAGCACCCTATTCCTCATCATGACTATGCCAGACAACACACGAGTGCTGCGACATCTGGAGCAGTCCGACGCTTTGGGTTCACTCTAATTGATCATCCTCCATACAGTCATTACTTGCCCCATCCATTTTAATCTGCTTAGGTAATTGGAAGAACAACTTCGAGAACTTCACTTTGATAGTGATGAAAAGGGTGCAAGCACAGGTGAGGTTGTGGCTCCGTCAATAACGTCGAACAATCTACAGAGACGGTATCGACACACTGGTGTCTCGTTGGTAGAAATGTGTTCGTCGCCAGAATAAGTATGTTGAGAAATAAATATGTAGACATGAAGAATAAAGATGCAGAATGTTAATAACGTTTGTTTTATTTGAAAAGCTATAAGAGTTTTTACATAAAAAATTTTGAGGCATTACTTTTTACCACACCCTCGTATAATTTTTTTTAAAGAAAGAGACACATTTTCCACGAAATAGTATTGCAGATATGGGACGCGCTGACTGTTCCTACAACCGGCCTGCAAATGTAATGTTGACTTGAAGCGCAAGGAGAGTGTAGTGTTCCATTCTCGTCAAAAAGGGATGCATTTTGAATTCGATAGCATACCTTGCAATTGACATTGTTTATGATTGCTCTAAATCACATTCTTTGACCAACGGATCGACTTATTGTGCAAGCCTATCGCTAATTTACCTCCTTTGGATTTTACACTGCAATCCAAACATTGCAACATTTAGAAGTCAACATCTTCTATTAAATATTGCATTCCGAAGCTTGTATGCTACGGCTGCCGCCTCATATGAAACTCGCATGTAAATTGTTCTCATCAAAAGTATCTGTACACGTATCGTAAATTACACGTGTTCGGACGTGGGAGCAGTTCATGCAGCCACGTCCTGTATCTCTTCAGTCTCTCATATTACCTTCGGGTGGACACAAGTCACGGCGACCAGGATGATATTTAATGCATTCAGTGTTTGTAGGGTGTTTCATCGTTGTATACTAACCACCCGTGAAGTCAAAGACATGTGTACAATACAAGGAGTAAAGTAGTTTTTAACGGAGCTAGCTACTGCCTTAAAATACGTTATTGAACGCTAAATGGGCAACGGTTTGCTTAGAATGAAGTAACGGCAACTAGCACTCGCCGAACATTTAACAGGAAACAACGCTCCACCGTCCGTTATACATTACGGACGTATACCCCTTTGCGAAGTACACAGAGAATGGCGCCCTAACAATGCTTGCAGCTTTATAACTCTGGACTTGAAGTAAGTTTACACGTCGTCTAGGAAGTCAGTGTGAGAAAGCAACAGAAAAAGCCGCCTCCGCAGAGTCCCGTTCCTCGCCACTGGTGGAGGAGTCTCGCATAGTTGATCAGCGGCCAATAGGCGGCCGCCTGGAAGTGAGGCAACCCACGCTACAGCCGTACACGCCGTGTACTCTGACTTCCCGGTTAACGTCCGGCAACAGCCTTTCGAAACAAGAAGTACTGTAGGCCTGAGCCCCACCTCATTGGTCTTCTCGTTGTTGCTGGCGTTTTCAGAGTGCGGTGGCAGCTGGTACTTCAATGGGTGCATCATGCGATAGTGTGGGGTCCCGAGGAGCCCGCAGACGTCACACACGGCTTGTCTTAGGTGGGTATTCCCACTGCCAACAGGTCTAGCGGTTCTAGGCGCGCAGTCCGGAACCGCGCGGCTGCTACGGTCGCAGGTTCGAATCCTGCCTCGGGCATGGATGTGTGTGATGTCCTTACGTTAGTTAGGTTTAAGTAGTTCTAAGTTCTAGGGGACTGATGACCACAGATGTTAAGTCCCATAGTGCTCAGAGCCATTTGAACCCACTGCCAACACATTCTGCCTGCGAGCATTTGTATAGCAGATAGTCATAAAGTGGTCACATTAGAAATCTGAATAGCATTTTTGTCTTTCAAGGACTACCACTAATTGATAAGAAACTATCATCTCCACTTCCATTAGTATCGAAAAACAGAAAACACCTACTCTCTCTTGATAGTGGAAAGGCATCTCGACCGGACGAATAATCTGTGGGACCCTAAACAGATTATGTGAAAGAATTCGCTCCCCTTCCAGCAGTAGCTTGTCGTACATCGCTGGAGCAATGCAGGGTACCTAGCGACCGAAAAATAGCGCAAATCATTCCTGTTTTCTAGAAATGACGTAGGACAGATGCTTATAATTATAGGCCTATATCGTTGACGCCAACCTGTCGTAAAATTATGCAACACGTTTCATGCTGACATTACGACGTTTTTCGAGAATGAAAACATCGTCTATAAGAATCAACATGGATTCTGGAAACAGTGATCTTGTGAAACTCAGCGTCTTCTGTTCATCCATGAGATGCAGAACCTCGGAGACAAATATCAGGTTGATGCCGAGATGCTTGCCTTCAGGGAAGCGTTTAGAAAAGTTTCGCACATCGTTTAGTGAAAAAGAAACGAGCTCCATGGCAGATTTGTGACTGTGTTCAGGATTTTCTTGCAGACCGAACTCAACACGTCGCACTTAACTGAACGATATTAACAGATGTAAATGTTATTTCAAGACAAAGTCTAATAAGCCGTTACTGTTTCTAGTACACACAGAAGGAGTCCATTTCAGGACCAGCAGCAAACTCGTCTGCGTGCTAGACACACCGGAACGATACCTGGAGTTATGGGCTGGGGTACGATTTCGCATGACAGTAGGAGCACTCTCGTGGTTATCCCAGGAACCCTGACTGCAAATTCGTACGTCAATATGATCGTTCGACATGTTGTACTGCCATTCGTGAACAGCATACCAGGGGTTGTTTTCCAACAGGATAACGCTCGCCCACATACCGCTGTTGCAATCCAACATGCTCTGCAGAGTGTCGACATGTACCCTGGCCTGCTCTATCGCCAGATCTGTCTCCAATCGGGCACAGGAGGGTCTTCATCGGACAACAACTGCACCGTCATCCACAAACAACATTAACAATCTCTGTACTGATTGTCCAACTGCATCCATTCCACAAACTGACATCCGGCTTAGCCGAGCGGTCTAAGCCGCTGCAGTCATGGACTGTGCGGCTGGTCCCGGCGGAGGTTCGAGTCCTCCCTCGGGCATGGGTGTGTGTTTTGTCCTTAGGACAATTTAGGTTAAGTAGTGTGTAAGCTTACGGACTGATGACCATAGAAGTTAAGTCCCATAAGATTTCACACACATTTGAACATTTTTTGACATCCGGCAACTGTACAAGACAATGGATACGCGTTTGCATGTTTGAATTCAATATTATGGCGGTTAGACCACTTATTAACGTGCCAGCATTTCGCATTTGCAATTGCTTATCACGCACTTACATTAACCTATGATCTTGCAGTGCTAATCGCTTAAATATGTTACCTATACAAACGTATTTCCGAAATTTCATTACTCTACGTTAATTATTTTTGGGTGTTGCGTTTTCTCCGTCAGTCCATTTAATCAAAACTATCTCCTAATAGGAAACCCTGATAGAGTTCCGTTTTGGAGTAGATGAATGTGTGATGTATTCTTAAGATTTTCTCCCCATAACGACTTCATCTAACTTCAGTAACACAAAAGCTTCGCGCAAGTCGAAAATTCGGCATCATCGCCAGAAGATGTATTTCTGTAAACCGTGCAATCGTCTTAATAATTTGATGCCGCATACAAAACTAAATTCGAAACGTAGTGCAACTCATCCAGAACACACTGACGCCAGTTATATATTTGTGTAGTGATTAGTTTGCCTCTTTGAGCGAGTTGAATGAAATGTTAAGTTACGCGTGTGTTCTGTGCCAGACGGGGCAGACGACACACACCGAGAAACTTCTAAAGAAGGAGGTGAGGTAGTGAGAAAACACTCCCTGGCCAGAGAATGGGCATCGAATTTTTTTATTCATGCGAAACTGAGAACTTTCCGAGAAAACGTTCTTTTGCTCTGAGAATCCTCTCAGCAGAATGATCTTTTTTATTCATTCGATGCACTGCCACTTTGTATTTTGACTCGTATTGTAAATATTCATATCAGAATTTTGAACAGGCCAGTCAAGAACCGCTACGTTACTTCGGTCGTCAGTAGTCTGACTTCTACTTCATTTGTACTTCGGTACACGTAGAAGTATATTCCCGATTGCTTTATGAGTGAAGAGAGGATAAAGCCAGTCAAACCAACCCTGCAACCTTCTGTTGCTTCTCCTAACTATAAATTTAGCCGCACACAGCACTTAGTCCAGTCAGGAACCATAGTTGCCTGGAAAACCTTCCTGGTGTTCCCCTACCATCCCATGACTTCGCTTCCTGGCGTTTAGCAGCCGTGTAGTTAGCAGCGGTCACCAATACCAGAGCGCAACGCAATCTGACTTTCAAAAATCCCTACAAAAGAATGGCCCTGACTAACATTAAACTATACCTTTCACAAATCACTTACCTCACAAAAATCTTCGCTGCTCAAGCTACTGCAATACAGCGAGCGCCACTACTGCCAGCTAAATAAAAGATTCAAACTATGGAAGGCACTAACTACTGATAGGGATAGTTAGCAAATGAAAGATATTAGTAGAGAACAAACAATGTATTTACCTTGATCTCATCATATATAAATATAGCAGTTCATGACAAATTTCAAATCTCCGCCATCTCTCTCCCCACATCCACCACTGCTGGCGGCTCACCTCCAACTGCGCAATGCTACGCGCTGTTCACAGCCAGCTGCCTAACACTACAATGGCGAGTATTACAACAATGCAAAGCAGCCACAGACTGCACACAGCACAGCCAGTGATTTTCATACAGAGGTGGCGTTACCAATAAAAAACCTAAACAGCCTACTTACAATATACACACATCAAAAAAAGTTTTGAATTATTTCGGTTCCCAGAACTCCTGAAGACACACGTTCACCGTGGATATTGTATCACAGACACAGTCCCTTTGGCTGTTCAGAGATGTCACTAAAGCCGCCCAAAGATGTAAACAATCATGCATGAGCAGCGCCTATTAGACGGAGGGGGTCCGACAGCCGATCAGTTCCAGTCATTTCACCAGGAGGGCGGTACACGGCTCGTGTCGTCTGTAGTTCAACCATGCCTGCACAGTCAATAGCATGGTTCAATCGCGTCCGCATTGTTACTTTGTGCCAGGAAGGGCTCTCAAAAAGGGAAGTGTCCAGGCGTCTCGGAGTGAACAAAAGCGACGTTGTTCGAACATGGAGGAAGTACAAAGAGACAGGAACTGTCGATGAGATGCCTCGCTCAGGCCGCCCAAGGGCTACTACTGCAGTGGATGACCGCTACCTACGGATTATGGCTCGGAGAAACCCTGACAACAACGCCAACATGTTGAATAATGCTTTTCTTGCAGCCACAGGACGTCTTGTCACGACTCAAACTGTGCGCAATAGGCTGCATGATGCGCAACTTCACTCCCGACGTCCATGGCGAGGTCTATCTTTGCAACCACGACTGCATGCACCGCGGTACAGATGGGTCCAACAACATGCCGAATGGACCACTTAGGACTGGCATCACGTTCTCTTCACCGTACCTTCAACCAGACAATCGTCGGAGACGTGTTTGGAAGCAACCCGGTCAGGCTGAACGCCTTAGACACACTGTCCAGCGAGTGCAGCAAGATGGAGGTTCCCTGCTGTTTTGGGGTGGCATTATGTGGGGCCGAAGTATGCCACTGGTGCTTATGGAAGGCGCCGTAACGGCTGTGCGACACGTGAATGCCATCCTCCGACCGATAGTGCAACCATATTGGCAGGTGTGTACAGCAGTCTAGGTCTAGACCACCTCTGAAGGTCTCGTTGTATGGTGGTACAACATGCAATGTGTGGTTTACATGAGCAATAATAAGGGCGGAAATGATGTTAATGTTGCTATCTATTCCAATTTTCTGTACAGGTTCCGCAACTCTCGGAACCGAGGTGATGCAAAACTTTTTTTGATGTGTGTAAGAACTACATTTCTAGTAGGTGACTGATTACAGGGATCAAGACATGCCCCTGTCAGATTATTCCTAGAATAGGGTGCATGAAAATGCTGAGCAGAGATCTGAAGAAGCTGAAAGAAGAGTCCGACTACATCATCTTTTTAATGGTCTTGGAGTAATCCTGAGCCAGTGAAAGATCTGGAATGTGAGGCACAATAAGGACATACAATGGACACACACATGTTCAGCAAATCTCAACAATGGTGTATATGCCGAAGGCATTCAAAATGGCGACCACTGCGGTGTCTTCGAGTGTAGAGAGCGGCTTAAGCAGTATCGACCCGCAGAGATACTGCACAGCACAGCGGTAATACGAGGCACCAACGAGACGCTAGCAGGAAGCCGTGCCTCCCGTTGTTCCGAGTCGCCACTGCGGCTCCTCTGCTCTCAAACGGCGTCGCCAGAGGGCAGGAAGGCAGTTTCTGTTGGGGGTCGAATCCTGCCCAAGTCTAGCAAGATCCTTACCAGATAAGATTAACGGAGTACATCGGGAAAGTTCAAAGGAGGGCAGCACGTTTTGTATTATCGAGAAATAGGGGAGAGAGTGTCACCGACATGGTACAGGATTGGGGACGGACATAATTAAAACAAAAGCGTTTCTCGTTGCGGTGAAATCTTCTCATGAAATTTCAATCACCAGCTTTCTCCTCTGAACGCGAAAATATTTTGTCCACGTCGACCTACACAGGGAGAAACGATAATTTTAATAGAATAAGGGAAAACAGAGCATGCACGGAAAGATAAAGGTGTTTGTTTTTTTCCGTGCGCTGTTCGAGTGTGGAATAACACAGAATTACTGTGAAGGTGATTCGATGAACCCTCTGCCAGGCACTTAAGCGTGATGTGCAGGGCATCCGTGTAGATGTAGATGTAAATGTAGACGAAGATATAGGAAGGGTATTCAGCTTCTGTAATGCTGATTTGGGTGACATAAGGCAAACGTCAAATGTTAGTCAGGAAGGACAACGATAGATAGTTTTTCCAGCATATGAATGAAGTCCTCTGGCCCTGTAGGATTGTGATCCCAGCTTTTGCCAGTTACCATGGTAGGGAACGGTTGGAACGAGGAAAGGCACAGAGGCAGATACAGGGACTTGAAACTCTCGACGCAGCAAAATTTGCTTCGATCACATCGCACTGCCGTCTCCTTCGTGCACACCACTGCTGTGTTAGTCGCCAGATACAGGCTAGACTGATTCATGAAATCCTCTCAACAGCGATCGCGTCTGTGCTACGTCTGTCTGTTCTGGGAAACTCTAACTGGTTAGCAGCTCTCGTGTGTTTGTGTCCCCTCGCAGCATACAGACGCCACGCCCGTCGTACAGCAGAGCTCAGCCCTAGGGTGTGAGACGTTTGCGCAAATATTGGCGCGCTAAGCGAATTTCCAGACTAAACCGAATACCCTGCGGCACCGTACAGCCAATAAGTTAGTTCCTGGTTGCGCCGCAACATGCTGGCGGCGCTGTTGCCCTGTCTGCCGGGTTGAGCGTGCGCAGTTGACAGCTCTCTCTCTCCCTCTCTCTCCCCGTCAATGCAGAGCTACAGTCTAATACGATACCCGATAAATCCGTTAGCATCGTTTCTATTTATTTATGACACGGCTTTTTTATAAAAGGGGACAAATGTAATGTAATAAATTGCAGCGTCAATAAAACAAAGACACTACATTTGTCATTTTTAGCGCGCTGCATATACAGGATTTGTTGAGGGGAGTGAGTACCACAATGTTTTGAGTACGAATCCATGTATAGGAACGTTATCTAACAACACTACAGATCGTCTAAGTTACAAACGCTGGCACCTGTAAATGTGTGTATACACAGGGTGATTCCGTAAAAATGTTACAAACATTCAAGGATAATGAAAAAAGATAAATGTTACCAATTTGAGATGGGGGCCCCTGTACCGGAAACAAACGAGTCGAAAGGTATAAGCCAAAACTGTTCTGATACCTCAAACAGTGGACTACATATACCGGCACTGTTGTTGCTAAGACTTTCAGGTGGTAATATGGAGAAAACAAGAAAAAATACCCAGTAAAGATGGGCTCCAAATGTGTACCTGAGGAGCTATGAGCACTTGTTCAATAGAGGAGATGTGTTTCATACTAACGAAGACGAACAAGTGCTCGTAGTTCCACAGGAATGCATTTTAAAGCCCATGTTTACTAGACATTTTTCTTGTTTTGGTCCATACTACCACCTCTGGAAGATGCCTACCCTACAATCTTAGCCATAACAATACCGGTACAGGTACTCCACTGTCAGGGGTATCAGAATGGTTGTCGCTAGTAACTCCCGGCTCGTTCGTTTCCAAACAATGGATGGTTCAAATAACTCTGAGCACTATGGGACTTAACATCTGTGGTCATCAGTCCCCTAGAACTTAGAACTACTTAAACCTAACTAACCTAAGGACATCACACACATCCATGCCCGAGGCAGGATTCGAACCTGCGACCGTAGCGGTCACGCGATTCCAGACTGTAGCGCCTAGAACCGCACGGCCACACCGGCCGGTCCAAACAATGGATCCTTACCTCAAACTGATACCTCTTTCTGTCTCCATTATCCTTGAATATTTGTAATATCATCACGAAATCATCCTGAATATACAGACATCAAAAACGTTTTGCGTCATCTCGTTTTGGAGAGTTTAGAACCTGTACAAAAAAGTGGAATAAGGATCAAAATAAACACCATTTCCACCCTTTTTATTGCTCATGAAAACCACACATTTCATGTTGTACCACCATACAGCGAGACCTTCAAGGTAGTGGTCCACATTGCTGTACACAGCGGAACCTCTAACACCCATAGCACGGCCTCTTGCATTGATGCATGCCTGTATTCGTCTTGGCATACTATCCACAAGTTAATCAAGGCACTGTTGGTCCAAATTGTCCCACTCCTTAACGGCGATCGACGTAGATCCCTCAGAGTCGTTGGTAGGTCACGTCGTCCATAAATAGCCCTTTTCAGTCCATCCCAGACATGTTCGATAGGGTGCATGTCTGGAGAACATGCTGGCCACTCTAGTTGAGCGATGTCGTTATCCTGACGGAAGTCATTCACAAGATGTGCACGATGGGGGCGCGAATTGTTGTCCATGAAGACGAGTGCCTGGCCAATATGCTACCGATATGTTTGCACTATCGGTCGGAGGATGTTATTAACGTATCGTAAAGCCGTTACGGCGCCTTCCATGACCACCAGCGGCGGACGTCGGCCCCATATAACGCCACTCCAAAACAGCAGGGAACCTCCACCTTGCTGCTCCCGCTGGGCAGTGTGTCTAAGGCGTTCATCCTGACCGGATTGCCTCCAAACACGTCGCCGAACATTGTCTGGTTGAAGGCATATGTGACACTAATCTGTGAAGACAACGTGATGCCAATCATGAGCGGTCCGTTCGGCATGTTATTGGGCCCATCTGTACCGCGCTGCATTGTGTCGTGGTTGGAAAGATGGACCTCGCCATGGACGTCGGGAGTGAAGTTGCGCATCATGCAGCCTATTGCGCACAGTTTGAGTCGTAACACGACGTCCTGTGGCTGCACGAAAAGCATTATACAACATGGTGGCGTTGCTGTTAGGGATCCTGTGAGCCATAATCTGTAGGTAGTGGCCATCCACTGCAGTAGTAAGCTTTGGGAGGGCTGAGCGAGGCATGTATTCGACAGTTCCTGTCTCTCTGTGTTTCCTCCATGTTCGAACAACGTCGCTTTGGTTCACTCCGAGACGCCTGGACACTTCCCTTTTTGAGAGCCCTTCCTGGCACAAAGTAACAATGCGGACGCGATCGAACCGCGGTATTGACTGTCTAGGCATGATTGAACTACAGACGACACGAGGCATTCCTGGTGGAATAACTAGAACTGATCGGCTCTCGGATCCGGTCCGTCTAACAAGCGCTGCTCATGCTTGGTTGTTTACATCTTTGGGCTGGTTTAGTGACATCTCTGAACAGTCAAAGCGACTGTGTTTGTGATACAATATCCGCAGTGAACGTCTATCTTCAGGAGTTCTGGGAACCGGGGTGATGCAAAACTTTTTTTAAATTTGTGTACATACATCTGCAGCCGCTAGCACCTACAACTTTGACGCCTTGTAGCGTCGATGGGTGACGATTCTGAGCATGTGTTCCTGCTCAAAATATTATGAACCCACTCCCCTCTACAAGTTCCAGAAGTTTGTAAACGGAATATCTGAACACCCTGTACATCTACATTTACACTCCGCAAGCCATCTTACGGTGTGTGGCGGAGGGTACTTTGGGTCCTATTGTCATACCCCCCTTTCCTGTTCCTGTTAAAGTTGCAAATGGTGTGCAGAAAAAAAAAGCTGTTGTTGGCAAGACTCTGTTTTCACCTTCACCGTCTTTTCCCAAGGTACACCCGGGAACCAGCTGATCCTTCTAGCAACGTGCCCCTGTCTGAGTCTTAGCTGTAGACCACACTGTGACGTATAATGGCTATCTTGTAGCGTCTGTAACTGGAGCATCTTCAAGACGCTTACGCGCTTCCTAAACGAACGCGTGACGAAGCACGTACTGCTTCTTTTGATCTCTATTTCCTCGATGATTCACAGCTGGTATAGGTGCTGTCCTGACGAGCAGTATTCAAATACCTATGGAACAAGGGTTCTCTACGCTAATTCTTTCGTGAGTAGACTGTACCTTCCGAGATTTCTTCAAATTAGTCTCAGTCTGGCATCTGCCTTACCAACAATTAGTTTTATGTTATCGTTCCACTTTAATTTGTTTTGTACACATACTACCAAATATGTAACAACAGTGACTGCTTCTAGTGATTGTTCTGCTATTGTCTGAGCGTACAATCAGGCGCCTTTCGCCTATTTATTCGCAGTACCTTACATTGGTTAATTCGAGGGTGAACTGACAATTTTTGCGCCGAACCATGGTCCTCTGCAGGTCTTGCTGCACTTCAATGTGATTTTCTAGTGTTGCGACTTCTCTGCATACAACAGCTACGTCCACAAAAACCCGCAAGGAGCTTTGGACATTATCCAGTAAGTAATGAGTATATACTGAAAACAGTGGTGGTTCTATTGCATGCGCCTCACGATTTTAATTATAGGTCTTTCAAGTATTTTCACAGTTATTAAAAAAAATCACAGTCACACGTTTTCAGAAATATGGGGCTAGGAATCTGTATGGAACTAGGAGAAATTATTTTATAGAATGGGATTTTCACTCCGCAGCGGAGTGTGCGCTGATATGAAACTTCCTGGTAGATTAAAACTGTGTGCCGGACCGAGACTCGAACACGGGACCTTTGCCTTTCGCGGGCAAGTGCTCTACCACTTTCCCGAGTCTCGGTCCGGCAAACAATTTTAATCTGCCAGGAAGTTTCAATTATTTTATACTTTGTAATTCGAATTAGAAACGTGTTATATTAAACATTTATTTTTACTTAAATAATTATTTATTTTGCGTGTGATAAATTTCTCAATCGATTTAACTTTTTGATGAGATAATAAGAGAGACACGTGTTAAATTTCAAGTTTATTCCACTTTCTTTTCACAACTGAATTAGAATAATGTTGCACCTACCTACCAGTAATATGTCAATCTGTTTAACTACTATTTTCCTAAAAAATAAAATAGAGAAGCAAGTAAAATCAATTTTGTATGATTTTTTATTATTAAAACATATTTTCCAGTTCCTTGTTAGTTATCAATTTAAAATATGTTAGTTGCAACATTCTTTCCCTCTCTTTCAATGTGTTTTCATTGCACGGTGTCTACCCAGCGAGTTTTGAGCAGTCGAGCGCCTCTATTGATAATCCATCCAATGAACAGACACGACTCAATGTCCTGGAACGCATTCCCATACTACGCCCACAACACGTTAGTCCTGCTGGACAGCTAAGATGTCGGGCATTACCAACCCTTTTCACCACCAACCCTGTGGGAGGTAGCTGGATCAGAAAGACAAGAGAGCGAGTTAGTATTGCATTATCATCTAGTTCTGAGCTATGTTTCAAATTTGAATCTCTAGCATATCGGTAAGTTAGTTTAAAATCAACTGCAAAGTTTTGAGCCGAACAGGACAAGAAAGCGGTCAAATAAAAACATGGTAAAAAGATGAGATGCATTCAACAAGGCTATTGCTGTAGCTCTATTGTATGAGCCATTGTCCAGCAGATTAGCGATAGAAAGTTAGGTCTTTATGCACATATATAATTAAAATTGTTACTATTATTTCCATTGCTGTTAGGCACTTTTAATTCCATTTCCATTCCTATACTTCAATGTCTGCATCCTTCGATTGAACAAAAGTAGATGTACCGGTAATGTAATGAAATGTCGTGATGGTGCGGCGATGATAACAAAGTCCAGTCGACACAAATAAAACTAAATATATTAGTGCTGTGTGGTCTAGAATGTGCCTCGGAAGCAGAACCCGTAGGCAAAAGAAGCGACACCTCAACTCTCAAGCGACGCGCCAGATAATCCGCCATCGCTGCATCCCGATGCAGCAGCCTGATCGTAAGTGACCGTCGTCGAAAGCGCATTCAGCTGTTCGCGAACTGCGACCAGCTCCTCCGCCATACGCACACAGCATGCAACATCCCAGCAAGACTAACTGAAAAAGTAAACTGTAAAAGCAAACAGAACTCTAGATACGCAACTTGCTACCCTCCTGATGTGTCGTCAGTGGACACTGATGCTTTAATGAGCATGTAGCTGGCTTTTCGGTGAGCAACTACTGCGCTACAGAGCGAATGAATTTACACTTACAAAAACACGAGATTAAAAGTCTTATACAGAAAAACACAGAAAAAGATAAATACTTAATTTGCCGCTCTGTAGACGTATATCAGCCGGGAGCTGGAACCTGTCTTAGTAACTAGGTTGCAAGCCATTTGCAAATGGCAGCAAATAAAATAAAAAATGTCGCTTGCTTCCTTCCTTCCCTTCTTCAGCTCGCCAGACAGCGACGCCCCTAGGCGTCCAGCTGTCAGCGTGGCTCTCGCTGTTTGACGTTTTTCTTTCTTTTTTTGCGTCACCACTCTTCTGACTCGTTGCATGTGACCCGCTGAGAATTCCTCTCCTCTCTCCTGTGCCAGTCTCCTCATCACAGAGTAGTACTCCCATCCGACATCCTCAATTATTTGTTGAAAATATTTCAGTCTCTGTGTTCGCCGACAGTTTTTACTCTCCACACCTCCTCGCCGATTCTATGGAGAACTTCCTCACATCTCAGCTCATCTAACTTGCAATATCCTTCTATAACAGCGTATCTCAAACGCTTCGATTCTCTTATTCTCCGGTTTTCGCACATTTCCTAGTTCACTCTCCGCACATTCCATTGTTCACTCCCGTGCAGTTCTCTGCTCCAAACGTACAACCCCCAAATTCTTCGTTAAACTGAGGACAATGGTTGATACTAGAAAACTGCTTTTGGCCAGGAATGCGATCTTCCCCTATGGTAGTCTAATTTTTATGCGCTCTTGTTTCTTCCGTCATGTTCTACTTTGCTTCCAAGTACCAGAACTCTTTCCCTTCCTCTACTTCGTAGTCTTCGTTATTGATGTCAAGTTTATAGCTATCTCATTTCTGGATTCATCATCACTTTTTATCTTTCTTGGCTGTACTCTCAATCCGTTATCCGTGTTCTTTATATTATTTATTCCATTCAACAGGTTCCGTAATTCTGAATCACTTTCGCTGAGAATAGCAGTGTCATCAGTGAATCTTATCACTGATATTCTTCACTCTGAACGTTAATCCTAATCCCACTTCTTTTATTTCTGTCGTAGTTTCTTCGGTGTATAAATAGAACAATAGTGGAGAAAGACCTACATCACTGTCTTACACCGTTTCTAATCCGGGCACTTCCATCTTGGCTTCCATTCTTATTGTTACCTACTCGTTCTTGTAGAAAACAAATTGTATATTACCCGCCTTTCCCTACAGTTTGCATCTACTGTATTTTCCTGACATTTTCCTAACAATTTTCTTCATTTTATTCTTCCTCTCCAGGTCGACAAAGCCTATGAACGTGTCTTGAGTTTTCTTCAGGCTTGTTTCCATTATCAAGGGAAACGGCAAGACTGCCTCTCTGGTGCTTTTACCTTTCCTAACGCATCGTCATCTAACATTTGCACAATTTCCTTTTCCATTGTTCTGTACTTTCTTTTGCCAGAAACTTGGAGGGTTCGTTGCCACTTTCCTCAGTTATTTTAGAAAATACGAAGGAAGCTTTTCTACATGATCCACCTTATTTGATCGCAAGTCTTCCAAAGATGTGTCAACTCTGATTCTAATTCTGGATTCTCTATGTCTTCCATATCTAATCCCATTTCTTGTTCTAATACATCAACAGACAGTTCTCCCCCCCCCCCCCCCCTTTTCTTTGTGCCTTCAGTGTACTCTTTCCACCGGTTAACTATCTTGTTTTCTGTCCTTAGCAATGGAATTCCTCTTTCACTCTTAATAACGACACATTTCCTTTTAATTTCACCGATCGTTGTATTTAACTTCTGTGTATGTTAAATCAGCCCTTTCGACGACCATATCTCTTTCGATAACTTCGCCTTTACCTTCAGCCTTTTCATCATGGCTTCCCTCCAGGTCCTATTCAATTCAGTCCTAAGTAGCTTATATTGCTGAATTCCTGTGTTCTCCTGAACATTTTTGTACTTCCTTCTTCCGTCGATCAATTGAAGTATTTATTCTGTTACCCAAAGTTTCTTCGCAGTTACTATTATAGCTCCTACGTTCGAGTGTTGAGCTTCTGTAATTGTCCTGTTCAGACATGTAAATTCCTCTTCAACTGAATTGCCTACTGCCGTATTCATTATGACAGTTTCTACTGCCTTAGATTTCAAACGCTCCTCAGGATTCTTCAGTAGTTCATTATCCCACTTCTTTCCACACTGATCCTTCCGGATAATTCTATTAAACTTAAGTGTATTCTTCATGATTACGAAATTACGATCCGAGTCCATAACTGCTCCTGTGTATACCTTACAACCCAGTACCTGATTTCGGAATCTCTGTCTGACCACGATGTAATCCAGCTGGAGTTTTCCCATTTCTTCCGGCCTCTTCCACATTATCTTCTGCTCTTCTGATTTTTGAACAACGTATTCGCTGCAGGTAGCTGAAATTTATTGCAGAACTCTAATAGTCTTCCTCCTCTCTCTTTCCTACTACCGAACCCACATTCTTGCGTAGCTCCGTCTTCTAGTTCTTCACCTACTACCGCGTTGCAGTCACCTGCATTAGATTATGGCCTCTCTTCGTATAGTGAATTAGAGGTTCAATATCCTCATATACTTTCTCTATATTTTCATGTTTTGCTTGTGACGTCGACATGTATACCTGAAATATTTTTTATTGTTGTTCGTTTCCTGTAAGTTCTAGTGAGAATAATCCTGTCAGTGCACTGTTCACAGTAATTCAGTCTTTTCCCTAGTTTCCTACACGCGACGAATCCTTCTCACACCAGAAATCCTTATCTTCTTTACATTACATTTCACTGACCCCCACCATATCTAGACCGAGTCTCTGCATTTTCCTTTTCACATTTTTTAACTTCTCTGACGTATTCACCTTCTGACAATCCACGCTCCGACTCTTAGAATGTTTCTCATTTTTTGGTTATTCACTCTTTTCCCATAGTTACCTCCCCATTATCCTCTCCCGGAGACCCGAATGAGAGAGTAATCTGGAACCTTTTAGCAATGGAAAGATCATCATGGCACTTTTGAATTACACGGCACATTATACCTCATATGTCTTTGCTTTCCAATACCTTCTACATCCTCATGCCGCTGGTCTTTGCTGATTCTTTTGCCTTTAAGGGTAGTCAAGAGTCTGTCCGCTTCTCCACCGTCTTTGAGAAGGCAGTTGGAAGGACGAGGTTGGCTCCTTATGCCGGAAGTCTGTGGCTGCAGTTGCTGAGATTTTCACTGAAATTTTAAGCAGTGATTGTGATCAAGCGTGGGAGGCAACATGTTTCGATTAGTAGTAAAAGAATGTACCCTTGGATCAAGACGACCTTTATTTGTGTACCTGGAGCTTCCGTTTCAAAATTATTGGAGATGGAGGCGGAGGAGCAGTATCATTCGGAAGTTGTGACCTTTCAGAAACGGGAGCAAGTTGCGCTGCATCCCCAGATGGAACGGGCAGTTATAGATGCCTTTCAAGGCGGGTGGGAAAGTGGACCTAAGCGACCATCCGTGAAGTGGTGGTGGCGGGCTGGCGCGATCGCACGCCCCACAAAGGAGCCCAAAATACTCGCAGCGCACACCACGGCGCAGCGCTGTGGCACGGCCGTCGCACTTGCGACACAGCGGGCGTCACCCCGCTGCGTGGGTGGGCGCTTTCACTCTGCTGGCTGAGGCGCTCCTCCTGTCGAATTCCACATCAACTTCTATAGTACACGTCTCAAAAATGAGATCGACAGGAAGTGCAAAATGGCTAAGCAGGGATGGCTAGAGGACAAATGTAAGGATGTAGAGGCTTGTCTCACTAGGGGTAAGATAGATACTGCCTACAGGAAAATTAAAGAGACCTTTGGAGAGAAGAGAACCACTTGTATGAATATCAAGAGCTCAGATGGCAACCCAGTTCTAAGCAAAGAAGGGAAGGCAGAAAGGTGGAAGGAGTATATAGAGGGTTTATACAAGGGCGATGTACTTGAGGACAATATTATGGAAATGGAAGAGGATTTAGATGAAGATGAAATGGGAGATAAGGCACTGCGTGAAGAGTTTGACAGAGCACTGAAAGACCTGAGTCGAAACAAGGCCCCGGGAGTAGACAACATTCATTTAGAACTAATGATGGCCTTGGGAGAGCCAGTCATGACAAAAGTCTACCATCTGGTGAGCAAGATGTATGAGACAGGCGAAATACCCTCAGACTTCAAGAAGAATATAATAATTCCAATCCCAAAGAAATCAGGTGTTGACAGATGTGAAAATTACCGAACTATCAGTTTAATAAGTCACAGCTGCAAAATACTAACGCGAATTCTTTACAGACGAATGGAAAAACTGGTAGAAGCGGACCTCGGGGAAGATCAGTTTGGATTCCGTAGAAATGTTGGAACACGTGAGGCAATACTAACCTTACGACTTATCTTAGAAGAAAGATTAAGAAAAGGCAAACCTACGTTTCTAGCATTTGTAGACTTAGAGAAAGCTTTTGACAACGTTAACTGGAATACTCTCTTTCAAATTCTGAAGGTGGCAGGGGTAAAATACAGGGAGCGAAAGGCTATTTACAATTTGTACAGAAACCAGATGGCAGTTATAAGAGTCGAGGGGCATGAAAGGGAAGCAGTGGTTGGGAAAGGAGTGAGACAGGGTTGTAGCCTCTCCCCGATGTTATTCAATCTGTATATTGGGCAAGCAGTAAAGGAAACAAAAGAAAAATTCGTAGTAGGTATTAAAATTCATGGAGAAGAAGTAAAAACTTTGAGGTTAGCCGATGACATTGTAATTCTGTCAGAGGCAGCAAAGGACTTGGAAGATCAGTTGAACGGAATGGACAGTGTCTTGAAAGGAGGATGTAAGATGAACATCAACAAAAGCAAAACGAGGATAATGGAATGTAGTCAAATTAAATCGGGTGATGCTGAGGGGATTAGATTAGGAAATGAGACACTTAAAGTAGTAAAGGAGTTTTGCTATTTAGGGAGTAAAATAACTGATGATGGTCGAAGTAGAGAGGATATAAAATGTAGACTGGCAATGGCAAGGAAATCGTTTCTGAAGAAGAGAAATTTGTTAACATCGAGTATAGATTTAAGTGTCAGGAAGTCGTTTCTGAAAGTATTTGTATGGAGTGTAGCCATGTATGGAAGTGAATCACGGACGATAACCAGTTTGGACAAGAAAAGAATAGAAGCTTTCGAAATGTGGTGCTACAGAAGAATGCTGAATATAAGGTGGGTAGATCACGTAACTAATGAGGAGGTATTGAATAGGATTGGGGAGAAGAGAAGTTTGTGGCACAACTTGACTAGAAGAAGGGATCGGTTGGTGGGACATGTTTTGAGGCATCAAGGGATCACAAATTTAGCATTGGAGGGCAGCGTGGAGGGTAAAAATCGTAGAGGGAGACCAAGAGATGAATACACTAAGCAGATTCAGAAGGATGTAGGTTGCAGTAGGTACTGGGAGGTGAAGAAGCTTGCACAGGATAGAGTAGCATTGAAAGCTGCATCAAACCAGTCTCAGGACTGAAGACCACAACAACAACAACAACAGTACCAACCCAAATTATGCTCCATGCAGGCTACCCACTCTGCTCAACTGTTCTCTTAGGTCTTTTGTAGTTTTGCTCCGATGCGACTATTCCACTATTTTCTTCCGACTGGTTCGATGCTCCCACCACGACACCCACTCCTGTACCAACCTCTTTCTCTCCGACCGTAACTTATACTAAACGTACTAGATTATTTGTTGGATATGTTCCAATCCTTATTTTCTCCGTCAGCTTCTACACTTTGCGGTTCCCTTTGATACCACAGAACTTATCGGTCCGCGCTTGAAAATGCGATGCTTCAGGGGGTCATATCTTGGGTTCTGTTGATCACAGAGACAAGGGGTCAAGTGTTTTGGATAGCCCTTGGCCTGGAGACCACTATCACAAGAACAGATATTCGTAGCTAGCCTATAGTTTTCCTTTTTTTTTTTGAATCATCAGTCTTGTGACTGGTTCGACGAGGCTCGCCACGAATTTCTCTTCTATGCCGATCTCTTCATCCCAGAGTAGCACTTGCAACCTTCTCAATTATTTGCTGGACCTATTCCAATCTCAGTCCCCCTCTACAGTTTTTACCCTCTGCAGCCCCCTCTAGTTCCGTGGAAGTTATTCTCTGATGTGTTAACAGACGTCCTATCATGCCGTCCCTTCTCCTTGCCCCTGTTTTCCACATATTCTTTTCCTCTCCGATTCTGCACACCTTATCAGTCCCCCTAATTTCCAACTTTCGTCTATAGTACCCAATTTCAAATGCTTCGATTCTCTTCTGTTCCGGTTTTGCCACAGTCCAAATGTCACTACCGTACACTGCTGTGCTCGAAACGAACGTTCCCAGAAATTTCTTCGTCAAATTAAGGCCGGTGTTTGATACTGGTAAACTTCTCTTGGTCAGGAATGCCCTTCTTGCCAGTGATAGTCTGCTTTTGATGTCCTCCTTGCATCGTCCGTCTCGGTTATTTTGCTGCCTAGGTAGAAGAATTCCTTAACTTCATCTACTTCGCGACCATCAATCCTGATGTTAAGTTTCTCGCTGTTTTCATTTTTGCTACTCATTAATTTGGTCTTTCCTCGATTTACTCTCATTCCATATTCTGTACTCATTAGATAGTACTTTCCATTCAGCAGATCATGTAATTCTTCTTCACTTTCACTCAGGATAGCAATGTCATCAGTGAAGCTTATCATTGATATACTTTCACTTTGAATTTTAATTCCACTCTGAACCTTTCTTTTAATTCCATCATCCAATAGTAAAGGGTCCAACTTTAAACGTCGCACACTTCCTCCAACCCAGGCAAATTAAGCAAATCGGATCGGTTACTTCATTTGCATGAGGCACGGTCTATGGTAGACTTTAGATGGCTTGTTCATTGGCGGTTCCTGAAAAAACTCCCAGAAACCACGATTTTTGGGTATTAAAAATGACAACTTCCGTAATTTATATTCATGGCAGGTAGTCGGAAATTTTGTCATTTGTTATCCGTTACCGAGATCCAGAAGTTCAAAGTTGCCCTACTAATGCATGTAAAATGCATTCTGAGGCGTAAATGTAGTTTTAATTGACATAGTGAACACATGGAAAGGGCAGTAGAGTTATTGCTACGGTTCTGAGGTCACCAAACTATGTTTTTAGTCAGCATATTTTCACCTATGACGGCTGTCGTTGTATAATAGGCACTTCACGGCTACGCTGATACATCCATAGTGATACTGCAGTGACAAAAGATGGGCTAAAAAGGGTCTTAACAGGCCTTAAAATAACTAAAAATGACCGCCAAAAATTATGTAAGACTGCAAGGACTTTAAATTCAGTCTTTTAAGATAGAAACCGTAAGCCGGGCGTATTCGATGAACTGCGATCTGAGTAAAGTATCCAGAAAAAATGTAAACCAAACGATTTTTTGATACATATAATATTATGCATTATTATTTCTTGTTTATTGTGTCGAAATATGTAAATGTGTCGAAGTATATAAATAAACTGTCAAACGTTTACTGACCTATAGACTTCGTTTTATGTGAGTAGCACGTCCTGCTGTTGCAGGGGAAAGAATGAAGCCAGCGGAAAAATGCTACTGTCGAAGCACAAAAAAGGAGAAAATGTTCCTCTTTAAAAGAATCTGACAGAGAAGTGAGGAAACCAGCTGCATCAACCTTCATTCCGCCTTACTTGCCAAAGTTTCGGCATTCGTTCGTATTCGCTCTTTTTTTTTTCTTTTTTTTCAAATGGCCCTAAGCACTATGGGACTTAACATCTGAGGTCATCAGTCCCATAGACTTAGAACTACCTAAACCCAACTACCCTAAGGACATCACACATATCCATGGCCGAGGCAGGATTCGAACCTGCGAATGTAGCGGTCGCGGAGTTCCAGACTGAAGCGCCTAGAACAGCTCTTCCACAGCGGCCGGCGCGTTTTTTGTACTGAAAGAGAGTAGTAGAGAGGCAGTGACGGTGGAAGACAGAGGAGACATTGCCAGTGGGGGAGAAAGAGAGAGGAGAGATAGATGGTGCGAGAGAAAAAATGTTGCGCTAGTTAAAGAGAAAGAGAAGGCAATAGCAGTGGAACCCCAAGAGAAAGGAGGTACTGATACTCAGTGAGAGACAGTGGCAATAAAAGAGAAAGAGAGATGGATGGAGATCGAAGCATTGGGAGTGAAAGAGAGAAGAGACAATAAAAATGAAAAATACAGGAGACCATACATAGGCTTGAGGGGTTTGGACCTCCCCAGACCGGCGAACTTTAGCACGTACATGTAGGGGAAGGCTCATTTTGGATCGAAATTTTAAACAATCGGAGATACGGAAAAAAATTTGTACCAGACAGAACTTTTAAGCTGGCAAGGTATGGTAGAGACGGTGGTAGCGGGGAAGAACGATAAAAGGAGACCGTGTAATTGAGAGAGGAGTCGGTGGCAATGGGATAATATGTAAATCAATTGGAGAAGAGGGATACAATGAGAGAAAGACATATATAGACGGTGATCGTGTGACCGAGATGCTGAGTATGAGAACCTAACTACAAAGAGAGACTGGGTGGAAGGATTTAGAATGCTCTGTGTTAAAAGAGCGCGAATATGTTTACGTGCCAAAATTTTTGTGAGGAAGGTGGAATGAAGATTGAGGCACCTGTTCCCCACTTTCCTGTCAGAGTCTTTTAAAGTGGGACATATTCGCCTTTTCTGTGCTTCGACAGGAGCATTTTTACGCTTTGCCGCTGGTATCTTAACATACTTCCAACCATGGTGCTCTTTCTTTCTGTCAGTGTTTTCCGCACCTTGGTTCCCTAGCCGATTGTACGGAGCCCCTTCTCATTTATCAACTTAATTTTCAGTAGGCTTCTGTAACACCACGTCTCAAACTCGTCTGTTTCCTTTTATCTGCTGTTTCCCACCGTCCACAGTCCAGTCGTACAAACCCAGAAAATTACTTCTCAAATTAATGCCTATATTTGATATTACCAGACATCTTAAATAATGAACGCTCTCTTTGCCTTTGACTTCTTTGCGCTCCTTGGTTCGTCTGTCAAGAGGTATTTTGGTTCCAAAGTAGCAGAATTTCTCTTCACTTCGTCTGCTACAGATGCGGTTGTCGAAAATGTTACACCATAAGCTTCTTGACTGTTCGTCGTGGAACTGATAGATACTCCATTCTTTCCATACCTCTGACATGTATTATTTGTCATCTCCGAGGAACTACTGCAACCAACATCCTCCTGAATCTGCTTACTATATTCATCTCTTGGTGTCCCTCTACAATTTTTACCCCCCACAGTTACCTCCAATAATAAACTGGTGATCCCTTGACGTCTCACAATGTGTCCTATCAACCGTTCCCTTCTTCTACTCACGTTGTGCCACAAATTTCTTGTCTCACCAGTTCTGTTCAATACCTCATCAGTTAGATGAACTACCCATCTAACCTTCATCAATTCTTCTGTAGCACCCCATTTCCAAAGGTTCGATTCTCTTCTTATCTAAACTGTTTATCGTCCATGTTTCACTTCCATACATGGCTAAACTCCATCCAAATACTTTCAGAAAACCTTACACTTAATTCTATATTCGGTGTTAACAAATTTCTCTTCTTCAGAAACGATTTTGTTGTCTTTACCGGTCTACATTTTATATCCTCTCTACTTGGGCCATCATCAGTTCATTTTGTTGCTCAAATGACAAAACTGATATGATAGTTTAAGTGTCTCGTTTCCTACTCTAATTCCGTCAGCATCGCCTGATTTAAATGACTACATTCCATTATACTTATTTTGCTTTTGTTGATGTTCATGTTATATCTTCCTTTCAAGACACTGTCCATTCCGTTCAACTGACCTGTGGAGTATGTTTAGTTAAAATTTCATGCAAATTCTCAGTACAGAAAATGGTCGTTCCTGGAGATGGAGAACGGCGTGATTATGTGATGAATGTAGAGAGAGTATAACGTTACTACAACTTTTCAAGTGGAGGCTGCAACACATCGTGCTCACAAGATATGCGCGTGCAGTTTCCCGCCATTTCGTTTGCATGAGGGACGCGGGAGTATTAACTCGACAGGTGGGATAGACAATTGCTCTTATTGAATGACAGCAGAGAGAATGGTGACGAGATGGATTCAGAACAACATTGTGGGAAGAAATGTAGAGACGGGTCCTTCGAGAGGGACTACACCACGAGAAGATGATAATATCGTTCGATTGACTGACAAACAGACAGGTGACAACAGTTGAAATCCGAGCGGAGGTTAGAAACAGAGTTCCGCCGCCAACTTCGGGAACAGATTACTGGAAGCTGGGTTCGGATTTTGAGCTACCACACGTTGTTTGCCGCTGGTAGCATACGACAGGGAACGGAGACTTTCAGTGTAGAGTCAGAGACAACTGGCATATTGAATATAATTGTCTGGTGTTAAATAGAGCCTCTCCCTTCTCCTCACTAGGCCTCAACCGCTACGTCACCCTGGCACAGTGGCTTTCCACAACTGTACCGATTCACCCTAGCACGACCCCCTCCTCAATCCAAATTCCAATTCACGCCCCAGCCGTCTTGGTATTCTCTCTAAACTGCAATAGCACTGTAAAGTTTCTCCAGCTGTATTGGAGTAGCACCCAGCATGGAACGAAACGGGGAATCCTGACTGAAACCCAGGCATACGGGCTTTAATCCAATGAAATTACACCAAAGCGCCAAAGAAACTGGTATACGCATGCGTATTCGAATACAGAGATATATGAACAGTCAGCGTACGGCGCTGTGGTCGCCAAAGCCTATATAAGACAAAAAGTGTCTGAAGCAGTTGTTAGATCGGTTACTGCTGCTACAATGGCAACTTATCAAGATTTAAGTGATTTTGAACATGGTGTTATAGTCGACGCACGAACGATGGGATACAGCATCTCCGAGGTGAAGTGAGAATTTTCCCTTACGACCATTTCACGAGTGTGCCGTGAAGATCAGGTTTCCGGTAAAAGATCAAATCTCCGACATCGCTGAGGCCGGAAAAAGATCCTGCAAGAACGGGACCAACGACGACTGAAGAGTATCGTTCAACGCGAAACCCTTCCGCAAATTGTTGCAGATTTCAATGCTGGGCCATCAAAAAGTGTCAGTGTGCGAACCATTCAACGGAACGTCATCGATAGGGGCTTTCGGAGCCGAAGGCCCACTCGCGTACCCTCGATGACTGCACGACACAAAGCTTTACGCCTCGCCTGGGCCCGTCAACAGCGTCATTGGACTGTTGATGACTGGAAACCTGTTGTGTGGTCGGACGAGTCTCGTTTCAAACTGTATCGAGTGGGTGGACGTGGACGGGTATGGAGACAACCTCATGAATAAATCGACCCTGCATGTCAGCAGGGCACTGTTCAAGCTAGTGGAGGCTCTGTAATGGTGTGGGCCGTTTGCTGTTGGAGTGATATGGGACCCCTCATACGAGGTGCGGCTAGAAAAAAACCGGACTAGTACTGGTGAAACAATAAAACGAATGCAATAAGGCTGAAAGTCGCGTGGTCTGTCACGTGACTCTCGCTCCGCCTACTGCTCGAGTTTCATCTGCCTCCTGCACTCAGTCTGCCCGTGGCGTCTGTTTTAAGTAGTTGACGTTTTGTCTGTGCGTCGGAAAATGTTGAGTGTACAGAAAGAACAGCGTGTTAACATCAAATTTTGTTTCAAACTAGGACAATCTGCAAGTGAAACGTTTGTAATGTTACAACAAGTGTACGGCGATGATTGTTTATCGCGAACACAAGTGTTTGAGTGGTTTAAACGATTTAAAGATGGCCGCGAAGACACCAGTGATGACACTCGCACTGGCAGACCATTGTCAGCAAAAACTGATGCAAACATTGAAAAAATCGGTAAACTTGTTCGACAAGATCGCCGTTTAACAATCAGAGCAGTGTCTGAGTTAACAGGAGTTGACAAGGAAAGTGTTAGGCAGATTCTTCATGAAAGTTTCAACATGAACAAAGTGTGTTCAAAAATGGTTCCAAAGTGTCTCACAATTGAACAGAAGGAACGCCGAAGAATGATTTGTTCTGACATCCTGGAAAACATTGAAAGTGATCCCACCTTCTTACAAAATGTTATTACTTGCGATGAATCGTGGTTTTTTACTTACGATCCCGAAACTAAACGCCAATCGATGCATTGGAAAACTCCTGGTTCTCCACGACAAAAAAAAGCACTAATGTCAAAATCGAAATTCAAGGCAATGATGATTGTTTTTTTTTGACATCAAAGGGATTGTGCACATTGATTGGGTACCAGAGGGACAAACAGTGAATCAGCATTACTACATTAGCGTCCTGGCTACCCTACGTGAGCGAGTACGGAGAAAACGGAACGATTTGTGGAGAAAAAAGTCATGGATCCTTCACCAAGACAATGCCCCAGCTCACGTTTTTGGCAAAGCACAACATTCCCATCTTAGATCATCCACCCTACTCACCTGATTTGGCCCCCTGTGACTTTTTTCTTTTCCCTAAAGTCAAGTCAGCTTTGAAAGGAACTAGATTTGAGACTGTTGAAGCAGTAAAAGAAAAAGCGACGGAAGTAATGTATGGACTTACCGAAAATGATCTGCAGCATTGCTATGAGCAGTGGAAAATTCGTATGGAGCGGTGTAGAGACCGAGGAGGAGAGTACATTGAAGGAGATAACATGAAATTGTAAATAATTGTAAATAAATGTTTTTTCCAGCATCAGTCCGGTTTTTTCCTAGCCGCACCTCGTACGTCTAGATACGACTCTGACAGATGAAACATACGTAAACATCCTGTCTGATCATCAGCATCCATTCATGTCCATTGTGCATCTAGAATTGCTACAGAGTGGCTCTAAGAACACTTTTCTGAGTTTAAACACTACCGCTGCCCACGAAACTCCCCAAACATGAACATTGTCGAACATATCTGGGATGCCTTGCAACGTGCTGTTCAGAAGAAATGTCCACCCCATCGTACTCTTCCGTATTTATGACAGCCGTGCAGTATTCGTGGTGTCATTTCCCCCCAGCACTACTTCAGACATTAATCGAGTCCATGCCAAGTCGTGTTGCGGCACATCTGCGTGCTCTCGGGGGCCCTACACGATATTAGACAAGTGTAGCAGTTTCTTTGGCTCTTCAGTGTATATATGGTTCCAGAGACTGTTTCAAGTCTTAAACGTCAGTATGTCCATACGCAGACTGAAGCCACGAATGATAATTTTTACTCAGGCCGCGATTCGGAGCCAGGTCTACTGCTCACTAGACAGACGCGCTGTTCGTTGCTGAGGTGTTATTCCGGTACAGATGGAGGCCCTCCGCAATGTTTTTCGACTTTAGGGAGAATACCAAATGGGCTGAGGCGTGAATGGGAATTTGAGTTGAGGAGGGGGGCGTGCTAGTGTAGTCTGCGCAGCTGTGCGAAGCCACTGTGTCAGGGAGGCGTAGTGGTTAGTGCATCTGCCTCGTAAGCGGGAGACCTGGTGTCGAATCCTGGCCTCGATACAAATTATCATTCGTCGTTTCGTCTGCATATATACATCATTGATGTCTGAGCGTTGAAAAGGTCTCTAGAGCCACATGTTTCACTTGAACTCGCTGCCGTTTGTGGCGGTCAGATCGATGCCAACGTGTCCGTAGGCGACCTAGCGGAGGACAATGGGAAGCAGAAGATTCTGGACACCCACACCTCTAAGGCGCTTCGAAGGGGAGCTGTTGGATGTGACCAACAGGACTGATTAGTTAAGTGTTGAAGAGAGGCTGAATACTCGCCAGCATGTGGCGAGAATGGTAAACCCTGTTGTGATGCCCCTGACGGCATATTTCAGCGTCATAATACAAGACCCTGCAGCTCAGTACACAACACAAACTCTTTGGGCAGTCTTGACTGACCTGGCAGGTTTCCACTGTTTTTCACCCACTAGAGCATGTCTGGGATGCGATGGGAAGAGGTATACTTCATTACCAACCACCAGTCAGCTGCGTTTCACGGATGTGACGAATTCCTCAAGACGATATTCGGACTGTGTTTGCCTCTAAACGACAACGACTACAAGAGTGTGATGGCGCGCACAGGAGTCACACCTGATACTGATACTGACGACGGACATCAGTTCCGAGCAGAATGGAAGTCTTGCCGTTTAATACTAGTCAACTCATGAACATTGCAGCCAGTGCTCCACAGTTTTTCTGCTAAGTTTATGGCTAATATCATTTGCGCTGCTTCTCACTACTTTCGTTCATCTTTGGTTCAGTCTCAATACACATTTCCCATGCTCATTAGTCCATAATTCCATTCAAAAGGTCTTGTAACTCTTCCTCACAGTCACTGACGACAGAAATCTCATCGAGAAATGTAATCATTCAAGTCCTTTTTTTATAAACGTTTGTACCACTTCCGAACCTTTCTATAATTTCCGTCTTTGATTCTTCGACTTACAGGTCGAACAGCAGGGGAGAAAGACCCTATCCGTCCATTGCGTCGCTTTTAATCCGAGCACTAGTCCCTAGATCATAGATTCTTATATTTCCCTCTCGTTTGTCGTACATATTATACACCGATGAGCCAAAAAATTATGAACACATGTTTAATAGCGTATTGTTCCACTTTTCAAGTACTGTACAATAGCGATTCTGCTTGGCATGGCTTCTACAAGTCCTTGACAGGATTCCAGAAGTATGTGGCACTAAATGTGTAGGCACAAGTCAAGCAATTCTTGGAAATTACGGGATGGTAGTTAGAGGCATACAGCTGGCGCCCGATGTGCGTTCCAGTCGGTACAGATCAGACGAATTTGCTGACCAAGACTACAGTGTGAGTTCGTTATACTGCCTCTCAAACGACTGCAGCACGATTCTGACCTTGCAACATGGACAGTTATCCCGCTGGTAGATGTCACCGCAGTACGGGGAGACTTCAGGTATGAAGCGCTGCATCTGGTCCGCAATAATGTTCCCTTAGTTCACTGCTGTCATTACCACCACAGATACCATGGAAGCCCACGTTAATGTACCCCATACATTCTTTCGTCACCGGCCTGTATCTGAGGCGGGGTGCATGTTTCGCGCGCCTATTCGCCTGGATGACTGTGCGTAAGGACCCAGCGATCGACCTGGTGTAACATGAAATGCGATTTATTCGAGAGGCGACACATTTCTATTGATCCACGGTGAAAACTCAGTGATGCTGTGTCCACTCCAATCGTATCTGTCGATGTCACTGGGTCAACACAGGAACACGTAGGAGTCGTGTGATGCGGAGCTCCATGTTCATCAGCGGCCTTTGAACGGTGTGAACTGAAACCCTTGTGCCTGCACCAGCATTGTACCCTGTCGTCAGACCTGCCACAGATCGCTGCCTGTCCTGGACTACACAGTGGGGGATTCTCCGATATTCACGTTTCGTGAGGAGACGTGGTCGTCCAATACCATTCGTCATATTCTGTATTTCGCCATCGTTCAGTCACTTTCCATAGGTGCTCACGAAAGTAGTACGCCAACAGGCGACCAGCTTCGCCGTTGCAGAGATTCTCGTTTCCAGCCGTATGGTGAAAACAAAATGCCTTTTATCAAAGCTACTTACATCAGTGGATTTCCGTATATGAGGGCCCATTCGTCTCTCTTCCGCTTACATTCTCTTTCCTTACCGCGTCACGTGCACGCAACACTATCAGGAGGCATTCAGCCTCGTGGTGTACCGTGGTCACAATGTTTTGGTTCATAAGTGTGTACTACCCACATCTGCCTCTAGCGTATACTTACTTTTCACAGGGCTGCAAACATGTTGCACCTCTTTACAAAGTCCATGCTAAGTCGACGAATCCTGTGACTGTGTCTTGATTTTTCTTAACTTTTGCCCGCACATTATCAAGCGCCACTTCCGTTTATCCTCGTAACTTCCGTGGTGTGGCGCCTACTCGCACTTGCGGCCGCTGCCAGAACCCAGAGCACTCTCGGCGATGTGCAGCAAAAAAGAAAAAAAAAAAAAAAAAAAAAAAAAAAAAAAAAAAAAAAAAAAGCGACGTAATCCTACACCTGTTTATTCGCAAACGTTTCGGTTCCGGATTAATCCTCTGCACTGCTGCGCCATTAAACAATTCTAAATAAAACTCACCAGTTTCCATCTGATCAGCGGAACAAGGTTAAACATGTCATTACTCTGAAGTCAATAATTAAATCTCTGCAGCTACCCAATAACTTTCAGAAAGATTTCGAGATGATACTGGTGGACCGGAGAATGTACACCGCTCCTCTAACAGTTGAGATCACGCCACCAGCTTCTGCCTGCAATCTCAATCACCAAAACAGGCTTACTATTCAAAGTCGGCAGATAAAAGCCACACAAAAACACTACAGGTAAACTTCCCTTACAAAGGAATTGAATGTATCTCCTTGAATTAACTGTCGCCGAGTGCATCACTTTTATCCGAGTCGAGCTCCAGCTGGCTGCAGTGCCCGCGATCTGGCTAGGCGCCCCTGTGTATCGAGCAAGCGCTCGCTCACGGGACCGCAGCACTGGAACCAGGTGGCTTCAAAGTGAACGCTTTATTTGTAAAGCTCCGTTTTGACCACACAAAAGTTGCGATTCACTATTACTGGTTTCGGCTACTGCCATCTTCAGGTCTGCTTTAAAAAAAAAACTTAGTTCAATTAGCTGTCGGCCGTTGTGGTGGAGCGGTTCTAGGCGCTTCAGTCTGGAACGGCGCGACCGCTACTGTCGCAGGTTCGAATCCTGCCTCGGGCATGGATGCGTATGCTATGTGTGATGTCCTTAGGTTAGTTAGGTTTAAGTAGTTCTAAGTTCTAGGGGACAGATGACCTCAGATGTTAAGTCCCATAGTGCTCAGAGCCATTTGAACCATCAATTAGCTGAAGCAAAATCTATAACAGGCCTGGAGACACATAGGAAAAATAAATAAAAAATATTTATATGATTAACAACCACGCGCACCAGCCATACACACCATAAAATATTCTTATATTGGTATCAACATCAAAATCTATACATATAGATACATAATAAATGCTAGTGATGGCCTGGATGCGTCTGGTATTTATACAAATAACTGAGGCCAGCAGAGAGCACTATAACTAGGGTACATGATTAAAAGAATATTTTAAATTTAATGGTTAAAAAGGCAGTATTCACATGACAAAATGAGAGTCTGACAATGAAACATGAACTGCCTGGCAAAGTAAATAACACCTAACTGTGTAAATGCCAGAATAAAAAGTTAAAAAATAACATCACATCTATAAATCAAGACCTTCCAGTATGACAAAACAATTAAACCACAACCGTAAGTGTAAGGTAACTAACGAAACAGTGACTATTAACTAAAAACTCGATAGTCGATAACACATCCGAGAGTGGGTTCTCAGTAGCGCCGCTTCGTGGCTTCTCTCAATGAACTTCTTGTTTTCCTGTGGAGGAGCCTGCGGGAGAAGGTCGCTGGTGGCCGGCGCACACGACTGCACGCCAAGCTGCTGGGGCGCACGACGCTGCTCAAACCAGTAGGTTTCTGAATACATCCATGTAAGCACTCATGTTACAATCATTCTGCCCATTCAGCAATAATTCCGACTGCCGTTTTCTGTTTATATAAATTTCCATTTCTTCGAGTAGGTTCGGAAATTATCCCTCTTGGTGCCTTATGCACCGCATCCACATTATCCTCTAAGTTCTCTGCAGCATGTCTTTGAAAGCGCTCTTATTTTCGCTGTATGTGCGCTCTCTAAAACGAGTCTTGAAACTCCTTCCCGTCCGACAGCTATAAAACTGAAATGATAATTAAATCAAGACCCTAAGTTGAAAATGTGTGCCCCGACCGGGACTCGAACCCGCGATCTCTTGCTTACATGTCAGACGCTCTAACCATCTTTTTTTTTTATTTTGTTCGTTTTTGTTCGTTGCATTTGCTCGGGGCGGACGTCGCGAGACACTAGTTGAAGTTCGTCGTTGATCAATTAACTCAGGTGTTTTTTTTTTTTTTTATTACAGAGGGCAGCTAATCCTCTGACCGAACACGCTGAGCTACCATGCCAGCTAAACCATCTCAACCACCGAGCCACAGAGGATAGTGCGACTGCAGGGATTTATCCCTTGCACCCTCCCAGTGAGACCCACATTCCCAACTTAATCTCTACACACTACATTCGGAGTGGCGCTGCCCACTATACTCATTACTCGCGGCAGACCATCTTACCGAGTCCCGTAAGAGTTCGGGCAATGCGTGTGCCTCCAACACAGAAGGTGGAGGTCAATGGCCCGGTAGCCTTAACTATATGAAGATGGTATCTTTTCTTTCGGACGTGTCCGAAAGAACAGATACCATTTTCGTATAGATATAAAACTTGTCAGAGTCTTTGCAGTGGATCATAGAGCCACGAGATTCTAAGTATTTCTTACTGTTGTTGCCAACTTTGTGTTGTACTTTTAGTTTGAAATCCAATTTTTACTTTCGATGATGAGGATCATAGAGACGCGCACGAGAACGCGCACGAGAACTCTTTTGATGCGTTCCGGGTCGACGAAACTACTTTACTGATCACTGAGAAAGACTCAAAGCCGACTCCCTACATGCAACATTTTACATACATGTTCCGCCATAGAAGGCCCGCGCCTTGCTCCCAACACCTCTGCGATGTACGGGCCGACTGGAAACCGCTCCACCGAGCTCTTTCAAAATCCAGGCGTTTCACGCAACCGGCCTCTGGAGGCGTCTGCACACATTTCATTGGCCGTTACCTGCTCCTACTAAAGCACTACGCCGCAAAGCGTTGCTTTCTGAGCTTTCAGAAGTGTCTCTCCAACAGGAGACGGAAAACAGCTGTGCCGCACAGTTTAAGGCGCCATGTCCCGGATTGCGTGGCCCTTCCCCCCGGAGGTTCTAGTCCTTCCTCGGGCATGGGTGTGTATGTTGTTCTTAGCATAAGTTAGTGTAAGTAGTGTAAGGCTAGGGACCGATGACCTTAACAGTTTTGTCCCTTAGGAATTCACACACATTTGAACATTTTTGAAAACAGCTGTCACCCTCGGAGGGTGAAATAAGCCCAGCGGGCCTGCACCACAGCCTGTTCAGAGGGACCGCCCGCCACCTCCATTCGGACAGGAGGAGCCCCCAGCCAATGGCGGTTCACAATCTTCCTGCCACCTTTACCTTTCCTAAATTCGAAGTCACCCTCAGTTCCATTTTCTACTCTCCTATATATTTCCCGTTCAACAGTTTGTATGCAAGGACTGTGAAGCTGACTGTGCTATAGTTGTTGGATTTATCTGCCCTTAAACAAAAGATAAAGTAATTATCCTTCTGTGTTTATACAGACTTTGTATACCTTCACAATACAGTGTCCACACATGCATGGATGTCTGAAGGAACAGACACAGCTACTGAAGATTACAGTTGAGGTAAAGATTACGAAACAGATTCGCATATTGTGACTACACACTGGCGTAAGCTTTTTGCGACACATGAAAATTTGTGTGGTACCGGGACTCGAACCGGGATTTCCCGCTCATCGCAAGCGGTCGTCTTAACCACTTCAGTTATCCGAGAACACTTCCAGACTCCCATACGTCACGTAGTCACAGCCCTTATGCTCGCACAATAATTCGTGTTTCTCGCACAGGGAGAGAAATACTGTGCATACGCAAAGTCTCTACGCAGCGGAGAGCTCCGCGTCTCGCCTTGCGAGTAGAAGGGTGGGGGTAACAGCGTTGAGTGTGCATTGCAGTTGTTTAGTTGTGTTATTGTCTGATTTAGTGGTTCCCAACCTTTCTGAGACTATTACCCCTGAGTGCAATCAATTATTGGCTACTACCCTCCCCTCTCCCCCCACCATCAGTATCATTAGCGCCTACCTATAGAATGAAAAATAATATTCTTTGAACGCTTTTATTTTTTAAGTTATGGAAGATAAATGACATTTAGTTTTCATAGGTGTGTTATTAACCCCGGAAAGAATGAGTCAATGAGACAATTGGTACCGCTTAATTCTAACAACTTTTTATTTATATTTATAGAAGGATGAAATAATTCACAACTCCTCCTTAGAAAAGGAAGCTAATTATCCACATTGATCACAGATACTTATCACAAAACGTGCTTCCTCTGCACCACTCCTCTCCCTCGTGACATCTGCTTCACTCACACCCTCCAACCCCATTTTAAAATCAACCAAGTCAAAGAGTGTACGCTATACCTACTGCTAGTGTGCCACTAGATTCCTGGACACCTTACCCCTGAAATGGTAGAAATTGCAAGACTTCAGGCTGCCAATGCCTTGCGTATGACCACTGCCGCACAGCATTACGTAATTGTATCGTGATCTCAATTAGATCGTTTAAGGTAGTGAAGTGAATAATGAAGCAGTTTCTGGTCCAATGTCGGCACTACATACAACTCGGAGGAGGCATTTTCATGAGGTATTGAAGCATATATGTAACAATTTTACTGTCACAGATGAATGATACAAAGTATATGTGCAGTGTGAGGAACAAAGAAGATGTTGTTCAAAAGCTGTAACCTCCACCACATTGACCCAAGCGTTAATGCTAGTATTTGAAATGAAAATGTGATTATTTGTAACTTATGTAATCGGTATTACATTTTTACCAAATAGTGATGAAAATAACAATGATCTTCTGAAAATAGTTCAGTTTCGAGAACCAGACACCACAGAACCCTTTTCTTTTTCTTTTTTTTTTTTTTTAAATTTAGAAACTCATTTTACCTCTCAGAGGGTAATTGCCTCCTGGTTGAGAAAAACTGGTCTAGTTCTTGTGTACGATAAGCGTAGTGAGAATGCTTACTAACGCAGTGAAAGGGTTTTCAGTGGAAAATGTTTTCCGTGCTAGACGACACTTTACGGAGCATGTGAGGTGAAAATTTAGATTGCGTTTTCCTGCTTCGAGGTGTCCACCTCGTGACACTGTAAGTGATTTAATTCGCAAATTTCAGATAACAGGCTCAGTTCAAGATGCACTACGAACTGGTAAGCCCACAATTCTAACAGAATTGAACCTATTAGCGTATTGTGAATGGCTTCAGCGATTTGTTATTCGACATCGGACCTTTTTCACTGATGAGGATTGGTTTCACATATCTGGCTACATTAATTCCCAAAATTCACGTATTTGGTCATCCGAAAATCCAGAGAGACACAAATATGCCATTGTTAAACGCCTCTTTTACTGCTGACATCATTCTTCGAAATATTTGAGTAGATTATGTATTCCAGACTAGTATCTCACCTTCGCAACAATAGTGTCCTTAGCAAATCATAGTTTGGGTTTCAGAAGGTTTGCTTTATTAAGAATGCAACTTATACGTTCACTCACCGGATTTTATAAGGATTAAATAATAAAATAGCGCCGGGTGGCATATTCTGCGACCTCTTTAAAGCATCTGACTGTGTGAATCACAATATTCTCCTAAATAAATTGACATTTTGTAGGATTGATGGTATACCCAACTAATGGATAATATTAACTGTAACCAAAAAAGTACAGAAGGTTGTACTGAATAATTCGACCCTTACAGTCCTGGAGGCCGGCCGGTGAGACCGTGCGGTTCTAGGCGCTACAGTCTGGAACCGCGTGACCGCTACGGTTGCAGGTTCGAATCCTGCCTCGGGCATGGATGTGTGTGATGTCCTTAGGTTAGTTAGGTTTAAGTAATTCTAAGTTCTAGGCGACTGATGACCACAGATGTTAAGTCCCATAGTGCTCAAAGCCATTTGAGCCATACAGTCCTGGATCATAACTCTGACTTCGGGAGAAATCACATATAGGGCTCCCCAAGGTTCAATCTTAGTCCACTACTATTCCTGATATATGTAAACGATCTTCCATCTAGTATATAACGAGCAGAGTTAGTTCTTTTTGCAGATGACACTGGTATTCAGTCCAGACATAGATACAGGAACAGAAGAAATAGTAAACAGAGTTCCTCAAAGTATCATTGACTCGTTTTCTGCGAATTGTCTTGCCTTCAACTTTAAAAAGAAGCAACATATTCAGTTCTGCCCATCTAGAGGTACTACACCATAAGTGTAACACGTGGTGAGGAGATAATAAATAGGGTGGAAATTTCAATATTTTTAGGAGTCCACATTGATGAAAATTTAAATTGAAAAAAAAAACAACCACATTTTAGAAGTCCTGAAACAACATAGTCAACCACATTTGCGCTTAGAATCATTGCAAATCTTGGCGTGAGACAAATCAGTAAGTTGGCATATTTTGCATATTTTCATTCAGTAGTGTCATATAGAATAATGTTTTGGGGTAACCCATCTTTAAGAAAGAAAATCTTCATTGCGTAGAAACCTGCTGTAAGAATAATATGTCATGCTCACTCACGACCATCTTGCAGACATCTGTTAAAGAAGTCGGGCATTCTGACTGATTCTTCACAGCATATTTATTCACTCATGAAGTTTGTTGTAAATGGTCCATTACAGTTCAAAAGGAACAATGAGGTACATAATTATACTACCAGAAGGAACCATGATCTTCATGACTTCACATTAAGATTGTTTTTAGCACAAAGGGTGCACAACTACGCAAAAAAACTTTTTGCCCATTTACCCACTGATATAAACTGCTCGACAGACAGCAAAGTACAATTTGATAACTAACTGAGAAAGTTTCTCCTTGACAACTCCTTCTATTCCGCAGAATAATTTCTACTACTGTAATCTCTGAAAGGTGGTGGTGTGAATTACTAACTAACATCTGTATATCTTTTTTTCTTTCTGTAAAAAAAGAAAAACAAAGCTTAGAAATGTTCAGAATGTAACCGCATGTACAAATCAATCTGCGATGTGAATTTAAATGACTTGTTCCATCGTTCCAATCATTACGATCTACCGCACAAAATGATCCATGGAGCATGTAAGTAACTAACTAACACATGCCTTAAGAGAAATACCATTGCACGCACCGTTGAACGCAGAGAAGATTGGAGTGTGGGTTGCCGTAATGCGGGTGCATATTGTGCGACCGATCTTTTTCGATACTGCTGTCATTCCGATGTCTGTTGTTTCCACATAATTTATCCATTTATTGCCCTGTTGAATGAAAGTGAGATCAATGATTTATCCAACAAGAGCAGGCTATTGCTCAGTCCTTACGACTTTTATGTGAAATCTTTGAAGACAGAGTAATTACGAAAGGTGGCTGGTCCCCGACCTCACCGGATCTGTCTCAGCCCGATTATTTCACCTGGGATGCGGCTAAAACATTTGTGCATCAAAATAACCCAAAGACAATAGATGAACTGAAGGCAGCGACAATTGTTTATCTGCATTCGATTACACGTGAAACACCGATAAAGGTGTCCGCAAATAAAGTAAACATGTTGAACTATGCCTTCAGGAAAGAGGACAACATATCAAAAAAATGTTCATATGTGTGTGAAATCTTATGGGACTTAATTGCTAAGCTCATCAGTCCCTAAGCTTACACACTACCTAACCTAAAGTATCGTAAGGACAAACACACACACCCATTCCCGAGGGAGGACTCGAACCTCCGCCGGGACAACATATCCAGCACTTACTGTGATACTCGTGAGCACATTTTATTTAACTGTAATTAGTACACTTAATTAATTTCATTGTTTTAATTGTAATACTGTTGAATCCCGTGTCCCGACATAACTGCAGCCATGAATGTGCTGCCAACCTTCCCGCTTCCCGCTAGGGGATACACGCGGAGCCTGCCGTAGCGGAGACTCTGCGGACGCACTGTATTATCGTCATTTTAGCCCGTCGGATCGGAAGTCCGACAGCAGCGCTCAGTATCACAGACTTTTCATAACCCAGCTTGGCTCACTGATGCCTCCTTCAGATCCAAGATAAGAAAAATGAATGTCTGAATGCTAGGCTATTAATTTTTCGAGCCGAGAAGTGCCCTCGGAAAGAGACGCTGCCCCCTGTTAGGCGTCGCCAGCTAGTGAATCAACAGGCTCCTCTCGCCTCCTCGTATAAATTAACAGCCGGCAGCGCGCCCATTCTGGAGGGTCCAAGGCTGGGCTGCTGCCTCGTTAAAGGCTAGGCGCGCAGTGGGAGCTGAGCGGCCAGGAAGCTACCCCCAGCCTTGCTGCAACACGTGGCGTCAGCGCTGCCGACGGGGCTAGCGAAACGAGAGAAAGTTCAGCGGCAGCGGCCCTCTGTGTCTGCTAACGAGCAGAGCGCACTGTTGCGCTGCCGCCAGAACGGACGCGGGACGTGGGGGCAGCGGAACTGGACGGGACGCGTCTTACCTCATACAGCACAGTAGAGTAGGGTACAGTGCATGCGGTACCACAGGCCGGTGGGCACACGCGAACTGACCTCGCGCTACACTCGGCCCGTGTCCGCCCGCAGCCTCGCTCCAACTAGGAAGGGAGGGGAGAGGAGGGGCCCTGCGAACGGGCCAGCAGCCTTTTCAGCAGTTGCAGGGGCAACAGCCTGCATGACTGGCCTTGTAACATGAGCAAACACGGCCTTGATGTGCTGGCACTGCGAGCGTCTGGGAGGAACGACAACTGTTTTTTTTCTTTTTTTTCGGGGCATACAGCTCTACTGTATGGAAAAATGTTGAAGGCATCCTCGTGGGCAAAATATTCCCGAGGCAAAGCAGTCCCCCATTCGGATCTCTCAGGAGTTGCTGTCGATATATCAAAAATCGGTATCTTCTCATACTGGTATAGATATACTGGGTGATCAAAAAGTCAGTATAAATTTGAAAACTTAATAAACCACGGAATAATGTAGATAGAGAGGTACAAATTGACACACATGCTTGGAATGACATGGGGTTTTATTAGAAAAAAAAAAAAAAAGTTCACAGAATGTCCGACAGATGGCGCTGGACAGCAAAACGTCAGCGACTGCGCATGACAATCGTGTATAAAAGGAGCTGTAATGAGACAGAGAGAATCAGATGCCCCAGCAGTCGCAGCATGTTGTCGTTACCTGAAAAGACGCTTTTAGGACAGCTGTATTATCAGAATGGGGAATGTGCTTGTTCAGCCTTACGATCCTATCGCCATAGGAAGGGGATTAGAACGGGTAAAGGTCCGTTGACAAATGCAGCTGTGGCGAGAATGATTTCGAAGTTCGAAGCCACGGGTTGTTTAGACGATAGACCCCGTAGTGGCCGACCGAGCACAAGGCGTAATGCTGCTGAGACAGTTCAGGAAGAAATGGAGACTGTAGCGGGTTCGTCTACGCACGGGGAAGTCAGCGCTCGTGCAGTCGCACTTCGCACCGGCATTCCCATACACTACTGTTTGGTTGGCACTGAGGCGTACCCTCCGATGCTATCCGTACAAAATCCATCGGCATCATGAACTGTTACCTGGCGATTTAGTAAAGCGGAGGGCTCTTGCGGTGTGGACGTTTCAAAAGATGGCGGAAGATGACGGTTGGTTGAGTAAAGTGTTGTTGACCAACGAAGCTCATTTAACGCTCCGAGGGTCTGTCAACGCCCACAACTGCAGAATTTGGGCTACCGAAAATCCTAGAACTGTCGTGGAAACTCCATTGCACGACGAGAAAGTCACGGTATGCGTTGGATTTACCACATCTACCGTTATCGGGCCTTTTTTCTTCGAGGAATTGCGTGATTCTCGTTTTGTAACTGCTACCGTGACGGGTGAGAGGTACGCCGATATGTTACAGAATCGCATCATCCCCAGCCTGGCTGATAAATACCTGCTGGAACGTACGATGTTTATGCAGGATGGCGCTCCACCCCATATTGCTAGACGCGTGAAAGATCTCTTGCGAGCGTCGTTTGGTGATGGTCGTGTACTCAGCCGCCACTTTCGTCATGCTTGGCCTCCCGGGTCCCCAGACCTCAGTCCGTGCGATTATTGGCTTTGGGGTACCTGAAGTCGCAAGTGTATCGTGATCGACCGACATCTCTAGGGATGCTGAAGGACAACATCCGACTCCAATGCCTCACCATAACTCCGGACATGCTTCACAGTGCTGTTCACAACATTATTCCTCGAATACAGCTATTGTTGAGGAATGATGGTGGACATATTGAGCATTTCCTGTAAAGAACATCATCTATGCTTTGTCTTACTTTGTTATGCTAATTATTGCTATTGTGATCAGATGAAGCCCCATCTGTCGGACATTTTTTGAACTTTTGTATTTTTTTGTTTCTAATAAAACCCCATGTCATTCCAAGCATGTGTGTTAATTTGTACCTCTCTATCTACATTATTCCGTGATTTATTCAGTTTTCAAATTTATACTGACTTTTTGATCACCCGGTATGCGTACACTTTGCCAGTCATCGATATTACATCGATTAATCGGAATTAAACAGTGAATATCGATAATGTATTGTTTATAATGTGTTTTTTTCTTGTCTCATGGGTACTACGGTTCTCATCGGCAGATTTCTTACCCACCCCAACAACTAGGAATCTTCGCATTTTAACAGAAAGTGAGCACCGGATTTGAACATGAATGTATCTGTACCGCATATTCATGGAAGTTTGCTACTTCCTTGCGTCATTCCTACTACTGCAAAACGAACGCGTTTGATGGCAGCAGTCTATGAGAATGGTGAAAATCACCACTCTCTGCTCCTATGAGACAGAATGTGCATTCCCCTTACCTCCTGTGCCTGTGTTAAGAAAAGATAGACGGACTGTAAAAATAACGCAGACTCAGCACAAAAGTCACACACACTACTGAGGTATTTAATTGAAAACGGACTCCTGTTGTCTGAATTGTTTACGGTAAGTACAATATTTCATATGTAGAACACTTATCAGAAGCCGGGCGAAGTGGCCTTGCGGTTCTAGGCGCTGCAGTCTGGAACCGCGAGACCGCTACGGTCGCAGGTTCGAATCCTGCCTCGGGCATGGATGTGTGTGATGCCCTTAGGTTAGTTAGGTTTAACTAGTTCTAAGTTCTAGGGGACTAATGACCTCAGAAGTTGAGTCCCATAGTGCTCAGACCCACTTATCAGAAGTGTTTCACTCCCGAGACTTCTCTAGCATAGGAATGAGCAAAAAATATCGATATTTCAAAATATCGATGTTTTTGTCTCGATAATTTCCATGTATCCCATAAATATGGATAAAATATATATACATATCGACATTTTTTAAAAATTTGCCATTCGCTACTCAGGAGGATGTCATCTGGAAAAAGAAAACTGGCATCCTACTGGTCGCACTGTGTAATTTTAAATCCCTCAGTTGAGAAGGGAAAGGAAAAGGAAATCGACAGGCTGAATTTAAGATGAATAAAACGTTCTCGATTTTCAAGACGCGTCAATTCGAATAAAATCCTCGATCTCCGCCACCTTCGTCAGGGGTTCACTGGGTGCGGGGGCTGCTGTAGCTTCTCGCTTATATAGGCATGATGACATCATCATCATCAGCCAATCAGATAGACCTAATGTGGCACGCGCGCGTTAGTCGACCCGGGCAGCCAGCGGAGCTATTGCCCGTGGCAACACCGGTGCCGTCAGCTGGCGCCACGGGCAGACTCCACGTTTGAAACTGCCGCTCCCTCGTCGCGCATCTGTCTTTGCTTTCTTTCGATGTCCAACTCCCACCCCCATGCCCTGCTGAGTGTGTACCCCTGGTCTCTGTTGAAATTGTTGCTTGTTAAACGAATCTCGGCCGCTTCCTTTATAATGGAGTCCCAATATGTAATTGCATGAGCCAACACTTTTGTATTTTCGAACTGTATTTTATGTCCGTTTTCTAGGCAATGCTCCGCTATGGCCGACTTGTCAAGCCCCCTTTGTTTTATATGGCGCTTGTGCTCAGTACAACGCTCCGCAACCGTGCGAATTGCTTGTCCGATATACATGCTGCCACATTCACAGGGTACGCCATGCACGCCGGACACTCGAAGAGCAATGTCGTCCTTAACAGGGCGCAACATATCTCGTATCTTGGGGGCGGGCCGGAACACTGGTCTTAGCCCACGTTTCTGCAGCAGACGTCCTAACTTACTGCTAGTTGCTCCACAGTATGGCAGGATTGCAGTCCGTTTGGTCTCTTCTACTGGTTCACCAGGTGTCTTTCGTCGGTCGGCGGCCCTTGAAAGCGTTTGCGATGTCTCTTTTGCTGTAACCATTTTCTCCGAAAACACACTTTTTAAGTTCTGCAATTCAGACTGTAGGTGGTCGTCGTCAGAAATAATCTTGCCGTATTATCACGGGTTGCTTAAGACCTACTCCCGTGAACAAACTCCATTGCCTCACTGGCGTAGCTCCTCCTGAAATCAGACGTGGGTTAGCTGCGAGATATGAGAAAAGTAAGGCCAGAACGAAGGAAGCCCATCCACTATTGGTCGTCAGCCCGCACATCCTAGGCTGAAATCAAGAAAGAGCTCCTTGACAACTGCTGAGCCTCTCATCGAGAATCCACAGACGGCAAGGATCTCGCGATGGCAGGAGAAATGTCGGTATTTGGGAGAATGGAAGGCTCCAAAGGAAGAACTTCCCCCTGGACATTCGGATGTCTCTCAATAGATTACGATCAAACACAACGAGATGCCTGACCAAGACGTAGGAAATCGAATATCTTGAGAAATACCAGAACAAGATTTCTATAATAATTAATTCGGAACAATAAAATAATTTAATTATTTCATTTTTATAACACATTCTCAGAGTTCAGAGATATTACTGATACAAATAAACCAAGGGAAGTAGGGAAACATACCATTAACATCGCTGATATAAACAAAAGGCAAAGAGATGGTTTCCATTCATAGAAGCTGAGCATTTCTACGAAGTATTAAAGCTACTTAATATTATATTACGAAACGTAATCAATTTACTATAAGGAGACATTGGTTTTTAGGAAAGTAATTTCAAGTTCTTCGTATATTAACAACAGAGATTAATAACTTACGAAGTGGTCTTCCAAACTCGTTCAGCTACTCTGATTGTAGTGATAAAGTAGATTAATCCTACAGTTTTTACGTGAATTTTGAAGTTAAAAAAACCTGTTGGTTTTGCAGTAATTATTAATAACTGGTAGATGTTACCGTGATTTTGACCTGGATTAATGATACGGCGAGTAGATGTCATTTTTGAGAATTTAAAACCGTTCATGTATCAAAGATACGTTTGATTCTGTAGCGACAATTCTATTGAATGTCAATAAGCATAACGAATTCTGAATGTACAATTCTAACAAAAATAATAAACTGTTCTACTACGTACTGGAATCTGTGAGGTATATCAGATGTTCTTGCGCACATTATTTATTAAAGTATTTATTATTTCTGGTGTACATGCTGCGTCTTATTACAATTGAATGGAGTGTAATTATTGTTCGACAATACCGTCATTAACATCAAAATACGGTACAATATTAAATCGTATGAAACGAAAGGCGAACGTACAAATTTCACTCTATAGACAGGGCAGGCGGGCATAGTACAGCGCACGATACTGACGATTTTCAGTATTAAAAAAGGAAATGAATATAACAAAAATAGGAAAGAACTGGCAAGGCCCGGGAGAGGCAAAGTGACTGAGAAAAGGCTTGGCACCGTTCTGGCGACTTGCTCAGTCTGTGCTGTTCTTGACAAGAAGCCTCTTTCTCGATACTCTTTTGATCTCAGAAACTGCCCCGTACTGGTCGAGTACACACTACTTTTTGCAGGAACTGACGTAATCGTGGCGCAGTGGCACTGCGAAGGCGACCAGAATCGAGGCTACCGATTTGTCGATCGATATAGCGTCGAGTAAATGTTTATGGATGTGTCAGCGACAGGAAGACCTCAGTTGTAGCGAGAACTCTTTACGGGAATGTGTTTGTGGATGAGCAACGTCCGCAATATTTGTGACAAGGAAGAATATGAATGTTATTGCTCATCGTTTCACTTGCAGCAATTAAAGCTGTCTTCTTGGTGTGTTGCCTAACCACACACTCGGAAATCGTCACATATTCGGAAACAAAGAGATAAATACTTGTGAGAAGGAAGAATATGAATTTTATTGGAACTCGTTTCAGTCTCAGGAATTGAAGCGGTTCTCTATGGCTCCTGCCTAACCACACACTCGGAAATTGCCACATATTCGGAAATAAACAATGAAGTTTTTGTGACAAGGAAGAATATGTATTGATTCTCGTTTTACTCGCAGCAATATAAGCTCCTAGTTTCCTGCCTCAGCACACACTCTGAAATCGCAACATATTCGGAAATGGAGAGCGAAATATTTATTTCACCCTTTGTTCACTAATCAAAAGGAAATTTTAAATAAGATCGAATATTGAAGAACATGCTTGTATTACATTCATAACAAAGTCCCAGAATGTGTTAACAACGCTAAGATGAAATAAAACCATGTTAACATGTAACAGGATGCGAACCTACCATTTCTAACTCTTTAAACCCTGGCGTTATTCGTTACACTACAGATTAATCGTATGAATTTTGTATCTTGCCTCGGTTGTCATAATATCTCTTGAAGTCTTATACCTTTGATGATTACTGACTGACATTTATTGACAAGAGCGACGTGTTTGTGGTACATTTTTCAATGCGCCGCTGCTTTGAAACGGCATACTGCGGCACACACGCTACAAAAGAAATGAATAATCGAAAGGCACACAGTTCACACTGGGGTCGTTCACACGCGCTCGCAAAAATCGATAGTCGAAAGGCCACTAGCGACTTCACGACTGCAAAAGTAGTATGAAATCTATTCGAAGGTAAGGTAAGGAAAGCATCAGTATCTCCCGCCGCGGAGCTCGTGAGGACGGCTGACGCTGTCGACACGCTTCGAAGAGACAGTCTCACTCTACGGCAAGAAGGGATTACAGCACGGCAAGTTGCCCGCAGACCTGGCTACAGCACAGCGATGTCATTCTAACATTCGATCGCTACCGTGAGATGCGAGACCCTGGAGACCTACATCGTGGTGGTGACCCGCCGTTAACACCACCGGCTGCTGACGCCTCTGCCTGCAAACTCCACATCAGTTTGGCCTCTAGGCGTCCATTACGAACAACAGCCGAAACCCCCAAGCACCAAAGGAACAGGGTGAGTCACAAGCCACGATCGGAGAAGTATTAAAGGAACTTAACATATAGTTTCGTAGTTAGGTGGATCTGGAAATGTAGTTCTATTTTCTTACCAAGGCGATACTATTGTAAACATTTGTGTTACAATGGTGGATAGAATTATATTCACAATAAAGTAATGTATTCTTCTCAGCATATGGTGCATGAGAAGGACGAATGGGTTATACATATGATGAAATAACGGAAAAAGTTTTTAATCGGTTCAAGAAACAAATCTTCGGAAACTGAAAAGAAAGACCTTTGCAACTGGGTCTGTGACAGATGCACTACGCAGTCCAAGACCCAAAAAAAAAAAAAAAAAAAAAAAAAAAAAAAAAAAAAAAGGACAAGGAAGCGGTCGGCGGAGATGAACGTTTCCAGAATTTCCACGCGTCGCTGGATGAAGAAAGAACGTTGCCATTCATTTCGACCCAGCAGGATGAATGAATTGTCATCTTGAAAACAACACGCGACGTGATTCTTGCGAACACTAATGTACGATAATTGGCTGTGGTTCTTCTTGAAGGAAAAGATTTCCGAAACTCGTATGACTTACACTGAAGAGCTGAAAAAAAAGATTACCCGCACCCTGCACCGAGAAAGCAGACGCACATAGCAGCGAATGATGGTCAGCATACAGAGAGAGTTTGAAATATATAAGGCGACTGGTTTCTGTGCTTTCTCTTCTTGCGTGTATCTCTTTTTCTTAAATACAATTTCTGCTATAACTAGGGAGTCGTTTCATGTTCTTGTTTGCCTATCATGTTGCTTCTTATTCCAATACAACAACATTAATCATTTCCGATCGCGACTTCTGGTCCACGTTGTAGTAAATGGAACACCTGGAATGGAGCCTGGATCAGCGGCGTTGACTTTTCTTCACCGTCGAGCGAAAGCTACACCTGCCGCCTGACGACAGTCCCAGAACAGTGTGGAGCTGGCAAGGTAGCGGCCAGGTGGGCCAGTCCCGTTGTCTGCCGGTGTCACGTGCCGATGTCCGCCGCCACCAGCATCATGACATTTTGCAGTATCACGTTATGATGCTACAACACTACCGCCCAGCCTTACGGTCAACACTCCAGCGACGAGTTCGTCTTTGTAAGCTACAAAGCACGAGCACGCCGGGCCCGCCTTGCCATGTGAACACCGCCCTCCAGGGCGCAGGAATCAGCGGAAAGGAGCAGACAGTGCTGTGCCTTCTGCTGACGTGAACCGAAGCGGGCGTGCCTGGTGCCAGCCGACACTTGCTGTACGACTCCACAGCAGCCCTCCTCGCACACTGAATCATCAGGAGAGTCGCAGTCTAAGGAGAGGGATCTCGAGCAACCTCTCGATCGTATAGACTCCTGCGTCCATTTCGACGTCGGGCTGACCTGCCTCTGTGTGTCTTCAAGTACACTCTGGGTGCTCCAGAGGTTTCCCAACTTGCGGGCAATTCCTTGAACAGTACACCATCTCCTCGAACCCGCTGGCGGGTCTCCTTCCTCTTCCTCTACATGAATTTCACCGCAAGGAACCTTTTTACAGTCGAGCTAATAAACAGGTGCGCGATCTGGCTAGTTACAAGCGCTAATGTAGTTGCATGAACGTAATGAAAGAAATTTCCCATCTTCCAATTCTGGGATACGTGCCAGGTTTCGCCATTAGTGGCTGAAGGAAATCAAACATACGTAAATTAGGGGTAATCGGCGGGGAAAGGGCCTTTGCTGCTCCTTAATCTGAGTTGAGAAACTTAACTACCGCGCCATGTCGTTCGGTTATGTGTACATCGAGTGCAGCGTTACAAGGAACGGAACTGACCTGACCTACGCTACTAACATGACGTTTCATTGCGACATGACGCGATGTCCGATTTCTCGCTACAGACGCGTCACTCGTCGCTGTGATGCGTGTGGTGGGACACGGAACAGGTGCCAGGTGCGTGCTCTGTCCTCTGACCTCACAAAATAACGCAGCGCAACGGTACACCACGTTCCGTTCTTAGCTCCGCCTGTGTGCGCCTAACAAACTACTCGCGGCAGCCCGCTGTATTGCATCGTTTGAAGGGAAGAACGACCGCGAGGGGCAAGGCTGCACGAAGAAGAATAGTGACGCAGCGGGCTGTACCTTCACAGAAGGGACACTGCGAACGGAATGACCGCCAGCTTTGCTCACGCGTGCGTTTCAGATAATGGCACCTATGATGCGATCCGTGACACCAAATATATTGCGGTAAATTTTGCAGTTATCTTAATGGTTCAAGAATAGGGAGGTACGAGTATAACAGATGAAATCAAACAACACGTTTAATATCTAGAAAAATGCAGGTACTGCGTAGAAAGAGAAAGTGCTCAGTTAGTTAATAAATATCACTTGCACAAATTGAAAAGAAACTGTTGCAAGTACGACGGCGGAAACAGGCATGAAAATCGTAACTGAAAAACTGGAATTATTAAAGACAAGTCCTGAGCTTCGAGTACGACATAGAAAGTGTACGGTAGTTAGTCACCTGACTGGTGTGACACGTCCCCACAATTTCCTCTCCTGTGGCAACGTCTTCATTTCAGAGTAGCACTTACACTCAACGTCCGGAATGGAGAGAGAGAGAGAAGATTAGTGTTTAACGTCCCGTCGACAACGAGGTCATTAGAGACGGAGCGCAAGCTCGGGTAAGGGAAGGATGAGGAAGGAAATCGGCCGTGCCCTTTCAAAGGAACCATCCCGGCATTAGCCTGAAGCGATTTAGGGAAATCACGGAAAACCTAAATCAGGATGGCCGGAGACGGGATTGAACCGTCGTCCTCCCGAATGCGAGTCCAGTGTGCTAACCACTGCGCCACCTCGCTCGGTGTCCGGAATGGCATGTTGGATACATGGACCTCTGGTATAAGGAGTCATCATCGGTAAGCCAACGGCCTTGTCAAAGGGTGCGGAGGAACACACAGTGGTTCAGGGCAAACTGTTGCCGCTGTAGTGTGAAAATGGCCATAAGAGGCGGAAGAATCGGCAATGATCAACGACACGAGGACTCAGAAAGCAATGGAAAGCACCCCATCAAAGTGACAAAAAATGTGTATACACAGAACATGTGGCCTGTAATTGAAAAAAGCTTCACGATGATCTCCCGATTGGCAAAATACTCCGGACTAATCTCCCATTTGGATATCCGTCAGGGGAAGGTGAGCACGAGAAGAAGACTGAATAATAATAAAAAAAAGTTAATACTCAGCGACTAGGAACGTCTTCCAAACCTCTGTTAAACACTGACTGCAATACTGATCCACCTGCGACTTCCATATCTATTCACATTTCTTCTTCTCTCACGCCATCAGCCAGTTCCGGAGCTCATATTCCCCCGTCTTCTGTTCTTTCCTCTACTACACCCGTGGTCTAGCGGTAGCGTCTGTGACTGGCAATCAGAACGTTCTCGGTCTCGAGTTCGAACCCAGCCACCATTTAAACTTTAAATTAAAATCATCAGCAATGGCAGTGAAAGACTCCCAACGTAAGAAATACCCTCATTCTGTCAACAGACCTGTCAAAGAGGGCGGAGGAGCAGATAAGGTTCAGGACACTCTTGCCCTTGAGGTGGTAAAGTGCCCTAAAGGGAGAAAGAATCAGCAATAATCAACGACGGGCTGCAGAAGGCAATGGAAGTCACTGCATTAATGACACATAATGTGTGTCCACAGAACGTGTGGGCTGTAACTGAAAAAAGTGTCATGATGCTATCAGCATTGGCAAACATACCGGACTAGTCGCGCATTCGGATCTCCGGGAGGGGACTGCCAAGAGAGAGCTGACCATGAGAAAAGGACTTATTAACCAACGAAAGGGTAAATTCATTTTTAACTAGTTTTTGAAGTGTTTATTACAGTTGCAGTATATATATTTTTCCGACTAGTTTAGATGGCTCTGAGCACTATGGGACTTAATATCTGTGGTCATCAGTCCCCTAGAACTTAGAACTACTTAAACCTAACTAACCTAAGGACATCAGAAACATCCATGCCCGAGGCAGGATTCGAACCTGCGACCGTAGCAGTCGCGCGGGTCCGGACTGAGCGCCTACACCGCTAGACCACCGCGGCCGGCGACTAGTTTAGAACCGATTGGTCCATTCTCAAGTCAGACCTATTGAGGCTGCACTGAAAGTGTCTGATCTTAATGATGCCCATCTAAAATTGGCAACACATGCGCCTCACAGTGTCACAATATGCATACATATGCTCACTATACAAGTCAAAAGAAACTGTATTGCGACTTTAATCTAAGGTCATTGTGAGATACATGTACTGCAAATTTTAGATGGTTGTCAATAAAATTAGGCATTTTCGGTGCTGCCTCGTAGGTCTGGCTTGAGAATGAACCAGTCGTTTCGAAACTAATCGCCGAAATATATACGTACTGCAACTGCGACATACTCGTAATAAACATTTTGTGAAATGAAAGGGTTGGTCCTACGTCAGCAAAATATTGAAGTTGCAAAATCAACTAGTTGTACTTTCTTTCAATTGTAAAATTTTGACCTGATTGCTGGCTAGATAACCTTCACTGAAAAAAACTATTTTATTTCTCAAATGTATGTTTTTGATTAACAGATGTTTGAAGTTGTTATTCTGCATGTTACTCGCCCAAATCTCGCTCCACATAACCCAGTGGTGAAGAGCTCTGCGGAGATTTAGCAACTGTAATTCTTCCCAAGCAACATTCGCGAATGGAAAAAGGCGGAAGGGGGAGGAAACGACAGTTTTACCCGAAGTACCCTGTGCCACATTTCGCAATGTTATTCGATGAATGCAGGTATCGATCAAAACGAGCGAGTGCGCCGCTGAGGAATATAAGGCTGTCAATACATCACGACCAGCGGCGGCCACGCAAATTCTTTGGGAGGCGCACTCTCTTTGGGCACTGTCGTGCTGACAGTGCGAGAGTTTACGTTCGAGTGCGCGTAACTTTCCGAGTTAGTTGAGGATCGACGGTGAGAGGCTGGGCCGGTGGGTCCCGTCGCGAGGGAAGGTAGAGTGGAACGAAGTTGTGTTGAAGACTAGCGTGAATATCACAGGTGAGATAAGTGGAGACAGGAGTTGAGAAGTGCAAGTGCGACTAGAGGAAGAAGCTTAAAGAATTTAAGTGAGAATGTAATACCAAGCAGTCGTTAAGGAGTGCTCAAATGTTCAAGATTAATGATCGCGTGTGCATGATGAGAAACAGTTAACGTAGTGTACGAGATGTCGCGCAAACTTTAGCAATTTTCCCGGTAAAATCGAAATTGGAAATTTGTGGTAAGTTCCTACATGGGACCAAACTGCGAAGGTCATCAGTTCCTAGGCTTACACACTACTTAATCTAACTTAAACTAACTTACGCTAAGGACAACACACACACACACACACACCCATGCCCGAGGGAGGACTCGAACCTTCGACGGGGTTTGCCGCGCGAACCGTGGCAAGGCACCTAGGACTGCACGGCTACCCTACGCGGCGAGTGGAAGTTCCGAGGATATGGTATTGTAAAGTCAAAGGCGAGTACGAGTAGACTGTTGTCTAATACACAGTGACAGTTGACTACAAGTGTCGTTCATTAGATTTGCTGAATGCAAATCACATGCGTTTATGGAACTGTAATACAATCGAGCTCTATTAAAATTGGAAAAAGGACGTGGGACTGGTATTAGCGTTGTTTAGCTCTTTGCTCATTCGCCTCCACGCTACCAAGTGGGTTCCTGTTGCTTTTAATTTACTAAGAGATCGCTGATATCAGTGGAAACATAGTGAGACGAGGAAGCGAGTTCCCAGTGCGACGCCGCTGCTGCAGTGGCCTTCTGGCTGCTATGCCGCCACCCTGCCTCTGCACCGTAATATTCGGCAACGGGGCGGTATTATATTAAACGCTAATATCTGCAGAGGTCGACATTCCGATGTTTAAGCGGGAACCGTGGAGAATATGTTGCAGAGAGCTGCTCCCCTATCTCGTGTCTACTGCGCTGCCAAAGTAAATTCCAGACGTAAATAATCGCTACTTGTTTGCACTTCCACCCCTTCCCAGTTCCCCCTCCTGTCCAAGTATTCTCTGTTTACAAACCCCCCGCCGCTGTCAGACATTATCAACAGGGAGCCCGGCGGATGCCTCTGTCCCCTACTGCTTGGGCGTGGCTAACAGGGTCTGTAAGGGGTGGAAAGGGGGGAGGGAGGGAGGAGCAGAAGCAGATCCGAACCGCCCACTAAAGGGAAGGGCGCAAGCCCTCGTCTTGTCACGCTTCACTCGAGCTTCTGGCCTGCACATGAAAGGGTACAGGGTTTCGCAGATGCTATCCAAACTGTTTCAGGATGTATGTATGCTAATTTAAAGGTACTGGTAGACTGCATTCTGCACACAGGCACCCTCTTCTCTAATCGCTACAGAGGTCAAATATGGTACCACAATTTACACACGCCCACTACAGTCACAATCGCTCAATAGGTACACTTAAGACACAACCACCGCGAAGAAAAGGCTCATTGAAACTTCCTGGCAGATTAAAACTGTGTACCGACCGAGATTCAACTCGGGACCTTTGCCTTTCGCGGGCAAGTGCTCTACCATCTGAGCTACCCAAGCACGACTCACGCCCCGTCCTCGCAGCTTTATTTCTGCCTGTACCTCGTCTCCTACCTCCCACACTTTGCAGAAGCTCTCCTGCGAGAGAAGCTCTCCTCGGTCGGCACACAGTTTTAATCTGCTAGGAAGTTTCATATCAGCGCACACTCCGCTGCAGAGTGCAAATCTCATTCTGAAAAGTCTCATTGTGCGCACATGAAGAAAGCCCTTCCCGACTAGGCGGTAGAACCTACCCCTCGGAAGCTGGAAGTACATCACACACACAGGGAGTATTCTAACTCAAGACTCTATCCACTGTACTGACTGGATAGCGCTACTACAACGTTCCCCATGAACATATTTTTTGCACACTTGACAGTACTGCGGCTGCTCGTTGACTTCCAGTATCGACTGAAAACATTTGCAAGGCGAACGTTTCTTACAGGCATTATTGTATTGCTGGTATATAAGGTATTAAGCGCCAACTATTGTACACTCCTTCTACTGCTGTACTACGATTTTTCTAGCACAGCCACATACGCTGAGATACAACCGGATACATAATTCTAAAGACATGTGTCTCATTTAAATAATGCCCAGGTTCTGTATTAATTATTTTACGATATATATACGTCCAAAGCCTCACACATTGTTATACAGAGTAATTCAAAAAGAAAGAAAAGATTTCGATTGTTTATTACAGACAAACTATGAAAGAAAGAAACACATCGCGCATGTCGGTGGATAGAGGAAGGTTCAAAGTTTTATATTCGCACAGACAGTACACCATACACGCAACATGACTACTATGCTTCGCTCGAGGAACGTCGAAAGGGTAGAGCATTTCATTCCACACACGAATCAACAGCGTATTTATTAAATCGACAGCTTCAACAGTTCGTTTTCTCAGCTCATGAGGAATAGCTGCCGTACGTGAGACAAAGACTCTGTCTTTTATGTACCACTACAGAAAGAAAAACCGCAAGGTGTGATGTCTGGCGACTTGGGAGCCCAACAGCAACGAACAAGAACTTGTTACCCCTTCTCCCAATGCAGCGTTGTGGGGTGATGTTGCTAAGATAACGCCACACCTCAAGGTGGAAGTGAGGCGGTGCGCCGGCATGCACAAAAATGAAGTTGAGGAAACAACCAATTTTGCAGTATGTCCAGGCATGACATACCTGTCACAGCTTCCTTCACAAAAAAGTAAGGTCCATAAACGATCTGAACAGGAACGGCACAAAACACGTTCTGTTTCGTTGAGTCACTTTCAGTTTCGACGAAGATGTCAGGATTTTGTGACCCCCAAATTCTTATTTATGGCGGTTTACTTTATCCGATAGATGAAACGCCTGTTAGTCCGAAAAGACAAGTCGTTCGGAAAAAGTGTCCTCGGCCATATACTGTAGAACACAAATTCAAAATTGGTACCTTATAGTATGGTGGCCGGGACGCAACTGGTGCACTAACTGCAACTTGTAAGGCTTCGTATGCAGACGGCGTTTCAGAACACGCCACACCGTTGTTTTAGGAAGTTGAAGTTCCTGGTCCGCCCGTCTCGTAGACTTCCGAGGGCTCCGTGTGAAAATATCTCGGATACGCTCGACATTTTCATCAGACTTGCGTGACCGACCCCTTCCCTTTGCATATGCAACCAACTTCCAAGAATTTTATACGCCTGTCATAAATAAGCTTGTGCAGAGCCGGCTTCTTGCTGAATTGACGGCGGAATGCAGGTTGAAATTCAACGACGAATTGACTTCGCGCAAATTCCAACACACAAAATGGTCCCTCTTGTGGCGTAGTCACCATGTTACTACAAATAAACAACAGCGCAGCTGTGTCAAAACTTTGAATCTTCCTCTATACAGTGACATGCGCAGTGTGTTTCTGTCTTTTATAAATTCTCCTTTTGGAATCACGCAGTGTAATTGGAAAATGAACTACTTGCAAATACGACCAGCTACGAAGAAGATCTGTACAGTAAACATAGCGGCTGAGAAATGATATAAAAATGACATCGTGATTGCAACAGTATACAAGCTAGGAATAAAAACCGGCCGGCTGGAGTGGCCGAGCCGTTCCAGGCGCTTCAGTCTGGAACCGTGCGACCGCTACGGTGGTAGGTTCGAATCCTGCCTCCGGCATGGATGTGTGTGATGTCCTTAGGTTAGTTAGGTTTAAGTAGTTCTAAGTCTAGGGGACTGATGACCTCAGATGTTAAGGCCCATAGTGCTCAGAGCCATTTGAACCATTTTTGAACCATAAAAAGCGTAAACAAGCATTTTAATTAATGATTAACATTGCTGGTCTCTAACAAAATAACATCAGGTGTTGGCAAACTGTGGTTACGAAAAGGCAGGGGAGTTTGTTTCTAACAATTGGTCTCTCTAGCATTTTAATTAATGATTAACATTGCTGGTCTCTAACAAAATAATATCGGGTGTTGGCAAACTGTGGTTACGAAACGGCAGGGGAGTTAATGTTTCTAACAATTGGTCTCTTTAGGGTGTTTTCGTCTGTAACATGCTACATAACATCTATTTAGATAGGTCAACATAACAAACGTTACAGCAACGAGTTATAATTTTTTGAATGGAACATTGTTTTTATATCGCGTAGCTGATGTAATGAAACAAATTGTGCAGAAATCAGTTTATATCAAATTTCTACCAATTTTCGTTAGGGAGCTAAGGAACTAAAAGCTCCGTCCGGTCTGAACAGGCCTCGGAACGCCCAACGGCACTGACCGACCGCCGTGTCATCCTCAGCCGACAAACGTCGCTGGATATGGATATGGAGCGTCATGTCGTCAGCACACCATACTCCCAGCCACTGTCAGTTTTCGAGACCGGAGCCGATACTTCTCAGTCAAGCAGCTCCTCAATTATCCCCAAAAGGGTTGAGTGCAGCCTGCTTCCCATCAGCGCTCGGCTGACCTGGAGGGTCACTCATACAACATCCAAATGCTAGCCAAGCCCGACAACCCTTAACTTTGGTGATCTGACGGCAGTCGGTGTTAGCAATGTGGCAAGGCCGTTGGTACAGTTAGGAAGCTAGGGAGGCTTAAAGCGTTAGGGATGGACGCAACTTACATAACTCGCTTTGTTCAGACGGATATTCCGGTTGTGGAGTGTTTATTTCGTGAGGGGTTCAACAGAGTGTCCATTTCCCTGAATGCATAGTTCAGTGCGCCTTATAAGTGACCTATAGACGACACGTAAAGCTACTGGCGTCACAGAGCGACAGTCTTCGTCGGTGAGTTGTTTGAAGTCAACTAGGTTAGACTGGAGAGTGTATATTTACAGTGCCGTATGAAACACAGGTCAGAATGCACGAACAAACAAACTTCCGTCCGCCACGGACACTGACGTGGAATAAACGTGCATACATTTCGAGCGAGTATACTGACATACTGCTATTGCTGGGCGAATGCTGATACCACATGAATGAAGGAGCCGTGGCATAAGCCGTGAGCCACCCTCGTCAGCAGATCGTTTAGAAGACGCACTGAGCTGTGCATTCAGGAAAATAGGCACCCGTTTGAACATCTCACTTAAATGAACCTTCCGGAGCCAGAACATCTGTCTGAACACAGCAAATTATGTACAGCACGTTGCATCCATCAGTAAAACATTGCACGTTTCTAACAACTTGACTAAAATTGATAAAAATTTGATTTAAATTTATTTGTACACAGTTGGTTTACATACATAAAGTACGTGATAGAAAAACATACCGTTCCATTGACAAAACTAAAACTCGTTTCTCTAACTCTCTGGAAACTAACTATATAAACCATGTTTATAACTGCGGAATAATGTAAAGTTTCTTACGTTTTCCCGTGTAAATAAATATTGCTTTCACTTATTATTTTGCAAGTTACAGAGAAAAATACCCTACCTGAAACGCACTGCTACAGTATACTATACTGGATCATCTGACTGTTGTTCTGATTCTCTGTGCAGCTGGATGGAGTCATGCGCTTTCTAGTCGACCATACTTGTCATATAACAGAACCTAATGACCCGTTTGAAGGTCATTTTAATTTTTAGTTTCTAGCCTATGAATACCGAGGCTAACAACTTCGTACTTGGCCACATCTGTAGCGATAATCTGAGCGCTTTCAAACATTTGCAGGGTAAACGTGCAACTAGTTGAAAAGTCGGTGAACCGGTGTGTAGGAACAAAACGCCCGCGATACTGTTTGATTAACGGTTCAGTAGCACTGCTGACTTAACAATTTCAAACTTTGCAGAACCATCTGTAGCGGAGAAATACAGCTATTGGAGACGTTATGAAAGCGTGTGAGTGTAGGTACGTGTCCCCAGTTAATTAACTGTTGGGCAAGGTAAGCAAGAGCTCGGGAGTGGTAAGGTCTGGCAGCCCAGAACAAAAATTTAAAATTCCTATAAGGTGTTGCACGGAAATTTGACATGCTACATCAACCAAAGAAAGTAACAGGTAAAATTATATGACTTTTGCAAAATTCAAAAGAAAATGATGATGATAAGTTTAATTTTATTCACAGCAAGTCTCATCTGATAGCACAATAAATGTTAAAGGAAAAAAAAGCCTCAACTTCTTGTAGCTTAACTTGAATCTTAATTGAATCAAAATTTATACTGACTGAATTAAAATGTAAAAAATAATATTACTGAATCCGTCCTTATTTTTTGACAAGAATTACAAGTTATAAACTGACATCTGACAAATATTTGATACGTATTTTACAACATGGAAATTCTGCGAGTGATACGTCTTTTCAAGTGAAAATAATTGTAGGCAAAGCACTATCGACAGAACGGATACAAATACATTCTTCCGCCACCACACGAACCGGAGAAACACAGCGCAGGAATAGCAGAGTGGCACTTATAAACACTAGTGTTCTTGACACGAGAACACACCTGTTACGATAATAAATCTGCAGCTAAGTTCTCTGTGACATAGCAAGTGAGAACAATTAGCTATAACTTTAGCTGAATCACTGCAGTTAGTACAATTCCGTGAAGTCTAGAGAGAAATTAAAAAAAAAAAAAAAAAAAAAAAAACGCACTTCGAAAGGCAACAGATCAAGACCAGAAAACATAATTGGGCGCACATAAGCGCAGCATGTGTATGGTTCAGATTAAACAATAATGCCAGCAGCTCACAGAGAAGGAGCAGATCAGTTAACTGTAACCGCAACCGGCGTCTGACTCTAGTCGTGGCACAACCGGGAGTTAACTATATATCACGGGACACAGTGTTCAGTGTTTTCAAACGCAAATCTTCACCAGTCACGACGACCTGCGTGCAGTCGCTCTGATGCAGTTGCAGTCCTGACGTTTAACGTAGTCCTTATGCCAGCAACAAATCAACTCCAAAACGGCCAGGGATAGCGGAAAACAAAATTTCTTATCAAGACTGCACATCCATGTAATGTGCTCCACTACCAATGGTCACTGGTTGCGCATGCGTTCCTGGCGGAAAACTCACACAATTCTCTCGTAGGCTCGGCCGCACTGCCCTCCTGCGGTGAGGGACAAAGCTCGTGAGGCACTCCACCCAAAGATCTTTGGTATCTACATCTGCATCCATACTCCGCAAGCCACCTGACGGTGTGTGGCGGAGGGTACCTTGAGTCCCTCTATCGGTTCTCCCTTCTATTCCAGTCTCGTATTGTTCGTTGTTTATCCTCATGGTTTCCTCGCGAGATATACGTAGGAGGGAGCAATATACTGCTTGACTGCTCGGTGAAGGTACGTTCTCGAAACTTCAACAAAAGCCCGTACCGAGCTACTGAGCGTCTCTCTTGCAGAGTCTTCCACTGGAGTTTATCTATAATCTCCGTAACGCTTTCGCGATTACTAAATGATCCCGTAACGAAGCGCGCTGTCTCCGTTGGATCCTCTCTTCTATCAACCCTATCTGGTACGGATCTCACACTGGTGAGCAGTATTCAGGCAGTGGGCGAACAAGTGTACTGTAACCTACTTCTTTTGTTTTCGGGCTACGTTTCCTTAGGATTCTTCCAGTGAATCTCAGTCTGGCATCTGCTTTCCCGACGATTAATTTTATATGGTCATTCCATTTTAAATCACTCCTAATGCCTACTCCCAGATAATTTATGGAATTAACTGCTTCCGGTTGCTGACCTGCTATATTGTAGCTAAATGATAAAGGATCTTTCTTTCAGTGTTCAAAATGGTTCAAATGGCTCTGAGCACTATGGGACTTAACTTCAGCGGTCATCAGTCCCCTAGAACTTAGAACTATTTAAACCTAACTAACCTAAGGACATCACACACATCCATGCCCGAGGCAGGATTCGAATCTGCGACCGTAGCAGCCGCGCGGTTCCAGACTGAAGCGCCTAAACCGCTCGACCACTCCGGCCGGCTTTTCTTTCGATGTATTCGCAGCACATTACAGTTGTCTACATTGAGATTCAATTGCCATTCCCTGTACCATGCGTCAATTCGCTGCAGATACTCCTGCATTTCAGTACAATTTTCCATTGTTACAACCCCTCGATGTACCACGGCATCCTCAGATCGATTGCTTTGATAAAACGGGATCGATCCGAGACGACCACGGCTCAGTAATTTACAACAGAGAAGTACTACCGGATTGTTACTCGTATTTTCTACAGCAATACAGCAACGGAGGAAGCAACTTTCGCGCGTAGATAAAGCAGTTGAGCGGAACAGGTGGGTGGCCTGTTCAGCAAAGACTTAACGTGTCGCTTGCGCTCGTCTACTCGCATATCTAACGACCGATCTGGCGTCTGTGTGGGACTGGGAAGGATTTGGGGGGGGGGGGGGGGGGGGAGGGCAGAGAAAAGGCGGTGGGTGACCGGCAGGCGCTCTGGAGTCGCGTAGCCCAGAAATGCCAAGGCCGGCCGGCGCGCGCTGCCGCTGGAACTGGAAGCTGGAAGAGGAAGGTCGCCTTTCTCTGTCTCCAGTCGCTACAGCAGCAGCAACAGCCAGACACACTCTAGGCAGCCACCGTTCCAGCCGTCGAGCCATAGTACAGACTGACCCAACTCCACCATAGGCGCGCCATCTACACGAAAGGCATGGACCCAGTGTGCTATATTGCATTAAAAATCGCTCTTAATTGTCAGGCACAGTTTCTATTCAGATTTCACAGTAAAATGAGCAAATCATGAGGTTGCTCTTCGTTGCTCATTTTCTGGTAATTTCTCCTTGTCGATGATGGATTTTTACTCAGTAGCATAATTTGATAATCGGTTCGGTGGAGTTCATTGCAGGGTGACAATTACTGAACTATACGAATTAAAATCGTCATAACTTCCGAACGGTTTGCGTTATGACGTTCAAACAGCACGGTTGACCACGGGGCGTGATGGGAATTCGTATGCGCATGCGTACGTCCCTTGTTATCGGCCATTTGCACATGAAAATGTCACGGTACGCGTGTCGGAGCATATAGCGCTTATGAGCAACAACAGCCCAACTGCGGCTCAAGGGAAGTTTGTGATCGAGTTCAAGCTGAAGACAACCGGTTCAAGTGTGCTAACAATCAAGAATTTGATTCGAAAGTTTGAGAGAACGGATAGTGTTCGTGATGACAGTGTTGGCAATATCGGTCGTCCAAAAAGGGTGAAAATGTCTGACACCGTCGAGAAGACGCGCTGTGTTTCAAACAGCCCCAGGAAGTCGATCAGCCGAGCTGCACAACGGGTGGGAATCAACCGGGAGACACTGTGACAGCTTGTTGTTGGAGACCTGCATCTCTTCCCATACAACATTCAAACCCATCAGCCATTAAGCCCCAGGGCCATGGAACAGCGGTTGTGTTTCGCCAACACTATTGTCCACAGAACTGACGAACAGGACTTTGATGCGAATATAGTTTGGGTTAGCGATGAAGCCAACTTTCATTTGGATGGTTCGTCAATAAGCAAAATTGGCGCATTTGGGGGACTGAGAATCCGCATTTCACGATCTGGAAGTCTCTTCACGCTCAATGAGTGACTGTGTGGTGTGCAGTGTCCAGTCACGGAATAATTGAGGCGATATTCATTGATGGCACGGTGACTATCGAACGGTACGTAAAGGTTTTGGAAGATTATGTCATCCCCAGTAGCCAAAGTGACCCTGATTTCGACAAGATGTGATTCATACAAGACGTAGCTCGACTGCATCGAAGCAGGAGAGTGTTTGATGTCCTGGAACAGCACTCTGGGAATAACATTCTGTCTCTGGTGTTCCCAGGGGCCACTGGCATGGGCCTCGATTGTCCGCCTATTCTCCGGGTCTGAATACACACGACTGCTTTTTGTGGGGCTATTTTAAAGACAACGTGTACAGCAATAACCACAAAACCATTGCTGAGCTGAAAACAACCATTCAGGTGATCATCGACAGCGTCGACGTCCCGACACTTCAGCGGGTCATGCAGTATTTCGCTATTCGTCTCCGCCACATCATCGCCAATGACGGCAGGCATATCGAACGTGTCATAAGCGAAATCCAAATACCTGTACAGACGTTTACGTGTTGAATAGAGTGTGTGCACGCCGTAATTTGTAACTAATTTACGTTTTCTTTCATATACTTCAATAATTGTGACTATGTAAGTACAGTGAATTGAGGTGCCACCAAAAATCATGCCAAGAGATTCGTCTAAAACTTTAACTTTCCTGAATGATTCAATCTTGGACGACATTCCCCACTTGCGAATTACTGTCCAATGCAACCGTAAAATTCAATACACTACTTGGCTGTCTTTCGAATGCCTCCTCTGCCCGCCTTAGCGACCGAACATGTCTGTAGATTCCTCTTCAATGACTGCCGTAAAGGTGCGCGCGCAAATACAAGCTATTGTATAAAAACTCACTATCGACCCCACCAGGTGCTTAACCGCGCGTTGTCGCACCTCAAGGGCGTTATACTCGTGTTTGTCGTCGTAACGATCGAGATGCAGCAGTGCTGACCTTACAAATCCCGCGCACAATACTGTGCGCAGTTGCGAAGTGTGCCTGAAGGGGAGACAAGATGTGCGCGTCCTCAATGACAGTCATTCATTCATTGCTGGTGTACGTGTAGGCCTGCTATCTAGAAATTGAGAGAAATGTAGCTAACTTCTATTGCTAATAATAAATAGCACTCTATATTTTTATTTGGTAACCATTGCACGAGTGGCGTCCAGAACGTAATGCGACATTTTTTTTCTCGGCCAATTTCGGTTGAAAACTTGCGGAATTCGTTGTGGGACATCGCGGAATATTCCCGCTTCAACTTCTGTGGCTTCGTGAAGTTTCGATAGGTGGCGGTGCTATCTGTAGCCTTCAAAGTGGCACCTGTAACTGAGGTGAGTTCCAAGCTGACAACTGTCAGTGAATTTCTTCTCACGGAAAACCAGAGCATCGCAAATATTCATAGGCGCTTGCAGAATGTCTACGGAGATCTAGCAGTGAGCAAATGCACGGTGAGTCGTAAGGCAAGGCGTCTGTCTTCATAGCAACTAGGTCGCGCAAGCCTGTCCGATCTCCCATGTGTCGGCCGGCCGCTCACAACTGTGACTCCTGCAGGGTTGCAACGTGAGGACACTCTCATTCCAGGTGATCGACGGATCACAATCACACATCTCGCTGCTCAACTGGACTCACACAAGTCTGCGCACCTGAGAGGAGCTCACGGCACTTCCGTGGACCGTTCTTCCTCATCTACTCTACAGCCCGGATTTTACGCCTTCCAACTTCCATCTGTTTGATCCAATGAAGGATGCGCTTCGCGGGAAGCAGCACGCGGACAATGGGGAAGTTATTGATTCAGCAAGACGTTCGCTCCCACCTCGATCAGTAGGAGCTAGAGTGGCACCAAGCGGGCATACAGACCCCCCCCCCCCTCTCACCCATAAGGTAAATGGTTCAAATGGCTCTGAACACTATGGGACTTAACATCTATAGTCATCAGTCCCCTAGAACTTAGAACTACTTAAACCTAACTAACCTAAGGACAGCACACAACACCCAGTCATCACGAGGCAGAGAAAATCCCTGACACCGCCGGGAATCGAACCCGGGAACCCGGGCGTGGGAAGCGAGAACGCTAACGCACGACCACGAGCTGCGGACCCCATAAGGTAACATTAGGCCGTCGCACTGAAGTTTGTTGAATATTGAAAAATAGGTTTTTGTAGCCAAAAGTATGAGAAATAATACTGTGTATTGAAATCCTGAATAAAGCAATCCCGCATTCAGAAAAAAAAACTAAACGCCCCTTGTATAAGGGATTACAATTTCCGGATAATTCGTTGCTTACTAATCATTAATACAACACCACGAACTAACTAAGCTGATAAATGTTCCAACTGGTTGCTAGTTGAGATCTCTGTCCTTTCTTAACAGCATTTCGTGCGAATGATTATTTCGTTTTCAGAGTTCTACACTCCTGGAAATGGAAAAAAGAACACATTGACACCGGTGTGTCAGACCCACCATACTTGCTCCGGACACTGCGAGAGGGCTGTACAAGCAATGATCACACGCACGGCACAGCGGACACACCAGGAACCGCGGTGTTGGCCGTCGAATGGCGCTAGCTGCGCAGCATTTGTGCACCGCCGCCGTCAGTGTCAGCCAGTTTGCCGTGGCATACGGAGCTCCATCGCAGTCTTTAACACTGGTAGCATGCCGCGACAGCGTGGACGTGAACCGTATGTGCAGTTGACGGACTTTGAGCGAGGGCGTATAGTGGGCATGCGGGAGGCCGGGTGGACGTACCGCCGAATTGCTCAACACGTGGGGCGTGAGGTTTCCACAGTACATCGATGTTGTCGCCAGTGGTCGGCGGAAGGTGCACGTGCCCGTCGACCTGGGACCGGACCGCAGCGACGCACGGATGCACGCCAAGACCGTAGGATCCTACGCAGTGCCGTAGGGGACCGCACCGCCACTTCCCAGCAAATTAGGGACACTGTTGCTCCTGGGGTATCGGCGAGGACCATTCGCAACCGTCTCCATGAAGCTGGGCTACGGTCCCGCACACCGTTAGGCCGTCTTCTGCTCACGCCCCAACATCGTGCAGCCCGCCTCCAGTGGTGTCGCGACAGGCGTGAATGGAGGGACGAATGGAGACGTGTCGTCTTCAGCGATGAGAGTCGCTTCTGCCTTGGTGCCAATGATGGTCGTATGCGTGTTTGGCGCCGTGCAGGTGAGCGCCACAATCAGGACTGCATACGACCGAGGCACACAGGGCCAACACCCGGCATCATGGTGTGGGGAGCGATCTCCTACACCACTGGTGATCGTCGAGGGGACACTGAATAGTGCACGGTACATCCAAACCGTCATCGAACCCATCGTTCTACCATTCCTAGACCGGCAAGGGAACTTGCTGTTCCAACAGGACAATGCACGTCCGCATGTATCCCGTGCCACCCAACGTGCTCTAGAAGGTGTAAGTCAACTACCCTGGCCAGCAAGATCTCCGGATCTGTCCCCCATTGAGCATGTTTGGGACTGGATGAAGCGTCGTCTCACGCGGTCTGCACGTCCAGCACGAACGCTGGTCCAACTGAGGCGCCAGGTGGAAATGGCATGGCAAGCCGTTCCACAGGACTACATCCAGCATCTCTACGATCGTCTCCATGGGAGAATAGCAGCCTGCATTGCTGCGAAAGGTGGATATACACTGTACTAGTGCCGACATTGTGCATGCTCTGTTGCCTGTGTCTATGTGCCTGTGGTTCTGTCAGTGTGATCATGTGATGTATCTGACCCCAGGAATGTGTCAATAAAGTTTCCCCTTCCTGGGACAATGAATTCACGGTGTTCTTATTTCAATTTCCAGGAGTGTATATTTTCCAAAGCACTACATGTAGAAACGTGAATGATCCATGAGTAGAACGTTAAAGTTACCAATTTCGCATTCTCCGCACCAATCGCCCAGTCACCAGTGCACTGCCTTGACAAAATGGCGACAAAGCAAGAAAACAGTTTTAACAGTGCAGCGCGCGTTCAGAAGGAACTATGGAAGAGAACCGCCATGTAAATAGAGCATTGTGTGTTGGTATCGACAGTTCAGGGACACTGTTTGTCTGTACAAACAGAAAAGAACCGGTCGATCAAGTGTGCCAGATGCGACCGTGGAAAGACTGAGGGAAAGATTCGTACGGAGTCCAAAAATATCAAATCGTAAGGAATATCAAACATCCCAGTGAGTTCACTTGAAGTGCAACTCACCTCTAGCCGATGCAGCGCCTGCCGCAGCGGTACTGCCGTAGAGTCGCCAGGAACTTACCTGCAAAACAGAACAGAACAAAATACAGGTATTAGTATCAGTCATAAGCGAGACAATCATTTGTATCTTTCATTATGAAAGCCACATTGCAAAATATGCTAGTGGGACAGAACCTAGATGAACGATCATCTAAGATACGAACATAAAGCAGAATCATTGAATGAATGGTTGTATAAAAGTCGTTTATGTTTTAAAAATACTCGTGGATAGCTTTCATACTGAATTGGGAAGGAGACACATTTTGATCTAGGATTTGTTTTGTCGCTTGTCGCTTCTTTCACCTGTTAAAATTATTTTTTCTGTAAAAAATGCTAGATTGCTTAGTGGTTCTGAGTCCATACTGAACTGCAGATTTAATTTTGCACATAACACAATTTAATCATTGCAAACACTTGGTTCGGGAATCACGAAAAATGTCTGTATATAAGGAAGAGACCTGCATACACTGAAAGGTTTCAGACGGATTATACAGGTCATTCAGCTAAGCTGTTTAACACAAAAATTTCCTAAACAGTTTGAGATATCGTAATTGTGTTTTCACCCATGATAATTGTGAGGAAGTGCTCACTAAACAACGTGTAGTTTCTTTTCAAGACGGTATTAGAGATATCAGCTTAACTAATTCAAATGGAAATATAATAATTTCTGCTGCTAAGTAGTGTCACAATTATGAAAGAGACAAATTCAGTGTCGTATTACTTTTCAAAATCCGACTACTAGTTTCAGAGAAATTGCGAATTATCTGTTTTGAGCATGAAACTGATTGCTGTATTATGCAGAAGTTCGCGATTTCATATCAAAATAAGGAAATACGTCGCTTCGTATGAGAAGGAAACAGAGTATTGCATCACCACGATACCAGTTTAAAAGTGGCGAAGGGTTAACGTAGCTTTTAATATGTCTGTGTCGTTCACGTGTGTCGAGTGCTGGTCAGTTTGAAAAACTACGATTTCTTTGACAAACCAAGAGAAACTAGATACGCAGAAAAAACGAGAAGAGGATAGTTGTGTTGTACGCACAAGTGTATCCCAACGAGTACGTCCAACGAGAAAGACGATTCAGTGAATGTGCAAAAAATTGCCCTCGGAGTCTTTACAAGCTGCATTTGTAATAAAATACTCGAGCTTTCGACAGCTGTCTCCAACATCGTCACCTGCTGTTGAAATCACTGACTCCCGGGGCTGGCAAGTTGTCCTGCTTATACAGATGGGATGGCAGTGCCTGGAACCTTCTAGAGAGGGCCGGAGTGGCGCATACGTGGAAGGAAGTTGGGCAGCTCTAGGAGTGTCTCTGGAATAAGTCGGCGCAGCGTTGCTAGTATTTTGCGCGCAAAACAGCTTCCATCCGTAGCATATGTCACTTCGCCGGCAGGCTAACCAGAAGGACAGCAGAAGGCGCAAGAATTTCTGTGGCTCGGTTCTGATGCGACATCAGGACAACAGCTGCTTTTGCAAATCGTGGATGGTTCAAATGGTTCTGAGCACTATGGGACTTAACATCTATGGTCATCAGTCCCCTAGAACTTAGAACTACTTAAACCTAACTAACCTAAGGACATCACACAACACCCAGCCATCACGAGGCAGAGAAAATCCCTGACCCCGCCGGGAATCGAACCCGGGAACCCGGGCGTGGGCACAAATCGTGGAAAATGAATATAAGAAATATACGTTATTGGACTGCTGAGAGTCAGCACTGGTTGACGAAGGTTGAATATCATTATTTATGACCACATTCTTTAGTGATTTCCCTCTTGTTGCTGTTCCTGATGTAATTTTGCAACATAAAGGAGTATCTTGACATTAAACTCGTGACGCGGATTCATTGTTTAACGATCTTTATATCTCAAATGGTTGAGTACCCGGCGTTGCCTGGCTATGTGTTTAATCCAGTCTTCTGATAGTGGATGTTCTCCTTCACCCTCTCTCTGTCCACCTCTTCCCACGCCAAATCTTTGTGCATCTGCGCCCATACCATTTCTAAACATTACCCCTTCCCCTCTCTCTGTCCCTCCCTCCCCCCCCTCCCCACTCCCCAATCTGTCTCCATTTCCTCATTGCCCCTCTCTGTCCATCTCCCACCACCTTCTCTTTCCACCCCCTCCCTCCCCCTTGCTAATAGAAGGCTGCTCGTTCTTACCCCCATCGTATTTATTTCCAGATAGTAAGTAGTATGTTTGGTAGTATTATTTGGTTACAATCGGTCCAGGAGTTTAGGAGGAGCTTTTTAAAAAAAATGGTTCAAATGGCTCGGAGCACTATGGGACTTAACTGCTGTGGTCATCAGTCCCCTAGAACTTAGGACTACTTAAACCTAACTAATCTGAGGACATCACACACATCCATGCCCGAGGCAGGATTTGAACCTGCGACCCTAGCGGTTACGCGGTTCCAGACTGTAGCACCTAGAACCGCACAGCCACTCCGGCCGGCGGAGCTTTTTACCCGTGACGAATATTTAACATATTTCTCACATATTTGTACACGTAGTTCACGTGTATCTTAGAGAATTTCACCCTGCAGTTTCAGTTTCACGCAGCTCATTGTAAAGACATTGTACCTCCTGAATTACGAGTGTAAGTACATTCACCCCATTTGTGCGTACTGTCTACGAAATGTGTTGAGAATAGAGTTAGCAGGTATATTCGTCGCTATATCCGAATGCCGTCTGCAAAATGTGTCGCGAGTAGAGTTAGCCAACTACTCACAATCTGAAATGCAGGATGAATGAAGTCCAGATATTCGCGCGTCATGGGCTACACCACTTTTTCACCCCCACCCTTACCTTATTGATAGGAGAAGGTTCTTACCCACACAGTGATTCTTTCCAGACGGTAAGTGGTGTGGGTACTAAGTTTGGGTGAAATCGGACCATTGGTTTAGGAGGAGATATTGAAGATACTCTCGTACGTACATACATACATATATATATTCAGAACATTCATTTTTGTATTATGTATTGATTTCTTATATTAAATTTACATTTAATTTTTGACGGGTGCTATTTTTTCAAGGTTCCGGTATGAGGAAGAGCTGAACTGTTACCATAGCTATAGTGGTGAATCATTCTCGGATACCAAGTCCTTTGCCTTCCGGTTGGTGTGTCGGCCCTGCCTCATATAGCAAAGTGTGATTAGTATCAGTCTTAAATTAAACTCATCTCCACTGTTCCGCCGTTGTGGGCAGACTGTCTCAATTGCGTGTAGCTGCATCAGTCTAAAGCGACAGTTTCGTATAACACGAATTTCCGCACAAGACCGCAATCCATTTCATGTTCTTCACGAAAGTGGCAAGATTGGACTGAGCAAAGGTTGGGAATTTGTAAGGGCGCTGTTAACTGCGCAGTTGATAGCCCCACACACCAGACATCATCGTCATCTTCATCATCATCATCATTTCATGTTCAAAAGATAATTTATTAGTTCTAAGTACTATAATTTCTTTGCAACTGCTAATTGGATTTTTGAAGAGTGTAACAACTTTGAATCAGCCTCTTTTAGAATTACGTTACTAGCACCAGAAGTCGCTAGAGTTTCATTTGAAAAAGAGAATTTGACAGCAATTTTTCTGTAATACAGCTATGGAAAGAGACTTACGTCATTTAGTTATGATTTTTGCACAGTTAATTTGAGTGAAATCAGAATTACGTTGTCTTAAAGGGTTCATAAAATATTTCAGTGAACAACTTAGCTGAATCACGCTGTATAATAGTATCGAAGGTTAGAAATGAAGAAACTAAAAAGTATGAAATTAAGCTAATGGTTGCTGGAAAAGCTGAAACAACCAAGGGATGCTGAGAGTTTCAAAGGCAGCATTGAGCAACTACGAACCGAAACAGGTGAAAGTAATACAATAGAATATGAGTGGTTAACTTTGAGAGATGAAATAGTGAAGACAGGAGAGGATCAAATGGGCAAAAAGACAAGATGAAGTACTAATCCTTGCAAAACACGTGACACGTAAAATGTAACTGACCGACAAATAAAATATAAAGATGCAGTAAATGAAGGTGGCGGAAGGGAATACAGACGTCAAATAATGAGACTGTCAAAAGTGCAAAATCGCCAAGCAGAAATGGCTAGTGGAGAAATGCAACGCTGTAACTACAGGAAGGACAGATACTGCATATTGGAGAATTAAAGAAACCTTTGGATAAAAGACAAACTTAATACCTGGAACCTTACCACTTGGTAACTGGGATATATGACACAGGCCAATTTTCATCTGATATCACGGAGAGTGTAATAATTCCACTGCCAAAGGAGACAGTCGCTGGTAAGTATGTTACCTAACCAGTTTAATCAGATACGGTTCCAAAACAGTAAGATGAATTATCAACAGAAGAGTGCAACAATTTGCAGAAGTCGATCTGATTACCGTGTACGCTGTCTCTGTCATATTCACACCCCCCGTCGGAGGTTCGAGTCCTCCCTCGGGCATGAGTGTGTGTGTTGTCCTTGGCGGAAGTTAGTTTAAGTTATATTAAGTAGTGCGTAAGCCTAGGGACCGATGACCTCAGCAGTTTGGTCCCATAGTCCTTACCACAAATTTCCAATTTATTATACACTTTGGTGACAAAAGTCATGGAATAGCTCCTAATATCGTGTCTGATCTCCTTTTGCCCGGCGTATGCAGCAGCGTGACGTGCCAAGGACTCAAGAAGTCGTTCGAGGTCCCTTGAAGAAATATTGAGACATGCTGCCTCTATAGCCGTCCATAATTGCCAGTGCAGGATTTTGTACACGAACCGACCTCTGTATTATGTTCCATAAATGTTCGATGGAATCCATGATGGGCGATCACGGTGACAAAATCATTCGTTCGAATTGTCCAGAATGTTCTTCAAACCAGTCCCGAACAACTGTTGGCCGGTGAAATGGCGCAAAGTCATCAAATGAAAATTCCATCGTTGTTTGGGAGCATGAAGTCCATGAATGGCTGAAAATGGTCGCCAAGTAGCCGAACATAACATTTCTACTCAATGAGCCACTTAAACACATCCCACATCATTATGTAGCCACCACCAGCTTGCACGATGCCTTGTTGGCTTCGTGGCATCTGTGCCACATTCGAACCCTGCCGTCAGCTCTTGTCAACTGAAATCCGGACTCGTGCGACCAGGCCACGGTTTTCCAGTCGTCTAGGGTCCAACCGATACGGTCACGAGCCCAGGAGAGGCAGTGCATGGGATGTCCTGCTGTTCGCAAAGGCACTCGCGTCGGTCATCTGCTCCCACAGCCCATTAACGCCGAACTTTGCAGTACTGTCCTAACGGACAGGTTCGTCTACGTACCGCATTGATTTTTGCAGTTACCTGAAGCAGTGTTGCTTGTCTGTTAGCACTGACAACTTACGCAAACGCTGCTGCTCTCGGTCGTTCAGCACGTCCACAATTGTGTTGTCGGTAATGAGAGGTAATGCCCTCAAATTCGGTATTCTCGCCACGCTGTTGACAATTTAGATCTCGTAATACTGTATACCCTAACGATTTTCGAAATGGAATGTCCCAAGCCGGTCGGTGTGGCGGAGCGATTCTAGGCGCTTCAGTCTGGAACCGCACCACCGCTATGGTCGCAGGTTCGAATCCTGCCTCGGCCATGGCTGTGTGTGATGGATGACCTTAGGTTAGTTAGGTTTAAGTAGTTCTAAGTTCTAGGGGACTGATGGCCTCAGATGTTAAGTCCCATAGTGCTCAGAGCCATTTGAACCAATTACGTAATGCTGTACGGCAGTGGTCAGACGCAAGGCATTGGCAGCCTGAAGTCTTGCAATTTCTACCATTTCAGGGGTAAGGTGTCCAGGAATCTAGTGGCACACTAGCAGTAGGTATAGCGTACACTCTTTGACTTGGTTGATTTTAAAATGGGGTTGCAGGGTGTGAGTGAAGCAGATGTCACGAGGAGAGGAGTGGTGCAGAGGAAGCACGTTTTGTGATAAGTGTCTGTGATCAATATGGATAATTAGCTTCCTTTTCTAAGGAGGAGTTGTGAATTATTTCATCCTTCTATAAATATAAATAAAAAGTTGTTAGAATTAAGCGGTACCAATTGTCTCATAGACTCATTATTTCCGGGGTTAATAACACACCTATGAAAACTAAATGTCATTTATCTTCCACAACTTAAAAAATAAAAGCGTTCAAAGAATATTATTTTTCATTCTATAGGTAGGCGGTAATGATATTGATGGTGGGGGGGGGGGGGGGGAGAGGGGAGGGTAGTAGCCAATAATTGATTGCACTCAGGGGTAATTTTTTTCACATATAATCACCTGAGTACAAATGACAGCTCCACACATACACAAACACACACAGACACACACACACACACACACACACACACACACACACACACACACACTCACTCAGGTCTCTGGACCTTGTTTTGCGTAGTTTGAGCAATCATAGCCTTGCCTTCATATGTTATGGAGCTGAGAAATTTTGACCTCACTGTTATTGTTTCTCTGATGTTCTTGTCATCCAGTTTTTCTGAAACTGCCTTCGCTACTTGCCACGGAATTACTGCTCAAGTAGCAGGTCCGACCAGCGAGTAGTCGGTCGACAGTGGACCTGGTTGCCCAGATCGGCGATATACCTATTCTGACTGCTGCACCAATGCATAAAACTGGCAAGCAGCCTGTTTAAATCTACCACGTAGAAACGGTACGCCTGCTATCTCATGCACTTCTGTGGTGCTCGGTTCTCGCCTCGGCAGATTTAGTTCAAGGCGTAAAGCTTTGTTTTGTACCAGCTGCAGTGCAAATGACAGCTCCACCAATGCGCTGCCCTTTCATACTTTGTGTACGCGATACTACCGCCATCTGCATACCTTCGTATCGTTATCCTGCATGCAACCCACTGTATGCACGCGTGGCACCATTTAACGTATATGGGCTCAGACGTTAACTAATTTTAGACAAAGAGTGATAAGTAAGGCCACATGTTTCACGTATTCCAACAATGCTCTACAACTTCAGGCTTCGAAATGTGACATAAACGCGCTAGGCACTTTAAATAACTGTCCCGTTTCGAAGAAAACAAAGAGCAACAGCAAGTTCTGGGTTTACTGCAATTTCTTTGTTGAACTTTGCGCCTTTTCTTATGAACTAATGCTGTTACGCTGGCCGGTGTGGCCGAGCGGTTCTAGGCGCGTCAGTGTGGAACCGCGTGACCACTACGGTCGCAGGTTCGAATCCTGCCTCGGGCATGGATTTGTGTGATGTCCTTAGGTTAGTTAGGTTTAAGTAGTTCTAAGTTCTAGGGGACTGATGACCTCAGATGTTAAGTCCCATAGTGCTCAGAGCCATTTGAACCATTTTGAATGCTGGTACCACGTTCGCCAGAATTTCTAAATCGGAAGGTGAGCTGCTAGTGACGTTAGTGGCAGTACAGTAGGTTTAATCCCCGCCAGCTGCTCCTGCGGTACGTTGTCGCCCGTCGCGCCTCTGTCTACGTTCACACAAACTAACGAGTACTGATAGTGCGGGACCGCGTATGGGTACGTTGCCACCGTCGCTAGGCGTAACGCAGCAAATTCTGCGAGGAACAGCTCTGCAGGCGATTTGAATGCGAGAAGTGTTTGCCGCCAGTGTGGGCAGAAGAGACGTTAACAAGCAACGACGTTGCAAAGCTTTCTGTGAACAGCGCACAAAACGTGTCTGCAATGCAAATCTGTTTCCAGTGGCGGGCTGCACGCGGCTTGAGACAGATCGCTAATGAGCAGGTTCCAGCAGACAGTATTCCGGGCCGTATTCTTGTTGGTGCAGGCCGAGAAGCAGGGGTTCGAAGACGCCCGAAGCGACCCTCCCACACATCTGGAGCTTAGGGTGGACTTGGCCACACTCAAATAGAACGAAATTTGAGAAACAAGTTGGCGAAATGTTTTGTGAAATGATTTGTCTAAAAGTAAGAAATAAAGTAGATTACAGAATCATTTGACGCACTTCATCTGCTGTCCATGATTTCGGGCATCATTGCATGACGCTCCGAACGTTTCATTAGCCTATTTGTTTATTACTTTTAGACAAATCATTTGACAAAATATTTGACCGTCAGTTTTCAAATATTTTATTTTCAAGTTTTGTTCAGGCAGCATGATCTTGTAGACACATTGCTTTTATGGTCTTCTTGTTCTCGAAATGCCCTGTATTTATGATCTGATTCGAAGGAAACCATTTTGACAGTTAAATAACGCACCAACGTACCTCTTTATGTGCTATGTAGCTTGGCCTTGGGAAGATACACTCCCTTCACACTTCTGTTTTCTAAGGATGTCCTAAATTTAATGCTTGATTGGAAGGAAGCGTTTTCACAGTTGAATATCACACCAATGTAATTTTTTATCAGCTGAATAGCTAGGTCGTAAAGTGATGAACATTTGGTGCTTCATTTACATAGCTATCAGCAGCTGTTCGTGAACTATTTCAATTTTTCCTCAAATCACAAAGTTTTTCCTAAGTACTCTGATTACTTTCAAGCAAATAAATGTTTTCTTTTATTTTATTTTATTTTATTTTTTTTTTTTTTTTTTGCGGAACTAGAGCTCAGGCTAATCAATTTTATATCCTTTTAGTTCATTACCCACTCTTCGTTTTGCCATGAAAATTCGGTCAAAACCCACTGAGTAATTTATACAGAGTCGAGTGTTATTTTCAGACGTGGAAGGCGGCCGGCAGTGTCGCTAGCGTAGCATGGCGTTTGCCACACTGCTGAGTGAGGACAACCGTTAACGTCGGTGGACGAAACCGCCCTACAGTCGGATTTCATATCGATTCCTGTAAAAGAAGACATTGCTTCGGGTGTCAGCTGTCGCGATTGCGGTGTTAGCTATTATTTATGTATTTTTTTTAAATGTTCTATCCGACACGACGATTTGTGTGAGTAAGCCAGAATAGAATACGAACTGTTGAACGGAAAACGCAATACGCCGATCGCAGTTTACTTGTTTTCTTTTCTTTCTGTTGACAGACCACGTCGGTCTGATGTGTTGCGCTGTTGTTCTGTATTGCCAACGGCTATATTACGCTTCCCTCTATTGTATGCCCTCTCTTTCCTACCCTTTTCACAGCAGAAAAATAATTGACTGTATATGTTTCTATTAAGTAGGCTTCCATTATGCATTATATATTTCTTTGTGCTGTTCAGTCTTGATGTTACGGAACAACAAAAGATTGTATGAAAAACTGAAAATGTCCAAAGTCGAAAACAAACGAGTGGTGAGGGATGGCGGGGAGGGAGCCGAAATGTCTCTGGCATGGCTAGGACTGGCAGTGGAAAGGGTAGATGGTTGGCGAAGGAACTCGTCAAACGACAAGATTTCCTTTCCTGAACAACTAACGTTTGTACTATGGAGGAAGTTAACAAAACACACCAATTCTGCCGCCTATGATAATGAATAAATGCTACCATGCGGCCGGTGGAGAATGAAAACACACGACCTGAAAAGCTACGCAACACACGTCAGCTCTGAAGAGGACTGCATCAGCGGCAGGGGAGGCATGTAGCACTGAAGTCACAGCGACCAACAGCACAGCAGGTGGAAGCCATGTATTTCACGCTACGCGTGTCTACTGTGGATGGAGCAGAGACCGTGGTGCCGCTGTATACCCATATCGCTCCCAGCACCTGTACCGGGGGATAATTATTTGTGGGCAGAAATACAGTAGGTCTTGGTGGAATTCTGCATGTCCTTCATCGATACATTTTACGGAAGTCGAGGGACATGAAAGGGAAGCAGTGGTTGGGAAGGGAGTGAGACAGGGTTGTAGCCTCTCCCCGATGTTATTCGATTTGTATATTAAGCAAGCAGTAAAGGAAACAAAAGAAAAATCCAGAGTAGGTATTAAAAGCCATGAAGAAGAAATAGAAACTTTAAGGTTCGCCGATGACATTGTAATTCTGTCAGAGACAGCAAAGGCTCAAATGGCTCTGAGCACTATGGGACTCAACTGCTGAGGTCATTAGTCCCCTAGAACTTAGAACTAGTTAAACCTAACTAACCTAAGGACATCACAAACATCCATGCCCGAGGCAGGATTCGAACCTGCGACCGTAGCGGTCTTGCGGTTCCAGACGAAACAGCAAAGGACTTGGAAGAGCAGTTGAACGGAATGGACAGTGTCTTGAAAGGAGGGTATAAGATGAACATCAATAAAAGCAAAACGAGGAAAATGGAATGTAGTCGAATTAACTCGGGTGATGCTGAGGGAATTGGGTTAGGAAATGAGACACTTAAAATAGTAAAGGAGTTTTGCATTTTGGGGAGCAAAATAACCGATGATTGTCTAAGTAGACTGGCAATGCTAATATGCAAATTTGTTAACATCGAGTATAGATTTAAGTGTCAGGAAGTCGTTTCAGAAAGTATTTGTATGGCGTGTAGCCATGTGTGGGAGTGAAACGTAGACGATGAATAGTTTAGACAAGAAGAGAATAGAAGCTTTCGAAATGTGGTGCCACAGAAGAATGCTGAAGATACATGGGTAGATAATATAACCAATGAGGAGGTATTGAATAGGATTGGGGAGAAGAGGAGTTTGTGGCACAACTTGACCAGAAGAAGGGATCGGTTGGTAGGACATGTTCTGAGGCATCAAGGGATCACAAATTTAGCATTGGAGGGCAGCGTGGAGGGTAAAAATCGTTGAGGGAGACCAAGAGATGAATACTCTAAGCAGATTCAGAAAGATGTAGGCTGCAGTACGTATTGGGAGATGAAGCAGCTTGCACAGGATAGAGTAGCATGGAGAGCTGCATCAAGCCAGTCTCAGGACTAAAGACCACAACAACAACAACATCATCAACAAAAGTCATGTTTTTAGTCGAATCTGTGACGATGACCGTCGCATTAGATTTTCACGTCAAGTTTTGTAGACTAAATTTTGAATGATGGGAGATTTAATGAATGTAGCTAGTACGGCTTACGTAATTTTTAAGGAAAACAAAGATCATTTCTAGGTTGTTCCGCTACTGGCTTTAAAAAATTATAGTGAAGGCTTTCTGATGCTAGCGAAAACGAAGGACAATGAATATAACTCTGACAATTAGTTTTCTGCTAGTGTGTGTAACGTAAATAATGAATCGCCTGTTATGTATTTCTACTACTTTGAAAGTGTATAAAAGATAACGTACTTTTTCGAAAATCAGCTACTGTGAAATTGTTTTTCCGATTCGTGTCGCTCCCCTACGCTCTGTAAAAGAAGTATGGGACTCATCATCATCACTGTCATTGCAGAAATACTTTTTATGGATTTTTCAAGCGTAAGAGACATTTGAGAACATATTCAGTCAGTCCAAAAAGGTTCCAGACTGCATAAATAAAAACCACAGAAAATTAAGATGGTGGTTTTTGTGCTCCAAGTCTTCTACACAGCCGCTCTGCACCTGTGAACAAAGCACAGAATGTTCATAGAACCACGTGAAACTGTTCTTCTTTGAGATGTTTAACTTGTGCGTCACGTGGGCCTGAATGTCACACTGTGAGTAAAGCGTTGGCCCTTCATGTGGATTTCTCCACTCTGTCATTTTGTGGTAGTTTTGTATTGACAACACCAACACTCGCCGCCTGTGATGATTTTTCCAGGAAAAAACTGTCCGCGTTTTGCATTTCAATCAACTCGCAGCAGGCATCCACGCGTCTCTTTTGTTGGGGAGTCAAGGTGTGCGTTACAAACTTCGTACCTTTTAGCACTTGACAATGAGTCGTTGCTGTACTGTGATTTGTGATCCAACAATGCTGACGGACTGCGGCCGCACGTCCACTTCCTGGCAGTGGCTACTCACAATTGACTGGTCGAATACGTATGTACCGTTTACAGTTGTTAGTTGAAGCTGCTGCATTGACGCCACTTGACGCCACTTATACGTCAGGAACAAAATGAGTATCGGAATTTTCTGAACGGAAGTTTATTCAAAATGGTTCAAAATGGCTCTGAGCACTATGGGACTTAACTTTGAGGTCATCAGTCCCCTAGAACTTAGAACTACTTAAACCTAACTAACCTAAGGACATCACACACATCCATGCCCGAGGCAGGATTCGAACCTGCGACCGTAGCAGTCGCGCGGTTCCAGACTGTAGCGCCTAGAACCGCTCGACCACCCCGGCCGGCAGAAGTTTATTATGCGGGAACGAGAAAAGCTATATTCAAAGATCAGAGGGTATAACTTCGATGATGAATAGCTCAGCAGGAAAAACTGAAACAGTTTTAGAAAATATGGAATTATAAACAATTAAATCTTAGTTGGTAGGTTCCCACTATTTCGACATCAAGAAAACTGTAATAAATTGCTAATATTTCACTAATCTCGTCGTTCGTCCGTCTTATACATTACATCACTCACATTAAATGTGTAGCTGTACAGGAACTACTCGCTTTAGCCACGAGCCAGATAACTATATGTACTGTAAGTGCCGCTTTGGCGTTACTCGTCATATCGCTGCCTCGTTAGCGACGCTGCCTGGTCGTACGTCCCGCGCGCGGTCTGGAACAAACAAGGCGGCCGACTGAGGCCATCTCCCTACTCGGTTGTCAGTGCGGCAGTGCTACTTCGCGACGTGGCTACGAGATGGCGGGGCAGGCGCCGCGCTGTGCACTGGACGGCGGGACTTGGCCGACGCGACGCAAACGCAACGCGACGCTCGCTGACTGGGCTTCGACCTGATTTGCCGGCTCAGTGGCGCGTCTCGCATTTTTACCTCGTCCGCTAAAAAGACAGCCTACGTTAGCAGCAGTGCCGACAGCTCGAGTGTCGGCGACACGACGAACCGTCGCGAGCGTAAATCATTATCAAAAGCCAGCAACTCAATTAGCACGTTCCCACATGTGTATCGACGTTTATTGTAAACTAGACACCAACTACTCCATCATTAGCCCCCAGTTTCCTACTCCGGTGCGTTCCCTTGCGTATCACGATAATATATCCTGTTCCAATTGAACTTGAGCACGCATACGCTCCCGGGCATTGACATTTGCCCTCATCTTTCAGAAGTCACCGATCCGCCCTTCCCCTGCAGCGCTACATTAACTTACTGAGTCTGGTTCTATGTCACCTCACGGTGCAGAGGACACGAGGCCGCTACCTCAGTCTACCTCACTCACAGAATTACATTATCTCGTCTTTTGAGGATTCCTGGTAGATGAAAACTCTTTTCTTCCGCAGGCAATGCTTATACCGTTTGAGCAATCGAGCCATGCCTCCACACATCGAATGATACACTACTGGCCATTAAAATTGATACACCAAGACGAAATGCAGATGATAAACGGGTTTTCATTGGACAAATACATTATACTAGAACTGACATGTGATTACATTTTCACGAAATTTGGATGCATAGATCCCGAGAAATCAGTACCCAGAACAACCACCTCTGGCCGTAATAACGGCCTTGATACGCCTGGACATTGAGCCAAACAGAGCTTGGATGGCGTGTACAGGTACAGCTGCCCATGCACCTTCAACACAATACCACAGTTCATCAAGAGTAGTGACTGGCGTATTGTGACGAACCAGTTGCTCAGCCACCATTGACCAGACGTTTTCAATTAGTGAGAGATCTGGAGAATGTACTGGCCAGGGCAGCAGTAGAATATTTTCTGTATCCTGAAAGGCCCCTACATGACCTGCAACGTGCGGTCGTGCATTATCCTGCTGAAATGTAAGGTTTCGCAAGGATCGAATGAAGGCACGGGTCGTAACACATCTGAAATGTAACGTCCACTGTTCAAAGTGACGTCAATGCGAACAAGAGGTGACCGAGACGTGTAACCGATGGCACCCCATACTATTACGCCAGGTGATACGCCAGTATGGCGAACACGAATACACGCTTCCAATGTGGGTTCACCGCGATGTCGCCAAACACGGATGCGACCATGACGATGCTGTAAACTGAACCTCGATTCATCCGAAAAAATGACGTTTTGCCATTGGTGCACCAGATTCGTCGTTGAGTACACCATCGCAGGCGCTCCTGTCTGTGATGCAGCGTCAAGGGTAACTGCAGCCATGATCTCCGAGCTGATAGTCTATACTGCTGCAAACGTCGTCGAACTGTTCGTGCAGATGGTTGTTGTCTTGCAAACGTTCCCATCTGTTGACTGAAGGATCGAGACGTGGCTGAACGATCCGTTACAGCCATGCGGATAAGATGCCTGTCACCTCGACTTCTCGTGATACGAGGCCGTTGGGATCCAGCACGGCGTTCCGTATTATCCTTCTGAACCCACCGATTCCATATCTTGCTAACAGTCATTGGATCTCGACCAACGCGAGCAGCAATGTCGCGATACGATAAACCGCAATCACGATAGGCTACAATCTGACCTTTATAAAAGTCGGAAACGTGATGGTACGCATTTGTCCTCCTTACACGAGGCATCACAACAATGTTTCACCAGGCAGCGCCGGTCAGCTGCTGTTTGTGTATGAGT